>NW_027507903.1:279009637-279627137 GCF_037356315.1 Lithobates pipiens | reverse complement strand
CGATGCAGGTGTAAAGACCTTGACTTATCCATGCCAATATAGCAAGGGTGATAAGATCCCCAAAACTAGCAGCAATTGGAGTGGCAACATTGTCTGGGTTTATCCCGGTTTTCTTTGATCCAACAATTACTCCTACCATGATTATACCTGGAGTATCAAGGGAAAAAAATAAATAAAAAAAATAATATTTGTACACCAAGCCTGCTTAATTATGATGTTTTAATGATACAGTATCTCACAAAAGTGAGTACACCCCTGACATTTTTGTAAAAATATTATATCTTTTCACGTGACAACAATGAAGAAATGACACTTTTCTACAATGTAGTAGTGAGTGTACAGCTTGTATGACAGTGTAAATGTCTTGACCATGCAAAATAACTCAACACAGCCATTAATGTCTAAACTGCTGGCAACAAAAGTGAAAATGTCCAAATTGGGCCCAAAGTGACAATATTTTGTGTGGCCACCATTATTTTCCAGCACTGCCTTAACCCTGTAGAAGAAAAAGTGGGTGCACACTGGAACAAAAAGTTTGCTCGACAGAAATCTTTATTGGTCCCATGCCAAGCAGATGATACAGGACCATGGTAGTGAGACGGGGCAAGCATCTGGAGAGACACTGCACCTCGATGGCCTGAGTGGTGAATACTTTGTGTTACTGCCTTAACCCTCTTGGGCATGGAGTTCACAAGAGCTTCACAGGTTGCCACTGGAGTCCTCTTCCACTCCTCCATGATGACATCACAGAGCTGGTGGATGTTAAAGACATTGCGCTTCTCCACCTTCTGTTTGAGGATGCCCCACAGATGCTCAATAGGGTTTAGGCCTGGAGACATGAATGGCCAGTACATCACCTTTACCGTCAGCTTCTTTTGCAAGGCAGTGGTCATCCTGGATGTGTTTGGAGTCTCTGAAGGGAGGGGAATCATGCTCTGCTTCAGTATGTCACAGTACATGTTGGCATTCATGTTTCTCTCAATGAACTGTAGATCCCCAGTGCCAGCAGCACTCATGCAGCCACAGACCATTACACTTCCACCACCAAGCTTGACTGTAGGCAAGACAACCTTGTCTTTGTACTAATTCACCTGGTTGTTGCCACACACGCTTGACACAATCTGAACCAAATAAGTTTATCATGGTTTCATCAGACCACAGAACATGATTCCAGTAATCCATGTCCTGTGGTTTGCTTGTCTTCAGCAAATTGTTTGCAGGCTTTCTTGTCCATCTTTAGAAGAGGCTTCCTTCGAGGATGGCAGCCATGCAAACCAATTTGATGTAGTATGCGGCGCATGGTCTGAGCACTAAAAGGCTGACCCCACCACCCCTTCAACCTCTGCAGCAATGCTGGAAGCACTAATGCATCCATTTCCCAAAGATAACCTCTGGATATGACGCTCAGCGCGTGCACTCAACATCTTTGGTCGACCATGGCGAGGCCTGTCCTGAGTGGAATCTGACCTGTTAAAAACAGCTGTATAGTCTTGTCCACTGTGCTGTAGCTCTGTTTCAGGCTCTTGGCACCTTCTTATAGCCTAGGCCAGTGATGGCGAACCTTTGCACCCCAGATGTTTTGGAACTACATTTCCCATGATGCTCCACTACACTGCAGAGTGCATGAGCATCATGGGAAATGTAGTTCCAAAACATCTGGAGTGCCAAGGTTCGCCATCACTGGCCTAGGCCATCTTCATGTAGAGCAACAATTTCTTTTCCCCCTTTTTTTTTTAAATCCTCAGAGATTTTTGCCATGAGGTGCCCTATTGAACTTCCAGTAACCAGCATGAGAGAGTGAGAGCGATAACACCTAATTTAACATACCTGCTCCCCATTCACACCTGAGACCTTGTAACACTATTTAGTCATATGACAACGGGGAGGGAAAATGGCTAATTGGGACCAATTTGGACATTTTTACTTAGGAGTGTACTCACTTTTGTCCCCAGCGGTTTAGACATTAATGGCCTCCCTGCTCCATCAAAGCCCTAAAGCTGGCCAAACATACAATTTTCTTATTCAATTTCCTTTGGATTACCCTTTAACTATGTACAGCAAGGGCCTGCCTGTTTACAAATTGAGAGCGTTTAGGTCTGACCTCATATTATATGGCTTTGGTAAATCTAAAAGGAAAATTGTACAAGAAAATGATATAATGCATGGCCAGCTTAAGGCTGGGTTCACACGGGTTTTGTCTGACTTTAGATTTATGTTTGTCCCAATCATGTTTGAACCCCCGATTAAAAATAGAACATGGTGTTAGAAAAGTGTGATCTGTGAGGTTTTTCCAGCACTGCTTTCAAATCACACTGCCCTTGCGATCTGCGGCGGGTGACCGTGCAATTTTAATGACACCCCAAATTGCAAACGCAATGTGTTTGCCTGCACCAGATCGCATGGCACAAAAACACCATACAATGCAGTTGCAATGTGTTTCAAAAATTGGTGCATGCACTACTTTGGTGCAATGTGGTATGATTTGAGCCCATTCAAAATGAATGGGCTCAAATTGCACTGCATTGCATGTGAATTAGACAGTACTGTGCTGCGATTTCTGTGCGATTCATAGTGTGAACCAGGACTTATTGTTGATGGACTCCCTACCTCTGCTGAAGGTCTTTTCCAAGCATTAACTAACTACCCTTTTGGTAAAAGAAAAAAACTTTCCGAGATTAGTTTTGAACTTTCCTAATGCTACTTTGATGTCATGTCCTCATGTTCTTGATCTTGGCTTCATATTAAAAATACTGCCCTCCTGAACCTTATCGTTAGGGGCGTTTTACATGCATTTATTAGCTGCAGTTCCATTGACTACTATTTGGTCACATGTTTTTGCTGCATTTTCTGAAAACATCAAAAGTTTGCATGCTACCTCTTTGTTTCGCTTTCAGAAAACGTGGAAAAAAAACACACAACCTAACAGTTACATAGTCAGTTTGAAAAAAAAAAAAAAAAAAAAAAAAGACACAAGTCCATCTAGTTAAAGAAAAAAATAAAAATAAAATAAAATAAAATCATACAAATCTCATATACACAATCCTTCACCCTTAGTTAATCCAGAGGAAGGTGAAAAACCCCAGCAAAGACTAATAGTAGTCAAGTGGGCCACGGCTAAAAACGCATGTAAAACACACCTAAACCACACATACACTGGTGCAGAGGTTAAAGCGCAGCACACCAGTGTGAACTCGGCCCAACTCCAACGCTGTATTAGAGTGGTGCTTCCGATATAGGGAACAGTGCCCTATCTCAGTCGTCGGGCTAAAACCCTCATGTGGAGAGGCAGTACTGTCTACCACTGGGGGTAAACACAGACTATAGCTTACCTATGGTCAAATTGCTGCAGCACAAAAGTGACGGAACATAGAGCAATGAATATACATGGCTGGGGGTAGCAAAGTGGGGGCACTTTTCATCTCACTCACTTTTTATACATTTATTAAATACATCTATTACTTGAGAAGCATACCCTAGGTTCACACTGATGCAATGCGGGAACGAGCACGATTACAGCGCTGGTTCCCACATCCCTCCTCTCCCACAGACAGTTTACTCTGTCTTCTGCGAACCACTGTGGGTGTCATTACATTGTTAATGACACCCCCAGATCGGTTCACAGATCGCAGTGCAAACTATGAACTCGGACAAGAATCGGATCGCATAGGTGAGAACACCCATGCGATCCGATTCTAGTGCAGGGAAAAGCAAGTTCCTGCATTTTTTACTCTGAATCTAATGCGAGTTTAGCCCTACAACTCTATGGCTGAACACGCATCTCACAGACATCGCATGTGATCCGCACCGCAGGTGCGATGTCTGATCGCACTGGTGATCGCACTGGTGATCGCACTGGTGTAAACCTGGGCTTAATAAAATTATAACCTGATGAAAAAAAAAAATATAGATCTTCAAAGAATAAACACTGGAAAGGCTAGCTTTTTTCTCTTCTATAGTGTAGCAAGCTTACCTTGAAGAAGTGATGCGATGAAAGCAGTCGCTACACTACTAGAACAGAGGAGTATTGCATGGTCCAGACGGTATTTGCCCTCTGGAATCCAGCCTAAAATAACTGCTGCAACAGCAGCCAAAAACCCAACCACCGTTGCTTGTACCTGCAGAGAGAAACAAAGTATTATTGAACTGGGAGAACATTATGAAAACAGAAAAATGTATTCACATCAGTTATAACAAAAATACATTATAAACTTATTTGTGATTTTATTTTTCCAAATACGATCAAGACGACTTTTGATTTCATTTTTCCTGTAATTTATCTAATCCCCAGGATTATGTAGTATATTGTCACAGCAAAATTAGCCCATTGAGGATTTACTTACTGGAATTTCTGACTATGACCCTACCACAGCCCTTGCAAACCTAAATTAGGGAGTTTTACTCAGTCTGCTGCATTCTACAATAAAAAATAAAAAATGAATGAAGAATCCATTAAAACGTTGAGCCTATCATTCAACTACTCTGGCATTCAAACTTTGCCAGAGCCCTTTTAGGACTGGCCACACGTTACAATGCGATTGTACATCCAATCACGCAGGCCCTCCCACCACATAGTTGGTGGTAAATATAGAAGATCAAATTAAAAACCATGTATGGACTACCAGTTTAAACAACACTGAAAAAATTGACACTTTGCTACAATGTAAAGTAGTGAGTGTACAGCTTGTATAACAGTGTACATTTGCCGTTCCCTCAAAATACCTCAACACACAGCCATTAACCACTTAAGGACGAGCCTCTTTCTGAGATTTGTTGTTTGTTTTTGTTTTTTTTTGCTAGAAAATTACTTAAAACCCCAAACATTATACATTTATTTCCAACTCCCTAGAGAATAAAATGGCGGTCGTTGCAATACATTCTGTCACACCGTATTTGCGCAGCGGTCTTACACGCACACCTTTTTTTTCGAAAAAAAACCACTTTCATTAAAAAAAATAAGACAACAGTAAAGTTAGCCCATTTTTTTTATATATTGTGAAAGAATGTTACGCTGAGTAAATTGATACCCAACATGTCACGCTTCAAAATTGCACCCGCTCGTGGAATGGCGACAAACTTATACCCTTAAAAATCTCCTTAAGCGATGTTTAAAAAAATTCTACAGGTTGCATGTTTTGATTTACAAAGGAGGTCTAGGACTTGCTCTGGCTCTACCGATCGCTGCGGTACCTCACCTCTGTGGTTTAAACACCATTTTCATATGCAGGCGCTACTCACGTTTGTGTTCACGTCACACACAAGCTCATTGGGACAGGACGCGTTTACATTTTTTTTTTTTACCTTTTAATTTTTTATTTTTATAGTTTAAAAAAAATAAAAAGGTCACTTTTATTCCTATTACAAGGAATGTAAACATCCCTTGTAATAGAAAAAAAGCATGACAGGACCTCTTAAATATGAGATCTGGGGTCAAAAAGACCTCGGATCTCATATTTAGACTAAAATGCAAGTAAAAAAAAAAAAAAATTGTCATTTAAAATTATTAATTTTTATTTATTTTTTTAAATGGCCTTATAAGAGCTGTGGGCGGAAGTGACATTTTTGAAGTTGCTTCCGCCCAGCAATTCAATTGTATGGAGATGGATCGGTCATCTTACCCTCGTCTCCATGCACAGCTAACAACAGGACGCAATTGCCTCCGCCGCTGCTGACGGCTCTGGTAAATCACCGCCTTCAGGCTAAGAGCGTAAAATGGCGATTTTACTTACTACCAATTCACATTTACGGAGGCCATGATATGTCCAGATAGAACAACCCACACCACCCCCTCAAATTACCCCATTTTGGAAAGTTTGCCAAGAGGCATGGTGAGTATTTGGCACTTCTCATTGGTTTTTGACAATGAAAAAGAAAAGAGGAAAACTTTTTTTTTTCTATTTTCAAAACTTTGTGACAAAAAGATCTGCAAAATACTTAACATGCCTCTCAGCAAATAGTTTAGGGCGTCACCTTTCCACAATAGGATCATTTGGGGGGGTTGTGCTATCTGGGCATTTTATGGCCTCTGAAACTGTGATAGGCAGGGAGGAGTGAAATCAAAAAAAAAAAAAAATGATGCCCTTAGAAAGCCTGAAGGCAGTATCCCCATACTCAGGAGAAGCAATAGCGAGCGCTGCCGAAAAAGACTGAGCCGACTACTGTGTATTCGGCTTGGCTCGGATCGCAGTCCCGCCCAGAATGGGCGGGACTGCAAGCCGAGCCGAGTACACAGTAGAGTCGGCTCGGTCTTTTTCAGCAGCACTCGCTCCAGAAACACCAGGGAGGCAGGACTACGAGCGGAGCCGAGCAGACGGCTCGGTCTTTTTCGGCGCCGCTCAGTATTTTAGCCTCACAGACAGTGGGGATCGGCGTATAACACGCACCCACGACTTTCCCCCGATTTTAAAGGGGGAAAAGGTGCGTGTTATACGCCGTTAAATACGGTAATAGACCATCACATGGCACATCATTTTTTTTTCAATCGCCCTTTACTCCGATACCCCTAAGATCTTGTGGAGTCTTCTGAAGTCACCTACTTAGTAAATAGAGTAAAGTTGTGGAGACTTTTAAAGCAAAGTTAGGTTATAACCTTGCTTTGAACATCTCACAGAGCACAGTTTAATCCATCATTCGATAATGGAAAGAGTATGGCACAACTGCAAACATGGCAAAACCTAACCGTCCAACTAAACGGACAGGCTGGGCTAGGAGAGCATCAGAGAAGCAGCCAAGAGGCTCAGGTGAGAGAATCTGTCCACAGGACAACTATTAGTCCGCAAATCTGGCCTTTATCGAAGAGTGGCAAGAACAAAGCCATTGTTGAAAGAAAGCCATAAAGAAGTCTCACTTGCAGTTTACGAGAAGCCATGTGAGGGACACAGAAAACATGTGGAAGAAGGTGCTCTGGTCAGACGAGACCAAAATGTTACTTTTTGCCCCAAAGGCCAAACACTGTGTGGAGGAAAACTTGAAACATGGTAGCGTCAGCATCAGGTGCTGGGGGTGCTTTTCTTCAGCAGGGACAAGGAAGCTGGTCAGAGTTGATGGGAAGATTGATGGAGCCAAATACAGGGTAATTTTAGAAAAAAACCCTGTTGGAGTCTGCAAAAGACTTGAGACTGGGGCAGAGGTTCACCTTCCAGCAGGACAACAACCGTAAACATACAGCCAGAGCTACAATGGAATGGTTTAGATCAAAGCATATTCATGTGTTAGAATGGCCCAGTCAAAGTCAAGACCTAAATACAATTGAGAATCTGTGGCAAGACTTGAAAATTGCTGTTCACAGATGTTCTCCATCTCATCATCTGACAGAGCTTGAGCTATTTTATAGAGAAGAATGGGTAAAAAAAAAAAAAAAGTCACTCTAGATGTGCAAAGCTGGTAGAGACGTACTCAAAAGGGGGCTAATCCCAGCCCCTTACCACGTGATCAGATGTCAGCCAATGACAGCTGATCACACGATGTAAACAAAAGCTCGGTAATCGGTTGTTATTTTCTCCTCACGCTAACAGCGTAAGGAGAAAAAAAAAAGCCAATCACGGGCTTATATGCAAGGGACATCGGTCCTGAAGAGGAAGAGGCAATTCTGCCTCATCTGTGCCACCAGTACCCCCTGCCAGTGCCCACAGTGCCACCTATCAATGCCCACCAGTGGTGCCAATCAGTGCCACCTAGTAGTGCTGTCCCTCAGTGTAACCAACCAGTGCTGATCAGTGCCCATTATTGCCACCCATCAGTCCCCATCACTGCCACCTCATCAGCGTAAATCAATGAAGGAGAAAAATATATATAAAAAAAATTTTTTAATTCGGTCTTTAGACTTTTTTTTTTTAACAAAAAATAAAAACCGCAGGAGGTGCTCTAATACCACCAAAAGAAAGCTCTATTTATGGGGGGAAAAGAATGATAAAAATTTCATTTGGGTACAGCAGGGGTTTCAAACTCAAATTGTCAGAGGGCCACATGACAAGTTTTCATATCCCATGGGGGCCGCATGCAAACTTTCAAAAACAATAAACGATACCAGCAATAATATACTACACTATACCCAGCACGGATGTCAGCAAAACACATTATTAACCCCCCACACTGGTGTCAGCAATTAACCCCCACACTCCACACCTTTCTACTCCAGTCACCCCACTAAAAACTTTGCCTCAGTGATGGCTCACTCACCTCTCCTGGCAGTCAGGATCATCTGCCTCCAGAGTCCTCTCTGCTCCTGGCTTCCACACAGGCCTAGTGACAGGAGACCCAGAGAACACAAGCTCCAGCCCTGAAGTCAGTGCCTAGGTGGGTGGGGCGATGGGAGGATCGATGAGCGGATCCTTCCTCCGCTCCTTCCCCTGCTCTGTTCTCTCTTCGGGCTGCAGCGGTGTATGCAATTCCGACACGCCAAAAATCACGCATGCTCAGATTCAACTACGAGACAGAAGCCATTGGCTACTGGCTACTGAACTTCCTTTTTCTAGTCCAGTCGTACGTGCTGTATGTCACCGCGTTCTAAACGATCGAAATTTGGTGTGACCGTGTGTAGGCAAGACAGCTTGAGTGGAATTCCGACGGAACTGGATCGGCCCTGCCTGCGGGCCATTTTTAAATGGTCCGCGGGCCGGTACTTTGAGATCCCTGGGGTACAGTGTTGTATGACTGCGCAATTGTTATTCAAAGTGCATTAGCGCTGAAAGCTGAAAATTGGTCTGGACAGGAGGGGGGTTTAAGTGCCCAGTAAGCAAGTGGTTAATCTTACATGCAACTTATGTTATCTGCTATGTTATGTGAAAATGTTGTCTATAGGCATATACAGTAAAGAGCACATACAGATGAGACTAAAAGAGTAGCAGTATAGATTTGATAAAAGTTCACCCTGGAAGATTAACCCAAAAAAAAAAAAAACACATGTACCTTGATAAACGCACAGCACCATGTTTGATATCTGTCCACTCTCAGGTTGTCCAGAATCAGCACCGGAAACTTCAAGCCATTTACCACTGACCTCATGCAACTCATAGTGTCACTCAGCCACCCTATGCTATATATACACACACCCTGTGACATGTCATGTGTTGCTGTCAAAGATGTAGATAGCACCAGAGTGTCTGAGTGACACCATGAGATGTATAGTTTCGCTGGTAAATGGGCAACAGTTTCCAATGTGATTGCTGGACAACCAGAGTGCAGACAGAAATCAAACAAAGCGCTATGCATTTATCATTATGCATACTTTTAAAGCGTAATTCTGGGGTGAACTTTCACTTTAAAAAGCAATCATTTTTGTCGGTACCTTGATATTAAAAAAGTAGGGATGTATGCAAGATTGGAAGCATGCAGCAAAAATAAATACCTGCTTTAAAGCCAGATTTCCAATAATCAGATTCCACTTCTCAATCGGGGAATCCATTTTCCCAACATTAACCTGCAACAAACACAAAGTGACATTTTTACAGATATTTTGTTGTAGAATCTAATACAAGCAGACACATTCAGTGATAGTTCTCAGTTATAATATGTCCCTTAGATGGCCAGATCTTGTCAGTTTCTCCTCCACCTGCATATAAACTAAATAAATGGAGCTCAGCTACTACATACTGTACTTAGCTGACATGTAAATATTCAGTGCTGCCACAAAACAAAACGGATTGAAATGTCATATTTGCCTGAACTACTAGTTATTATTGAGCCAAAACACTTGACCTTCCAGCTGATCTACCTTTGTCTGCAGCCTGCATTTTCTATCCACTACTATAAGGATACAATAGATTTGCAGACACAAATTGTTTTCATTACTCTAGTTGATTTTCATAAAAATACAAATGCGACTTGCATACAAATGCAGTCATGCAAGCAGAATTTCCATCCTACTCTATAATCATTATCGCAGACTTCCATGGTGATAGAATAGCTCACTTAATCCCACATACTGGTTAATCTTAGACGGATCAAGTTTAAAGCCAAACTTCAGGCAAGTAGACATGTAAAATACGTACAGGGGAGCCGATTTGCCAAAGGATTTGTATTTTATTTATTTATCTGCAATTACATAGCCAAGCCAGACAGCAAAGCTAGGTTGATGACCTAACTTTTTACCGCAGTTTTTTTTTTTTTTTTTTTTTTTTACAACAGTTAAAAAGTGTCACTAAACCCACATCATAAAAAAAAAAGCTAATCAATAAATGGCATTCATACTATCGCTGACGCTATGAAATTAATTTTCTGTATTCTGCAAAAACAAAAACACAACCCTGGTTGTGCCTGCTGTTCTCCATCTCCACCTTCTGTTTATGTCCCCAATTCCCCTAGGAATTTTGCAGAGCAGTTTTGGCAGCTCTGCACATGCTCAGTGCTTACGCGTTTCTATGCTGAGCATTTATTTTCTCTCCATCACATCTGAGCAGCCCATGTGACTATATACGCCCACATGTGTGGCTCTACACAGTGGTAAATGACACCCCACTCCCTTGCTCCTCCTCTACGCCCACTAACCGGCTAAACACAATAGGGGGGGCATATTATATATGTATACTGATGGAGGCTTCGCCTCCTCCTTACTCTAAGACACAGCCTGTGCCTGCCACAAATCTGCACGTACTATGTGCATTTCCAAAAATAATAAAGATTTCACTTCAAATATATATTTGTGTGACAATTGAAAACAGTTTATTGATTTTTTATTTTTTTTTGCACATATCCATTTATTAATAGATCAATGCTACAGTACTTTTTATAACCATGGTTTAGACTGTATTTATGCACATGTTTAAAGTTTGATATCATTTATTTTTACTCTGTATCCCAAAGGCTTTTTTTTTAATTGAACAAGTGAACAGTAGCAGAGGACTAGAAACTCCTCCTGCTTATGTTTCCCAACAGACAGGAAGCGAAAGACCTGGGATATGTGACAGCTGTTTATTAAATGTGAAAAAGGTACTTTAATTATTTTAAATTTTTTTTTAAATCTCAGTGCCCTCATCCATATACAGAAAGAGAAGGGACACTGTAAAAGTAAACAGTATGTGTTTAGCATCACCTTGAGCATTATAAGGTCAGCCCCAGGTCCAGATTGTAACTAGAAATTGAAGAATTCAAAAATTCTAAGTGCAGCCTTCAATTCGCTCTGCTCTTTCCTTCTCTCAGCATGCTTCTATGTCAAAGTATACATGCAGCACATCTAATTTAGTACTGCTATTCCAAGAGGCCAATATCAACTCAAAACATAGTTATGTGCACCAGTTGCATTTAAAAATAAAAGTAATCATTTTTGATACAACCATAACTGCACAAATTAGTAGTCTTTATATCGGCCTGAAGTTAATCTTTAAAACAGATCTAATCTAAGCAACACAAGCTAAACAGCTGGTATATGGCAATTCTGCTCTCCTTTTCAGCAACATAGCTACCTGCAACACGTGCCAATCTACATGCCCTGTTCATATTTTTATTCATCTTCTTTCTCTATTCTTTTCCATCAAAAAAAAAAAAAAGAATGGATGGGTCTGGTGGTCTAGAAAGTGGCCTAAAAACGATCAGCTTTAAAAAAAACATTATTCCTGTACTGAGCGTAAAGGGTATTCTCTTTTTTTGTTTTACTGGTGCTTTGCTAATGGTTCCCTTTCTTTGCCGCAGCTATACGCAATATTATTGATTATATTATTAGGAACATGCAGCGTCCTTTGTTATGTCATTTCTACAATCAGCCACAAAATACGGTCTGTTATTTCAGAAATTCTTTTAGAATCTACAGAGCAGACACATTTTGTTTCTCTAACGCCGGACGCATAATCTTTACAAAGAGAAATGATCTAGCCAGAATTTGCTACCTGAAGGTAATTATTTTAGCATCGATTTTCCTCATGGTATGTTCCTGCCACAAAAACTGCACAAATACCATTTTGTCAGGATCGTGTTACACTTCCATAACATTGTGTTAGCACTGAGCGGGTTTCAAAGGAATGGTAGCGGTATGATTAAATGGCAGGACCCTGAATTTCCATCCTCAATGCGGCCTTTTATAAGCACGACCTTGAGCAAATTAGTTTTCTTTCCCTGAATCAGAGGCTGAAATAACACTAAAAGCTCCTTCAGATTTTATTATGCCAACATTCTGCTGTACGTGGCTCCTGAATTCTGTAGGACCTGTCCTAAGCACATTATACTTGACCAAAAAATTATTTATCAAGTAGTCTAGTGGAGTAGGTATGGTGCCTTCTCGGAATGCACATTTACTTTTAGCTGATGAACACAAGTTAGTGGGTAAGAAAAAAAAAAAAAATGTTGCAATCCGCTAATATTGCAATAATAATGCCTCATGTGTTACTCGGGCTGTAATGTCAGTGTCTGTTGGGCAGCCCAGGGACAGTAAAACCACAGATCAGCTGCCTGTTTTTACCCATACCCCGGCTACTAGTGAGAAAGGGCCCTTAGAGAGGCATAGATTACCAAAAATCCTACCAGGGGTTTTAACCTGTCTGCTACACCAGTCCAATGTGATACCTTAACATCCTGGTGCCCATGAACTATTGGGTACCAGTTAAAGTGACAGCAGCAGAGTGGCAGAACAGTGCCAGGCACTGGAACGCTCTCTGTGAGAAGAAAGAAAAAAAGAAAAGAAAAAAGAAAAAGAAAAAGAAAAGAAAAGAAAAGAAAAGAAAAGAAAAGAAAAGAAAAGAAAAAAGAGAAAGAAGAAAGAAAGAAAGAAAGAAAGAAAGAAAGAAAGAAAGAGAGAAAAAAAAAAAAAAAGACAGAACGAAGGAGGAGCAGAGCCCGTGCAACCAGTAGGCTCCCTCACGGATGAGTTAAAAACTCAGGAAAAGATCTCTTTAATTCCTCCATGATCTTTCTCCTCCATGTCTCAATAGCAGGAACTCCTATATTCTCCAGGCTGCACGTTTGTACTGGTAACTTCACTTGCGTAACTTCCAGGAAACACGCTCCTCCTTACAGCTCAGCTCTTCTTTTCTCAATACGATTATTGACATGTAAAAACAAAAACACAGATACCATAGTGCTCTCTGTACTTTTATTAAAAAAAGCACCCAATAAAAAAGGCACACTTACAAGATCCAAAGGTTAAAACAGCATATATAAAAAACGTCTGCTTCTTCATCACAGCATGGACTCACAATGACTGCGTGATGTCACGGGCTCGGCTCCTCCCCTCTAAAACGTGTCACCCTCTCATTGGGCTTCATCAGTAGATGAAGCAGACTTTTTTATATGCCGTTTTAACCTTTGTATCTTGTAAGTGTGCCTTTTATTGGCGGGCTTTTTTAATAAAAGGTACAAACAGAGCACACTATATGGTATCTGTGTTTGTTATTACATGTCAATAATTGTATTGAGAAAATCGGAGCTGAGCTGTAATGAGGGAAAGGAGGAGAGTTTCCTGGAAGTTACCGAAGTGAAGTTACCAGTACAAACCTACAGTCTGGGGAATATAGGAGTTCCTGCTATTGAGACATGGAGGAGAAAGATCGAGGAATTAAAGAGAGATCTTTTCCTGAGTTTTTAACTCATCCATGATGGAGCCTACTGGTTGCACGGGCTCTGCTCCTCTTCTTTCGGTCTTTTTTTTTTTTCCCCTGAACTTTAACTCATCTGTGAGGTGAGCAGGCAATTTGGCTGGTGATGGCGTGCACGTGCTATTGATCTCAGAGGACGGATATACACAGCGGTGATTGCATTTCATACACTGGTTGCATAGACTGGTTGCACTATGATATTTATCATTGTATGGAAATTCATTTTGTATGTAATGATCTAAAGACACACAGCGCTGCACTATAAGGACATTTTTATTATTAAGTGTGGTGAATCACTGCGAGTGTTACAGCAGCTGTGGGGATATTTTTATTGTATTTACACTGGTATTTAGATTCATTTTCTTTTGGGGCTGATTGTCTCTTTACACTTTATATAGAGGGTTAAGTTTCACTGTCACTGACCACCAACGCGGAAGGTGGGCAGGAGAGAGGATTATTAGTACTGAGACCAGTGTTGGGGGATTAATATTGCACTGACACCAATATTAGGGGTTATTGTGTCCACTGACACCAATGTTGACAGTTTTTATTGCCCTCACTGACACCAATGTTGGAGGTTATTACTGCATCCACCGACATCAATGCTGGGGTTATTACTGAACTGACTGGCATCGATTTCGGGGGCTTATTAGAGGTCGACCGATATGGGTTTTTCTCTGGCTGATGCCGATATTTAGAAATCATGGCGGCCGATGGCTGATATGTTCGGGCCAATTTTTTTTTTTAACCCCCCTTTATCTCATAAAATCTAACACACCTTTCCCACTGGGGCGTTTTTCAGGCTCTTTTGGGCTAAAAATAGCACCTGTAAAATGGCTCCCCTGCAGTCTGTGTGAAAGACAGAGTGCTTTCACACAGAGGTGATGCGCTGGCAGGATGTTAAAAAACAAAAAACAAAAAAAAAAAAAAGTCCTGCAAGCAGCACGTTTGGAGTGGTGTATACCACTCCTCCCCATTGATATGAATGGGCACCACTGCCGAAGTGCATCTAATGCGATTTGGCAGCGGTGCTTCACGGGCGCATTTAACCTCTTCCTCGGCCACTAGCTGGGTTATATGCGCCCCACTAGCAGCCGAATAGCACCGCTAAAATTATGGTAAAGCGCCCCAAAACTAGCAGCGTTTTACCATCAACGCCTGCCCGCTCCAGTGTGAAAGCGGCCTTCATAAGTGATGCAGAAAATTTCTTACATTTAAAAACATTAAACAAAAAAAAAAACCTCCAATCAGTTCACTTATATGTATGATTTAGCAAAATAAAAAAAAATAAAAAAAAAAACCAACCTATATATTAAATAAGAACAGGTAGTCAAAACTTTTGGGGAAAAAAAAAAAATGGGCTAACTTTACCGTTTTCGTTTTTTTTTTAATCATTATTGTATTTTTTCCCCCAAAAAATTGCATTTGAAAGACCGCTGCGCAAATGCCGTGTGACAAAGTATTGCAACAACCGCTATTTTATTCCCTGGGATCTCTGATATATAGATATAGAATTTTTGGGGGTTCAAAGTGATTTTCTGGCAGAAAATACAGGATGTTTACTTGTAAGCAACAAGTGTCAGAAAAGATTTAGTCTTTAAATGGTTAAACTGAGAACTCTACACATTGATTGCCCGTTCACACAGGGGCGACGCGACTTGCAGCGCGACTCACAGACGCGGCCTGCACACAACTTCAGCGGCGACTTGCAAAATGACTTCTGTATAGAAGTCAATGCAAGTCGCTTGAAGTCGCCCCAAAAATAGTACAGGAACCTTTTTCTAAGTCGGAGTGACTTGAGTCGCTCCTATTAGAACGGTTCCATAGTACAGAACGGAGCGCGACTTGTCAGGCGGCTAAGTCGCCTGACAAGTTGCGGTAGTGTGAACGGGCACTTAGAGGAGTTCATTCATTCAAGTGTAAACATTGTATCTTTTTGCTCTTTTCTTGGCAGACTGCCCAGAGAGGAGGAAAGTACCTTCTATGAAGACTCAGTCAACTTACACTGACTTCTATTACAGAAGTCTTTTGCAAGTCGTGCTGTAGTAATAAATCGGCCTTTTTATCAGTACAATCGGCCGATGCCGATTAATTAAAAAACGGCAAATATCGGCCGATATATTGGTCGACCTCTACTTATTATTGCTTCCACCGATGCCAAAGCTGTGGGTTACTATTGCACTCACTGGCACCAATCTGGGGGGTTATTATTGCATCCACTGACACCAATGGTAGGGGTTATTACATCGACTGTCACCAATAATGGAGGGATTATTATGGCATCTACTGACACTAATGTTGAGGGTTATTATTGCACTAACTGGCAGCAATGCTGGGGGTTATTATACTCCAAGTTCTTCAGTGTGCATTGCGATATGCTGCAAACAATTCAGTAGAACCAATATTTTTGGGCTTGAGGGGATGTGCCTTATAGCCTACTCATTTTGAATGGGCTGTCCAAGTTGATGCACCTCAAGGCACAAAAATGTGCTACTATTGTGTGGCCCTTAAAGTGTTACTAAACTCAGGACCCTGCATTCACTACATCTTGTCTCCCACAGTACACAGAACATGGAAATACAATTATGTTTGTAAATATAAGCTGCTAAAAATCTGATCAGCAGCAGTCTGACTTCTGTCAGTTCCTAGTAGCTTGTAGGAGGATTTTTCATTTTCCCCTGACCCACTGTCTGGACAGTGCTGATCACATGCACTCTCCCAAAAAGAAAAAAAAAACCCTCTAGCAATACACACCAAACTGAGCATGTGCAGCTTGTCCCAGAGGCTCTGTTAGGTTCCTAGGTTCCACAGGGAGTATAACCAGCATGCTTTACTGCATATACAGACCGATTTTACGGTTGTGGGTTTAGCAACACTTTAATACATTCTCTGCATGAAGGGAAAAAAAAAAAATAAAAATAAAAAGAAGAAAAGCTTTCCGGGTCAGTTCTGCCCAGCCCCCTACCCCCACCCCCTTCTCTCCCCTCTTCTCACAGGAGGCTCGGCACTCCAATCACAAGATTTGTCAATCAAATCTTGTGAGCTAAGAGCAAGGGCAGGGCTCAGCCACACTGTGTATGTCAATAGACGCATACAGTACAGCTCACAAATGTGCCCCTACAGAAAACAGTTTGCATTTGAAAAGAGGAGGAGCCTGCAGAGCTACTAGGGGACCCCAGAAGATTAGGATCAGGGCTGATCTGTGCAATCCATTGCATAGAGCAGTAACATAAAAGAAAGAAAAAAAAAACCGTAAACCATTACAACCACTTTAAGGCAGCCCATTGATATAAATGTGTTGTCTTGCACCACAACAGACCTGAAATGTGACCTGCACCCTTTTTTGCCAGTAGCGTCTTACTGTACGTTTGGCTGTGCTGAACATAGCTGTATCTGGTGTTCACTGGTTTACTGTATTGGGTGCTAATCAAAATGAACTGTGTTGAACACCATGGTATGTGTGCTGCCATGCTCTACAGTAAAGCATGTTACAATATGCATGTGTGTGACGCCTTAAAGTGGATGTAAACCCTCACACATACCTAGTGAAGTTTACAGATGATACATGGGATGAAACAAATCTCCCTACATAAAGTTTTACATGTATATCTGCTATCTTCAGCTTTATATACCGTTTAGAAAGTTCAGATTGTATCTTCCTGTTCAACACTAGAAGTCTTTGCATACAGCCAAGACAGCTGATTGGAGGAAAGGCGCACACACACCCTCTCTCCATATTGGTAGAGACTTTCAGCTCTGTTCCTTGAATAGTTCAGGGTTCTGCTAATTTATAGCATCCTCCAAAACACAAAACTCAGGCTGCTTTTATCATGTGTGAAGGAGAACTTGTCAGGAGTTATCAGGCTGATAACAGAAGAGCAGAGCAGGAGACAGCTACGGGACATAGTACTTTCAAGAGAGATAACAAAACATTGCAGATATGCGCCCAGCTCAAATTTTATGAATTGAGTTTACATCTAATTTAAACTCTTTGCATGAGAGGAGGTGGTGTGACCAGATGTGAACAAGACCGGACGCGTTTCTCAGGAGCTCCACATCTCCTCTGTAAAACAGTTTTTTGGAGCTTTCTTGCCTGGTTTCCAGCGCTGGTGGTCACGACTACACCTTCTTGGACATGAACAAGGCAACATCCAAATTCGGGCACCAGGCACAGAAAGATCAGCACAAGACCTGCTCTGCGCGAAGTTCGGAACAAGGCTCCACCATCTTGCCTTCTACTCAAATGTCCAAGAGCACCAAGAAGATGGCAAACGCTGCGGCACAGAGTCACAGCCCTGAGGCTTCCCGATCTGCCTCTCCAGAGCAGACGATCGCTCAGGATGCCATAACCAGACTCATCCTGGAGGCTTTTTCAATGCCAGTAAGGCTGCAGTGATGGTGAGGATAGACCATTTAGCTACTGGGTGCATGCTGATCATGCATGACCTGGATAAGATCCGGAGCCGGCTCACTGCAGCCAAAGACAGGATTTCCGAAGTGGAAGATGCCTCCCATTCCCAAGGAACTCAATTATCCGAGCTTCAGGATATGGTGAGATCACTGCAACATAGAGCCGATGATGCAGAGGACAGGCAGAGGAGGAACAACATGAGGGTGGTGGGGATTGCAGAGGGGGCAAAGCCCATCATGTTTGCAGAACAGTTCTTCAAACAACTTTTGGCTTTGGGGGAGCTGGCTCCCACATGTGATTTAATGGGCCCACGGGTTCCTGCAGGAACCCGCCCCCCTGGTGCATTCCCTCAGTTCATGGTCAGATTCCTGAATTATAGAGATCGGGACATGATCTTGGCAGAGTCCAGAAAACACCAGGAGCTAGGCTTTGCAAATACCCGTGTTATGTTAGTCTCTGACTTTAATGTTGTCTGGAACAGGGTGCGAGCTAAGGATATACAGTACAGCATGCTCCATCTCAACAGGCTTCATGTTCAGTATAAAAGGAACTGTGAAATTATTTGATAACCCACTGGAGGATTGTGAATGGCTGGACAGGATTCGATGAAGGTTGTCTGGGCTGTGAGGTGTTTTTTTTCCCACACTACACCCTGATGGATCCTAAGGCTGCATGCCTTTTTCACATTGTTGCACCTGTTGTGCCTTTTTCTGGGTCTAGATTCTGCTGCTGCCAGCAATTTATTCCAGGTTTTACTTGCTTTACCATTACAAGTTTGGATCAGACATGTCATATCTACTATCCATCAATAGATGGCGCCAGATGCCCAGTTAGCCAGTTTTTTTGCTCATTGCTCTATCAATGTATGCAGTATTGTGCTCCTTACTCCTTATTAAGTGGGACTTTGTTGAATCCACAAGGATAATTTGTTGATCTGTTGAACAGTTGGAACTATGGTAGAACTTCCAATACTATTTTTGTTCATGTTTGGGACTTAAAGAGGAAGTAAACCCTGATGAGTTTACTTCCTCTTTCATTCCCTGCAAAGGCAAAGCATAATGGACTACTATGCATCGCATAGTAGCCCATTATGTGTCACTTACCTGACACAGGAGCCAGCGATGTCACCACTGTCCCCTGTAGTCCGCCGCATCCATCTTTTCGGTTGGAGTCTCGCAGCTCCGCCGCTGTCATTCGACGGAGCCGCGATGACGTCACTCCCGCGCATGCGCGCGGGAGCCAACACGCACGGCAGCTCCGTTGTTGGAAATGCCGCGCTCAGTGCGCCTGCGCTCCGCTGTCTACGGCGTATGCGCCGTAGACAGAGGTGCCCATCTTCGGGCAAATATCTCCTAAACCGTATAGGTTTAGGAGATATTTCTTGGACCTACAGGTAAGCCTTAATCTAGGCTTACCTGTAGGTCAAAGTGGTTTGTAAGGGTTTACAACCACTTTAAGACTTTGTTTTGTCTTTTTTTTTTGGTCAGTTCCCAGCTCACTCAGGTATTTTAGCACCAACTATGTGTGGCGCTGTTCAGTTAATTCTGACAGCACCTTAAAGCTGTATATGTTAATGCACTTGGTCTCCTGGTTTACAGTATTTGAGATATATTTTCATGGCTAGCCCAATTAAAACAGTGTCTTAGAATGTTAGGGGGCAAAATAAATTCAAAAGGGCTTCGGCCTTCCGGTACCTTAAGCAATCTAGACCACATGTCGCCCTCCTGCAAGACACACCTGGATGGTAACAAGGTACTCGCGCTGCGTAGGCCTTGGACACAAAAAGAGCCTTTCATGTTACGTTCTCCACCTTTGCTAGAGGAATATCTATTCTCATCAGTAAGGCTATTCCCTGTTTATCCTCATGACACATCTCAGGAAGCACCCTCATTACTAACACAGAGGACAGAATTAGAAATAGACTTGGAAAAAAAACTTAACATTAATTAATAAGTCACTGGGACCAGATGGCTTGCACCTGAGGGTCCTTAGGGAACTCAGTCAAGTAATTGCCAGACCATTGTTCCTAATTTTTGCTGACAGTCTAACTGGAATGATACCAGCTGATTGGAGAAAAGCCAATGTAGCACTGATGAGGAGTCACTGGTGGATGGCACTGAAGGGCACTAATAGGTGACAGTGAGGGGCACTGGTAGGGGGATGCTGATAGGCAGCACTGCTAGGTGGCACTGATGAGGCAATGATTGCCACTGATGGTACGGACCACGTGACTTTAGCCATGACGTCACCCGCTTGTTTACAACGCTGATCCGTGCATGGATGGTTTCTATGACTGTATTATAACTTTGTCTGCAACTCGGCACTGGAGAGCAGTGCCATACCATGTGAGTGTACCATATTAAATCTGCTTTTTTTAATAAATTTTGAAACGGAGAGCACCATTTGTTGCCCTTTTATATTTTTATATATACTTGACGGGATTATGCTGGTATAAGGGATATGAGAAGGATTAACCCTTGGAGCACCGATGCTGGAAAGCTGTTACCTGTGATTTACCCCTGGTGGGGGATATGCCTGTTTGACCTGTCTGAGTTGTCAGGGGTCCATTGCTTAAGGTGAGAGTCCATCTTATCCTCCGGTGGAAGGGATCACATCCTCACTTCTCATTTTGTTGAAAGAAGACACTCTGCACTTGTGGACTCTTGATGCTTCCCTTATCTATTCTGCATTCTATTTATTTATTTTTTAGTTTGTGTATCTGCGCTGTACTATTGTATTTTTATTAATGATTGGCACCGATTGGTGGCACTGGCAGGAGGCGGTGCCTCTTCCTCTTCGGGACCAATTTCCCTTACACAGAAGCCGTTTATCAGCTTTTTTTCTCCTCATGTCGACAGAAAAAAATAAATAAATAAATAAAAAAAAGAATATTACCGATCTGTTTACATCACGTGATGAGCTGTCATTGGCTGACAGCTAATCACCTGGTAAGGGGCTGGGATTGTCATTCAGCTATAGAGTGGACGGGAACAGGTTAATAAGACACGTGGCCACTCGTTAAATTAAGAAGAGAGGTTTAACCTTAAACTGCATAGAGGGTTCTTTACTGTAAGAGCAGCAAGGATGTGGAATTCCCTTCCACAGGCAGTGGTTTCAGCGTGGAGCATCGATAGTTTAAAAAAAATCGATTAGATAAGCACCTCAAGGACCACAACATACAGGGATATACAATGTAATGCTGACATATAATCACACACATAGGTTGGACTTGATGGACTTTTTTCAACCTCAACTTCTATGTGACCATTTATACAAGGGATTGCATAGTTGGCTGGGGGCATATCTAACCATAATATCTCTCCTTGGCCTTCCCTTTTGGAAAAAGGTCAGCGGGCTGGAGATTTTCTCATGGCTGGTTGCAAAATGATCATGTATCCTCTCATCTACTGGACTCGATTACCGCCTACTGGTCAAACAAGGAGTCGACAGATCCTCCTATAGTATGGGATGCATTTAAAGCAGGGAGTGCATATCTGCCATATATATTGTCCTGGTGGAGCGGAAGGCATAGATCCTTTTGCTACAAGAAAGGGATTGTGCGGAGGAACGCGCTGATCACCCATCAGATACTTCCTATTCAAGTTTGCTAGAGGCCAGGCGTCTTCTCTCCCTACATTTCACAAAGTTGGCGAATACGGAGCCTAGTCATAGGGCCAATTCCTTATTTTCAGAAGGTGATAAAAATGGTAAATTATTAGAAACGATGGTGGCCGACTAGAACCAGATCACAAATATTCCAGTCATCAGATGTAAGAATGGAGATTTAGCTAGTGACCCTTCTGTTATTATAGCTGAATTTAGAGTTTTTTTTTTCTTCCCTATATGCACCTATCCTGAAATATGATCAGGCAGCCTTGAATACACTCCTGGAGGGTCTTTGTTCTCCTGAGCTTGTCTGACGTGGATAGAATAGCTTTGGACGCCAAGACTAAGGAGATACTATCCGCTATTTTTGCTTTTCCACCTTACAAGGCCCCCGGACTTTTACAAATCTTATGTAGATCAGTTAGCTCCAAGACTTACTTCGCTTTTGGAGGATTGCTTGAAAACAGTAAAAGGCTGCCAAACTCGATGCTAGGCACCTATATGATTTTATTTTGGAAGACCGGTAAGAACCCTCTCATGTTCTTCATACCAGCCTATTGCCCTTTTGAACGTGTACTTAAAAAGTGTTGGCGAATAGGCTTGCTGGGGTTATTTCCTCCCTGGTCGATATTGACCAGATGGCTTTATGCCTGGTAAGTCTACGGACACGAATTTGCAGAGACTCTATACACACACACACCGACAACTTCCGAATATTGACTCCACTAATTATAGTGTCAATCAATATTGAAAAAGCTCTCGATTCGATCGATTGGCAGTACATGCTTAAAGTTCTAGAGAGAATGGGCTTCGGCTTGGTCTTCTGACAAAGGATCTCTCTTCTGTATAGTAATCTTAGGGTAGTGATTCAGTTGAGCCCAAATATTTCCCCTTTTTCAGTGTGTAGGGGTACTAGGCAAGGTTGCCCTCTGTCCCCCTTCCTTTTTGCTCTTATGATGGAGCCACTGGAAGTTGCACTTAGATCACTTAGAGGTGGAGGCAATCAGAGTAAGAAACATTAAGGAAGGTCTAGCACTTTACGCGGGCGACTTGTTGCCTTTCCTAAAAGACCCGGGGGGAGGGGGGGACTCATTATTAATAAATTCACTACATTCTCGGGTTTAAAAAGGGTAACTGGAACAAGTCATCCCATCTTGCTACTAGACGCATGGGCAAGGGAAGTAGCGGGCCCTGACTTGCCATTGGGGTGGGTCCCTACCATTACATATTTAGGAGTTAAAGTCCATGGCAAACGTTGCCAATTCTATATATGTCCCTTAACCTCTTACCCCTAGTGACCTTCTTAAAACAGAAGGTCCAGGCTTGGCAGAAGCTTCCCTTGTCTAATAGGGAGGATAAACCTACTTAAGATGAAAAATCTCCCAGGTATATTGCATTTTTTTTAAGACAGGCTCCCCTCTTGGATTCCCAAATCCTTTTTCAAAAAAATTGCATGGCATCACAAGTTAATTTCTATGGTCCCTTAAACCACCCAGGATAGGGCTGAAGGTATTGCAAGAGCCATGGGGTCAGGGAGGTTTAGCTTTGCCAGATAGCCGTAAATACTATTTAGCAAGTCAGATGGCGTTTGCTCATCGCTGGTTCATTTCAGATGCTGGAAACTGAGCTACTGTATTAGAGGCAACTCTCTTGTTGTACAAGTCCCTACGATTGGCCATTCATATTAGGTACCAAGTCAGATATTCCCCTTACGTCGTCTATGAAAGCCACCATTAAAACTTGGAATGAAGTGGTCAAGGTAGTTTGTCCCAATCATCTGGGCTTCTCTCCCCCAACTCCCTTGAGGATGAATCCCAGACTGCCTCACTTTTATACGTTTGCAGATCCCATGGTGTGGGCGATTAAAGAAATCAAACTACTAAAGGATATCACAAGAGATGGGGAATTATTAACCTTTGATCAGATCAAACCCAAACATGACCTTCCCAACTCGTATTATTTCAGGTTCCTACAGCTTCGTCATGCTTTCCAGGCCCAGTTTAAGGACAGGAGCATAGAGTCCTTTCCTTCGGATTTAGAAAACCTGGTTATGTCTGAGGAACTTCCTAAAACACTATCTGTAACATACAAAGAATGGTTTAAAAAGCAAACAGAAGAAACCCTTTGTATGGGGTAACAACAGACATAAATTAGCTTGGCAGGTGCTTAAAAACCCCACGGACTTGGGGGGCATGGCCCTTCCCGATTTTAATCTTTATTACATTGCGGCACAATTATCCCAACTGTACCATATAGACAAAACGGACAGAGGGCGGTTTCTCCAACTGCTATGCCCGGGGTGGGCTTGACGCACCGAAGATTCAATTTACCCGCTGGCGATGGGCCTTGGTGGGGCGGGCCTGGGGGACAACAGACAGACTTTGTTATACCATTACAGACGCATATGGGACTTGGCTTCTGTCAAGCTGGGGATACCACTCTATAATGATTACACTCCATTATGGCATAATAAAACTCTGTCAGAATTCTTACAACTTCCCGATGCAGACCTTTGGTCTACTCATGGTATTCTCTATATGCATCAATTGTTTGTTGACGGAACCCTTAAAACCTTTGCCACGCTCAGAGAAGAATTCTCACTCCCCAGCTACATGCTCTTCCGATTTTTACAGGTGAGACATGCGGCCCGGGCTCAGTTTTCAGAATCCATCCCGCAGTCAGCCACCAATGCACTAATGGCCATAATCAAGAGTACTGACCCCCGCAAATTAACTTCGTCCTTCTATGACATGCTCACTACCCCTGCTTCCACCAAACTGGCACATACTCTCAGGCCCCGGTGGGAGAGAGAGGAGGGCCCTTTGGAGGATGGGGAATGGGAGGAGGCTTTGGAATCCTGCAAGGCTGTCTCACCCAAACTTGCTGACAGACTGACCCAAATTTATATTATCCACCGGGCGTATCTCACCCCCCTTCGGGTTGCCAGATACAGAAGCACTCAATCTACCCTTTGTCAGATGTGTGGGAGTGAGGTGGATACGTTCTTTCACTTAATCTGGTCATGCCCTAAAATACAAGGCCTGTGGGCGCAAGTTATAACATTCCTGCACGATCACATGGGCTCTCCGGTCACATTGGACCCGAAACAATGCCTACTCGGGGTACTTCCAGATACTATAGACAAATACGCTAAGACGTTCCTGCATGAGACCTTGTTTTCGGTGCGGAAGGTCATTGCCCGGAGGTGGATACGGCCCGCACCCCCCGGGCTGGCGGAGTGGAAGGCGGAGGTCAATAATAATTTACCATATAAAAAGGTTGTGTATATTAACAGGGGATGCCCGGCCAAATATGACAAAATATGGGATCGTTGGTTACAAGACTCCGATACTTGTACGTAAGGCACTTTGAATCTATGTTGCCAGTTAGATGGTTTGCCCCTAACTGTGTGTTCTGGTTTGGGTCTGGCTGACCCACATGGTCGGGACCAGCTACCACTCTCTCCCTGGTTTTTGTTCCCTCTTACAAATGTTTGTTATTCATGACACCGGTTTTGAACCGGCTGTACTCTACTTACTGTACACCCTTCTGATACCAATGACACCTTGGCTGTATGTAATAATTTGTATGCACTTTTTCTTGTTTTAATAAACTTGGTTATGCAAAAAAAAAAGCAAACAGAAGGGGATTCGTTCTCCTCCGTCTAGTCATGTGTAAAAGGATGGCAGAGTTGGTTTACTCCCAGCCTCCCATAGAGCAGAGCGGCTCTGTTCGTGCCTGTGCTGAATAAACTGAATGGACACAGACCTCTGATCTGCCTTCTCTGCTCCAATCAGCAGGGAGATGCCCTGGTGATCTCAATGGAGTCGACCCTGTGTGAAAGCGGCTTAACAATAAAACTTCTTATTTGAGCCCTTGTTGGTCTATCAAGTCCTTTTTAAAATGTACCTTTGAAGGTATGTTTGTTATATTTGTTGCAATATGTGCAAAACATACCTGTTCATCCTCCCAGAAATTGTGTGAACAGATAACTTCCTGTGCTAACTGCCTATGTTGATTCTTACCAGTTAAATTGTTCTTTGCTATCTGAGTACTATGGAACTACATATGCAGCGGACAGGGTTCAAAAATTTTATTCCATTTCTGTTGTCCAAATAAAGTAAGGTGAGTGAATGTTATTAGGCTATTTTCTCACCAGCAAAAAGTATTATTTTCCTTATTCATGCTATTCTATACAAGTATTTCGTATGATCTTCTGCTCCATCTAGTGGCCATAATGCATTATTATCCAGATTCAAGCTTTTTTGATAGAAAGTAGCTTATCATTCCAATTTGCCCCTATTGGCACAGAATGAATGTGAATGCACTTTCACAGGACAAGCAGCTGTCTAACTCTTTATAAATATGTCCTTATAAGTAATAAGTATAGATATACTCTAAACTACCCTAACCATATATACATTGCAAGTACTTATACATTTGCAGCAGACGCTGACACAGAGTAATCCGATTTACATTTAAGGCCTCATCATGCAAACTGGGTGTTTAGGTCCTGTGCAAGAGATTCCGGCATTATTATATGAGGGAAAGCACAAATGCACCGTCCATTCCCACTAATGGCAGCCTGTAAAATGTTATGAGAGGCTGAAGGCTGCAGCGGCTGGACAGACAGAGTGCGACAAAATATTAGGGCAGTATGTGCCCAGGAACAGATCTCCAGAACGTGTACTTTTTGCGTTTTAATCATTTACCCCTGGGTCATACTCCCCTAAACCTTAGTACCACTCAGTGCACCATACAACCCCGTCTAGCTGCAGCAGTTAAAACATACAGTTTGCATGAGGCCTCACAATATTACTATACCCCAAGGAACTAGTGTGTATCTGGAAAATGTCTCTGGTTGGGGTATTTACAGGTGCTGGACATTATCTTATTTATCACCTCTGTTGTAATGTCTTTCTATTGTTTTTGAACATTACAGCACCATCTAATGGCTGAAGGAGAGAAGCACAGCCAACTCACATTGGAGGAGCGTCAAGGAATGCGGGGTTCCATACATTTTCATGTCTCACACCTTTCAGTAATAATATGCACAGAAGAAGTAACCACAGAGGAATATTAAATTGCCATTATCAGTCAGTCACATTCAACTGGACGACTTCTTTAATGTCACTATGACTTTACTAGCTGTACCATGCCTGGATACATTTTCAAAGACATACAGGTATGGTAGACGTTTGAGTTTTTTTGTATACAAAGGGCCCCAGAAACAATAAGGGTCCATTCAAACCCATCTGTAGTAGTTCGCCAAGCTGCTATTTTACCTAACAATTTTCACCTAAATAGTGCCTGTGTGGGTTTCCTCCGGGTACTCCAGTTTCCTCCCACACTCCAAATGCATGCTGGTAGGTTAGTTAGCTCCTGTCTAAAATGGCCCTAGTATGTATGTGAGTTAGGGACCATAGACTGTAAGCTCCTTGAGGGCAAGGACTGATGTGAATGTATAATATATATGTAAAGACCTGTGTAAAATTATACAACGCTATAGAAGCACCTGTAATACCTGTCATGAAATGTCAACAAAGCATATATATCTGCAATGTTTACTTATCTCTCTCCAAAGCTCTTCGTTCCTCTGTTATGAGCGTGTCTCACTTCTGAAAAGTTTTCCCAACACATGAAATAAATTTTGTGACAGTGAGGGAGCTTGTCTATTCAGGACACAGCTCTATAGCCTTACTGCTCTCCTGTTTGCAGTGGGGGGGGGGGGGGGGAGGCTTTCCTGCAATCAGCTCTCACGTTGTAACCGCAGCTCTCCGCTCCCTCCTCTGTGATACTAACAGATGAAGGATTTTAACACAATTCTACCAAGGGATGTAGGAAAGACTGCAGATAAAGTAAAACCCATGTAGAAGGATTTGTTTCATATCTGTATCACCTGCGGCCTGTCACTTCACTTGGTATTTGGGAGGGTTTACAGCCACTTTAATTTTGCAAACGTATTTCTCGTGTATGTGTATTTTTTTTTTGTTCAATAAAATGTATCTCTAAAAAGGACACTTCATAGGATGTAACAATTATTGCTCAACTCAGACAGACAGTCATAAGCTAGAATTATTTTCAGAAAATAACTTTTGTTTCATTTTTCACATACGTTTGCTGGAAAAAAAAAAAAAAGTCATATAAATAGACATCTAAATAAACTGGACCTATGCAAACAGCCTAATCGCATGCGTTCCCTGGCTTGCAGGCAAAATGTGCTGCTCTCTTGCGTGCAAAAAACGGCATGCATTGAGGAGCCTTGGCCACCCATGACCCTGTCACTGGTTCTCTAGTTTTCCTTCATTATACCACTTTTAGTAGGTCCTGACCACTGCAGACTGGGAAAATCCCACAAGAGTTGCAGTAATAGAGTTGCTTGTCTCTCCATTAGAATTTGGCCTGTCAAAGTTGCACAAATCCTCACGCCTGCCCGTTTTTTGAAACATCAACATGTCCACTTGCTGCCCAATCTATCCTAGCCACTTTCAGGTGCCATTGTAATAAGATTACTCAAGGTTATACCCTTTACCTGTCAGCGGTCATAATATTATGGCTGATTGGTGTGTATATGTTTATTACACTTTGTATTATTTTTTTTCTTTCATTTCAGGATCATGTCTTTACTCGTTTTCTTTGCCATCTACCGATATTTTTCATTCAATGTTTTTGATAGGAAAAAGAAGACTTAATGCAAGTTTTTACCAACAAAAGTAGCAGGATATTTACTCACTGCAGTTGAGAGCCTAGAAGCTAGAGTCATTTCCAGGTTTCCTTTAAGGCCAAGCAGTGCAGGAACCAAGATAAAAACTTCAGTAAGATTTTTAAACACTTCCCAATGCTGTAGATGGAAAAGACAAAAGAAAATTACTAATATGGCAGGATAGCATGTGGCCATCATTAGTAACTGATAACACAGTAATAGTAGTGAGTAATAGCAATCCCCAGCAAAGCATTGCAATTAATTTTTTTTTTTTTAAAGTGGCTGTGATGCCCGCCCCCCCCCCCCATCCTGGCTTGGGATCGAGCATGCACAATGGTCCCCATAGCAAGCCCTTATACTATGGGGGCGCTCAGAAGTTTGGAGAAGCCAGGAAGGTCAGTGAAGAACCCCAGAAAAGGAAAAAACGGGGCTGCATCATAGTCTTCAGTATATTTTTAACATCGAAGTCCCCTCTTCAAAGCAGTCCCGATCCTATTGGACGCCGAAGAGGAGGGGATGCACGGTGGAAGCCGCCATCATCTCAGAAGAATACTGAAAACGCTGCAAGATGCCTGTCGCAGCCTGTCCCCCTGCCCGATGATCCCCGCCGATCGACTAGCAAACAGGGGAGGGGGGTGTTAAGGTGCCACGGGTGGTGGTGTGGTCCCTTGCCCCCCCAAACAATAATACACCAGCCGCCACTGGTAGGTTAGCTTTATCAACTGGACACAAGTTGGGTCCTTAAATACTTAAAAAAAAAAAAAAAAATAAAACACTCCAGTATAAAAATATGCCTACTGCTGGCCTGCCCCAGGCTGGCCACAATTTTCTAAAGGACAGCCATTATGCAGCAAGAAGGTGTCTAGCCCATGTATGCCTGAACTATGTTTTGCATTCATTAGTGAAAGTACAGCTATTCTTTAAAAAGGAGCTCATATCTTAAAGTGACCCTGTTGGGGTAAATAATTTTTTTTAGGAAGGTTCCATGCAACAGAAAAATGTATTGTATTCCCCACCAGAACGTTTTATATACACATACACAGCAGTAACGTAAAGGTCAGATGATGGCATCATGGCATGCAGTCAAGGGGACAATGGAATCCAATACTCCTGGAAGTGTTGAATGGCTGACAGAGAATGCAGCATGGAGTTGAGGAAAGGCAGGTGACAGAGAGGCGAGCACTTCTATTGCAGGGCATTGTCCTTTGGTACGGTTGTTTTAAAGTGGAATTTTACCATGATAAATGAATATTGCGGAATTTTATTGCAGAACAAACATACCACATATCTTCTGCAATAAATTTTTCTAACCTGCCTGTTATCAAACGGTTTTAGATTCTACACTGAGCTGGACATGAGCATTTCAGTGTAGTGTCTCTGCATGTTGTTGGTGCTGGGAGGAATAAATTCTCATAAGCATGCACAGAGTTACATCATCCCAGGCCAGCCATATCTGCAAAGCAGTTGAACACTGCAGACTCGTGTCCGGCTTTAAAAAGTTTTTTTTTTTTTTTTTTTTTTTTTTTTAAATGGAAGATTTCAAAAGCGCCAGAGAAACACTATAGCACACAAGCTGTTAAAAGAAGCTGTGAATATACATTTAGAAAACAAAAAATTGTGCAGTGCTCAAATACAATAATACATGGAATATAAAATAGTAATAAATGTTATGCTCTAAAAAAAAAAAAAAAAAAAAAAAAAAAAAGTGCAAACTATATCCCAAAATTGTCCATGCAAAGCTCTATCCAAAAGTGCGTAAATGTCCATGTGCAAGCAGAGAATATTTAGATCGGGTCTATTTTCTTTTTTTGGCCTGCACTTGAGGGGAAAAAAAATTTTCTCCACAACTGCTAGGACAGTCTGGAGAAGGCCTGAGAGGGATCTCCTTAAAAGTGGTAGCAAACTTTAGTGTGCCATTTTTACCTAAAGGTAAGCTTATAATAATAGGTTAAATGAATATCTCCTAAACATGCACCGTTTATGAGATATTCCAGCGAGCAGCAGCCGGTGACATCACCGCCACATGCGATCTGAAGGAACGGCATACCCATCCAGTTCCTTCAGAGCTCTGTGTCGTGCCTATGGCCAATGCATACTAGCACATTATGATATTACCCTAAAAAATAGAAGCTTTACTACCACTTTATAGATGTCCCATGTTTTGGTGATTTTTTTTGGACAAAAGTGTGGAGGTGACCGTGGAGGTTTGTTCTTTTACACCATTTTGGAGGACTATATTACCTTTGTCAAAGTATTTTGAGGCTTACACAGGGACATTAATGCACTTTAGGATAGAGCTTTGTGTGAAAAACACAGCATTTATAATATATATTTTTATAATGTTCAAGGTATTCATGTATTTAAAGTGGTTGTAAACCCTCCTAAACATGTTTAGCTTGTTAGATAATAGTTTTCTCAGTCAGCTGATCGCTGCCTGAGAAAGTGCACTTGTATATTTTTCGTTAAAATCGCCGTTTTGTTGTCCATGACGTCATGCGCGCTTGCGCTGTATGGACTTTCGAGCGCGGCATATATTGCATTGCCGCCTGTGTCTTTCCTGCTTCTCTGACTTTTTTTGTCCCAGACATTCTCCTCATAGCGGCAGAGGAGAAGTCTCGCGATATACACATCACCCTGCTCTTCCTGATACTCCCCCTTGTGCCTTAGTAACGGCAATCGAGATCGAGGCTTGGTTATGATGCTACGGCGCATTCACGAGATTTCCGGAGGGAGTCAAACTAAGGGCGGAAATTACGTCCGCAAAGGAGAGGAAAAACAGAAGTTACAATGGTGCGTGCGATACCCGGAAGACTTTATAACTTAAAAAAAAAAAAAAAAAAAAAAAAAAGTATTTATAATGCTCGTTTTGGGACAAAATATAGATATTATGAATGCGGATGTTGATTATAATACAAACAGTTGAAAATTAGGATTTTTTTGGTGGGGTTTACTTCCTCTTTAACCACTTCCCGACCAGCGCACGACGATGTACGTCGACAGAATGGCACGGGCAGGCATATTGGCGTACAGGTACGTCCAATATTCAATGCCGCCCTGCCATCGGGAGCGCGCCACCGGCTGGTCGGGACCCCCGTGAGTCCGGTCGTGGGACCTGCAGACTCAATCGCCGCAGGCATCCCCGCGATCGTCTCATGGAGCGGCCGAATGGAGGAAATGCTGTGTAAACAACATTTCTCCATTCTGCCTAGCAACTAGTGACGCTGATCTCTGCTCCATGTGATTGGAGCAGAGATCAGTGTTCACTAAATGAAAGCCCAACCCCCCCACAGTTAGTAACACACCCCTAGGAACACTTAACCCCTACACTGCCACCCACTGGTTAACCCTTTCACTGCCAGTGTCATTTACACAGGAATCTGCATTTATATAGCAGTGATTACTGTATAAATGACAATGGTCCCAAAAATGTGTCAAAAAATGTCCGATGGGTCCCCCACAATGTCGCAGTCACAATAAAAATCGCTGATCGCCGCCATTACTAGTAAAAAAAAAAAATAATAAAAAATGATTAATAAAAATGCTATAAAACTATCCCTATTTTGTAAACGCTATAACTTTTGCGCAAACCAATCAATAATCGCTTATTGCGATTTTTTTTACCAAAAATATGTAGAAGAATACGTATCGGCCTAAACTGAGGGAAAAAAATGTTTTTATATATTTTTGGGGGATATTTATTATAACAAAGTAAAAAATAATGCGTTTTTTTCAAAATTGTCGCTCTATTTTTGGTTATAGCGCAAAAATAAAAACCGCAGGGGTGATCAAATACCACCAAAAGAAAGCTCTATTTGTGGGAAAAAAAAAAAAGGACGTCAATTTTGTTTTGGAGCCACGTCGCACGACCGCGCAATTGTCAGTTAAAGCGACGCAGTGCCGAATCGCAAAAAGGGGTCTGGTCTTTGACCAGCAAATTGGTCCGGTCTGCAAGTGGTTAAGCACTGTACTTTTTTTTTATTATTATTTATTTATTTATTTTATAGGTCTATTGTATGCGAGTGAAACACATGATGTGCTAGCTGTTTATATAGGGAGGTCACTTGGTGACATTCTTTTGTGACTATATACTAAACATCCATAAATAATTTCCTATTGTTATCTGGAGCTCCGTGACCCTGTCCTGCAGTGCCTAAAGTTGTCCTAAAGCTTCAAGTCCCTAGGAATTAGTTACTGATTAGTAAGCTCTCGCAGACCAGAAGATATTAAGAACAATGAAATGCACTTTGGTGGTCAGCTGCTCTCCACGTTTTTGGAATGCAGCAGTAAATGGGTTTCTGAACGTCTGAAATCTGTGAGATGTTTGGCTCAAGATATCAGGCCGTCACTGATAAAGTTTTAGAAACTATATATTAGTGACAGCAAGAAAAGTTTCTTGTTGCGATTGGCATCCTCAACTAGCGCCTATTGGATACATTCAGGTAAAAGCAAAATACTTATTTGTGAATGCTTAGAAGACAGCCCTAAGGATAATGTCATGGAAAAGCGGAGTCACTTTATTATTGATGTGACTTGTCTTTAGCAGATCGTGGTGTCCGTTTATGAAGCAGTGAAACATTTTCACTGTTCCATTCTCCGGCATTCACAGAGGAGATCGTACTCCTCTGGATGCCAGTTTATGAATTGGTGTAGATCGCTTCTCCTTTGGAGGAGTGAAGCAATCTACAAATGCTTGGAACAATGGAGAACACCCCTGATACTGGATTCCCATGAGACTTTACGAGATTACAGTACCAGAAATTCACTGAAACACAGAAATGTCCATTTATTAACCACTACAGCCCCGGACCAATAAACACCTTAAGGACCAGAGGTCTTTTTCCAATTTCGCACTGCGCTGCTTTAACTGGTAATTGCGCCGTCATGCAATATTGCACCCAAACGAAATTTGCGTCCTTTTCTTCCCACAAATAGAGCTTTCTTTTGATGGTATTTGATTGCCTCTGCGATTTTTATTTTTTGCGATATAAATGGAAAAAAGAGCGAAAATTTTGAAAAAAAAAAAAAAAGATATTTTCTTCTTTTTGTTATAAGAAAAATCGAATAAACTAAATTTTAGTCATACATTGAGGGGAAAATTTATTCAGCCACATGTCTTTAGTAAAAAAAATGTCAATAAGCGTATATTTTTTGGTTTGCGCAAAAGTTATAGCGTCTACAAACTAGAGTACATTTTCTGGAATTTACACAGCTTTTAATTTATGACTGCCCATCTCATTTCTTGAGGTGCTAAAATAGCAGGGCAGTACAAACCCCCCCCCCCAAATGACCATTTTGGAAAGTAGACACCCCAAGGAAATTGCTGATGGGTATGTTGAGCCAATTGAATATTTATTTTTTTGTCCTAAGGGATTGAATAATGACAAAAAAAAAAAAAAAAATTTTACAAAAAGTTGTCACTAAATGATATATTGCTCACACATGCCATGGTTATATGTGGAATTGCACCCCAAAATATATTCCGCTACTTCTCCCGAGTATGGGGATACCACATGTGTGGGACTTTTTGGGAGTCTAGCCGCGTACGGCACCCCGAAAACCAATCACAACCTTCAGGATTTCTAAGGGTGCAAATTTTTGATTTCACTCCTCCCTACCCATCACAGTTTCGAAGGCCATAAAATGCCAAAATAGCACAAAACCCCCCAAAATGACAGCATTTTGGAAAGTAGACACCCCAAGCTATTTACTGAGAGGCATGTTGAGTCCATGGAATATTTTATATTTTGCCACAAGTTGCGGGAATATTACAAACTTTTTTTTTTTTTTTTGCACAAAGTTGTCACTAAATGATATATTGCTCACACATGCTATGGGCAGAAGTCAAATTACACCCCAAAATAAATTCTGCTGCTTCTCCCGAGTACAGGGATACCACATGTGGGGGACTTTTTGGGAGCCTAGCCACGTACGGGACCCCGAAAACCAAGCACTGCCTTCCGGATTTAAATATAAAATGCTACCAAAAAAACTGTTAGCGATCGCAGGGATCAGGCCTGACTCTGCGATCACTGCAGTTATGCGTTTAGTGTTTTGTAAGTGACAGTGATCGATCGATACTGCACTTGGGTGGGCTGGGCAGAGGGGCAAAACGCAGGTGCTAGCAGGTATCTGGGCTGATCCCGCTAACAATGCGTTTTTTTGGAACCCTGAACTGCTGGGGACGCTAGTATAGATCTGATCAGATCAGATATTGATCTGTTCAGATTCTATACCACTACAGGAGGTTTATGCTTTGCGTGTGGGTGTTAGCGGTACTGGCACTAACCTAGCGCTGCCTGGGGCGACGCAGACCCTGACCCTAAAACCTAAGGGTTAAACCTTTATTGGGTAATAAATGGTGGGTGCCCTGATGCTATAAAAAGCAAACTAACCAGAGTCACCCGTAACACTTATACGGTGATCACTGGTGAAAGGGTTAACTAGAGGCAATCATGGGGTTCAAATTTTTATTAGGTAGTATATGGGGGTCCCTGGCGCTATATAAAAACCTGACGGGGAACCTAAATAACTAACTGGCTAACCAGCGTCACCAGTGACACTTATACTGTGATCGCTGGTGAAAGGGTTAACTAGAGGCAATCATGGGGTTCAAATTTTTATTAGGTAGTATATGGGGGTCCCTGGCGCTATATAAAAACCTGACGGGGAACCTAAATAACTAACTGGCTAACCAGCGTCACCAGTGACACTTATACTGTGATCGCTGGTGAAAGGGTTAACTAGGGGCAATCAGGGGGTTAAAACCATTATTGGGTAGTATATGGGGGTACCTAACGCTATAAAAAATAACTAGCTACCTAACGACACTAGTGACACTAATGCAGCGATCAGAAAAACGATCGCTTAGTGACACTGGCAAAAGGGGGTGAAAGGGTTAACTAGGGGCAATCAGGGGGTTAAAACCATTATTGGGTAGTATATCGGGGTACCTAGCAATATAAAAACCTGGCAGTGAACCTAAAAAAATAACTAGCTACCTAGCGACAGTAGCGACACTAATGCAGCGATCAGAAAAATGATCGCTTAGTGACACTGGCAAAAGGGGGTGAAAGGGTTAACTCTAGGGGCAATCAGGGGGTTAAATCTTTATTGGGGGGTGATAGGGGGCTACCCTGGACCTAACACTAACTGCCCTGACAGTTTTAACTGTTACAACTGACACTGAATGCAGTGATCAGTAAAGAAATGATCAATGCAATCAGTGACACTGTGATCTGGGGGGGGGGAGGGGGTTTGTGTACCTATGTGTACCTATGTGTCAGTGTAGTGTTTTGGTGTACTTACTTTTAGTCTTCTCCTCGTAGTCCGGTCAAAAAGACCGCCCCGAGGAGAATGACATCACTTCCTCCCTCCTGTGTAAACAATACACAGTGGGAGGAAGCTTGTCATTGGCCAGGAGCGATCCAGAGGGGGTGGCCAGAAACCAACCGCCATCCACTCATCACGGATCGCTCCTGGAGCGAACCAGACCGCCGTATCCAGCGGGAGGGGGTCCGATCGGACCCCCCACCCGCTTGAAGGCAGGCACGTACATCTACGTGCTTGTGCCTGCCTGTGCCATTGTAATGACGTACAATGGCAATACGGCGGTCCTTAAGTGGTTAAGCAGCGATAAAATATCACTGCTCAGCACATGGACATTCCTGGAAAAGATCGCTCACCTAGTTAACAAAATAGCTGCCTCTTTCCCCCATGATTCACTCTTCACTCTCCGATTTTCCACCTCTGAGCTGGTGAATCAGGGAGTGTGAATTCTGAGACAGATCACCAGTAAAGTGCTGAGATCGCAGCTTCATAAACTGGCTGTTTCTGTGTCAGTCAATAATAGATTCTCAGTGTGCGGAGATCAGCAGAGAACATGTTCTCCCCCGATCATCTCTATTTAATAAACCGTTAATGGACTGTGATCAACGGTGATCCTTGGGATCACCGCTAATCACAGTTACATAAACGGACACCTAAGATATTTGCATGCTACACCTATCTGCTCCAGATTACTGGAGGCAGTTTTATTTTTAGAAGACAGTCAGGTGTTAAAGATTTGCTGATCTTAGTAATTTGAGACGAGCCCCTGAGGCTAGGCCATACCAAAAATCCTGCTAGAAAATCAAAATTAGAAAAACTTCTAGCTATGTAAAGAGGAAGTAAACCCTGGTGGGTTTTACTTCTCGTCCATCTTCTGGCCCTCTTCCTTCCAGGTTGCGCAATTCCCCGGAGCCGTGTGACGTCACGCATGCGTACGGGAGCCGTAACTAATGGACCAGGCTAGGGAAGAAACGGCACTTAGTTTCCTTTCTTCCCCGCGCATGCGCCATAGGAATTTTCAGCAGACTACAAGTGAAATATCTCCTAAACGGCGCACATTTAGGAGATATTTCCAGTACCTATTATTAGGCAAGCCTTATTCTAGGCTTACTTATAGGTAGAAGTCCAAAAAGTGGGTTTACAACCACTTTAAATAAACCGGTTGCTTATACCTTAGCCTGAAGGTCTCAAACATTCTAAACAAAAGATTTTAATGCCTGTGTTGGGAACTTTCAAAATTAAAGTACAATTTCAGGCAAACCCCAACTAGTCTTAATAATGAACCCTTACCCCTCCTACCACCTACACCTATGCTGACTAACCGGTGTAAATAGATGTATATATTTAACCATTTTCACATGGGCCATAGAAGCCTATGGGTGACGTCACCACTCCAGGTTTTCCCAGCCGTTACCAAGTGCTCTCTGCTGCAGCTGGCTGACACATGGTAGATCATGTGACCAGACCGGAGCAGGGTGGTAATAGTTAAGCATATACATCTTTCTTACACAGTTTAGTCAACATAGGTGTTAAAAGGGAGCATTTTTAAGACTAGTTAGGTTTAGTCTGGAATTCTATTTTAAAATTTCCTTACGATACATAGATGAACAAGGGCTTTTACCGTGTATTTCGAATTTGTAAATACTTTAGTATGCAAGATTTGGGTGCAGGTTCACTTTAAAGATGAATTCTGATTGGTTGCTCTGGTTTAATGAATTTTGCACACTGACCCATATTAAAACATTGAAACAGACCTGTACAATGTCCAGAACCATTCCGGCAGACACGGTTCCAAAGCCCGCTAACAAGAATGGCACAAGTATTTGAAGTGCCATGGCAAAGCTAGATTCTTTTGGCAACTTTTTTCTGTCCTCCACCAGGGCATCAGTATCCGCATCCCCAGATGTCCGACTGTCCTGCAGCATAGCATCTGTTTCTGATACTTCCCTTCCATCACAATAATCATAGCTGTCAAAGTCATAACTTGTACTGCATAGGTTTGAGCAGTGCGGGCCATTTGCAAGGTAGCCCGGCTCAGAAAAATGGTGGTATTCCAAGTGCTGATCTGCTCGAATGTTAAAGCCATGTCCAGTGGGTGACAATCCATTGATTTTCTTCAGTCTTTCTTCCTGACCTTTGTGACAAGCTAGAGGAACCATCGTCAGCAAAAGAGTGAGGAATTCGTTAGACTGAACTGCATTCACGTTAACATTCCCGCTTACTGGGTCATCTTTTGTACATATTATAAATGGCCTCCCATCCTGGTCACTCATTATGCAGAAGCTGCTCCTTCAGGAATGGTTTAATACTGTTCACTTGGCTCCTGAACAAGAAAAAAAAAAAAAAAAATAGACTATTAGCATATGAGGTAATAAAACTTATATACATTTTCCTGGAAGAAAACTGTAGAAACATTTTATTTTATAAGCAAAACAGAAAAAAATATAAGGCAATTCAGTGGTATTTGAAGATTGCATACAAGTCACCTCAAGTCTAAAAACCCCATACACACTATCAGATTATCTGCTGAGTTTTTCCTTCAGATTTACCAAAACCATATAAATATGAGGACAAACCTTAGGAGTTTCAATGTGTATGCAATCAGGCAGGCCCTTCTACTACATGGTTTTGGTAAATCTGAAGGAAAAACTCAGCAGATAATCTGATAGTGTGTATGGGGCTTAAGGAAATCTGTACTGAGAAAATATGGATGGTGCCATTGTTGACCTTCTAAAAAGGACTAATGGCTTCAATACATTGGAGGTATTGATCTTGAAAATGAATGCAGATCAGGAGTTCTGAATTAATTTATACTTTCTAACCTGCATGCTCTTCCAGGGTAAGGACTCAACATATGGAACCATATACAGACAAGGCAACTAGTATCCTCCATAAGTCAGTCAGTACATGCTTCCATTAAGATCTAAACCCTAACTGGATGATATTTAATTTGTTTCATAAACTGCCACGTCTTTGGCAGGGGGTCATTAAATGCTTGTTTCAATATCTTATTTTTTTTTCCCCTTCACCTTGGTGCTACTGAAACCCTCTAGTCATTTTCACTTACCTACTTTGTGATAATAATAATAATAATAATAATAATAATAATAATAATAATAATAATAATAAATATAAAAAAAAAAAAAAAAAAAAACACACAACTATCTTGAACTTAAACGTGCTTGCGGAATTTGATTTGCTGAAGATTCATTTACATCCGGTCTGTATACATTTGCTCGTTTAATTAGCATTTTAGTGGTTGGGCTTACATCTACTTTTTTCATGCATTTTACATATTTAATCTACCATAAACATGTAGCATGTCCACCTCAACAAAGTATTCTAATTGCGCTCCAACGCTCCCTGACGACCGCATCGTCCCCGCAGACACCGATTCTTGGTAACCCTAGGTTCCCGCCGGGCCTACCGTCAACGCAGTTTCGTCGATTACGTGACTCCGACCTTACTAGGGCATCTCAGTTTGTAGCGCGCGACGGCTGGGTTTCTATTGGTGCCCTTATGGACCGAAGGGGTCCCTACGGTTTAGATTTTTGGGATGCCGCGCGTCTGCATCACTTTCTTCAGTCCATCCCGAGTCCCTTGGCTCATTCTAGACCGCTGACGGTATTTGAGGAGCACTTCTGACACTGAACCTATCCCCCGACTTCTTTCTAAAATGTATGTGCTCCTGAATACGCCGCCGCCAACGCACCGGATCTCTAGTCTTGCGAAATGGGAGGGGGACCTGGGCTGCACCTTCACGCCTGCACAGATTACGCGGGTTCTACGGTTTACCCTGAAATCTTAAATATGCACTAAAACACAGGAGTTGAATTATAAAATCCTCACAAGATGGTACCTGACCCCTAGCCGCCTCCACCTTATCTTCCCGGACGCGTCGGCACATTGCTGGCGCTGCGGGGAAGATGAAGGTACGCTCATGCATGTTTTTTGGTCATGCCCCAAGCTCTTGGACTTTTGGACTGCAGTCCGAAATATTGCCTAAAAGTTTACGGAATGGCAAATCCCGAATGACCCAGCCTTCTTCCTCTTACATTTATCGGACCTGCCCCCTAGGAGATATGCACGGTCAATCCTGCGCCATCTCACCAACGCGGCCAAATCTTGTATCCCTCTGCTCTGGAAGCAACAAACTCCCCCTTCCGTGGCCATGTGGTTACGGAGGGTGGAAGAAATTAACAAAATGGAAGATCTAATAATAATGACTGCTCAGGATAGGCAGGAAATTTACCGAAAAACCTGGTCTCTTTGGAATGGGTTTGTGTTGGGGGAACTGACAGGCGTTCGTGCAGGGGACTCCGAATCTCCGCCGCTCCCCTTCCCTAACTTTTTCCTTACCCCTCCTTCCCTTGTCCTTCCCTTTCCTTAATCCTTCCCCCCCCCCCTCTTTTCACTATTTATCTCTTCTACACTATCCCCCCGCTTCTTTTTTGCGCTTCTCATCCTCCCCCCCCCCTTTTTTTCTTTTGCTTTTCTTTGTGCGCTGAGGCCAGACTTTTTCTTAAATATGCGACCTAATGACTGCTTGCAGCGGTCGTGATTCTGGCCTATGGATCGGGACCTTGGGTTATTCACTGTACTTGATATATTTTTGGCCCCCCTTCCCGGTTCTGACAGAGGGGGGGGGGGGGGATATTGATAAGGTCGATCCAATGTTTACGGTGTAATATGTAACCAATAGTCGTATCTCCTGTTACTATGCTGCACATTTTGGAGGCTGCGACCTTTACTGTCTTGGTTGTCTTTTTTTTTATTGGGGCCCTACCCTATGTTTGTGGGAAAAAAATAAAAAATTAAAAATTTCTGAATAAACTTATATTTGCAAAAAAAAAAAAAAAAGTATTCTAATTGAATATAAGGAAGGTTGTAGGCCCCATACATGTTTTCCTCAATATAGTCTTGTAGACACTTACTAAAGTTGTAGATTTATTTTTTTACTAACTGACAGATCACATATGCAATAAAAGCAAATCTGTGTGCCCAGCAATTAAAGAGCAGCAGAAACCAGATGATTTCATCAAACTTGCAATACCCGAATACACTTTAAGGCTTATTCAATGAGAGAGAGAGTGCAGGAAGCAATGAGCCATCCAGCACAGTTATGGTAATCATATGTCATCTGTAATAGACAATGTATATGGTTACCCAGTGCTAGAAAGCGGAAAGCTTCCCTTTGCTATTTGAAGTGGTAAAAGATAAAACAGCGCACACACATACACACTCTGCCTGACCTTATGGCCTGTAGGAAGGTCAGCATAATGGCAACATCTTCTTTCAGGAAACCAGTAATACAGGCAGTCTTGGTCATACATGAAGGCACAATTTTCTAAGACTTCTTGTACACGGGACGTTTCTCAACCTCTCCTGAACACTGGAACATCACAGTTAGTAATCCACGTTTTAAAACGTGTGTTTAACAGCGTTTACAAGCGGGATTTGCATTCAGAAGCGTTTACTAAAGATGACCTCAGGAGACCCTCCAAAATGATTAGAAAGCACTAAAAACAAGTATTTAACTATTGCTGCGATTCTGGGAGAGATCAGTGTGAGTAGCAGCTGAGAAAGTGACGACATCGTGGCTCCGGCCACTCATAGCGCCGGGCCGCGATAACCAGAAGACATGACGAGGGAAAATGTCAGCTCCCTCGGAGTGGATCAAGATTACCTGCCGACACGTCTTTCTAAGGTAAGTATTTCATAATGAGCTAGTATGCGGTGCATACTAGCTCATTATGCCTTTTGCCTTACAGGGTTAAAAAAAAAATAATAAAAAAATCTACAGGTTTACTACAGCTTTAAGGTTTGAGCATGCGCCACAGACAGACAGATTAAGCTGTTGTAACATAAAACATCTTTATAAATAAAACCAAGTTTCATAAACAGATATATTGCTTTTTGACAAGCAGATGTACAACTTGAAAATATAAAAATAAAAATAAAACACAACTGTAAAAAACTCTATTGACTGTAATGTCATTGTACATATTACCAACATTAAAGGGGTTGTAAAGGTGTATCCTATGCATTAAGGTGAAAAAACACCTGTCAGTGAGCACCCCCAGCCCCCCGTTTTATTTACCTGAACCCTCAAACTTGTCCCACGCCCTCTCTGGCCCAGGGTTCTCAGCTCGAGTGGATAGATTGACAGCAGTGGGAACCAATGGCTGCACTGCTATGAATCAAATCCAAATGACGCAGGGGCGGGGCTGAGTCCTGCATTCAGCGTCTATGGACGCTGGACTCGGAAGAGTGGCCGCAAAGTAAACCCCCCCCCCCCCCCCCCCGGAGAGCGCTTCTCCCAGGGGATTATCAGATGTGGGGAGGAGCCGTGAGAGCCACCGAGGGACCCCAGACCAACCAGGAAGAGTGTGAAAACAGACCAAATTTTCAACACCAAGATAAAAAAAAAAAAAAAAAAAAAAAAAAAAAATCAATCACACACACACACACACACACAAAAGTTCAGTATATCAGTCAGATGTCCCGTGTACATTAAGCCTTACAATCAAATATCTTTACAGGGAGAAGAGTATTAAAAGAAAAGCATCAGAATATGAAAAAAAAAAAAAAAAAAAAAAAAAAATCACAGGTAAAGCCACCTACCTATAGGAGCAGGATACTATTACAGTTATTTTTTCACAATCCTCCAGACCAGTGATTCTCAACCAGGGCTCCGTGGAACCCTAGAGTTCCTCCAAAAGGTGGCTAGGGGTTCCTTCAGCATTGGGTCATTTCTGCCTCTCAGATAAGTTCCCACTGACACCATTGATCTTTTTAGCTATCTGTAAGGAGGGACTTATTCCCAATGACCACAAGTGTAAGGACCATTCTTCCCACTGACCATCACACTAATGTATCATGAGTTGTAGAGTTCTAATTTTTAGAAAGGGTGACCAGAGAACTATTTCAAGGGTTCCTCCATGTTGAAAAGGTTGAGAAAGGCTGCTCCAGACACAAAACCACCAGCTTGAAATAAACAAGAAATCTCCTACTCTACGTGTATAGTAAGCCATCGGAAAGCAATAGCATTTAACCCTTGCACTTTACAGGCGACACAAATGTGCTTTCCCTATAGCCAGAGATATGATAAGACTTTTTTTACAGTAATCAATTTGTAAGAAACTCATCTAGTATCATAAAACATCTTCCAAAGTCCAACACAGCGTTTACAGCTTTAGATGGTACTTCCTGGTGAACAATTACTATGGGCACCCAGCAATCACAGCAAGGACGAGCAACCTTTGGCATTGTGCTAGCTGTTGCACTACTTTCAGATGTCACCTGGGACAATTAGGTGGAGCCATAGCAAACAAAAATCATAGAATTTCTGGTTTACAGTAAGGCTTCATGCACACTGGACCTTTTTTTTTTTTTTTTTTTTTTTTACAGCTGCTGTTTTCAGCTTCAGACTTTTTTTCTACTCAATAAATTCAGCATGTTATCTTACGCGTCCATACACACATAAGCTGTTATCAACTGTTTTTGGCTGGGTTGTTTTTTAGCGGTAAAAAGAAAAAACCCAAAACTAGCAGGTTCTGAGAGGAGTTTTTTCAACTGTAAAAACGCTCCAACACTGAAAAAACGCAGATAAATGTGGCTCACCAGCATTTAACGTTTTTGATCCAATAAAAAAAAAAAAAATATTTTAAAAAAAATAATAATAAAAAAAACAAAAAACAAAAAAAAAAACAAACACACACTAAAAAAACGCTATTGCAAAAACGCTGAAAATTTATGGCGTTTTTATAACGTCCAGTGTGCACGAGGCCTAATAGTTCACACACCAAGACACTGATAATCCGATCAGAAAGATTAAAGAAATAGACAGCTAATCAAACCCAAAGCTAAATATAATACATGATGTATGGAATTCAGCCTTCTATATCCTTTCCAACTTTTATTAAAAACAAAGTGCACAATAATGGAGATTTCACAGATTTTCAAACAAGGAGCAGTTACATTCACCAAAGATTCAGTGAAGGTGAATTTTTCATTGCAATTTCCTTTAATGAAAGGTGATGGAAAGATCTGGCATTTTTTTTACAACATCCAAACTGCACCAAAATAATGACCAGGCCTAAGGAAAACCACAGATTCCACCTTTCTTCTAGGAGTTGTAAATGATCCCTTCTGTACAAATTTTGCTCCCTTTCTTGCCCCTCTTTACTAGGTGTGTCACAATGCTGATAAATGTAGCCATCTGACTGTTAAATGCAGACCTTACAGCTATCTCATCAATGTTTTGCCATGTACATAGTCTAAACAGTCCATACTGCTTCCTTAGCAATAAAGCAAGAATGAACAGAAAAAAGAAAAGAAAAGAAGAAAAAAAAAAAAAAGGAAGTCCACTGCCAGGTAAACGTGGATTCGGATGACTGGTTGACAGATGGCCAGTAGATGGGACTATACTAGCATTTAGGCATGAGCATATGCATGTTCTGTAGAAGCTTAAGATTTAGCAACAGCCAAAACTTTTCTTTGTTTCGTCTGAATGGAAAGGAAAAAACGGTCCTGCTGAGTTTTTCATTTCGGTCTGTGTTTCGGGATTTAAAAGTGTTACTAAACCCGCAACAGTAAAATCAGTTTGTATATGCAGTAAAGCATGCTTGTTATACTCACTGTGGATAATGGGTTAATCCCCTGCATTGCGTAAAAAGGCTATTTGATCCGGTCTTCTCTGATCCTCCCTTTCCTCTACAGTCCCCAAACCATCTCCTCATGGAACAGAGCCTTGGGGACAAATGCTCAGTTTGGTGTGTATTGCTAAAGAAATGTTTTTTTTTTGTTCTTGGGAAAGTGCATGTGATCAGCAAAGGGCCAATCAGCACTGTTCAGACAAAGAGCCAGGGGTCCTGCAGCCTCATAGGACAGTCAGAGGAGAATGAAAACTCCTCCTGCAAGCTTTAACCAGACACTGGGCACAATTAACTAAAAGGGTATCCCATGCATTATGGTGGTCATGTGACCACTTAACACATGCGATAATAAAAAGGTCAATTCACCATTGCTCATATGCGGTATTTAGAACAAAGCACCAAAAACGTTTGTTAAATACCAGATAAAAAAAATAAAAATAAAAAATAAAATAAAAAAAAGGCATTAATGACAATTCACAAAAAGGAAAGAAATAAATGTATGCTATATTTAGATACTGGTCCAAGTTTGCGATAACTAGGGCAATGGTCAGACCGCCCAGTGATAGGTTTATAAAAAAAAAAAAAAAAAAGTTTATATGCAAATTATTGCTCAAAAAAAGGGGGTATGGGTGCTTTGGGGTGGGAGGTCAAGGGCCTCATCCCCACAACCCTGGCCAGTGGTTGAGGGGGTCTGTGGACAGGGGGCTTACCAGAATCTGGAAGGCCCCTTTAATAAAGGGGGCCCCCAGATCCTGCCCCCCTATGTCAATCAGTATGGGGTACATAGTAACCCTGCCCATTCACTAAAAAAAGTGTAAAAGCGAAGACAGGAGGCAGTTCTTTTATAAAAAAAAAAAAAAAAAAAAAAAAATAAGTCCCCAGAAGTAGATTTTTATTTATTTATATATGTTAAGGGCACATGGCCTCGTATGGTTCAGGAGAAAGGGGAGGTGCTTGCTCACCCCCCCTTTGCTTGCCTGCCGGCTGCATGCTCCAAAAGAGGTCCGATACGGATTTTGGGGGAGATCCCACGCTGTTATTTTGGTCTGGTATGGACTGGGGAGGGGGAACCCCACGCCACTTTTTTCTTTCATTTTTTTCAATAGCTGGGTCGCAGCAATTGATACTGCGAGTCATTTTAAATGGGATTTGACATTTTTCTTTAAAAGTGTCAGTTTTGCTGCTCTATGCATGCTACAGATGCTGGAAAGCAGGGGGGGGGGGGGGTGTTTGGCCCATCTCTACTTGCAAAATGCTTACAATTAAATACCACATGAAGACTGCTATACACCTCAAAAATAATTGCATGTCCATGTTCTATGTACTGTGGGAGACCAGATATAGTGAATGCAGGGTCCTGGGTAACTGACTTGTACCCATTCTTCTCTTCCAAATGTTAGGGGTTCCTAAATTGTAGTAATTAACATTTTAGCTCTATGTGAATTTGAGCATAGCTGATTTGCACCAAACTGAATGACTCATCAACCAGAAGGATTAAAAAAAATAAATAAATAAATAAATAAATAAACATAATAAATTAGAACAATAATATCAGAGGCGTACCACTGGAGTGGGTTGGGGGGGGGGCGGTCCTCCCTGGGTGCCACACATTGAGGGGGGTACAGATCATGCAGTAAAATCGTGGGGAGTTTGTCATTAGCAGTCCTTATGGAGCAGGCTGGCAGCTCCGCGCCTTCTCTCTGTGCAGCCGAGCGATGTGCAGGGAGGGAGGCAGGAAGAGGCAGTCAGCCAGGAGAGGATTCAAGCCTGCTATAAAGTGGTGTGGGGAGAAGCTCTATGGTGCCTGGCATCTCCTTTTACACCTCCGGCCAGCAGTGCATACTTTACAGTGGAGGGGAAGGGGCGGCGGACTGGGACAGGCCATGGCTTGTGTACAGTGGCTAATATAGCGTGGCTAATATAGCAGGCATCACAGAGCTGCCAATCGGTAGTGTGTGTGTGTGGTTGCAGAGATGTTCAGTGGAGTACATGTGCGGGGGGGGGGCAGAGGGTCGCTGAGAATTACCGAATGATGCCGAGGTGTACAGAACTGTGCTGGGGGTACAGAGGCCAACTGGAGGTAATAAAGCCATGCTGGGGAGTACAAAGAGGGGGGGGTGCAGAGGTGTGCTGGAGTTACAGAGGTGTACTTGGGGATACATATATGAGGGGTGCAGAGATGAGCAAGGGGGTATGAAGGTGTCCTTGGGGGGGGGGTGTACAACGATAAAACGTGGATATAGTGTGCTGGGGGTTCAGAGGCATTCTGGGAGTGCAGAGAAGTCCAAAAGAGGTGCAAAAGCATGCTGGGGGTACAGAGATGTGCTGAGGGGTTAACGGAGGTGTGCTGTGCTATTTGTGAAGCAGTATACTGTAATATTTGTGGTGGAGCAGCATAATGCAATATCTGTAATACAAACTGCACTTACACTTGTGTAGTCCACTTTTAAAAAAGGTAGGGCAAGTGCATATTTTTTAAATGACAAATGTTTGTGTCTTTACATTTTAAAATTAGGGGGAATTCTTAAGAAAGAAAAAAAAAAAAAAAAGGAAATCTAGCCAGGTAGTTATACATTTGTGTATGCTGCAGCTCTCATACACAAACACTGGTGTATATCAGCCTCCCTTCCCTTCTTGGCCATTCACAGAAAACTTTCTATTCTGTAAACCATTTACAAAATACAAGTGCATCGCCAAGGGGGAATGGAGCAAATATGTAACATTACTTCTGCATACGAGAGTCGTAGTGGACCAGAAGTACAGTAGTAGTAGCTTGAATATACAAATTAATGAATTGCACAGTCAAGAACTGACTAGAGGCAACTTTTTTACGGATTTTAGACATTTTTAAAAATGTTTGTGCCTGGAGTTCCAATTTAACATGACAGTTTATAGAAAAAGGAAAACTGTGAAATTGATTACAGCCCAAGATTCCCACCCAGTGCTTGATTTAAGCTCAATTTTAAACCACCGATATTTGCACAGTACCACGCACACTATTAAACCTATGACGGCACAACTATTTGCATTGGTACAAAGAAGATTACCCAATTTAAATTAACACACACGGTCAGCTTTGGAATTATTCACTGCAAAAAAATATTCATACGTGAACTGCTAAATTCGGTAAAACGGTAAAGAGCAGCCCACACATTCTGATAGTAGTGTTCTGTGTTTAATAGGTCAAGCGACAAAAAGCTTCTCTTCCCTATTGACTCAAACATTAAAATTACAAATCTACAATTGAAATATGTATTTATCCTTGCATAACCATAAAACTAGGCAAACAATTACACCTACAGACAAAAAATGAGCAACCTTTCAGTTATGCCAATTGACTTATGAGCTTTTTGCTTCACATGGGCACAGTGACAAAGACTTAAGTATGCATTACTTAAAGCCCAAAATAGTTTCTTTTTTCTTTTTGAAAAGTGTAGGAAGTCATTAGAACCTCTGTCAGGTTGTTTTTTGTTGTCTGTGTCCCATTGGGGAGAATGCCTCTAATTCTCTGTCTAACAGACACAACAGGTAATAGATCTGCCAAAAAAATGCAACAGATGCCACCAATGGAAGATTTCCCCCGTTTATCTTGTTCCAGTAAAGCCTGGATGTCACCATTTTCTTTCCCAGAGAGAATGGTTACAATACATGTTTAAGCATTTCTCAACTCCAGGGTTCTCCAAAGTTCCTAAACAAAGTGCCATTTTACGGTTCTTCAGACTTTAGAGGGCTGAAGTGTGGAGTGGGGTGTACTGTCCATCAGCGGGGGGTAAACAATGTCCCTAGGATTAGGGACAGAAATAGTGCCCTTCTTTTAGAGTCATTAAGAGGAATAGTGTCCCAAAAAAGGGCAAGCAAAGGGCCGCGGTTTGGATACCCCGGCTCTACTCTATTCAAAACTTGAGAAGTATGGCCAAAGCTTTTTGGCCATACTTCTCACATGGGCCACAGAGGTGCACTTACTTGCTCCAGGCACTGTAAGGAACCTGACCATATTGTCAAGATCCACCCAGATGCCTGATCAGCAGCTGGCTAAGCCTCAAAGCAATGCTGCTGAGAGGCTAAGCCAGCTGGGCCAGCCTCCCCCCCACCCCCGCCCTTCAGCCCAGTCTTGGGAAAACGAAGAGCTGAGCGATCATGTGATCGCTCAGTTCTTGGGCTTAGGGCTGGCGGGGACAGCTGCAGCATCAGACTGATGCTGCAGCATGAAGGAGTGTATGTGTTTTTGTTTTTTTAAATAAATAAGTTAAAAACACCTTCTCCTTTAAAGCTAAACAGCTAAATAGACAGATGAATTAGTTATAGGAGAGCCATTTTACCTGCCATAGGATTCGTATTTCTGTCCATCCAGGCCTGCTATAGCACACAGTATAGCCCTGTCTGGCAGAGAAGGGGACCCGATCTTTCTCTGCTGCAGTTTCATTTTGACTTACGGGGTCCCCTCCTCAACTTGATTAGACAATAAAAAGGAAAAGCAGCCCTCTGATAAGCAGACCACAGTTCATCTACACCAAGCCCCCACTTAAAATTTAAAATTAGCAACCATTGTGATAGACCCACACAAGGTGGTGTGTACATTCTTGGACAAAGTGTTTTTTTTTTTTTTTTAGACTCCATCATGGGAGGGATCTGAGTGGTTTGATATTCTGTGGTATAGACAAAATTGAGGGTCATTGGAGAGGAGAAACGAGACCCAGTGGATTAATCGTTTAAGATTTTCTGCCAAAATTCGCAATTTTGGTTTTAATAGATTTTTTTTATTTTTTTTTAATGCCATTAACATTTAATTTGTAAATGTCATATTCATCCATCTTTTTTTTTTTTTATATATTTTTGTTTATTCTTTTTTTTTTTTTTTTTTTTTTTACAGTCATTACATTTTTTTTCCAGTTTATATATACAGTATTTTTCATATTTTTTTTTTAGGTTATTAATTTATTTGCATATATTTTCAAACATTTCTACGCATTTATTTCCTTATAGTGAAGCGCTGCATGACATTTACATATTTAAACATATTAATTCACTTTTATATTTTATATATTCAAAAGAATGATCGACATCCCAGTGAAACCAGTCCATATGTGTAGAACATCGATTATTAAAAAAAAAATGGTTCATTTATCACAGTGTATAAAACAATCCACCGCTCTGCTTATCTGTCCCAACTGAGATCAATACTTGTGTATCCTTCACCAGCCAAATTGCCTGCTCACCTAACAGATTAGTAAAAACTCATAAATGGCCACTCCTTTCCTCTCCTCCATGCCACAACAGCTGATCCTCCTACGCTCTCCAAGCAGTGTGCTCAAGCTGACATCTTCACAAAGATTAAATCAAGGCAGATTCTCCTTTCCTCACCGCTTGTAGCTCACAACATGTAATCACCGCTTACAGCTCCGCTCCACTTCTCTCAAAACGATTGCACCTCCACGTTGTGTGAACTGTGGAAGACCAGACACAGTGAACGCAGGGTCCTGCGTCTAGCAACATTCGATCTTTAGGTGGAGAAGAGCCTCCAAGTAGAACTGTGGAGTGCTGGTGGAAGATAGTAGGAAGGGGCTTGGCCTTGGTGGATATAGGATGGTTTCCGGAGGACTGACTTGTACTTCATACAACATTCATGCACATGAGTAGCTGTTGGAAACGTTGCCAGACTTTGTCCTGTTGGCTTGCTGAAGATGCCAAGGCCAGAATGTCAATTACGGCACATCTGCCCTCAAGACCCTGCTGCAGCCTGAATGAAATGTTGAGACTTTCCTTCCGTCCTGAAGATCCCAATCCTGGATACTGCTATTATGGACTCTGCCAATTATCCACTTAAGGATCGGGCCTCTTTTCCAGACTGTATTTACAAGTTAAAAACACTTTTTGCTAGAAAATTACTTATAACCCTCCAACATTACACACTTTTTTCCTCCAACACCCTAGAGAATAAAATGGCGGTCATTGCAATACTTTTTGTCACACCGTATTTGCGCAGCGGTCTTACAAGCACACTTTTTTTGGGGGGGGGAAGAGACAACAGTAAAGTTAGCCCAACTTTTTTTTTTTTTTTTTTTTTAACCACTGGGCACTTAAACACCCTTAATAACCAGACCAATTTTCAGCTTTCGGTGCTCTCACATTTTGAATGACAATTACTCAGTCATGCAACACTGGACCCATATGAAATTTTTGTCCTTTTTTTCACACAAGTAGAGTTTTCTTTTGGTTGTATTTAATCACCGCTGAGTTTTTTATTTTTTGTGCTATAAAAGAAAAAAAAAGACTGAAAAATTTTGTAAAAAAATTGAATTTTTCTTCGTTTCTGTTATAAAATTTAGCAGATTAGTAATTTTTCTTCATAAATTTTGGCCAAAATGTATACTCCTACATATCTTTGGTAAAAATAAGTACAAATTGGTGGATATTATTTGGTCTTTGTGAAAGTTATAGAGTCCACAAGCTATGGTGCCAATATCTAAAAATTCATCACACCTGAAGTACCGACGGCCTATTTAAATTCTTGAGACCCTAAACACGCCGTAAAAGTACAAATACCCCCAAATGACCCCCTTTTTGGAAAGAAGACATTCCAAGGTATTTAGTGAGAGGCATGATGAGTTTTTTGAAGTTGTCATTTGTTCCCACAATTCTTTGCAAAAATCAAGATTTTTTTTCCTTTATTTTTTCACAAAAAATTTCATATTATCAGTTTATTTCTCACACACAGCATATGCATACCACAAATTACACCCCAAAACACATTCTGCTATTACTCCCAAGTACGGCGATACCACATGTGTGAGACTTTTACACAGCGTGGCCACATACAGAGGCCCAACATGCAGGGAGCGCCATCAGGCATTCTGGAGCACCCAGGACAATTCTGACATTTCTCTCCTACATGTAAAAAATTATCATAATGTGAAAGATGAAGTCATGCTGAGTAAATAGATACCCAACATGTCACCCTTCAAAATTGCAAACGCCTGTGGAATGGCGCCAAACGTCGCTACTTAAAAATCCCCATAGGCAACGCTTTAAATTTTTTTTACTGGTTACATGTTTTGAGTTACAGAGGAGGTCTAGGGCTAGAATTATTGCTCTCGCTCCAACGTTCACGGCGATACCTCACATGTGTGGTTTGAACACTGTTTTCATATGTGGGCGGGACTTGCGTATGCCTTCGCTTCTGCATGCGAGCACATGGGGACGGGGCGCTTAAAATTTTTTTTTTTTTTTTTTTTTTTTTTTTATTGTTCATTTTACTTTAGTTTGACATTTTTTTTCCCCAAAAATATTTTTTTTTTATCACTTTTATTCCTATTACAAGGGATGTAAACAAGGGATGGAAACGGGGGACGGGACGTCTATGGCTGGGTATTGCAGGGTATCTCCGAGTATGGCAATTTATGGCAGGGTATTGGCGGGGAATTGATGGGTTAAATTCGGTGAGCAGCGATGTGGGCACTGCAGATGCAGCCCACAGCGCTGCTGACACTGATCTCCCCCCCCCCTCCGCTGTACAGATCGGCTTGTTTACAAGTGATCGCTCCATCATTTGATGGAGCGATCACATGGTCATTGTGGCCGTTTACTGTGATCCATGATGCGCCGGGTCCACACGGATGTTCTCGAGTGTGCGCGAGAGCAGAATTCTGGGAGGCAGTTAATTAACGGCCTCTCAGATTTAGACAACCGCCCTGAAGCCGTTAATCAGCTATGGGCTAGTTGTTAAGTGGTTAATTGTGAAAGATAATGTTACGCCGAGTAAATTGATACCCAATATGTCACGCTTCAAACTTTTAACCATAAAAATCTCCATAGGCGAAGTTTAAAAAAATTCTACAGGTTGCACGTTTTGTGCTACAGAGGAGATCTAGGGCTAGAATTATTGCTCTCACTCCAACGATTGCGGCGAGACCTCACATGTGTGGTTTGACCACCGTTTTCATATGCGGTTGCTTCTGCGCGCAAGCTCGTCGGGACGAGGCACTTTAAAAAAAAAAAAATGACGGTGCTCTCGCTGTGAATTTGCCGCAGAGACCACCATTATCGTTTACCAAACCGCCGCCTGAAGAGATGGATACCTCAGTTGTGGCAGCAGCTGCTGCCATTACCGAGATAACCCACTTCAAAAAAGGGACGTACATCGCCGTGCGGCGGTCAGCAAGTGGTTATAGACTCCTTTCTGTGCAGGTATGCTGAAGCAGCCACACAAATGAGTAAGGGAATAGAGACTGCACTTTATGTTGTAATGTCCTGTTAAGTTGTTCTTCAGTAAAGCTTTTGAAACTTTGCCAGGTCTGGTATACCTTGTGTATACCAACTTAGAAACTGAACATGCTTGCTGACTCTTAAAATATTTTGTAAGCCCTGACTTCCTGGGAAATCCAGAAAACGTAATGCTATGCTTTACTGCATCACAGAATAGGGCGTGCCTGAGGTCAGAAAAATTGACAAATTCCACACTTTTATTGATATCCACAAATATGTACGCAAGTTGTATGTTCAGAGATATTTACTTGTTCACACCATCATGGTATATTCAATCAAGATGGACCAACGTGTTATTTTAATTTATACCATTTTTCTTAATGGTGTAGAAAAAAAAAAGAATTAATGTTTTCATAATTTTTGGGTGCTACACTATTGTTACATCAATAAGTTTATAGATTTTTCATGTGATGAAATGATTTACTTGCATTAACGTCCTTTGGATCAATCATTATAACTGTGGGAACCAGCTTCCCTAAGTGAGGAATGGATATCCAACCAATATAATAGCAGCCAGTCTCCCACATGGCAATCAACCTTATGGTGGAGGACATGTTTGTCCAACCAACAAAATGGCTGCCATGTGGTATCCAATTGGCCTACTGGGGGGGGGGAGGTGCCCATTTGCTTGTATACAAGGACGGCTGTTCAAACAGCAAATGAGGGCGAAACCGCATTGATGCAATTGCCGGTTTCAAGTCCAAACTACATCACCAGTTTTCGGTGAAACACACACTAGCAGAGGCGCTTCCCATTGAAATACTTTACTAATCCATGCTTATTTTAACCTACATCTTGCAAGTACCTTTTTATCTGCGTAATAAAACAGCTTTAACAAACAGTACTTCACTATAGTCCCCTTCCTTTATCTCATTTTGGGCACCATGATCTTTGCATGACTGTCATGAGCATGGGAGATCTTCCTTGTATCCTGATGTGAATTTGCCATCCCTGGCCAACACTCTAAGCCTGAACGACCCCTAGACTCAAAAGCTAGGGGTCCATGCCATCCGGTGAGTGGGGACACAGGAGGGAGGGTGGCACATTGAGTTTTGGAGCACGATCGCACTTTATAAATTGGAGCACATCATTTACCAATATATGGACATTCACCTACTTATAAATAAATACAATGAAAACTATTCATATATTATTGGCATCACTGCGAGCGCTGCAATTTATTCATTTCATTTGTCAAGTATATAGCACTTTGTATGCAGCAGCTGCAACTTTATTTTTGATTATTTGATTTAATATTTCTCACTTCTAGCGCAAGTATATATTTAGAATATATTCTTTCCGCTGATAAAGTCATCTTTCTGTCTCTCTGCTCTATCCTATAAACACGTTCCTCACAATGCAGCACACCCAATTAGCTACTTGTATTGCTTCTTTCTCCCACTGCTCTCCAAACCCTGCTGTGCCAGGCTGATAAGAGGTTAAAATTTAGATACTTCCACACTGCTTGCATTAAAAAATACATTTATTAATGTGTTAAGGCTGCATTCACATGGACAATTAGGATCTCCAGCGACAAGAATTGGGGTCAGCAGAGTAACTTCAGGCCCATGCGCACAGCTTTGGGCTGCAGGTCAGATTTGGGCTCTGTAGAATTCAATGGCCTGGACGCTGACAATTTGTGTCCAGGGATGGCATTTCTGGCTGCACACAAACTGACTGCAGCTAAAATGTCTTGTGTGTATGCGGTCCAGTGGCGTATCATCCATGAGGGCAAGGTGTTCACTGCACACGAGCCCCAAGCAGGGGCCCCTCTGTGCTCTGACACATGCTGCACCCATGGATGCCTTAGGGCGCCATGGTTGAAGGATCCCTACACATCCGACCAATGGCACAGCAAGCAGGGGGGAGGCTGGTCCCAGCAGTGAGTAGACCAGCCCGCAGGTGGATGGCTCCATGCAGAGTGCCCACCCGCCTGGAAGCAGAGGGCACAGGGTGAGAAAATCCACCTGGGAAAAGATCGGGTGAAGGAGCCAGACACCTTCTTGAAACCCTCCACCTGAACACTGCCATCCCTGTGGTGACCTTGCACCCCCGGCTTATGAGCAACTCATCACGCAAGGGAGGATCCATCTGCGCAAGGATCCATCTCCAAGAGGAGGCCAGTGATCCGGCGAGTCCGATGATGGGGAGAATGTCTGTCTACACAGGGTCAAACGCTCTGTCCATCACTCATACACAACTAATTTTTCATGTGCATGGACTGGCTTCTGAAGCCCACACAAAACCTTTATGGGGGGGGAAATTATATTATATTAGATATATATATTATATAATATAATATATTACACACACACACACACACACACACACGGCCAGTGCTAGCATTAGGCTGCTTCGGCAGCTGCCATAGAAAGCCAGGATTGGGACACTGCTCTCCCTGTACATCCTACCATACACATACACACTGCACTCCTCCCTGTACATTCCCTTATCTAACATTACCACATTCTGCACTATGCAAGTCATCACAGACTATTTAACCACACCTCCTCTAAGCTATGTGCAATTTAACCCACGTGCCACAATTTGAATTTTCCTCAATGTCTAGAGCCCACTTTTGATCTCGCATACAGGGCCCACTGATTACATGATATACCCCAGATGCAGTTATAACATACCACTAGCCACCTCTGAACGCAGCAGCTTATCTACTGAATAAGGCCTAATCATGACAGAACTGCATTACTCTATTTTTAGATCTGCCATGATTTCAGCTTTAAACAGTTCTTTATATTCCAATCCAAGTTAATCAGCAATATTGAAGAAATATAAAATTACTTTTTATACATAATCTCACAAAAGTGAGTACACCCCTCACATTTTTTGTAAATATTTTATTATATATTTTCATGTGACAACACTGAAGAAATGACACTTTACTACAATGTAAAGTAGTGAGTGTACAGCTTGTATAACAGTGTAAAGTTGCTCTCCCCTCAAAGTAACTCAACACACAGCCATTAATGTCTAAACCGCTGGCAACAAAAGTTAGTATGCCCCATTAAATAAAATGTCCAAATTGGGTCCAAAGTGTCAATATTTTGTGTGGCCACCATTATTTTCCAGCACTGCCTTAACCCTCTTGGGCATGGAGTTCACCAGAGCTTCACAGGTTGTTACTGGAGTCCTCTTCCACTCCTCCATGACAACATCATGGAGCTGGTGGATGTTAGAGACCTTCCATTTGAGGATGCCCCACAGATGCTTAATAGGGTTAATGTCGACATGGAGGAGTGGAAGAGGACTCCAGTAACAACCTGTGAAGCGCTGGTGAACTCCATGCCCAAGAGGGTTAAGGCAGAGCTGGAAATTAATGGTGGCCACACAAAATATTGACACTTTGGGCCTAATTTGGACATTTTTACTTAATGGGGCGTACTAACTTTTGTTGCCAGAGGTTTAGACATGGATGTGTGTTGAGTTATTTTACACATTATTTTAACATTTACACTGTTATACAAGCTGTACACTCACTACTTTACATTGTAGCAAAGTGCCATTTCTTCAGTGTTGTCACATGAAAAGATATAATAAAATATTTACAAAATGTGAGGGGTGTACACACATTTGTGAGATACTGTACATACATACATGTGCAGATCTGCTCCTGTTTATAACATATTAGGGCTGTGGAAATTAAGGATCAATTCCTCAATATAAATTTTTTTGATCGATCAAAATTCTTTTGATTGGTACTCACCTCTCTGCCAGCTTCCCAGGTCTTCAGGGAGATCCGTCGACGTCACAGACATTGACGTCATTGGACTCCTCCCCCCTTCCTCAAGTGCCTCCATCTGCTAACGAAGGGAAGGGGGAGGAGTCCAGTGACGTCGAAGTTCTGATTCAACGTAATGCGTACGGGGGAGAACCTAAGCATGACATCACCCGCTGCTGCCCTACGGAACACGATTGTTGGCTTTACTTGCTATGTTTTTATCATCTTTATGCGAGTAGTTTGTGTTTGAAAAGTTGTGTGAACTGTGAAGTTAAGTCATGGATTGTGGAAACTAGCTAGTGTCGGGTGATTGTATATAGTGTATACCACATTTACCACTGACTAATGCAGAGTTGCAATGCAAGGAGATCAGCTAAAAGTAGTTGGATCTGCATGTGCGTTATAATGAATCAAAATTAGTCGATAAAAAAAAAAAAAAATCAATTAATCAAACACGAAAATTGTAATCAGTAACAGCCCTAAAATTATATATAAATTTTTATTTTTTATTATAAATTATTTTTTATGGAAAATTACCATTAAAACTATCGTTCAACAATCCTTCAACTCGCTCAGCATATGTATACGCATACTGTAAAGCATTCTACAGTTTACAACAGTTATTCAATGCAGGTTACAACCTGCTATTTTTTTGCTTTTTTTCTATTCTTACCTACATATTAGTCCACAGCTTCTCCAACGAACTGCCGAGTAACCCAACTCGAAGCACAGCAGTCATTTCCAAGTGATGGAACAGAATGGCTCAGACCCAGCTTTTACACTTGCAATCACATTAGAGCTGAGCTGGAGCTATTTGCCCTAGTAATGTGATCACACAGTTCTTGAATGACTTGTTAGTCAGGTTCAACTATGCTGGTCATTTCAAACACACTGAATTAACAGATACATTCCAAAAACAAAATTCATAAAAGCTACTGTCATGATGTTCAATATCTAGAACGGGCGTCTCCAAACTATGACCCTTTAGTTGTTCAGGAGCTACAAATCCTGTCATGCCTAGTCATGTCTGAATGGTCAGTTTTACAATGCCTCATGGGGACGTGTAGTTCCGCAACAGCTGAAGGGCCATAATTAGGAAATCTCGGATCTAGAACAGTGTAAAAGGGGCCCATTCACAAGTCTGCTCCCAGGAACCTTTTAATGCACATTACATAACAGAATGTATTTGATTATTTTTACACTCAAAACGAAAGATGGCCCAATTTACACTCAATGTGGTTGGGGGAATCCTTCCCATTGTGTAATTGTATTTCAACAGTGGCAAGGATCCCCTGTTATCAGAATACACAAATCAGCGCTGCAGCGTCCAGTACTGATTGAGCGAGAAAATACCGTCAGGGCGGTTGAACAGAAGTTGGCCACACATGGATCAAAATTCGGTCAGTCAATCCACACAGATCATCTGAATTTACCACATGCAACTTACATTTTTGGCTTTTGCAGGTGTTATCTTTTTTTTAAAAATGCAGCCAATACAGCCATAGTGACAACATATAGAATCACAAGAGGTGCTTTAAAACCCAACTCTGGGGAAAAAAAAAAAAAAAAAAAAAAAAAAAAACACCAGTGGGCCCTCAAACTATAAAAAGTCAAATGCTCATTTTTGCCTAGGGAAGTAAAATAAGGTATACCTTGAGGATACTTTCCTTATTCTTCACTCTGGCAAGGTTTCTTTCTTCAGCAGTGTGACTAGACCCGCAAAGCCTCCTCTCCAGGGCGCTCTCTGTGAAGGTCACATTTCTGCCTCCTCCGTGTGCAATGCAGGGTTAATAGTCCTGCATTGTACGCGATGATGCAGAGGGACCGCCCACAGCCCCCATTAGAGAGAGCGAGAAAATATAGCGCTGGGGTCAGCCACAGCAGGGGTTAGGTAAGTAATGCAGCCTTCTCATCACCTCCTAAACATAAATGAGCTTAAAAATGTAACCCTTGCTTGGGTCGACATATCGTTTTTTTCAGGCCAATACCAATTTTTCAGCTGCCTTACAGGCCGATATTATCTACATCACCTGCCACCTAGATGCAGCATGTCACTCGCCACCGTCTTCTGCCACCCAGAAGCAGCGTGCCACTTGCCACCGTTTCCTACCACCCAGATGCTGTATGTCACCTGCCACAGCGGTGATGCAAGGCGGGCAGTGAGATGGCAGAGACTGCAGCGAGCATCATGCGGGGTCTGACCAATATTGGCACGTTGCTGATAATTTGAATTTTTTTTTTATATCGGCCCCCGATAATTGGTTGGGTGGTGCAATGGGGACACTTCAAGGCGTTTCAGCTTCTTACAGAGTTGGGCCTTAATAACGTCATTTGTGGAGAAGTAACATTTCTAAATCTAAACAAAGTTGTTAAAGGTGAATGTAATATTTTGCTCAGAAAATTATGTTTACAATAAAACATGCAGTTAAAGCAGATGTTAACCCAATCACTAAAATCTTATTTGAGCTTTAAAGTGGTTGTGAACCCTTACAGACCACATCTTGCTACAGGTAAGCCTATAATAAGGCTTAACTGTAGTTACCCAGGATATCTCCTAAACCTACACGGTTTAGGAGCTATCCCCTGTATTTGCTTGTGCCAACGTCATCGGCACATGCGCACTGACACAAACTGAAGCAATTGCACGTATGTGCCGTTATCGCGCAAGGAAGTGATGTCATTGCGGCTCTGGTCAATCACAGCGCGAGAGTCGCGATACCCGGATGTAACCCCCGGCAGTGATGTCGCCAGCCGGTGCCGTGTACGGGCGCCGCAGCGAGGGCTTCAATCTCAGGCGAGTATTACATAATGAGCCAATATGCTATGCATACTAGCTCATTATGCCTTTGTCTTGCAGTTTATTATTAAACCCACTTTGGGGGGGAAAAAAAACGTATTATTATTTTTTAAGATTTTTGAATATGCAGCTTTCATTAACACAATAATACGTGGTAATCCTGCTATTAAGGATTCTTATGGAGGCTTTTTTTTTTTCTGTTCCGGTCTCTCAATTGTTCTCATCAGGTCACCTGCTCTGCCAACGGAGACTACAAGATGCCACGTTTGCACACAAGCTTGTTCCATTGTTGTAATAAATATAGTGCAACCTCTCACCCCTAAATCTGTGCCCTCACCAAGCACACAACCTACAAATACAGGAATCACTGCTTGCAGACAGCAGGTACTGTGGGATATGTAGTCCTTATCCGCTTGCCGACCGCCTCACGCCGACATACATCAGCAGAAGGGCTCATACAGGCAGAATCACGTACCTGTACGTTGCCCTTTAAGAGACGGCCAGCGCTCTCCTTTCTTACCTTTTTAGAAGTACATAGTGTACTTCCGTCCTAGTTGCACAGTACATCATATCTTCTTCTACAGGGAGCCCTCCTCCCCCACTGCCTTCCTGGACCTGTGTGTCCCCCAGAAGACAAGCGGACATGTCACCACTGACATTCGTCACTCCATAGAGGTCTATGGAGAGTCCGTTCAGGTCCGCCCGTCAGTTTTTTAGTGGTCCATCCGTGTGAAAGAGGCCTAATGTTTTGTTTTTTTCCCTAAAGCAGAGTATCCACTAGCTGAAAGAAGAAAGCAAAACAAAACAAACACACCTGAACATGTATACACTGCATAGCTTCCTCATTGGTCACTGACATCTTTGTCCAGTCCTCTTCTGGGTACAGGATCTTTTTCCATATTTAATGAGAGGACATAACTCTCACTCATGCGTAGTAGTTCACTCCAGCAGTGCCAAAAGCGTACACTGAACAGCACATGAGACGCTCAGTATATACTGTATAGGAGATTGCAGACAGTCAGAAAAGACCATATGGGGGTGAAACGTTAAAGACCAGACCTAGTTGGGGCTGCAGTGTGTGATGTGCTATTGATTAGAGCTGACAAAATAGGCATGCTTCTTGATTTCCTATTCATAGAGCATGGCTGGTTTACTTTTGGTTGCCCACCATGATAGATATTTTATTTTTTTTTTTTTTTTTTTTTAATAAGTATTTATTTATTAAATCAGACTTTTTTGGGATTTTTATCAAATGTATTTGATTAAACACTCTACCCGCCTATAGTAATATGACTCCCACAGATGGGATCTCCCATCCTGGGCGGGCGTCATATGCCGTCCTCCCATTGCCGGTTGTCCAGGGGGGCGCGCTCAGCGTCGCTCGGGACCCGGTGCGAGTGCCCACCGGGCACCCGCGATTGCCTAGAATACAGCAGGACCATGGATCTGCTTATGTAAACACACAGATCCACGTCGTGTCAGAGGAGAGGAGACCGATGGTGTGTTTCCAGTACAGAGGAACACCGATTGGTCTCCTCCCCTTGTGAGTCCCCCCCCACAGTTAGAATCACTCCCAGGGAACATAATTAACTCCTGCAGCGCCCCCTAGTGTTAACCCCTTCCCTAGCAGTCACATTTACACAGTAATCAGTGCAATTTTATAGCACCGATCGCTGTGTAAATGGTCCCAAAAAATGCGTCAAAAAAGTGTCCGCTATAACTTTTGCAAAAACCAATCAATATACGCTTATTGCGATTTTTTTACCAAAAATATGTAGAAGAATACGTATTGGCCTAAACTGAGGGAAAAAATAAAAATCTTTTCTTTTTGTTTTTTTTTAAATGGGATATTTATTATAGCAAAAAGTAAAAAATATTGTGTTTTTTCAAAATTGTCGCTCTTTTGTTTATAGGGCAAAAAATAAAAACCGCAGAGATGATCAAATACCACCAAAAGAAAGCTCTATTTGTGGGAGAAAAAAATTACGTCAATTTTGTTTGGGTGCACCGTCGCACGACCACGCAATTGTCAGTTAAAGCGACGCAGTGCCAAATCGCAAAAAAAATCTGATAAGGAAGGAGGTAAAATCTTCTGGGGCTGAAGTGGTTAAAATGCTTTTGGCGTAAAAAAAAATATTAATTCTAAAAAAATTGTTTTCCATTTAAGAGACATTAATAATTTAGTTTATTCAGCATGAAATGGGGCTTAGTTATGTAGCATGTGGTTATACATGCTGCAATATTTACACTTTTGGTAACTCATTCAATGAATCCAAGCTCTGCAAGCTGAGATAAGATGCACTGCATTAATGCATTCACACAATTTCACAGTAACCATGAAATAAAACCAAGTTCGGGAATATTTCTTTATCCCATTGTTTTGCAAGTCTATGTGCAATACAAACTGTATGATTGAATCGGTTCGGATACTGCTTTTTTTTACTAACCTGACAGCTTATTATTCTAAATAAGAAACCTTCATTTTATTTGCAAAAATTAAAGATTCTAGCTACCAGCAAGAATGAGTCCTTACATTTACAGAGCACCTGTGATTTCAGATCCATTGTGGCAGTGCCCGTTAGTGGGAATCCACTCCCCTGCTGCTGCCACATCACCAGATAGCCCATTAAAGTGAATGGGATTGTCGGTGAGTCAACAGTGGGTCAGAGGAGGAGATGCTGCTGGACAGAGGGCAGTTGCTCTTCAAATATTATGATTTAAAAATAGAGTCTATTAAAATCAAGCCTTTTTATTAGCGATTTAAATCAACTTGATTTAAATGAAATCCACTCTGGTTGTCACATAGTTCCAAAAGGAGAGAAGGATTTCCATACATGCTTGGAGTAATGACATTGCTCTACAATGCTAGACCCTCTTTGCATTTTATTGTAGTCCATTTCCCTGTTGAAGACATAAAGGAGCTCTATGGTCACAGCATACACTTTCATTTCATAAAAGCAGGACTATAATAAACAATAGTTATGCACAACGCTATATAAGCTTACTTGAAAAATCTCCCTTTACGTTCTGAGTGCTGCCTGTCTGCTGTCCATCTCTTTCCACAATTTTCTGGATTCCCAGCATGTTTTGCAGCTTTTTCTCTGCTGTTTACTTTAAATATATAAGGACTACATATCCCATGTTACCTTGCTCTTTCTGCAAGCTGTGACTCCTGTACTGACTCCACGTCCTAAAACACCTCCTCTCAGCACCTCTAAAAGTTCAGAAGGCAGGCTCTGAATTCTGACACAACAGTGTCTACAGCAGCCTTTTCAACACAGAGGAATCCTTGAAATAGTTCTCTGGTCTCGGGGAACCCCGGCTAAAAATTAGAAATCTACAACTCATGATACATTAGTGTGATGGTCAGTGGGGTGAATGGTCCTTACACTTGTGGTGATTGGGAAGAATTACCTTCTTACAGATAGCTAAAAAAAGGTCAATGGTGTGAGTGGGAACTTATCTGAAAGGCAAAGATAGCCCAGTGCTGAAGGAACCCTGGTTGAGAATCACTGGTCTAAAGGGTATAGTGAATACGTGTCACAGAACTGAAGTAAGGGCCAATCAGCACTGTCCAGACAGAGGGTCAGGGGTCCTGCTGCCTCATAGGATAATCACAGGAGAATGAAAACTCCTCCTACAGGCTTTAACCAGACACTGATCACTGATTGAAGTCCCAAGACTGCTCTAACTGCTTATAAAAAATAAATAAAAAAAATGCATTCCCATGTTCTGTGTACTGTGGGAGAGCAGATATAGTGAATGCAGGGTCCTGGGTTTAGTAACACTAAAGTTTACAAACTTCAAGACCCTTCAGTTTAATAGGAGTAGTGTAGAATTATTTCAAATAAAATCTGAAAACATATTTTGACCATAGATACCCGTTTCACATCCTGACAGGGAAAAGATCCAACAGAGCCCCGGGTAACAGTAAAACCTGACAGAGGTTCTAATCATACCTCATTCTATTCAAATAGATGTCCACACACACACACACACACACACACACACACACACTTCAATTCATTCTCAACCTGACACATTCACTTCTCCACTCTACTCTTCTCTGACAATCACAGTACAGTCTATTTTGACAGAAACAATTGAAATCTCTCTTAGCTCCTGTTCACATTGGAGCGACCTGTCATGCGATTTGTGCAACGCAGACTTTGTGGTGCCGCACTGATTTCAACAAGTAGTTCCTACACGGGTGCGACTTACATAGCTATCTATGTCCAAGTCGCACTGACATGCGGCTTTGAAACTGTGGGATTTCAGATGAAGTCGCATGATTTCAAAGCTGCAGTCAATGTGAACGAGGGCTTATTGCATCTTCCTGTTATTAGTGCATATGTTTTGCTAAACAACTTTATCTGCCTGTGATTTGATTATAGTATCTAGATACACAAAACATACGTACAGTACAAGCATTGTGTAAATCGTAGCAGGCATTGTATTTCAAGTTCATAAGAAATAACAGGTGTCAAATTTATGTGCCATATTTTTCAATCTTAGGCTGTCCTTACTGAAGTTTACTTGATATTCTAGCCTAAAGCTATGAATTAAATCCCTCGCCCCCAGTCAGTTTGTGGCCGTTTAGTATAACCACAAAGTAGGGGTTTTGTTACTGTTGTTACTAAGCAAGCACTTTTCTTTTTTTTTTTTGTTTTTCTTTTTTTAAGATTTCACAACCCTCTGCAATAACAATTTAATTTACAAGAGAAAACAGGCCATATTTATAGGCTCCAGTATATTTCAAGCAACATCAATACATGATTATAAAGAAAAGAGCTCATGCACACAGAGCTAAAATAGGCCTCTTTTTAAATCTGTAAAAGCATCTCCATGTTAGTCTGTGTCCATGCCCACATAGGAGTTTACAGGCTGAAATAAAAACATATCACCAGCATATTCAGGAGAGGATCTTTCGGCCAGATAAAAAAAAAAAGAAGTTTTTTTTTTTATATATATATATAGTCACACAGGGGCGACTTGGCCGCCTGACAAGTCGCGCTCCATTCTGTACTATGGAGCAGTTCTAATAGAAGCGACTCGAGTCGCTCCGACTTATAAAAAGGTTCCTGTACTATTTTTGGGGTGACTTGCATTGACTTCTACACAGAAGTCGTTTTGCAAGATGCCGAGTCGCGCTGCAAGTAGTGTCGCCCCTGTGTGAACCGGCACTAAATGCTAGACGTGTTTAGTACTCAAGTGTTTATTCCGACCAATGGAATCCATAAACGCATGTGCCCTACACGGATTTGCGTGCATTTTGTAAACTGTTTTTTCCCGCCAGGAGAATAATAAAACAACTTTTAGCTTGGGTTCACACTGATGCGAATTTACAGTGGGTTTGATGCGTTTAGGAACACACAGATTCACAGGCCATGTAAAAAGCATAGTATTCTATTGCTTTGGTTCACATCCATGCTTTGCGAATTTGGTGCGAAGAGGAAAAAAAATAAAAAATAGGGTCCTGTGCGTGTTGACTGCGATGTAAATTCCTATGGTGCAGTGCACATTTTTATCTTCATAGACTTCAACTGAACTTACAGTAAAATCGCAGCACACAATTCACATTTCTGCCTCCTGAAATTCACGGGAAAAAAAAACAAACAAACACACACCCCCCAAAAAAACAGTAAATTTGCATCTGTCCACCTCAAAAATGCAAGCCAAATGTGCACCTCACACAGGTCAAAAGAATGGATCAAATTTGCAGTAGTGTGAACCTTGGCCAAGCAGAAAAAAAAAGGTAGAGACCTCAGCACTATTTGTCTCATAAACACACAGGCTGGCCTCAAGGAGGTGTTGGAAAACAAGAGGGCATCTCTGTGGGTAAGTGTAGACAGAGAAAACCTCTGATAGGATCAAAAGCAAAGATCCAACAAAATCAGGTTAAGATTTCACAAATGCACGGCTGGATGAACCAGCTGAACTATGTGAGTAATACTTAATACGATGGTTTACTCATGAATGATAAGTAAGCGGCCTATGGAATAACTGTGCCAGAGCCAAGAATCGGCCCCACCATAAGTAACTAATGGTTCAAAAGGTTTATCAAACCTGGAATAGCGAGGGAAAAAAAAAACCCACACAAGCTTTGTCCCACAGAAAACTACTTAAGATGAAATTTCTTTGCTTCCATCTTCCCAGCTGGGATAATAGACTGTCCCCAGACCAGATTTGAAGAAAGCCATGATGCATATCTCAGAGAATATCTTGGGGTGAACTTTTTTTGCCTCATCTCATGAGGAGAGGTAGATTTCCTAGCTTAGAGAATCACAGAGAAAAATGGAAAAGAATAGACCTCTAACGCCAAGACGCATGGCTTTTATGCTGTTACAACCAGCCATAGAGAAGCAAGATTGAGGGATAGAAAAGGAAATCACTATGGCTGAGGTTGACATTTGACGTTACACAGAGCCAGGTGTTCACCTAGTCCAGATTGGGGGAAAAAAAAAAAAAAAAAAAAAAAAAAAAAGGGATTTGTTCCATGGAGAACTTCTTGGAATGGGATTTCCTTGCCTCACACCCTGAGAAATGTTTACCAGTAGCAATGGTAGACTATTGGAGAAGCCAATTACCCAACTTAAACCCGAACTCCAGCCCATGCTACACTTCACATAGTTTATTTGGGTCAAGCAGGCCCAAACAAACCATGTCCCTTACCAAAAAGTGAGGTTGCTAGATGTGCGGAATAAACTATATATAGTCTGGATCCATCTAGATGCCGTTAAGCAGACAAGGAAGAAGTATAAAGAAAATGGAAAGGCATAGAACAGGCAATATAGATCCCACCAAGTCACCAGAGCATCCCCTGTGATAGCTAAAGGGTTCCTGGACCTGGGAACAAACTTGGCCAGTTTATTGTCAAATCTGGAACCCGGGACGTCCAATATTCCTTACCTGAAAAAGGGGTCTAGAACACCTGAGTGAAAAGACTATACATCCGAGTCTGGACACAAGCCAATTTCCTAAGCCCAGAATGAGCATGGCAGACATGTCTGAAATAAAATTTCATGTAAGGCAGAACCTGCCCAGGGTTTGGCTTATGAAACCACCTGATGGTTGACATCTCTTCACTTGGTTCACTAGCAGGAGCCACCACCGGAATTCCCTCCACCAAGAATTCAGAAAATAAAATAACCTTCAATCTCCTCCTCCAGAGTAACCATGAAAGGTGGATTACCAAAAAGGAGTAAGTGACTAACTGAACTGTGTAACATTCACAAAATAAAACAAAAAAGCATTAGCCAAAAAACACACCGCTTTACTTGTGAGGAAAACTTAGGGGTTATGCTAAACTGCCATCACCACCAATGAGGGGGGGGAGTTTAACTCGCTGTTCTGGCCATGAATTTAGTATGAGGATTTGGGGGTTACTTTTCACTGCCACTGACCACCAATGTGTGTGTGTGTGTGTGTGTGTGTGTGTGTGTGTGTGTGTGTATGTGTATTATTGTATGCACTCACTAAATGCTTCTGGCAATTATTGTAGTCACCGACACCAATGATGGGAGTTTTTAGGGATACAGCAATGCTTGCTTTTTTTTTTTAGTACACACCGATTACACTTCAGCTACCAGCAATGGTACAAAGCTATGATAAGTTAGTTACAATTGAAAAAAAACTTTTTTTTTTTTTCTTTATTATTCTTTTGCGCTTTTCAATTCTCTTTGATCTGTAGATGAAGAAACATTGCTCACTTGCTTCTTTGTTTTTTTGACAGCTCCGATACCGGTATGTTATAGCGCTCACCAACACCAAATGTTGAAGGTTATTATAGAGTCCACAGACACCAATGTTGGAGGTTATGATAGCGTCCAGACAGCAATGTAGGAGATTATAGAATCCGCTAAACACCAATGTTGGAGGTTAATATTGCATCCACTTACTGACACCAAAGCTCGGGGTATTGTACTTAAAACAGCAAGATCAACATTTTTGGGTGCATTGCTGATTTTCCACCCTTTAGAAGTGTCAGGGAGTGCACTCGGGGCCCTCTAATTTTCAAGTTGACCACTTGCTATGCTATAGAGGGTAACCAACAGCAGGACTAAAGTCTCACTGTTGTAGGTTGGAAACAGTGTTATTACTTTATATACTTTTTTTTATATTTACAACTATTTGTTTCTAGTAAATGCCTAAAGGCCAAGTTCACTTTTCTTTATTAAAAAGTCACAGTATAGTCTATGAGCCCATTTAGTTTATACGTCATAATGCTTTTTAAACCAAATTGAGCCTAGTTTACATTTTCTACTCAATGCTGCTGTCGACAGGGGAGGGCAAGCGCATGGTGCATGCACAGGTCAGTAAAGAAGAACACTCATTTCTGTAAAGCTGGTCTGTCAGTTCCCTCTTCTATGCCAATTGCAGGAAAAACTCAGGAGACTGCTTTTTTTGGCCAGGCTTTGCACGAGACACCATTGACCTGGGTATACGAGATTAAAACGTTGAATTTCTTTAAAAAGCGCTATACATTGTAAACCAATAGGGACCCTTGACTGCACTATTAGTAAAAGGTAAACTTAGTCTTGAAACAAAAATCTGCAAATAATGAATATTTCTGATGTGGCGAGCCTTTATACTATCATCCAGCATCAGGATGCTTTGCTGGCCCTTAATTGGGCCATGAGCAGGAGGGATGATGTCTCCCATGCCCGGAAGGTTTTTGTGGGCCATGCGAGTTTTGCATGGCCCACAATTACTTTTGGTATGGTGGGGCTTTTTACTCCCAATGTGTTGGCATGGCAATGGGGGCTAAGTATGCCCCGAGCCTCGCCAACCTATTCATGGCAGAGTGGGAGGACAGGTATGTGTTTGGAACTAATCACCAACAATTAATCTTTTACCGAAGATTCATAGATGACTTGTTCTTCGTTTGGGTTGGCACAGAACAGTCAGCTATGGACTTTTTGGAAAGATTGAACTCCAAGATATTAGATATTAGACTGGATTTCAATATTAGCCCTATCAGGGTAAACTTCCTGGACCTCACTATAGAAAGAAAGGGAAGTGGTTTGAGCACCACTGTATTCTTCAAAACCACAGATCGCAAGTTATTTGTCAACGAGAAGTGGACATCATCCTTCCTGGATTAAGAACATCCCGAAAGGCCAATTTTTAAGGGTCCGCCGGAATTGTACTACTATTGAGGACTTTATGGCCCAGTCTCAGGTCTTGAAAAACAGATTTAGACAAAAAGGGATATGAGGGCACCCGTTTGAATGACACAATTGGAGAGGTTGCTAATACCCCTAGGGAGATATGTCTTCAGGGAAGTGCTAAGAGGGTGGATGGGACACAACATCTTAAATTTAAATTTATGTCAAGATACCATTAACAATATAAATAGGTTGAGCAGATTTTTGCGAAACATTGGCACATTTTAGGTAGGGATAAGCATTTGGGATCAATATTACCTAAACTCCCCAGGTTTATCTACAAAAGGGCACCCAATATTGGGGATAGGATCGTTAAAAAAATCCTTGACCCTCCGGTGAGACAGACAATTTCCGGGGATTTGAAAGGATTCTATGTGTGCAGAAGATGCATTTGCTGTAGAACTGTTCGACAGATAAACAGGGGCGTAACCTCAGCGACTAATGGAGAGGGAGAAATCTTTAACATAGATGAATTTATGACATGCAATATGTCGCATGTTGTATATTTATTATGGTGTCCCTGCAATCTTTTTTATGTTGGTCAGACTAAGATTGCTGAGGATACGGGTCTCTGAACATCTGGCGAACATCCGAAAAGGTTATCAATACCACAGTGTATCAATGCACTTTAAGGAATGCCATCAACAGGACCCTAGCCTCCTACAGTTCTGTGGTATAGATTATGTCCATCCCTCTTGGAGAGGTTCAAATCGAGTGAGGGATCTATCCCAGAGGGAAACTAAATGGATCTTCTCGATGAGAAGCCTTGATCCGAGGGGGATGAACATCGAACTGGATTTAAATTGCTTTATTAACAATTCTTGATAAGTGGCAAACTAGTAGTGATACTGCGTTTGGTGTAATAATGTCTTTGTATATAAAGAGGGGCTCTAATGAGACACACATGTTTACTTTATGGTTAGTACAAAGAAGCAATTTTGGGGAAATTAGATGATCACTTGGGGCTATAAATTATGTGGGGAGGGGGGGGGGGGGGATTATGAGGTCTGTTCATCTGCGTATAAAGAAATAACTAGTCTAGTTATCCCTTTAAAATGTTATTTTTACTATATAATTTTATTTTATGAATTTTTTTGTGCACCATTATAAAAAGCAAGCACCAATGTATAGGTTTATGATGTTAATTAGGAATAAGATTTGATGGAAACGCCGACGCATTGGTGACACAGAGACACACTGCCTTGTTATTGCATAGCTGGGGACACAAGCATTAGAGGTGAAGGATGCGGGATTCCGGTTGGCGGGGTCTGATTATTGTTAGAGAGCTGATGCCCCTTGCACACAATTAAATGGTAAAATTGTGCATATGCAGAGTTATGTGAGGAATGGATTGTAATTATCTGTACAATGACAGTATATGCACACCCGTTATGTGGATGTGGAGGGCTAGCACTGATGTAGGTGATCACGTGAAGGATAGGGTGAATGTGTCTGCGTAATTGCGGCACTGGTATAGGGGGTTGGTAGTGCTGTCACTCACAGAGATGAGTCTGTGAAAGACAGGCTGGAGGTGTCCGCGCAAGCGTGACTTTGTTGTGATGGGCTGGTGTAGTGACAGCGCAGTATTAAGGAACTGCTGGACGGTTTACTATATCCATTAGGGGAGACGTGTGGGTGAGAGACTCGCGCATGCGCGAGGATCCTATTTGGGATGCTGGGTGGCGTGCATGCGCAATTGGGAGATGCGGTATTATGGCATGGTTGCCATTAGAATAAAAAGGTGGAACAGTATACCAGATAGCCAATCCCATGATTAAGTCTGGTATGACGAAACATGTCGGGGAAGTGGCTATCTGGCAACTATCACTGATATACTAAGCTCAAACACGAAGGCGGAAGGAGGGGCTGGACGGAAGGGACGATAGTAGCAGGCTGAGGCGCCCTATTCAAACTGCATATCTGCTGTGTGGAATCAGGCAAGAGACGCAATGAAGGGTGAGAGAAAGCTATTACGCTATCGGCTTAACAAGTGTCCGCTGTGACCACCAATGCCTTGGAGTACAGTGTACTGAGTACTGAAGATTGAAGTGTTTTGATGTGGCTTTGGAGTGCTTTCTTTCATATTGTTCATGTGAGTGCATAAACGAGTGGATTATTTTAAATTAAAGTGTGTTGACAGTATTGCACTATTGGAGGTCTCTTTTCTTTTCAGGTTTTGTGAGATATACCCATATAAGTTTTTAAAGGAGAATGCCCAGAGATTGGTGATTGAACATCTGAGATCATCTCGTCAGAGATTTAATGCTCCACTAGTCTAGCCCGAGAGTGCAAGGCTCAGCAGCTGGTGAGTGCTCCTATGAGGGGGGGGGGTCACAATCACTGACGGTGTGGTGAAGGATTTAAGAAAACTGTTTTGGACACTGAATAGTTTCTCACACGAATAGAGGGATTATTACTGGAAGATTTGCAATCACCTTTGGGTGACGGACTATATTGCTTCACTTATATTTTCTTAATATTTCTTTGGGGAATTGCAGATTCCACTGCGATTCACAATATTTCATATATAAGAAATTGTATACGCTATATTTATGTTCACTGTTAGGAGTGGATATTTGTAATATTTTTTTGTGTGTGTATTTGTATAATCAGCATAAAGTAAGATTTGTTAGATAGGTTGAGTGAATTAATTTTTCACACAGCACCAGAGCTACAAGGTACTATATATTTGGAAATTACGATTAACAGATTTGTATGCACCCACTATATTTTTTTATAATCATACATTTAAGTAGCAGCTAAAGATCGTTTGTTGTCAGCGCAGTGATGGTACACTAAGTAGGCGATTTAATTTGTGTGTATCCATTTGTAATGAATATTTCACTGTGCAATATATCAGACTGGTGATAGAATTTTCATAAAACATACCACAAGTATTAAATGAACAGATCTCTCTTCTTAGCAGGATAAGATAAAGTTGTCACGGAGTATATAAAAATAAAAAAACAAAAATATTCCTGTCATCACCACATTTATAACAACATCTATAAGATAGCACAAGTAAATACCAAAAAAAAAAAATTAAAGAAAAAAAAAAAAAACACAACACCATCAAGGGCTATGAAAGGAGACCTTTACTTACATTGAAGTAAGGTTGCAGCAGATATGTACCCAGATGCTTCAGTTCTCTTCATTAACAGACTTAAAATCCAGGGCCCTATAATATTTAAATACAGCTAAGCTCAGGAACTTAACCCTACCTCCTCTCACTTCTCTATTGGTCACTGAGGCCGCCCACTAAATCCTTGGACCAATAAGTATTTAGGAAGAGACAGATTTAAGCTTCGGACCACAATATTTCATCAAGATGAAAGGACGTTTATCAAGAGAGATCTGTAGGCTGTAAAACTTGAAATCACGGATCTGTAAGGCCGCGTACACACGCGCGGACTGTTTGCCCAACCTTGTTCGTCAAACAGTTTCGGCAAACAGTCCGCTCAAAATTTGCATGAGCGGACTTGCCCACACACGAGCGGACTGTTTGACGAACAAGGTTGGGCAAACAGTTCGCTCAACTTTTGAAATGAACGGACTCGCCCACGTAAGGAGGAGGCAAATCCGCCCATTTCGAGCGCGTGTACAGGTAGGCGGGGCCCGCGAAGTAGACGTCGCGGGCTCCGCCGCCTGGAATGGGCTTAAAGGGGAACCCCAACGCCGAAAAAAATCGGCGTGGGGGTTCCCCCAAAGTCCACACCAGACCCTTGTCCGAGCACGCTACCCGGCCGGCCAGGAAAGGGGGGCGAGCGAGCACGCCCCCCCTCCTGAGCCGTACCAGGCCGCGTGCCCTCAACATGGGGGGGTGCCTTGGGGAAGGGGGGGGCCGCGCGGCCCCCCCACCCCAAAGCACCTTGTCCCCATGTTGATGAGGACAAGGGCCTCTTCCCGACAACCCTGGCCGTTGGTTGTCGGGGTCTGCGGGCGGGGGGCTTATCGGAATCCGGGAGCCCCCTTTAAGAAGGGGGCCCCCGGATACCGGCCCCCCACCCTATGTGAATGAGTATGGGGTACAATGTACCCCTACCCATTCACCTGTGAAATAAAGTACAAAAAAAAAACACAACACAGGGAAAAAATATTTTATTGCACAGCTCCGGGGGTCTTCCGTCTTCGGGGGTCTTCTCGCCGGACTCCTCCGCTATCTGTGTGTAGCTCTTTTACTAGCGGAGGAGTCCGGCTTTCTTCCTCCCCGCCGCCGGCCTCTTCTCCCGACTTCGGGGGTCTTGTCATCCTCTTCGGTTCTTCTGCCGGGCCACCGCGCCTTCTTGTAGCTCTTTTACAGGCGGTGGCCCGGTCTTCTGTCGCCGCTGTCGTCGTCGTCGCCGCCGCCTTCGGTTCTTGTTCTTCTTCTTGTTCTTCTTCTTCTTCTTCTCCTGGAGATGTTGACTCGACGATCTCTCCGGCCGGAATGCCAGAGCCGCGCTGTGCGGTCACTTATATAGTGACAATGGGGCGGTGTCACATGGTATATGTCACATGGGTTGGTCTCAAAGACTTTGTCCATTCAACTGTCCGCTGAAACTGTCCGCTGAAAGCCCACACACGAGCGGACTGTCCGCCCAAACACTGTTCAGCGGACAAGGTTGGGCGAACAGTCCGCCCGTGTGTACGCGGCCTAACAAGTATGCATAGCAAGAAATTCAGGGAAAAAGTATGAAGTCTTTATCTGTGTACTTGTTCCAGCAAAATGACCACACTGGAAAATGGTATATGACAGCCAGGCTAAAAACATTTTCAGAAAGAGACCAGCAATGGCAGCTTCAACATTTTCTCATAAAACTGAGATTGCGCATCGTAGTAAAGTACGTGTCTCGCTGCGTACTACTGCAAGGCACAGGCGTGAATAGGACCTTTGTGACCTGCAAGGCTGCTTGCACAGAGCAGATATTGCATTTTATTTCTGCAACTTACTTTAGGACCGATTCACACAGGAATGCGCTGTGCATTCCTGTGCGATTTACATGCAGTCCTACGCAGTGCAATTTCCATCCATTCATTTTGAATGGGATGAAAAAAAAAATAATAATATCGCACTGCATCACAAGTAGGGCATGCGCTACTTTTGGAAACTTGCTGCAACCACATTGCATAGTACTATGTGATCCGGCGTGGGCAAATGCACTGCGGCTTGCATTTGGGATGTCATCAATTTAAAGTGGTTGTAAACCCTTACAACACACTTTAACCTACAGGTAAGCCTGGATTAAGGCTTACCTGTAGGTGCTGCAAATATCTCCTAAACATGTATGGTTTAGGACAGGGATAGGCAATTAGCGGACCTCCGGCTGTTGCAGAACTACAAGTCCCATGAGGCATAGCAAGACTGATAGCCACAAGCATGACACCCAGAGGCAGAGGCATGATGGGATTTGTAGTTTTGCAACAGCTGGAGGTCCACTAATTGCATATCCCTGGTTTAGGAGATACTTACAATTCCCCGTATGAGGATTTTTTCGGCGCATGCGCAATTTAGAAGAGTCATGGCGTGCCGTTTTCATTAAACGACATGCCGTGACTGGTGGCTCCCGCACGCACGGGAGTGACGTCACATGACTCTGGCCAGTCACAGAGCCAGAGTCCGTGACCCCGGAAGGAAGATAGACACTTCCAGCCGGCGAGGAAATTGGGGACATTGCTGGCTCCTGTGTCAGGTAAGTGACACATAATGGGCTACTATGTGATGCATAGTAGCCCATTATGCTTTGCCTTTGCAAGGAAACAAAGAGGAAGTAAACCCATCAGGGTTTACTTCCTCTTTAATACTGACACCCGCTGCAGATAGCAACTGTGGTGCAGGAAACATGCATGCAAAGTGGGTTTCCTGCACCACGTTCTGGTGTGAAATTACCTATAAAAAAAAAAAAAAAAAAAAAGAGTATGATCCAACCAAGTGTATTCCCCTTATGTTATTTGTAATCATTCATATGTCAATGTGATAAGGATCAAACAAGTCACAAGATCTTGTTTGAACCATCCATGTTTTTAAAACACATCCTGGTGTGTGCAAGATGTGAAGTTCCCAAAACACGGAAGAAACAGATTACTTTGCAAAGGGAGTGTTTCTTGAGCTAAAAGAATGAGTTGAAATTGTGTTTGTTTCAATCACCCAGTCCTGAGCACATCATTTTACTAAAGTGAACATTGACTTTGCCAAGTTAGACTACGGTCACACTACACTGCACAGTAAAAAACAGTGTTGCACAATGTGAGCTCCAGCTTAGTAATTCAACCACAAAGTGCTCATTTGAGACATATGTGGTTGTATATCACTCATTAGAGGTGGGCAGATGACGACATCTCCAACCCAGCCAATCAGCCACCTCATTCCCTTAAACTTGAACACATAAGAATTACACAGTTTCTGAGGCTAATTTAATGCAGATAAGGCACTAAGCGAGTTTAATTACGACCTTAATCAACCACAGAACCTGTGTAATTAATATGCGTTTGGGTTTAAAGGGATGAGGTGACAAGCCTAGTCCCGTTCCCAGGAAAAAAAAAATCAAGTTAGGCCGAGTGGAGGTTCAGCCTTTCATAGGAAGCTTTGTATTCATAGAATACAAAGCTTCCTATGAAAGGCTGAATCCCACTCGGCCTAACTCGATTTAAATCAGCCTCAGAACCTGTATAATTCATATGTGTTCAGGTTTAAAGGAATGAGGTGGCAACCCTAAACGGGACAGGAAGCTCCCATCCCACTGCAGGTACACAGCGAGGTATACTCTATGTAGCCAAGAATAAATACAAATTTATACAGCACTGCAATTTTTAGTAAAGGAAATTTTTTGTTTAGTTTTGCTACAATCAAACAATGTAAACTTCACTAAAAGCTGGAGGTCCTAAAAGGCTGACACAAACCTCTTTCGGTACTGAACATACCAAACGCCTTCTCTCTCTCCACCTCTCTTCTCCGTCACTCCCTCCTCTACCACTCGCTTAGTTTTCTCCCATTTCTCTTTCACCTCCCCTCTATATCTCTCTTCTCTCCCGCTCCCTCTCTCCTTTCCTCTATTGCTCTCTATTCCCCCCCCCCCCCCCCACATCTCTCCCGCTCTCTATCTTCCCCTCTTTTTCACTCTACTGCTCGCTCGCTCTCCTCTCTACCCCTCTTTCTCTCTTCTACTGCTCTTATGCCCTGTACACACGGTTGGACTTTCCGGCGACAAAATCCATTGGATTTTTTTTCCGATGGATTTTGCCCCAAACTTGTCTTGCATACACACAATTGCACAAAGTTGTCGGAAAATCTGATCGTTTTGAACGCGGTGATGTAGGACACGTACAAAAGGGACTAGAAATGGGCCAGAACCCAATAGCTTTCGTCTTGTAATTTATTCTGAGCATGCATGACACTTTGTCGGTCTGAATTGTCTACACACACACAATCAGAATTTAAACAATCAAATTTTGTTGTCAGAAAATTTTAGATCCAGCTCTCAAACTTTGTGTGTCGTAAATTCTGATGGAAAAAGTCAGATGGAGCCCCTACACGATCGGATTTTACGACAAAGCTATCCAATCACACATTTTCAGTTGGAAAGTCCGACCGTGTGTACAGGGCATTACTCATCTTCTCTATCTTCTCAGTTAGTCTCTCCTTTACTGCTCTCCTCTTCCTCTCTCCCAATCTCCTCACTTTCTCCCTCTATCATTGATTCCCCAGCCTTAATAAAGAGCCCAGTCACTACAGCTATTGAGGAGAGGGACCCCCATAGAGGTGTCAGTCCCGCAGCAGCATAAAGTTGTGATGGGTGTCATGGCTACAATCTTCCCCATACCTCACTGTAACAGTAAACATAGATATAGAGCATGGGTGTCAAACTGGCAGCCCTCCAGCTGTTGCTGAACTACAAGTCCCATCATGCCTCTGCGAGTCAAACTTGTAACTGTCAGCCTTGCAATGCCTCATGGGACTTGTAGTTCTGCAACAGCTGGGGGGCTGACCCCCTGGTATAGAGGCTTCCATCTGATCTCCCTCAGCAGGTAAGGAATACTGATCCCACTGTCCTGGTGCACACTCTCGTGTATGGATGGAACCTGCTAGCAGTCTGATGTGTCCCCCCACACAAGTGTGCTCCTCAGTCACCCCTGTACAAGCGGCTGGCCCATTTCTCATATCAGACCCAGGTGACACCATCAATAACACACAGTATGAGGGACTACAGGGCTATTCTCCGGCACCCATTCTCCGGGACACCGTCATTACCTGTCTGCTGTCCCTTCCTGTCCTGGCTCCATGGTACCCCGGGTCATTCTGCTGCCCCACGGGTTCCAAGCAGATAGTTGAGAGCTGCGCAGTCGCACGGTCGGGTGGGCGTGGCTCCACGCTGACAGGGACGTGAGATCACGAGACAGCTTCTTACGCTCCAGAGACACAGGCGTGAGGGCGTGGCTTCTGTATCCAGGTGACGGCTCTTCCACGTCTATCGAATGAGAGTCGCTCCTGCCCAGAGGATGCTGACGTCACGTGTAGACATCTGTCAGATGTTGTGTTTACACTGTGTGGGATTCTTGTGAGTGAGATACGAAAAGTGGAATGAGTGACACGTCAACACTTCACTCAGGCTTCTAGGCCAAACCTACACTTCACATTAGATATGGCGTGACTGGCGATGTAATTCGAGTTTCTGGGATCTTAGTGGTACCTCCATGGCATAGGGCAGCGTTATCCTAGAGTCCTCCTTATTCCCATCACACACAATCCTGGACTAAGCTCTTAGCAAATTGGTGCTGCAGCAACCACTAGCTGGAAACTGGAACATACATGATGCGGTGTAATTATTTACCAGCGCACCACGCATCTTCAAGTAACTCAAAATGATCTTTTTTCTTGAAGCACGATCTCAGCCAAAAGAGTGCAATGTTCCGGAGCGGCTTATGACCTCTTCATCGTCAATGCTTGAAGAAGGGTCTAGCACGGCTCCGAAACGTTGCACTCTTTTTGCTTGTGGTCGTGCTTCAATAAAACAGATCGTTTGGACTTACTTGAAGATCCGTGGTGTGCTGCCAAATCTTTACACAGATTACTAATGTAGCACTACCCCCATATTAGTCGCTGAAGCCAGGGTTCCCCACTGCTGCACAGCCAGTCGCACAGCATTTCCTTCTTGCATCCAGACAGAAATAAGTCGCTTGGCTTTTTTGTTTTTTTTATTAGGGAATGATAACTTGGATAGGGCAAGGGATTATGAGATGCCCAACTTGAAACTCTCCAACAATTCAAACCAGGGACAACTTCCTCCCCATTTACACCTCTTCTTCCTTCTTCCTGCACAAATTTGGTTCCCTTGTACAACTTCCACTGGTTCACTTCCGGGGGGACTAACAGTCTCTGGTTAGCTCAGCAACAGCCCATTACGATTTAGGAACTTACCATCCCTTGGTAAAGTAGCTTACAAGGTGTGAACAGCATCTCACACAACCTTCTGCTTTCCCATAGACATTGATCTCACCTCTACTGCTTACACAAATACTAGCCCATCTGGCTGCTTTCTCTTCCCAGTCCTGACTGACACACAAATGGAGACTACCCAGGGCAAGGTTAGATGAAGTCTGGGCACACCACTGTCTTCAAGAGAGCATGGTCACAGCTGGCATTCTCTCCCCTTGTCTGTCCCTGCACTGTGCTTATCTACTCACTGTCTCTCCTTGTTCTCTCCACTGGCTCTCTGGTTTGGGTGCCTTCTGTGGTGGGATCCTTCCAGGCCAGCCCAAGGTAGGCCACCAACAGACTCCCCCCAGCACTACTTCCCCAACTTCCACCTGACTCTCTTGCTGGCATGACCCATGTCCATTTAAGGGCTCCTTAGATCTCCCGCCAGGGCCCCAACCTGAGGATTCGCTAAGGGACTCTAAATATTCAAGGCAACCCCTCCTAGCCTCTGCCTACTATCTTCCAGTACATTCTCCAACATTCTAGAAAGTGTGTGGGGGGGGGGGGGGCACCAGAGAGCTGCCAGGAGTCATCCAGCCCTGGCCTCTAATAACCCTGACTCAGATTCAGTGACTCAGGTTTATCATTGAGCCAGACTATAGTTCATAGCACACACACTAGAGGATGCTACACTAATATTTGTCTAATTAGCCTTCTAATGCCTGCTGGACTGTGGACACACTCTTCCCTGAATTTCAGGGTCCCTCTCAGAGAAGTATTTATCACACAGCTGTCATTCCTCCCAATTTTAGAGATAAACATTCCCTATGACAGAGGCTGTGTGCTACCCATTTATTTCAAGCCACTCTTTTGCACTTTGTTTAAAAAAAGGGGGTGCTCGTTCATGCTATATGCCGCTATTTTGCGCACTTCATAAATGCCAGTCATTAGCTGGGCACATAGAATACAATTGTTTACTATGTGCCCCATTCATACCACAATGCTGATGTAATGCTACAAAGTCCTCAGCACAGTGGCTGACACTGCACTGCAGCACAGCACACTGTGCAGAGGCTTCAATGAAGTGTCAACATACAATATTTCAAATAAAGTTAAGAAAAAGTAAACAATACAATGTGCTGAAGCATGCATAACACCGCCCCCTGCTGGACCTTAAACTGGCAGCTGCCCATGGGTTAAAATGATGTGTTTTACTGTGTGGGCTTGTGTGAACAAGCACTAAAAGTGACAATTAGGGTCTCTATTGATGAGCTTTCAGCTTGTCATATGGCATCAGTTTGAGTTGCTTCTGATATCATTCAAAATTTGTTGACTGGCCTGAAGGTGATCTTCTTCTGGCCTGCTTCAAGCAGGTTTTGCTTTCCCATAAAAATTATCAGGAATGCAACTTGTACTTGAACCAAACAAAAGAATATTGACAGGGCCCTTGAAAATCTCCCTGCAAAAAAAAAAAAGAAATTTAATTCTAGCCTCTCCCAGTGCCTATAATGCTGTTCTAATGCAGAGAAATAATCACCTTAGGTCTCTTTGGAAGCCATACTTAGAACTGTATCCAAACCTTTTTGTTTGTTTTAAGTAAGATGGAAATGGGTTAGACACTCTGCTGGGTTTTTAGTTTTATCTGTGTTCCAGTAGAGGGTGATCCACCCTTTGTGCATGTACTGGTGACTACTACCACAACAGAACGTGAAGGAAAAATCATTCTATGCAAACACCTGTTCTGGTGACAACTGTCAAAGGGGAGAATTTCCTTTTACTTTGGGGAGATTTCCTCCTACTTCCTGTTGTGAAATGAAAATGTGAAGGTAAATATCCCCCATGGGGCACAAAAAAAAAAAAAGATTTGACTGGAGAGCTGAATTCTGCCCATTTTGGGTATTTTATTCCTTGCTGCAACAAATATTACTAATTAAACAAAGAAGCTGACAGCGCTATTTGAAAGCCACAGATCGGTGCAATTTCAATAGTGCAGGCAATGGAGTGTCATGAGATTTGGAACTGTCCATTCACATGACAAATCGCACTGGTGTTAACCAGGGCTAAAGCACCAACCAGGGCTAAAGCACCTAGACCAAACCATTGACTCTTAACAACCTGTAAGGACCTGATTCTCTCATCTCTTCATTGTCAGATTTTAAGGCTACACAGGCCATAGGTCATATATGTTCAACTACGTCATCTACGCTGATGCTTGATGCATTTTTTTTTCAGCTGAATATCTTCCTTTCTTGGATCTGTTCTTCATTTAAATCATTTAAGTTTTTTTTTTAAAAAAAAAAGCTTGATGCCTGCTTTACTGGAAGCTGAATACTTCCATGCCTGGATCTATTTCTTCATTAGAGTCATTTGTGTTGATGATGACACTCCATGTCTTCTTTTCTGGAAGCTAAATATCTTTCTTCCTTGAAACTATTTCTTAATCAGAGTCTACCACCGATAAAGATGCTTCTTCTCTCAGAGTAGAATATGTTTCTTCATCAAATGTTCAAACATCTTTCCTTGTAAAAAGTTCCTGAGCTTTGCAATGTGTCGGCACATTCTAAAGGACCAACTGGCACCCTAGCTTAAAGTGGAACTAAACCCTCCTATTCTTTTCAGCCATGGAAGCTGCCATCTTAGCATCTGTCTGTTTGATCTGCAATTGCCATGGTGGTGCACATGTGATCAGTTATGACACCAGCCATTTAATGCTTTGACAGTTGAGTTGAGAGCACAAGCAAATGTGACAGCTTTTGAAACTGTTAAATTAATAGGTTTAGTTCCGCTGTAATTGTCAAGGTAGAGTATGCAGTGGCACGTCTACCTCTCAAGCCTTGGAGCAGCAGAAAGCTGTGAAAAAATAACAGCTATCTCTCCTACCAAAGGTGCTAACTAGAGTTCTACCGAGATACAATTGTTACTGAATATGTGCATGGAACAGAAAATGTAAAGTTAAAGATGAATTCCAGGTATGGATATTTTATGCATAGAGACATTGTTCCAGCTTTGACCAATTTAACTACAGTGCAACCTTGTAATATGAGCATAATCCTTTCCCAGAGAATGCTTGTAATCCAATGCACTCACATATCAAAGTGAGTTTCCCCATAGAAGTCAATGGAAACAAAGATAATTTGACTTCTATTGCATGCAGTACCGCATGTGGCCAGATGGGGGGGGGGGTGAGGGCATCAGAGAGCCTCAGAAATAATCGGGGACAGCTCAGCTGATCTCGGAATGCCTCGGAAAAGCTCAGAAACACTCAGGAACTGAGTATTTCTGAGTGATTCTGAGTATTTCCGAACAGCTCTGAGTGTCACCGGTGCCCTCGCCGGTGCCCCCGCACCTCTGGCCAAATGTGGTACTTCACACACCCATTAGCTTGAATCCTGCTTGATTTGCTAGACAACACTCGCAAACCGAGTCAGGATTTTTAACTTGTTACCCAAAGTTCCACTGTATGTATATACCATACCTGGAAATCACTGTAGTAGACACCACTATTCCTCTTGATTTCCAGTAGTTTCCAGGTCCTTTATCAAACAGCTGTCCCGCTGCATTCTAAACACAGAAGGTCAGCTGCTTGAAACAGGCGCCATTCAAAGAAATCGTTGCGTTTTCTGAATGAATCAATGCAAAGTGTTCTCTGATTGGAGGAGGTGGAGAATGGGACATCACTGCCCCACCCTTGTCTTTCACTTTGTCCATCAGCTCATCCTTCACAGTAATTACCTTTTGTATCACTCATTCTTCCCAATTAAATGGTGTGCTCTCAGGAGTAGGACCTGCCTAACCCTCTTGTATAACACAATATGTTCTATAACCCCCCGTTATTCCTTTTTTCTTTTAATCTTTTTGGTGCTATATAAATCCTATATAATAATAATAATAACTCCAATTCTGCTATGTGTCTGTAATTAAAAGTATTGGAGTGTAATACACACATCTCTCCACCAGAGGTCCAGTTAACTTTTGTATCCTTGATTAACCAAATATTAGTAAATATGACAGGAGACCTCTTGGATCTGTCTCCAGTGTGTAAGCCCTTGTACACACGATCGGACATTTCGACAACCAAATCCGTTGTATTTTGTCCGTCGGATTTTGTCTGTCGGATCTTGTCCAAAACTGTTGCATACACACGGTCGGACAAAGTTGTAGAAAAAAACGATCTTTCAGAACGTGATGACGTAATTTCGTTACGATGGGACTACGTTCAGGCTAGTAGCCAATAGCTTTGATGTAGGAATTTGATCTGAGCATGCGTGGTACTTGGTCCGATCAAAATTCTCCTATGTCCTATCGGACCAGTTGGTCGGAAAATATTTTCAACATGTTGGAAAACTTGGTCCGACGGATATTCCGACGGAATCAGTCCGATGCATACCACACACAGTCGGATTATCCGACAACACGGTCCGATAGGACACATTCCGACGGATTCTCCGACCGTGTGTACGGGGGCTAAGAGAGGTAATATCATTTAAGTTTATGGCTGAGACTGTAAAATCACTAGACTACAGCCATGAACAATAACTACAGCTGGGAGAGATCTTCTGCCCTTATTTATCATGGCCGCCATTGACTGGGCTATGGGTGACATTATCAGTGTACTGCCGGTGTAGTGTCATATTTTGCTCCGCATCGTAGAACGCTCCGGACGTGATGTTGCGGCCATACATTTTTCACTGCGCATGCGCAATGCATTCCAAATGCTTGCACCATGCGTTCCAAAGGATTTCCGACAATGTAGTTCAGTGAAACTGTCAGATAATGTCACGGGAGTGAGGGGAGGTAATCGTGACATTAACTTTCGACAGAGCGGAGAGAGAGCAGGTAACTGTGGTTCAGGGAGGGGATTACTTCCCCTCACTTCTGTGACATTATCTGACGGTTTCACTGGTCTGCATTGTCGTAAATCATTTGGAACGCATGGCACAAGTGTTTGGAATGCATCGCGCATGCGCAGTGCTAAATTTCTGGCTGCAACGTCACTTCCAGAGCATTCTATGATGGGGCGCAAAATATGACACTACACCGGGTGCACACTCTCACATGCTTCTGTTTAGCAGCCTGATCAGGAGGAAGCTGGGGGTGAGACAGAGAAGCAGGTTCACTCTGGGGAGTTGCAGGAAGTTGGTCCTTCACAAGGTGACATGAGAGAACAGTCATCAGCATACATGAGAAAACACTATATATAAACAAAAAAACTTGCTGCAATCGGGCTGATAAGACAAAAAAAAAAAGCTGCCAGGACTAAGGGTTAATGATACCAAATTCCCTATATACAGTGCCTTGCGAAAGTATTCGGCCCCCTTGAACTTTTCAACCTTTTGCCACATTTCAGGCTTCAAACATAAAGATATAAAATTTTTATTTTTTGTGAAGAATCACCAACAAGTGGGACACAATTGTGAAGTGGAACGAAATCTATTGGATATTTTAAACTTTTTTAGCAAATAAAAAACTGAAAAGTGGTGCGTGCAAAATTATTCGGCCCCTTTACTTTCAGTGCAGCAAACTCACTCCAGAAGTTCAGTGAGGATATCTGAATGATCCAATGTTGTCCTAAATGACTGATGGTGATAAATAGAATCCACCTGTGTGTAATCAAGTCTCTGTATAAATGCACCTGCTCTGTGATAGTCTCAGGGTTCTGTTAAAAGCGCAGAGAGCATCATGAAGACCAATGAACACACCAGGCAGGTCCGTAATACTGTTGTGGAGAAGTTTAAAGCCGGATTTGGATGTAAAAAGATTTCCCAAGCTTTAAACATCCCAAGGAGAACTGTGCAAGCGATCATTTTGAAATGGAAGGAGTATCAGACCACTGCAAATCTACCAAGACCTGGCCGTCCCTCTAAACTTTCAGCTCAGACAAGGAGAAGATTGATCAGAGATGCAGCCAAGAGGCCCATGATCACTCTGGATGAACTGCAGAGAACTACAGCTGAGGTGGGAGGGTCTGTCCATAGGACAACAATCAGTCGTACACTGCACAAATCTGGCCTTTATTGAAGAGTGGCAAGAAAAAAGCCATTTCTCAAAGATATCCATAAAAAGTCTCGTCTATTGGAGGGCTCGTCTCCGAAGGGTATGATCTCACGTACCTACCAAATTCTAATAGCGGATTCCTCTATGACGGGACCGCGGCACGCGTATATGGATAAATGGGACAGGGACTTGGGGGAGGCCGTGCCTTTGGAGACCTGGCAGCGGGTCTGGTCACGTGCAGCCAAAAGCTCTGTTTGCACTTTATATAAGGAAAATCAATACAAGGTTATGCTGCATTGGTATCAAACTCCGTCCCTGCTCCATTCTATTTACCCCTCCGCGGACTCCCGCTGTTGGCGCTGCCGTAGTGCAGTTGGGACACTGTTCCATATTTATTGGACATGTCCACGAGTTGTCCCCTATTGGGAAATGGTTAGGGCCTTATTATGTACAATTTTTGAGGCACAAGTGCTGTTAGACCCCAAGCTGTTTCTCCTGGGCCTCCCTCCTGCCACATTCTCCCGATCCTCCCAGTCCCTATTAGCCCATGTGTTGACGGCTGGGCGCTGCCTAATTGCCCTAAAATGGAAGAAACGGGAGATCCCTTCACTAGTTGAGTTACACACTAGAATTAGGGACGTCAGGCGTATGGAATATCTTACAGCTTCTCTAAATAATACGCTTGACAAACATAACAAGGTATGGGGACTTTGGGATGGGATGGAGGCACCCGCCTTTTGTGTGTAGAGGGGGGGGGGCGTGGGGTCGGAGGGGGCGTCCTTTATTTTATTTTACTTTAGTCTCCTTTCTTTTGTTTTCCTTTTCTTTTCTTTCTTGTTCTTTTTCTAATCTGCACCATTTCTCTCCCATTCTAGGGCTGTTCGCACGACTCTTCGTGTTTTTGTTCACCTTTCCTATTTTTCTTCTTTCTCCTTAAGTTCCCTTCTTTTTCCCCTCTTTTTTTTAGTCTTTGAAAGGTTTGTTTAATTGACCAGTAGCAGGCTGCAGGAATCTAACTCTCCAGGTAACGGAGTGTCATTGTAATGTACTGCTTGAGTTGATGCAATGCTGTACTCTATGCCTTTGCTTGCTGTGGTCTGTGACCGTTTGCTTTTATTACTTGTGCCTTATTGTTCCTTCTTTGATTTTTTTGTTTCCCTTGAAATTTCAATAAAATGTCAGTTTTCAAAAAAAGTCTCGTCTAAAGTTTGCCACAAGCCACCTGGGAGACACACCAAACATGTGGAAGAAGGTGTTCTGGTCAGATGAAACCAAAATCTAACTTTTTGCCCACAATGCAAAACAATATGTTTGGCGTAAAAGCAACACAGCTCATCACCCTCAACACACCATCCCCACTGTCAAACATGGTGGTGGCAGCATCATGGTTTGGGACTGCTTTTCTTCAGCAGGGACAGGGAAGATGGTTAAAATTGAGGGGAAGATGGATGCAGCCAAATACAGAACCATTCTGGATGAAAACCTGTTGGAGTCTGCAAAAGACCTGAAACTGGGACGGAGATTTATCTTTCAACAAGACAATGATCCCAAACATACAGCAAAATCTACAAAGGAATGGTTCACAAATAAACGTATCCAGGTGTTAGAATGGCCAAGTCAAAGTCCAGACCTGAATCCAATCGAGAATCTGTGGAAAGAGCTGAAAACTGCTGTTCACAAACGCTCTCCATCCAACCTCACTGAGCTTGAGCTGTTTTGCAAGGAAGAATGGGCAAGAATTTCAGTCTCTTGGGGGGCATGGTCTGGACAGCAATGGAGTAGGACGCTTGTGACCTGAGCTCTGCTCCTACCGCGATCTCCTGTAGTGATCCTGGGTGGCCACTGACTATTTTACCTGCGACTTTACCGGTGTAATACCCGCTACTTTCCCGTGTATACCTTGGGACGATGTCTCCGACGAAGAAGCAGTCTGCAGCGGCGGCATCTCTTGAAAAGTTCCGGGGGGACCACGAGGGCCAACATGGCGGACAGTCCCCTCCGGCTGCAGAACCTGCTACCTCAGACACGGCGAAGGTGCTTGAGGCGATTTCTACCTGCCAGGCCACGCTAACAACTAAGCTTGAGGAGGTTAAGGTGGACGTCTCACTTATCCGACAGGACATGGCTAAACTGCGTGACAGAGTGAAGTAAACTGAAACCCGGATCAGTCAGGCCGAAGATGTCCTGTTCCCTCTGCAGCATGCCCAGGAGGATGTGCAAAGACAACTCCAGCAGCTGGCCCAGAAACAGGACGACCTCGAGAATAGGCCCCGCAGATCCAACCTCCGATTTATCGGCCTACCGGAGGGCTCCGAGGGGGCTGACCCGGCAACATTTTTGGAATCTCTCCTGATTAAGGCCTATGGTAGGGAGGCGTTCTCTACCTCCTTTATCATTGAAAGGGCCCACAGAATGCCTGCCCGCCCGCCGCCGGAGGGGGCACCTCCCCACACGTGCATTGCTAAGTTGCTAAATTACAGAGATAGGGATGCTATGCTTCGCCTTACCCGAGAAAAAGGCAACATCCCGTTTCAGAACGGACATATATCGGTGTTTCCCGACTTCTCCGCAGAAGTTCAAAAACGTCGTTCCCGATTCGTGGAAGTTAAGAGGCGCCTCAGGGCACATCACCTCAAATACGCCATGTTGTACCCGGCCAGACTCCGCGTTGTGGGGGAAGATATGACCTACTTTTTTGAAGATCCTGAGCTGGCGGTATCCTGGTTGGACCAGAGAGACGTGGCTCGAAATCGGCCACCTCAGGACTAAAATCGGAGGATTTGTGAGTACTCTATCTGCTCCCCCCTTACTATTTGCCTGTGTGCATGCAGATCGCTGTTGGACTGCTTATGCGTGGTTCACTAACCTCAGTCCCTGAATTGATACTTATGTTCCCCCTCTCTACCATGGCTGGCCGTTACTCTTGTGGACTGAACATTTGCTGCTGCTTATGGCCACGCTCTGCGGGCATCCCCCCGTTTCGTTACACAGTACCCCTTCCCCCTCCCGGTTAGTTTGGGGGGCCCGCTTGGCGGGCTTTATTGGGCCCTTTTCCCTGAGTGGGTGGTGGGGCAATCAGTGTTCTTGATGTGTATTGTAGGCGGTAACGAGATGTTACCGCAATCTCCTCCTCACACAAGATCGGTGTGTGAGGAGGAGAACCCGGTAACATCTCGTTACCGCGGTTTGTTTACATTTTAGTGATCGGCTGTGAAAGGATCACAGCCAATCACGTGGGTAAACACCCGGCCAATGGCTGTTTACCAGCATCGGTGACGAGCAGTGGCCGCCACCGACGTGCACGCGCAGCGCGCTCACGATCGCACGCATGCGCCGTGCACAGTCGGGGTGTGACCATCTGTGATCGGCAGTGACTTCATCACGGCCGATCATGTGGTAAACGGCCATAACCAATGGCTGTTCACCCCCTTCGGTGGCGAGCGGTGTCTCCGTGACACGCCGCCACCGAAGAAACAGGGGTGCGCGCCCACGATCACGCGCATTCCCTGTTTAAACGCCGCCACAATAGGTGCGCCGCCTGGCCGTCATTTGATGGCCGGCGGTCAGCAACTAGTTAAAAACGCTTATAAACGCAAACGCGGCTAAACGCGGGTGCCGCGTTTAGCCGCGTTTTGCGTCTGAATCGTGGAAATTTTTACATCTAAACCCATTTTTTTGCTTCTGGAAACTGCATAAAAACTGCAAAAAAAGAGACTGTGTGCATGGACACATAGGATAACATTAAATGAGTTCAAAAGTGTCCAACTGTATCTGAACACACGTTTAACCACTTGAGACCCACGCTATAGCCGAATGACGGCTACAGCGCGGATCTCCTTTTCCGGGACTACGTCTATTGACGTAGTCCCGTGCACGAGCAGCCTGCGCGCCCCCTGAGGGGCGCGCTCTGTGATCGGCGAGTCCCGATCCGTGCCTGAATAAAAATGTGTCCCCCCTGTCAGTGCCACCCAGCAGTGCCCATAGTGCCACCCAGCAGTGCCCACAGTGCCACCCAGCAGTGCCACCCAGCAGTGCCCACAGTGCCACCCAGCAGTGCCCACAGTCTGCCTCAACAAAGGTGCTGCACCCCAGTACCACATATCCGTGCCCAGCAGTGCCACCCATCAGTGCCCATCAGTGCCCAGCAGTGCCGCCCATCAGTGCCCAGCAGTGCCACCTATCAGAGCCACCTATCAGTGCCACCTATCAGTGCCCATCAGTCCCATCTATCAGTGGTAACTATCAGTGCCCCTTAGTGCCACCCATCCGTGCCACCCATCTGTGCCACCCATCCGTGCCATCTTATCTGTGCCCGTCTTTGCCCATCAGTGCCGCCTTATCTGTGCCCATCGGTGCCACCTTATCTGTGCCTATTAGTGCCGCCTTAACTATGCCTATCAGTGCCCACCAGTGCAGCCTATCAGTGCCCACCAGTGCAGCCTATCAGTGCCGCCTCATCAGCGCACTTCAATGAAGGAGAAAAATGACCTGTTTGCAAAATTTTATAACAAACTATTAAACATGATTTTTTTTTTTTTGCATCTTTTTTTGTTTGTTTAGCAAAAAATAAAAATCCCAGCTGTGATTAAATACCACCAAAAGAAAGCTCTATTTGTGGGAAAAAAATGATAAAAATTTCATTTGGGTACAGTGTTGTATGCCCGCGCAATTGTCATTCAAAGTGCATCAGCGCTGAAAGCTGAAAATTGGTCTGGGACTGAGGGGGGGTTTAAGTGCCCAGTAAGCAAGTGGTTAACAGTGTCTCGTGTGCATGAGGCCTAAGACCCCATTCACACCTGAGCGTTTTGTTGCTTGAAGCCTGAAGCTACAAAACGCTAGAGGGGAAAAAATCTATTATTCTCAATGGAGATGGTTCACATCTCCACTCCATGTCGCCTGAAGCCGAACGCCTGAGGCTGGGTTCACAGTGCTGCGGCTACGAGAACTGGATGTGATTCGCACCGCACTGCAGTGCAAATCACATCCGATCTCTGTGCGATGCGAGTTCAGCCATACAGATAGTATGGCTGAATTCGCATCGCACCTGCCCCAAACTCGCACAGGACCCTTTTTTTGGTCCGCAGCAGAATCGGATCGCATGGGTGTTCACTCCCAGCAGTTCGCATAGGGCAGTGTGAACTGCCGCCGAGAGGCATGCGATGCATCGCTGCAGTGTGAACCCAGCCTGAAAACACTACAGGCTTCATGCACACGAGACGCAGATGCAAACTCTGCTGGACACATGTTTTTAAGGCTAGGCTAACGTTTTGCCGCGATTTTTACCGAGATTGACACTGCATTCACACCTCAGCATAGCGTTTTTGAGCGTTCTTACTGGCGTTTTGTCGCACGTTTTGACGCACGTATTCGCGCGTTTGCGCGCGTTTGCATACAGCGTTTTCCGGCGTTTTTTAACTTCAGCAGTTTTTTTTCAGCCAATAGGAAAAATATTCATCTCTTTTTTCATCTGCTTCCTGGGTAATGTACTTGGTTATTGTACTTCCGGTTCAGCATTGTGCTCCCTGCTCCATATCTAGAACTAGATATGGAGCTAGAATGCTGGCAAAGCGCCGCTGCAGCGGTGCTTTGTGTGTAATTGCTGCCCTTTGCCAGCGTTCTAGCGGCCGCTAGCAGGGCGGTTTTAACCCCCGCTAGCGGCCGAAAAAGGGTTAAAATTGCACACAAAGCACTGCTGCAGCGGCCCTTTGCCAGCGTTCGGCCGCTAGCAGGGCGGTTTTAACCCCCGCTAGCGGCCGAAAAAGGGTTAATGCAGCGGTGCTTTGTGTGCGATTTTAACCCTTTTTCGGCTGCTAGCGGGGGTTAAAACCGCCCTGCTAGCGGCCGCTAGAACGCTGGCAAAGCGCCACTGCAGCGGTGCTTTGTGTGCGATTTTAACCCTTTTTCGGCCGCTAGCGGGGGTTAAAACCGCCCTGCTAGCGGCCGCTAGAATGCTGGCAAAGCGCCGCTGCAGCGGTGCTTTGTGTGCGATTTTAACCCTTTTTCGGCCGCTAGCATGGATCTCTAGTATCATACAGACAGGGGTACTCCTTCACCATTCTTATGAAGCTCTCCTGATCTAGGAGACATACTGTCTCATCCAGTTCTCCTTCCATATTGCTGGTCTCCATTTGAGCTAAAAATGGTGATCTGTGCACTTCCTGTGTATTTTTTATGTCATGTATGTCATTTCCTTATGTAAATTATGTAAATTATATTTTCTCTTGAGCAGATACAGCGACAAAACGCCCATAGAAACGCTCGTTGTCGCACTAAACGCTTGAATCGAGCGTTTCCATTAGTTTCTATGGGAATAAAAACGCCCAATCAGCCCGATTCGCGCGACAAAAAAGGGTCCGGAACTTGTTTGAGCTTCAGGCGTAGGTAGGGTTGCCACCTGTCCAGGATTCACCCGGACAGTTCGGGTTTGGAATCGTGTGTCCGGGTTTCAGACAGCCTGAAACCCGGACACATTATTTAGACTGGACTATGGCCTCCAAGCAGGGTTGCTGGCTGCAGTTGTCTAAGCTGGGAGTGTCTGTTACACATTTTCACTATGCCCAAAGCTAGCACTAACAATCCCCCCCCCCAAACACACACACAGAAGGGAGAGGAGAGAGGGCTAGATCTGCACCTCTTTCCCCCACCCCCACCCCTCTGTGTCTGCCCACACTCCAATCCCTGGCGCTGTGCCTCAGAAAAGGAAAGTTGGGGCCGGAAATTTGAAGTCCAGCAGCCTCAAATACATCTGGATTGAGAAAAGCTGACTGCCAAGGGGTGAGTGAGTTCACCATCCATCCCTGTCTGTAACTGAAGTCTCCCCCCCCCCCCCTTCTCTCTCTCCTGCCTCTAAGTGAGTACACTAAGGTAAATCAGAGTTCTCACAGCACCCCTTACATCAGAGTTCCCCTTTACACCAGAGGCTACAGTGTTCCCCCTACATCAGAGTCCTCCCCGTACATCAGAGTTCTCAGTGTTCCCCCTTAGATCAGGGTTCCAAGAGCATCCTTTATGTTAGAGGTCCCAGAGTTCTCCCTTACATCAGAGTCTGCAGAGTCCCCCCTTACTGTGAAAGGGAACTCTGCAAGTTCAAATGTAAAAGGGGAACTCTGTGGACCCTGATGTAAAAGGGGACTCTTGTTATTAACGTCATATGATTATGATTCAATAGCAAAATATATGTATCGTTTATACTATAAAAAAAAAATTGCTGTGCGCCACTAAAGTGTTTGGGTTTGATTTGAACAAAAGGTGGCAACCCTAGGCGTAGGGCTTCAGGCGACTTGGAGTGGAGATGTGAACCATCTCCATTGAGAATAATGGATTTTTTCCCCTCCAGCCTTTTGTAGCTTCAGGCGTCAAGCTACAAAACGCTCAGGTGTGAATGGGGTCTTAGGCTGGGTTCAGACTGCTGCGGCTACGAGAACCGGATGTGATTCGCACCGCACTGCAGTGCAAATCACATTCGATCTCTGTGCGATGCGAGTTCAGCCATACAGATAGTATGGCTGAATTCGCATCGCACCCGCCCCAAACTTGCACAGGAGCCTTTTTTTGGTCCGCAGCAGAATCGGATTGCATGGGTGTTCACACCATGCGATCCGATTCCTGTCCAAGTTTTCAGATCGCACTGCGATATGCAAACTGATCTGGGGGTGTCATTAACGTTTCACTGACACTCCCAGCAGTTCGCATAGGGCAGTGTGAACTGCTGCCGAGAGGCATGCGATGCAGGAACCCGCCGCGGATTCGCAGCGTTCCCGCATCGCATGCCTCGTCACGTCACCTGCCACGTCATCTGCCACAAGTTGTGGATTGTCCACTTGCCACGTTACTTGCCACGTCACTTGCCACAAGTTGTGGATTGTCCACTTGCCATATCACCTGCCACATCAGCTGCCACAACTTGTGTATTGTCCACTTGCCACGTCACCTGCCACATCAGCTGCCACAAGTTGTGGATTGTCCACTTGCCATATCACCTGCCACATCAGCTGCCACAACTTGTGTATTGTCCACTTGCCACGTCACCTGCCACATCAGCTGCCACAAGTTGTGGATTGTCCACTTGCCACGTCACCTGCCACAAGTTGTGGATTGTCCACTTGCCACGTCACCTGCCACGTCACTTGCCACAAGTTGTGGATTGTCCACTTGCCACATCACCTGCCAGGTCACTTGCCACGTCACTTGCCACTTAACCTGCTACGTCACTTGCCACAAGTTGTGGATTGTCCACTTGCCATGACACTTGCCACCTGCCATGTCACTTGCCACAAGTTGTGGATTGTCCACTTGCCATGACACTTGCCACCTGCCATGTCACTTGCCACAAGTTCTGGATTGTCCACTTGCAATTGCAATTGTTTAAAATATTTTCTTAATGGTTTTTCATCATTTGCAATCATTTTAGAGATTTTTAATGTAAAAAAAATAGGTCACCTTTAAAAACGCTTATAAACGAAAACGCTGCAAAACTCGGTAGCGGCGTTTTGCCGCGAGTTTTGCATCTGAAACGTGGAAACTTTTGCGTCTGAACCCATTTTTTTGCTTCTGGAAAAACGAGGTTAAACGCAACTGCATAAAAACTGCAAAAACGAGACTGTGTACATGGACACATAGGATAACATTGAATGAGTTCAGGGGCAGTTGAAAAAAGTGTCCAACTGCCTCTGAACACGCGTTTAACAGCGTCTCGTGTGCATGAAGCCTTAGACCAGGGGTCATCAACCCCCGGTCCCCAGCCCACTACCGGGCCGTGGGCCTTCTGCAGCTGGGCCACGGGTGCAGCCGGCCGGCAAGAGAAATGCTGGGCTGGCGGCATGAGAGCAATGTGTGGATGGAAGAAGCGAGTGGGCGGGCGGGCGGGCAGATCATCATCTTCCTCCTCCCTCCCCCCCCGCATCACAGCTCTTCTGCCCTCAAAGCCAGTGCTCTGTCTCAGTGTCAGAGGTGCGGTGGGGAACAGAGAGATGACATCATCTCATACTGCCCACCCCGCATCACCGCTCTCCTGCGTCTCCTCGCTGTGTGACTGTGAAAGTGTTCAGCGGTGCAGATTGCCTGCCCCCCAGACAGTTAATCCGGAATGGCAGAAGGATGAAGCCAGAGAGTGACAGCCGAAGGAGTCCCGGACCCTCCCTCTGCAAGGTGAGATGGGCTGCAGCATGAGGAGGTAGACACCCATCTACAGCCAGATTGGCGATCTCACAGGGATGTGACGTCATCAGTGACAGGTGAGCTGTGTGTGGGAGTACAGGCAGGTGAGGTGTGCTGGGACTTGTAGTTCACCCCCTCAGCTGTCTGCCTGACATACCACAAGGGGCGCTCCACTCACTCCGCATCTGGTGACAGGCAATGTGGCAGGTGGCATGGCAAGTGCCATTCTGCATCTGGTGACAGGCAACGTGGCAGGTGGCATGGCAAGTGACGTTTTGCATCTTGTGGCAGGCAACATGGCAAGTGACATTCCACATCTGGTGACAGGCAACATGGCAGGTGCCAAAAAGGTTGGGGACCACTGCTTTAGACGCTTTCACACTGGCAGGGTGGTGAAGAAAAAAACGCCCCTCTCCATTGAAATTAATGGAAAGCACTTCAAACGCACCTGAAAAGCTCTTCAAACAGTGCTCAGTGTTTTACTGTCAGTTTACAAGCGCCTCGGTGTGAAAGGGGTCTAAGGGCTCAATCACATTTGAGCTCAAAAACGCTGCTTTTACAGTGCTTGTGTTTTATAATTTTTTTTAGCTTTTTTTTTTTTCTCTGACGCTAAACATTCCTCCATGTTAGTCTATGGGGGTTATTTGAAAGTGCACTTGGAAGTGCAGTCGCTCTAAATCTAAGGCCGCGTACACACGCGCGGACTGTTCGCCCAACCTTGTCCGCTGAACAGTGTTTGGGCGGACAGTCCGCTCGTGTGTGGGGCTTCAGCGGACAGTTTCAGCGGACAGTTGGCCGAACAAGGTCTTACGGAAATTCCGAAAAACTGTCCGCTGAAACAAGGTTTCAGCGGACTGTTCGCTCGTGTGTAGGCTTGTTCGGCCAACTAAGTCTCGCGCATGCTCAGAAAGGATTTCCACGTCGGAAGGTTGCATTGCAGTGTATAGGACGTCGTATTTTTCGTCCCGTCGTACGTGCCGTTCACGTCATCGCGCACGGTTTCAGCAAACTGTTCGTCCGTCGTGTGTGGCCATGTCCGTCCATGCTAAGTTTGAGCGGACTGTTCGCTCAAACTGTTGGACGGACAAAGTTGGGCCAACAGTCCGCGCGTGTGTACGCGGCCTTAGGGCTAGATCTGAAATGAGTGGAAGCTCTGCTGATTTTATCATCCAATCATGTGCAAGCTAAAATGCAGTTTTTTATTTTCCTTGCATGTCCCCCTCAGATCTACAGCAACTTTACTTCCAAGTGCACTTTCCAGTGCACTTGCAGTGCAAAGTGAATTTGCCTTTAGTAAATAACCCCCTATGTGTCCATACATTCTATAGGTTTAGGGTTGTTTAGAGGCAGAAAAAAAGTTGCATTCAGGAGAGGAGCTTTTGAGCATAAAAAGGCGCTCAAAAGTGGCTAAATACACATCAACGCCCGTTAATACATTATAAGAGCCAGAATAAATTCTGGCCAACAGAATGTAGTAACGCCAGATGCTAGACGTATATTAATGTGCATAAACGCGCATGCAAAAATTACTTTTTTTTGCTGCATTTTTCTGCTGCAAAATGCCTGTAGGGAAAAAAAAGGCATCATAGAGAATACAGTATGCATGTGCGCTTATTTGTGCATCAAAGTAGCACTTCCACAATTGTCTCCTAGGTGAGAATATCTCCCCACCCCATGCACAGATGTGCCACAAGCTTGGGTCCCGAGAGAGCCCTGCGGCACATCTGTGCACATGCCTGTTTCCCTGGCCATTGACATACAGTGGTGTGAAAAAGTGTTTGCCCCCTTCCTCATTTCCTGTTCCTTTGCATGTTTGTCACACTTAAGTGTTTCGGAACATCAAACCAATTTAAACAATAGTCAAGGACAACACAAGTAAACACAAAATGCAATTTGTAAATGAAGGTGTTTATTATTAAAGGTGAAAAAAAATACAAACCATCATGGCCCTGTGTGAAAAAGTGATTGCCCCCCTTGTTAAAACATACTATAACTGTGGTTGTCCACACCTGAGTTCAATTTCTCTAGCCACACCCAGGCCTGATTATTGCCACACCTGTTCACAATCAAGGCATCACTTAAATAGGAGCTGCTTGACACAGTAAGGTCCACCAGAAGATCCTTAAAAGCTACACATCATGCCGAGACCCAAAGAAATTCAGGAACAATTGAGAAAGAAAGTAATTGAGATCTATCAGTCTGGAAAGGGTTATAAAGCCATTTCCAAAGCTTTGGGAATCCAGCGAACCACAGTGAGAGCCATTATCCACAAATGGCGAAGACATGGAACAGTGGTGAACCTTCCCAGGAGTGGCCGGCCGCCCAAAATTACCCCAAGAGCGCAGCGACGACTCATCCAAGAGGTCACAAAAGACCCCACAACAACGTCCAAGGAACTGCAGGCCTCACTTGCCTCAGTTAAGGTCAGCGTTCATGCCTCCACCATCAGGAAAAGACTGGGCAAAAATGGCCTGCATGGCAGAGTTCCAAGGAGAAAACCACTGCTGAGCAAAAAGAACATCAAAGCTCGTCTCAATTTCTCCACAACACATCTTGATGATCCCCAAGACTTTTGGGACAACATTCTGTGGACCGATGAGACAAAAGTGGAACTCTTTGGAAGGTGTGTGTCCAAGTATATCTGGCGTAGAAGGAACACTGCATTTCATAAAAAGAACATTATACTAACAGTAAAATATGGTGGTGGTAGTGTGATGGTCTGGGGCTGTTTTGCTGCTTCAGGACCTGGAAGACTTGCCGTGATAAAAGGAACTATGAATTCTGCTGTCTACCAAGAGATCCTGAAGGAGAATGTCAGACCATCTGTTCGTGTACTCAAGCTGAAACGAACTTGGGTTCTGCAGCAGGACAATGATCCTAAACACACCAGCAAGTCCACCACCGAATGGCTGAAGAAAAACAAAATTAAGACTTTGGAGTGGCCTAGCCAAAGTCCTGACCTGAATCCTATTGAGATGTTGTGGTATGACCTTAAAAAGGCCGTTCATGCTCGAAAACCCTCTAATGTAACTGAATTAGGACAATTCTGCAAAGATGAGTGGGCCAAAATTCCTCCAGGACGCTGTAAAAGCCTCATTGCACGTTATTGCAAACGCTTGGTTGCAGTTGTTGCTGCTAAGGGTGGCCCAACCAGTTATTAGGTTTAGGGGGCAATCACTTTTTCACACAGGGCCATGATGGTTTGTATTTTTTTTCACCTTTAACCAGTTGCCGACCGCCGCACGCCGATGTACGTCGGTACAATGGCACGGGCAGGCATAAGGACATACATGTACGTCCCTTGCCTCCCGCGGGTCGGGGGCCCGATCGGGCCCCCGCCCGGTGCCTGCGGCGGTCGGTATTCGTTCGGGAGCGATCCCGGACGAGGGGACGGCCATTCATTCATGGCCACCCCCTCGCGATCGCTCCCGACGAATAGAAATCCCCGGTGACATCACTTCCTCTCCTGTAATGTAAACACAGGAGAGGAAGTGATGTATTCTCTCCTCCGTGTCGGTATTTTTCGTTCCGACACGGAGGAGAGCGGATCAGTAAGTTGCACCAACACTCACACACACAGTAGAACATGCCAGGCACACTCACACCCCCCCTTTACCCCCCGATCACCCCCCCAATTACCCCTGCCCCCCAGTCACAGTGACACCAATGTCATTTTTTTTTTTTTTTTTGCATTGGTGTCATTTGTGACTGTAATAACTGTTAGGGCAGTTAGAGTTAGCCCCCTTTAGTTCTAATGTACCCCCCTAACCCCCCCAATAAAGGTTTAACCCCGTGATCACCCCCCGTCGCCAGTGTCACTAAGGCTGGGTTCACATTGCAGCGGTTTATGAGAACGAATGTGATTCGCACCGCACTGCAGTGCAAATCACATCCGATCTCTGTGCGATTCGAGTTCAGCCATTCGCCGCACCCGCCGCACCCGCCGCACCCGCCGCAAATTCGCACGGGACCCTTTTTTTGGCCCGCAGCAGAATCGGATCGCATGGGTGTTCACACCATGCGATCCGAGTTTGCAGATCGCACTGCGATATGCGAACTGATCTGGGGGTGTCAGTAACATTTCACTGACACTCCCAGCAGTTCGCATAGGGCAGTGTGAACTGCCGCCGGGAGGCATGCGATGCGGGAACCCGCCGCGGATTCGCGGCGTTTCCGCATCGCTCCAGTGTGAACCCAGCCTAATAAGCGATCATTTTTCTGATCGCCGTATTAGTGTCACAGGTGACGCTAGTTAGGCAGGTAGGTATTTAGGTTCGCCGCAGCTTTTTATAGCGCCAGGGACCCCCATATACTACCGCATAAAGCCCCCTGATTGCCCCCTAGTTAACCCTTTCACCAGTGATCACCATATAACTGTTACAGGTGACGCTGGTTGGTTAGTTATTTTTTTATAGTTTCAGGGCACCCGCCATTTATTACCTAATAAAGGTTTAACCCCCTGATCACCCGGCGGGTGTCATTTGTGACTAATAACTGTTAGGGCAGTTAGGGTTAGCCCCCTTTAGTTCTAAGGTACCCCCCTAACCCCCCCAATAAAGGTTTAACCCCGTGATCACCCCCCGTCGCCAGTGTCACTAAGGCTGGGTTCACATTGCAGCGGTTTATGAGAACGGATGTGATTCGCACCGCACTGCAGTGCAAATCACATCCGATCTCTGTGCGATTCGAGTTCAGCCATTCGCCGCACCCGCCGCAAATTCGCACGGGACCCTTTTTTTGGCCCGCAGCAGAATCGGATCGCATGGGTGTTCACACCATGCGATCCGAGTTTGCAGATCGCACTGCGATATGCGAACTGATCTGGGGGTGTCAGTAACATTTCACTGACACTCCCAGCAGTTCGCATAGGGCAGTGTGAACTGCCGCCGGGAGGCATGCGATGCGGGAACCCGCCGCGCATTCGTGGCGTTCCCGCATCGCTCCAGTGTGAACCCAGCCTAATAAGCGATCGTTTTTCTGATCGCTGTATTAGTGTCACAGGTGACGCTAGTTAGGCAGGTAGGTATTCAGGTTCGCTGCAGCTTTTTATAGCGCCAGGGACCCCCATATACTACCGCATAAAGCCCCCTAATTGCCCCCTAGTTAACCCTTTCACCAGTGATCACCATATAACTGTTACAGGTGACGCTGGTTGGTTAGTTATTTTTTTATAGTTTCAGGGCACCCGCCATTTATTACCTAGTCTCACTAGTGTACCCCTAAATTTAGGGGTGTCTACTTTCCAAAATGGGGTCATTTGGGGGGGGTTTGTGCCATCTTGGCATTTTATGGCCTTCAAAACTGTAACGCCCTTAGAAAGCCTGAAGGCGGTGCTTGGTTTTCGGGGCCCCGTACGCGGCTAGGCTCCCAAAAAGTCCCACATATGTGGTATCCCCATACTCAGGAGAAGCAGCAGAATTTATTTTGGGGTGTCATTTCACATATGCCCATGGCATGCGTGAGCAATATATCATTTAGTGACAACTTTGTGAAAAAAAAAAAAAAAAAAAAAAGTTTGTAATTTTCCCGCAACTTGTGGCAAAATATAAAATATTCCATGGACTCAACATGCCTCTCAGCAAATAGCTTGGGGTGTCTACTTTCTAAAATGGGGTCATTTGTGGGGGTTTTGTGCCATCTTGGCATTTTATGGCCTTCAAAACTGTAATAGGTAGTGAGGAGTGAAATCAAAAAATTACGCCCTTAGAAAGCCTGAAGGCGGTGCTTGGTTTTCGGGGCCCCGTACGCGGCTAGGCTCCCAAAAAGTCCCACATATGTGGTATCCCCGTACTCAGGAGAAGCAGCAGAATTTATTTTGGGGTGTCATTTCACATATGCCCATGGCATGCATGAGCAATATATCATTTAGTGACAACTTTGTTAAAAAAAAAAAAAAAAAAAAAAAGTTTGTAATTTTCCCGCAACTTGTGGCAAAATATAAAATATTCCATGAACTCAACATGCCTCTCAGCAAATAGCTTGGGGTGTCTACTTTCTAAAATGGGGTCATTTGTGGGGGTTTTGTGCCATCTTGGCATTTTATGGCCTTCAAAACTGTAATAGGTAGTGAGAAGTGAACTCAAAAATTTACGCCCTTAGAAAGCCTGAAGGCGGTGCTTGGTTTTCGGGGCCCCGTACGCGGCTAGGCTCCCAAAAAGTCCCACATATGTGGTATCCCCATACTCAGGAGAAGCAGCAGAATTTATTTTGGGGTGTCATTTCACATACGCCCATAGCATGTGTGAGCAATATATCATTTAGTGACAACTTTGTGTAAAAAAAAAAAAAAATTTTTTTTTTTGTCATTATTCAATCGCTTGAGGCAAAAAAATAAAATATTCAATGGGCTCAACATGCCTCTTATCAATTTCCTTAGGGGGTCTACTTTCCAAAATGGGGTCATTTGGGGGGGTTTTGTACTGCCCTGCCATTTTAGCACCTCAAGAAATGAGATAGGCAGTCGTAAACTAAAAGCTGCGTAAATTCCAGAAAACGTACCTTAGTTTGTAGATGTGACAACTTTTGCGCAAACCAATAAATATACAATTATTGACTTTTTTTTTACCAAAGACATGTGGCTGAATACATTTTGGCCTAAATGTATGACTAAAATTGAGTTTATTGGATTTTTCTAATAACAAAAAGTAGAAAATATCATTTTTTTTCAAAATTTGCGGTCTTTTTACGTTTATATCGCAAAAAATAAAAATCGCAGAGGCAATCAAATACCATCAAAAGAAAGCTCTATTTGTGGGAAGAAAAGGACGCAAATTTTGTTTGGGTACAACATTGCATGACCGCGCAATTACCAGTTAAAGCAGCGCAGTGCCAAAGTGTAAAAAGACCTCTGGTCATTTACCAGCAAAATGGTCCGGTCTGAAAGTGGTTAATAATAAACACCTTCATTTACAAATTGCATTTTGTGTTTACTTGTGTTGTCCTTGACTATTGTTTAAATTGGTTTGATGTTCCGAAACACTTAAGTGTGACAAACATGCAAAGGAACAGGAAATGAGGAAGGGGGCAAACACTTTTTCACACCACTGTACATGTGGGGTTTCCTGCACATGCACAAAGAGTGTAACCAGGGAACTCTAGAAACCTTTCCCGTATTTGCACATGCAAGGAAACTCACCTGCATGTGCACACGTGCTGACAAGCTCTGCTAGGCCCAGGACCCAAAGGCTAGGCAGAGCCCATCTCTGCACACGCCATAGGGGGAGGCGGAGCCACTCCCTAGGCAGATTTAAGTTCCACTTTTATCTTCTTTCTTCCCTTATCTAGTATTATTATGCATTTTTTTTGTCAATTTTTTTCAATCTATGAATATTTCAACTTATTTAAACTGTGATTTAATGTTTTAGGCTCGGTTTAAAGAGGAACCGGCTGCTACACGCACAGGAACGCTGTGCGCCCCCGTTCTCCCATTCGGGTAGGAATCAGGTCCAAATCTTTGCCTGAATTCGGCCCTGAAACTGAGCCAAAGACGCAGTTCGTTCCGCAGCCACCTGTAGATATGTGAACCAGCTCCATAGAGAGCCAGTCACATTCTCCTGTTATGCGAATTGGATGCGGAGAAATCCACATCCAATTTGCATAAGTGTAAACCCAGCCTGAAGCCTTGTACACACGATTGGATTTTCCGCAGACAAAGCACCAGGGCGTGTGCCGTGAACTTGTCTTGCATACAAACTGTACACAATTGTTGGCCAACAAACACGAATGTAGTGACGTACTACATGGAATTTCAGCTCTTGAGCGCCACCCTTTGGGCACCTTCTGCTAATGTCTTGTTTGGTGAGCATTGATTCCGAGCATGCGTGTTTGTACTTTGGACTTTTGTGTGACGGACTTTTGTACACACGATAGGAAAATCTGACAACAGACTGTTGTCCGCCAAAAATTTACTAGCCTGCCATCCAACATTACAAACATCAATATAATGATTACCACCACACAGGAGTCTGCTCTGCCTTCTTGGTGAGGATGCGGAGGTCATCCCCATGGGTACACCGGGCTCCCTCTCCATTGGACTGACTGTTTTATCGACATTATACAGGTGAACGAACTACACATTAATTCAATTTTGAGCTGTAGGTATTGATCTGTCTGCTCCTTTGCTTCGCTCTTGACTATTTGACACATTGCATGAAACAAATAGAATGCAACTTTAATCTGTTAAGTGTTCTATGTTATACTGTAATGCCATTTGGGCATCTGTGAATGCCTTAGAAATTCTTTAAATCATATGCTCTTACATTTGATTCAAGTATGTATCAATATTTATCTATAATATTTATATCTATATTTATCTATTTCATTTATAGGTTATTATAACATTTGTATCAAATTCCTGCTACTTTAAGGCCCTCACGAAGCGCGTAGGCCATCTGTTCTGATCCTTTCTGCCAGGATCAGCACGTTCTGGACCGAATAACGGTAAACTATGATTTTAGCCTGTTATAGTCCTAGAATGTTTTTACCTAACCATTGATCAGGCATGTACTGGCCATCGGGACTACCGGGAGATTCCCAGTGGGCCGATGGCTCAGTGGGCCGGTCTGGTGCAGTCCTGGAGCCGCTCCTCTCTGACAGTGAGTGATCGCGATTTCCGTCCTGTCAGGAGGAGCAGTTTCTGTGATATGCTGGAGAGAGCATTAGGCTTTCTGCTCCCTCCAGCCTGCAGGGGGAGATAGACACGGTCAGCAGACTTTCCTTCCTCTCTCCCCTATCACTTGTTATCACATGACTGGAGAGAGGAAGAAGAGAGGCTGCCGTGCCTTTAGAACTGTGAGTACATGTGGGAGGGGGACACTCTGATGTAAGGAGCTGGTGGTGGGACTCTGATGTAAGGGAGCTGGTGGTGGGACTCTGATGTAAGGGAGCTGGTGGTGGGACTCTGATGTAAGGGAGCTGGTGGTGGGACTCTGATGTAAGGGAGCTGGTGGTGGGACTCTGATGCAAGGGAGCTGGTGGTGGGACTCTGATGCAAGGGAGCTGGTGGTGGGACTCTGATGCAAGGGAGCTGGTGGTGGGATTCTGATGCAAGGGAGCTGGTGGTGGGACTCTGATGCAAGGAGCTGGTGGTGGGACTCTGATGCAAGGAGCTGGTGGTGGGACTCTGATGTAAAGAGCTGGTGATGGGACTCTGATGTAAGGGGGTGCTGATGGGACAATTAAAAACGTAAGTGGGCCAGTCTGGATGACGTCCAGGGCCAAATTTCTGTCCCAGTCCAGCCCTGCCATTGATATATGGTAAATAAAGTCTAATTATTTTTATTTTGTGGTATATATCTTCATTCAAACCCTACAGGGGTACACACAAAGTCCCACTCCACTTTATTTTTGCTATCACACAACATACCTGAACCAGAACTTGTAGCAGACTTGCAGAATGTTTCCAAAGAAAGTTGATCTGGAGTCATGCAATGTGGAGTTTCTGCAATTGTGCAACAAACTTGTGAAGCCAGGCAAGTCTAACAAAAGCTTAGCAAGTAATTTTCACACTTGCAGCACAATTACTTACTATCTGGGTACATAATAGAGGGGGTGTTCTGTAGTTCACCGAGAGCTGAGTACACTGATCACTGAGGGAGCAGCACAGTCATAGTGTACAGTCATAGTGTACAGGATGTTATTGGCTGATAAGGCCGCGTACACACGCGCGGACTGTTCTCCCAACTTTGTCCGCTGAACAGTGTTTGGGCGGACAGTCCGCTCGTGTGTGGGCTTTCAGCGGACAGTTTCAGCGGACAGTTTGACGAACAAGGTTTTACGGAATTTCCGAAAAACTGTCCGCTGAAACAAGGTTTCAGCGAACAGTCCGCCCGTGTGTAGGCTTGTTCGTCAAACTAAGTTCCGCGCATGCTCAGAAAGGATTTACACGCCGAAAGTTATAATGCAGTGTATAGGACGTCGTATTTTTCGTCCCGTCATACGTGCCGTTCACGTCATCGCGCACGGTTTCAGCAAACTGTTCGTTCGTCGTGTGTGGCCATGTCCGTCCATGCTAATTTTGAGCGGACTGTTTGCCGAAACTGTTTGACGGACAAAGTTGGGCGAACAGTCTGCGCGTGTGTACGCGGCCTTAGATGTTTGGCAGGATCAACAGATGTTTTGCACATATTAAAGTGTTTGTTCCACCAACATTTCCTATTCTATATACACAATATTACCAAAAGTATTGGGACACCTGCCTTTACACACACATGAACTTTATTGGCATCCCAGTCTTAGTCCGTAGGGCCCAATATTAACGTGGCACACGTGAGAGAGATATGTAGGACAGGACTGTCACTATAAGGAGAGATATGTATGACTCAGTATAGGCAGAGATATGTAGGACTCTCACTATAGGCAGACATGTGTAGGACTCTCACTATAGGCAGAGATGTGTAGGACTCTCACTATAGGCAGACATGTGTAGGACTCACTATAGGCAGAGATGTGTAGGACTCACTATAGGCAGAGATGTGTAGGACTCTCACTATAGGCAGAGATACGTAGGACTCTCACTATAGGCAGAGATGTGTAGGACTCTCACTATAGGCAGTGTGAGATTGGGGTGATTAAACCAAAGTAGCAGGTACATTTAATATGAGCTGTGCCAGTCCAAACTGTAGTTTTAGGGTGTGGCAGCCCACTTTTATTGAGTAAAGAAGAGGAAAGAAATATATCAAGGATACATAAAGGCCTCAATCAATTAGATATACAGGTTTAGGTTTACCTTAAAGAGGAAGTAAACCCTGATGGGTTTACTTCCTCTTTCATTCCCTGCAAAGGTAAAGCATAATGGACTACTATGCATCGCATAGTAGTCCATTATGTGTCACTTACCTGACAGAGGAGCCAGCAAAGTCACCGCTGTCCCCTGTAGTCCGGAGCGTCCATCTTCTTGGTGGGCCTCGCTGCCCTGGCGCTGTCATTCATCGGAGTCGCGATGACGTCACTCCCGCGCATGCGCACGGGAGCCGCCACTTGCGGCATATCGCCGTTAACTGCAGCGCGCTCAGTGCGCCTGCGCGCCGCTGTTTACGGCACATGCGCCATAGACAGTGGTGCCTGTCTTTTGGCAAATATCTCCTAAACCGTGTAGGTTTAGGAGATATTTCTTGAAACTACAGGTAAGCCTTAATCTAGGCTTACCTGTAGGTCAAAGTTGATTGTAAGGATTTACAACCACTCCTTCCACAGAATGAAGAGGGTAGCACCAGACCAATCCGGAACTATTTCTTCCAAAGTGATGAAGGAACAATGTCAAGAAGCCATGATGAATGCAGACATGTTAAATCAACAGCATCCCCCAGGCCACCTACAGTGTCGCATCTGATAACAAATAGAGATCATGCACCCATCACCAAGACCAACATACACATTAGAAGGGCCTGCAGATCAAACCTACCAAGTGTATCCTCAAAACTCACCGCATCTGTCAGAACAAAGACATCAGTTTTGGACCCTTTGGTAGTATGCATTAGCTTGATTACATGCTATATACATGGTGAGTTTTATGTTCATGTTGTGTGCCCCTCTGTATAGTGCTCAGACCCTCATGGATATTCATTGAACATATTATTTATGTTGTTATATATTTTTGATACACATTTACTTTGATAATAACGTTTATTTACAGTCATGCATACTTACTAATAATTCTTTATGCAAATTTTTGGAATTAAGTGGAAAAAGCAGTGCAGCACTGGATAAAAAAAATCTAATAAAAAGTATGTACCAAATATAATAACAACATATGCAATACATTTACAATATAACATAAGTGTACATAATCAAATGTAAAAAAACCATGTAAAAAGTAAAAATAGTCCATGTGTATTTAAGTGAAAAAACCATCAAGGAAATAGTCCAAAATAAACAATATATTAACAAAATATGTGCATATAAACACAAAATTGTGACCATAAAGTGTTCATAAGTGAAAGTGTCCAAATGAAGAATATTGAAAATATTTTTCTGGTGCAAAACCGTAGATCTATATTTTTCACCACTAGTGTTGCTCGTCACCTTTCAATAAACAATGGAGGCTTACCAAAAAGCCTGCGAGCGCCCTTATTCAGGGGGGTCAAAACAGGCTTAGAAGAGGAAAACCAGGAACGCTGTATGGAATTATAGGAACTTCCCTTCCAGATGGCCAGTAGACATCAATGAAAGACACCTTCCATAACCCACTTACAGGAAAGCAAACCCTGTGCACCAACGAATAGTTACCTCCACAGCGCTCGATAAGTTCACCATAAAGGATGTAGAAAGAAAGGAAATCCAATAGTGCAGAGATTCCTTGTAAGGATAAGAATAAAAGAGCTCTGCTCGTATCGATAAAAACAAGCTTGCGCATGCGCAGTGCATGAAAACGTGCCGACCCTACGACCATTTCATCACAACTGACGTCATCAGGGGCACGCAAGCATGCACGCGCAGAGCGGAGAAGCATAGCCATATGTTCCCTACACAACACACTTAGAGAGCTTATTGGTCAAATTATAAAGAGCCATTTCCGCTGGTTACAAACCAGCGTAATCAACAAACCAAATAGCTCCAAGGGACAACTTTAATATTGCCCCCAAATAATACTAAAAAAAAAAAAAAAAAAAAAAACACAGCGCCATCTTGTGGGCCATTAGGATACTACCGAAAAATATATATAAATAATAAATAAAGAAAAAAATACCAAAAAATTGCAATAAAATGTATCCAAATTCAAAGCAAAATTGTGATTCTGAACCACCTAGGAATTAACCCACAATTTAAAAATTCTCTCCAAAAAATGGGTATGTGTATAAGATGCGCTCCTCCTCATTGCCGAGATAGGGGTATCATGATTAAATCTTATAAATGATTAAACTTGATCCATATAAGACCATTATTCAAAAACACTAGATCATGAGAAAAAATAATTTATTTTTACAAAAAAAAGGGATTATAAAGAAAGGGGAAAAGGGAGTAGAGAAAAAGTTTTTACACATTGAGTTAACCATAACCTAAGATAAATGAAAAAAGGGGATCTTAACCACCAACCATGATTAGAGGGGACATCAACAATTATTAATAAAGCAGATGTCCCACTCAACGTTCAACCCACTAGGCACGTGAGTACCAAGCTTATAAATCGAATTGGTTTCGGATCTGGATATAGTTCTTTTGCCATTACCTCCACGCCAGTGAGAACATATTTTTCTAAAGTCATGACAACAGTACCTTTAAGGTCCCTATTATGTTTGAGGTAGTAGTGCTTAGAGACATTATGTTTATCAAAGCCCTTCTTAATATTAGTAATGTGTTCCCCTGACCTGACGTGCAGCATCTGGATAGTCCGTTCCACATATTCCAAACTGCACAGACACCTCAAAAGGTACACGCAGTGGCGGAATTATAGGGGTCGCCAAGATCGCCATGACGACCGGGCCCCTTGCTGCAGGGGGCCCTTGAGGGCCCCCTGTACTCTTCCATAGGAGGGGAGGCTGAGAGGAGCTCCCCGATCATCAGCCGAACTGAAATCGGCACTGTGCGGGAGCTCCTCACATTAGAGTATTAGTGTGTGTGCTCTTTGTCTCCCCCTACAGTGCAGTACCCGGCAGGAAGAGCAAAGGTAAATGTCTGCCTTTTTTTTTTATAAGACTAGCTATTGTATGTGTTTATATGTGTGTGTGAGCATGCATGTATGTATGTGTGTGTGTGTGAGCATGCTTGTATGTGCTTGTGTGTGTGAGCATGCATGTATGTATGTGTGTGTGTGTGTGTGTGTGTGTGAGCATGCTTGTATGTGTGTGTGTGAGCATGCTTGTATGTGTGCGTGTGTGTGTGAGCATGCTTGTATGTATGTGTGTGTGTGTGAGCATGCTTGTATATGTGTGTGTGTGTGTGTGTGTGTGTGTGTGTGTGAGCATGCTTGTATGTATGTGTGTGTGTGTGAGCATGCTTGTTTGTGCGTGTGAGCATGCTTGTATGTGTGCGTGTGTAAGCATGCTTGTATGTGTGTGTGTGTGTGTGAGCATGCTTGTATGTGTGCATGTGTGAGCAGGCTTGTATGTGCGTGTGTGTGTGAGCATGCTTGTATGTGTGTGTGTGTGTGAGCATGCTTGTATGTATGTGTGTGCATGTGAGCATGCTTGTATGTGTGTGTGAGCATGCTTGTATGTGTGTGTGTGAGCATGCTTGTATGTGTGTGTTTGTGTGTGAGCATGCTTGTATGTGTGTGTGTGAGCATGCTTGTATGTGTGTGTGTGTGTGTGTGTGTGAGCATGCATGTATGTGTGTGTGTGTGAGCATGCTTGTATGTGTGTGTGTGAGCATGCTTGTATGTGTGAGCATGCATGTGTGTGTGTGTGTGTGTGTGTGTGAGCATGCATGTATGTGTGTGTGTGAGCATGCATGTGTGTGTGTGTGTGTGTGTGTGTGTGTGAGCATGCATGTATGTGTGCGTGAGCATGCTTGTATGTGTGTGTGTGTGTGTGTGAGCATGCTTGTATGTGTGTGTGTGTTCATATATGTATGTGTATGTATGCATGTGTGTGTGTGCATGTATGCGTATCTATGCATGTGAATGTGCATGCGTTTATCAGTGGCGGTGCATCCAAAATAGTGCACAGGTGCCGCCCCCTCTCTCCAGCCACCCCATCTATGACCAATGGATAGATTCATGCATAGCATAGCATGAATCTATCCATGGCCACCGCTGCCACCCCCATATTTTGGTGTCTGGTCCCTTTTGGGGTGCCGGGCACCTGAATTACAGCGGCGGGGGGAGGGGGGGTTTGCAGCACCTGATTAGAGCCATGGGCTCTAATAGGCTTCAAAATAGGGGAACTGCGGGCGACGAGTGACGCTCACAGTCTACCCAGGTGTGTTAGAAAAGTGAATTAATATTCACTTTCCTAACACTGAACCGCCTCTCCACCAATCAGGTGTGCAGGTCTGTTACCCATCACCTGATTGGTTTAAAATGATAGGCGCAGCTATTGGACGCCTATCAGGAGGAGAGGACAGGAGATGAGGATGGCAGGAGATGCATGGAGGACCCCGCTCATGGCTGTTACCCACTGCCCCACCAAGACAGGGTAAGTGGCGGGCAGACAGCGAGCGGGAGGTGGGGATTCACAGTGGCAGCATTTGATGGGCACACCAACAGCATTTGATGGGCACAGTGGTGGCATTTGATGGGCACAGCGGCAGAGTTTGATGGGCACAGTGGTGACATTTGATGGGCACAGTGGTGACATTTGATGGTACAGTGGTGGTGTTTGATGGTACAGTGGTGGCGTTTGATGGGCACAGTGGCTGTAATTGATGTTTTTTAAATCGGTTCCTTTATGTGCAGCCACCCACTTGGGACTGGGCCCTGGTGTTCCACCATCGGGCTCGGAGAAAAGAGACCTGTCCGGAGGTTGGGGGGGGGGGGCCCTCCAAGGTTTCCTGCATCGGGGCCCTGAAGGTTCTAGTTACACCACTGGGTACACGATACACTTGTGGTGCATGTTATAAAAGACTTAATGGGATATGTGGCACCAGTGCCCACCGAAGTAAATTTGGTTATTCTTTTATCCCGTAATGCATTCACCTTACAAACCTTACACTTTTTGCAAGGAAAAAGCCCCTCAAATCCCTAAAAAAGGTTGGGTGTTTGGGTGGATCCGGGACATTAGGTGCTATTTAATGTCTAAGATTAGGGGCCCCCCTAAACAATACACAAGGGTTTTCCGACAGCAAGGGTCCAAGAATTTGATAGTTTTTAATCACTGGCCAATGCCTTTTGATGATTCTTTTTATAGCCCGATGTTGGCTAGAATAAGTAGTTAGAAAGTCTAGGTCAAAATCCTCTCTGTTATCAGTTAAAAGATCCTCTCTGTTTATCAGTTAAAAGAGTTTGACGATCTCTTTTCCCTATCTTTGTGATCAGGGAATCCAGGGTAGCATTATCATAACCTTTATTAAGAAACCTGGACTTAAGGACCAGGGCCTCCTTTAGAAACTGATTTGTGTTGGTACAATTCCACCTTAGGCGTAGGAATTGACCCTTTGAAACTGCTGACAGCCAGAAAGATGATGGCAAGAATCTAGTTGGATATAGCTGTTCCTGTTGGTTGGTTTAAAAAAAAGTGGATGTAACAATCCTTCAATTGTAATCCTTCAGATGTTACAATCATCCTCAATTGTAATCACCAGATCCAAAAAATGGATCTGTGTAGGGCTAGTTTCATAACTAAGTATAATACCCCTATCATTATTATTCAAAAAGGAAAGGAAGGTAGCTATGGAATCTGCATCCCCGTCCCATATACACAGGACTTCATCAATAAATCTTTTCCACATGACAGGCTGTGGTGGCCTGTCATATAGAACTACATCCTCCTCCCATTTTGCCATGAAGAGGCTGGCCATACAGGGAGCGAACTTCGCTCCCACGGCCACCCCTCTTATTTGTAGATAGTACATACCATTATACCAGAAATAATTACGCTCCATCGAGAAGTCCAGTACTTCCATCACAAAATTACATTGTGTGAGGGAAATACTGGAGTCCTGATAGAGAAAATGTCGCACAGCTCCATGGCCCAATCTATGAGATATAACCGTATAAAGCAATGCGACATCGGCAGTAACCAGCATGTAAGTTGGCTTCCACTAAATTCCACATGCTTAGTGTCTTTTAGAAAAGAAGGAGTACCCATCACCAGTGGTTGTAGATAGTGATCAATGTATTTCCCTACACGTGAAGTGATGGAATCTATACCACTGATGATGGGTCTTCCTGGAGGATTCGTCAAGGTCTTGTGAATCTTAGGCAATATATACATAACTGGTAGCCGAGGGGCCAGAGGAACCAAGTGCTCCTTCTCTATCTTGTTTAATATGCCCATGTCATAACCTTTATCAATTAAGATCTTCAACTACCGTTTAAACAGGTGAGTCGGATCAGATGACAAAGGAGAATAAAGGTAAGATGAGTCCCTGCAAACCACAAACCTTCCCAAAGCTGCAGAAGACGGAAGGAAAATGGCTGAGATTGGGAGAGGGGCACATTTTATTAGAGGGGGGCTCCCCACAATTTCTGAGTTATGGGGGTCTCACTGTTGCTATGGCGATAAATGGTCTTGTTGTGTAATTGGTGTCTCCACAGAGGGCCGTACAAGCCCAGAGGACCCCCACCACCAACAAACCTGTCCAGGGGATTTGCAGGAAACTTGCAGGTATTGGCAACGGAGAAGAGGAGTCTGCAGAGCCAATCCAACAGGTAGGCCATGTGATAATAATCAGTCAGTACAGGAGACATTGCAGCTGTGCTCATTCATCTATTTCCATCTTGTATATTGTACAGTCACACCAGTCCATGCCCCAAAGGAGCTTACAATCTAAGCTCCCTAACTCACATTCATACATGTCTGTAGTGTGGGAGGAAACCCGTGCAGGCGCAGGGAGAACATGCAAACTCCAGGCAGGTGGCGCTGTGGTTGTGAATTGAAGTAACAACCCCGGCGCTGCCAGGCAGAAAAGCTAACCACTTAATTCCTCTAACTTGTGGTGGGACTGCAGCTTCTTGTTGTATGTTTCTGTACAATATAACAGCTCCTATGCTGCACTGCATGTGGATTAAGCTGGACTCGTAGGAAGATCTTAGTCTGCCAAAGACAAGCAGTTACTCATTGGGTAATTTTATATTTAAATGTAATTTTATTAAAAAGCCAAAAGAGAGAAATGAGAGTGAAAAGAGAATAGTTTGTATAGAGAGGGAAGATGGCGGGAGAAATGGTGGTGCTGGGGGAACTGGATAGAAATCTGCTGATGGAGCTGGTGCCGGTCTGGGAACTGGAATGTGGAAGTATATAGATTGTGGGAAGAGCTTCTAAAGGGGATTTATTAATAAAAGTGTGTTGAACGATGACCTTGTCATTTCCTTTTTGGGTGATTGGTGGAAATCCATTGAGGGGAGAATATATCTACTGGATGAAGAAATGCTGGTTTGGTGATTTTTGGTGATAAAATAACGTGTGATTGGTCCAGAGGTTCTCAGGGTTCTGGGGGGAGGGACATAAGCAACATCACTGGCGGGGAGCACTTTTTGTGTTGAATTTTAAGGATAAAAGCACGGGGGCGGGATGACGTTTGATAAATTCAATAACAGAATTTTGTGAATGAACATTTTCAAGGACTGTTTTTCTCACACACAGCATATGCATACTTCCAATTACTCCCCAAAATGCATTCTGCTACCCCTCCCGAGTATGGGATACCACATGTGTGTGACTTTTACACAGCCTGACCACACAGAGAGGTGAAAACACGCAGTGAGCACCATTCAGGGGTTCTAGGAGCATAAATTACACCTCTAATTTCCTAACAACCTATTACATTTGTGAAGGCCCTGGAGAACCAGGACAGTGGAATTACCCACAAAATGACCCCATTTTGGAAAGCAGACACCCCAATGTCTATTCTATGAGGCATAATGAGTCTTTTGAATGGTTCATTTTTTCACAAGTCTTCAGAAAACGTGGAAAGAAAATTAAAACGTATTTTTTTTTACACAAAGTGGTCGGTTTATAAGATATTTCTAACTCACAGCATGTATATAGCAAAAATAACACCCCAAAACACATTCTGCTACTCCTCCTGAGTATGATGATACCACATGTGTGAGACATTTACACAGCCTGTCCACATACAGAGACCTAACATGCAGGGAGCACCGTCAGGCGTTCTAGGGGCATAAGTTACACCTCTAATTTCCTATTACACTTTTAAAGGCCCTGGTGCACCAAGACAATGGAATTACCCACAAAATGACCCCATTTTGGAAAACAAACACCCCAACGTATATTCTATAAAGCATTATGAGTCTTTTAAACTGTTAATTTTTTTTACACAAGTCTTCAGAAAACGTGGAAAGAAAATTAAAATCTTTATTTTTTATTTTTATACAAAGTTGTAAATTTATAAGATATTTCTATAGCATGTATATAGCAAAAATTAGTATGGTGATACCACATGTGTGAGACTTTTAAAAAGCCTGGCCACATATAGAGGCCCAACATTGAAGCATGTACCGTATTTATCGGCGTATAACACGCACTTTTTTCCCCCTAAATTCAGGGGGAAATCGGGGGTGCGTGTTATACTCCGATCCCCCGCTGTTTTCATCCCTTTCTGCCGCTCTCTGCGGCTTCTGTGTATTTTCGGCTGTCTTCGGGCGTTGTCGACTATCTTCGGCCGGCTTTCCGAAAGCTGCCGAGAACGGCAGAGTGTGGCCGAAAATAGCCGAGGACGGCCGAAAATAGCCAAGAGCGGCTGAGTGCGGGCGAAAATAGCCGAAGGCTGCCGAGAACGGCCAAGAACTACCGAGCGCCGCCGAGATACACATGACATCCACTCTGTATCTCGGCGGCTGCATTTTTAAACGGCAAACACACTAGCAAGACTGCAAATGACTGTCAAGGCTGCAATGGAAGTCTGGAATGCAAGGCTGCAAATGACTGACGAGGCTGCATTGATGAGCATTTAAAAGTACTTTTTTTTCTTAAACTTCCCTCCTAAAAGTTTTTTTCTTTTAAATTCCCTCCTAAACTTGGGGTGCGTGTTATACGCCGGCACGTGTTATACGTCGATAAATACGTTATATAGCAAAAATTTGCATGGCGATACCACACGTGTGAGACTTTTATACAGCCTGGCCACATGTAGAGGCCCAACATTGAAGTAGTGCCTTCAGGCGTGCTAGGAGCATAAATTACACATCTCCTTTATTCCTACCTATCACACTTTTGAAAGTCCTTGAGCACTAGGACAGTGGAGATACCCACAAAATGACCCCATTTTGGAAAGCAAACACCCCAACGTATATTCTATGAAGCATGGGCTGCAGATAGATACTCTGTTACTCTGATGGGCTGGTGACAGGTACTCGGTTACTCTGATGGGCTGGTGTCAGGTACTCGGGTACTCTGATGGGCTGGTGACTGGTACTCTGATGGGTGGCGACAGATACTCAGATGGTCTGTGACAGGTACTCAGATGGGCTGTGACAGGTACTCAGATGGACTGTGACAAATACTCAGATGGGCTGTGACAGGTGCTCAGATGGACTGTGACAGGTACTCAGGTATTCGTGTACTCAGATAAACTGTGACAGGCACTCAGATGGACTGTGACAGGTACTCGGGTACTCAGATGAACTGTGACAGGTACTCGGATACTCAGGTGGACTGTGACAGGTACTCAGATGGGCTGTGACAGGTACTTAGATGAACTGTGACAGGTACTTTGATGGGTGGTGACAGGTACTTTGATCGGTGGTGACAGGTATTTTGATGGACTGTGACAGGTACTTTAATGGCTGGTGACAGGTCCTCTTTGTTAGGGGGGCAATCAGTGTGGTTGGTGTACACTGTAAGCGGTAACGAGATGTTACTGCAATCTCCTTCTCACACACGATCCATGCTTCACTGTAGGGATGGTATTGATCAGGTGATGAGCAGTGCCTGGTTTCCTCCAGACATGACGCTTGGCATTCAGGCCAAAGAGTTCAGTATTTGTTTCATCAGACCTGAGAATTTTGTTTCTCATGGTCTGAGAGTGCTTCAGGTGCCTTTTGGCAAACACCAGGCAGGTTGTCACATACCTTTTACTGGAGGAGTGGCTTCCGTCTGGCCACTCTACCATACAGGACTGCAGTGGCGGCTGGTGCTCAAAATTTTTGGGGGGGGGCAAACTGAAAAAGTCTGAAAAATACTTTAAAAAAACATCAATTGCAGCCTCACTGTGCCCACCAATTGCAGCCACTGTGCCATCGAATGTTGGCCTAAACTTATGAAGAAATGTTGACATTTTTTTATTGGATGTTTTATAGCAGAAAGTAAAAAAAAATTATTGTCAGTCTTTTTTCTTTATAGCGCAAAAAATAAAAACCGCAGAGGTGATAAAATGCTACCAAAAGAAAGCTCTATTTGTGGAAAGAAAAGGACGTCAATTTTATTTGTGTACAGTGTCGCACGACCGTACAATTGTCAGTTAAAATAACACAGTGCCGTATCACAAAATATGGCCTGGTCATGAAGGGGAGTAAATAGTCCAGAGCTCAAGTGGTTAAAGTGTATTTTTTCCAAAAGAACTGCACTTCAAAAATCGATACACAAATACCGTGTGACATAAAAAAAATTTGCAATGACTGCCATTTTATTCTCCAAGGTCTCTGCTAAATTATATATAATGTTTGGGGGTTCTAAGTTTCTAGCAAGAAAAAGCAAAACCCCAAGCACTGTTTGTTCTATAAATGAGGTCAGAATTGCACCTCCCGCCCCCCAATAGGGAAGAGTGGTTAATAATCAGTCCTGGGTGATGGAGACACAATGACATGTGACACCTCTCTTCCCCCTTCGGTGCCGGTTACCGGTGTCCAGCTTGATGGCTCTGTTGGCCAGTTTCTTGGCTGTCTGCAGTGGCTTCAGAGCCCGTCCCCAGCTGGGGAGGCCAAACACACGGAACCCAACTAGCTTCCAGAACTTGAGACACGTGGCTCAGTTTCCATGGAAAATAATCTGGGCATACATAAAGATGGTTCTGATTGGCCCAGGAAGAAGCCAGAAGCAGGAGAGAGAGAGTTGTGTGCAGCGCCCCTTACTGGTCGGAGGACAACATGACAGATAGTAGTGAGATTAGGATAATGTGATTGCTGAGCACGTTAATTCTAATAAAAACTATTTTTAAATTTCAATCTCAGGTGTTCTAAAGGTAACAATAGCAACATGTTATATTCTCATATATATATATGAATATATAAAGAAATATATATATTATTGAGATTTGCAATAAAAATAAAATCAGAAAACAGAAGGTACTGTAGGGAAAATACAAGTAAAGATTTGTGTTTGTCACATTATTATTGTAATTATAAGTTATATTATTTATATTATTATAAATTCTATTATTATAATAAATTATATGATTATAAATTATAATTATTATAAATGACAAATTATAATTTAGATTATTAGAAGTTATAATTTATTGCATTATTATTATGATTATTATTATGATTATTATGATTATCATTATTATTATGATTAGCCATGGCGACAGTGCAATTCTTCCATTGCAATGTGTTAAAAAAAATTCTTCATGTACACCTACAAATTGTCCCAAAATGTAGCGCAGATCTGTGATTGGCTCACTCCTGTTGTCAGATATTTGCAAAAATCTGGAAATTAGATTAGAGTCCTTCCCTGAAGTGTGATTTTTACCTCTCTATACTTAAGGCCAGTGGCAGCTGGTGGTATATTCTTTGGGGGGGGGGCAAAAAAAGTGCACCCCCCTTGGTCGGTCAGTTGGTTGATTAGTTACCAGCCCCACATTTACCCAATCTATGGCACGGGCGGCGATTTCCTCCAGGTGATAGACGGCAGCTTCCCCTGCATCTCCTCCTCTGCATCGTGGCGGCCTCCACCATGCTTTTCCTCCCTCCTCCTCCCAGGCCAATAGGATTGCTTCTCCTTTCAACCAATTGGGAAAAGGGTCTCAGTACCCGCTTCCTGATTGGCTGGGAGGAAAATCAGGAAGACAATAGCAAATATTCATTTGCTATTGTCACACAACTGGGTGGGCTCGGAGCGCAGTGCTCTGCACTCTTTTTTGAAGCCTAAAGCCTATTAGAGCCTCAGGCTCTAATCATGTGTTTTAAAAAAAAAAAAAAAACATTGGAATCCATGCGTCTGGTGCCCAGCATTTAGGTCAGGAAGGATGAATGAATAGGGGGGCAGCGCTTGTGCGCCCTGCATTATGGACAGCCACTGCTTAAGGCCCGTGCACACGATAAGAAAATCAGAAGTAAAATTTTGCACCATACTCGATCGGCCGATTATCTGATCGTTAGTACGGTGCTTTTGATAACCGATTCCAACTTTTCGGATGAAAAAACAGACGATTCCAACTTTTTGGATGACAAAAAAACCTGAAGGTGCATGCTATAAAAGTTTTATCACATGTGAACACAACGTAAGATTTTCATTCAATTAGTACGGTTTTCATCCGAAAAAAAATGGTAAGAGCAAGACTATGCATGCTGGGAAATGTAAGAACACATAAAAAACAATTCAACTCATTACATTACTTCTGACGTTTTATTCTGATGTATGAAAGTACTCATAAGTTGAGTAACCTCTTCACTTTCCATATGAGAGTCGCATGCAACAAAAAACAGACAGTTATTCATCTGATAATCTGATCATGTGTAGCAAGCTTTAGGCTGGCCATACATGTTTAATTCTCTTTCCATTAGATTTACCTTAAACTATGTAGTAGAAGGGCCTGCCTGATTGCATACAATTGAAAGCTTTTTAGTTTGTTTGACCTCATATTATATGGTTTTTGGTAAATATAAAGGAAAAAAAATCTAAAGACAGTTGTATAGTAGACATGTGCCGTTCATTTCCTTCCGAATCGACACTCGGACAAATTTTTAATTATTCAGATGAATCCGAATTACACATTGTAATGAAAGTTGGACAACAATTGTCTGATGAAGCGTACTAACGGTCGGATTTTAGGCAAATAGTCTGTCATCGCACAATTCCTTGCTGAAAATCCGATCGTGTGTATGAGGCTTTAGTGTTGCATTCACAAAATTAAAAAAAAGACCTTTATTACTTTTACCAATTTTGCAATGCTTTGTACCATACTCACAATTTTAGCATCATTTAAAAACAGGAAAAAAATATATAATCTTCACTTTCTATCTACAGTAACAGTTTTAATTAACACAAATTAAGTGAAAATTGTTTTCGTATTGTTACATATTTTAGCCCATGGATTGCAGAGAATAAAAAAAAAAAATGTTAGACAATATCACCCATAATCAAACGAAAGCTTTGTTTGTCCTCCTAAAAAACAATGTATGTATTTTTTTGTTATATTAAGTAATGATAAAGTTATCACAGAATTGCTCTGGTCCATAAACGAAGTACAGGTGTAAGAGCTAAGGTAGTTAAGGTTTCAAGAAATAAGTAACTGCATTTCTATGTTGTTTTGCGCATGTATTCATGTAATGGTGATGCTGGAAAAATTAGCATACATTCATGTTTTTTTGGAATACAACAATTTTAGAAACAATTAATTTCACAACAAATAAAAGGGAAAAACACACAAGGACATTCCTCATAATCATAGTCAACATGGGCAACTTCGCTGTCACTGGAAACAATCAGAAAAGTTCAATAGAGGAAGCGAAAAATGTGATTTTGTTCTTTTTTTTTTTTTTTTTTTTTTTTTTTAGCAATGTGGTATCCTTAGTACATCCATATAAAATGCGTGGGTCTATTTTTTTCAGAGATGTGAAAATGATCTGAATATAAAAATAAATCCTGTGGGTATTTGGATTCAATTGACAAGTCTAGTATTCCACAGTAATTGCTTTAGTTCTAAGGTATTCATGAAGCGCCTCTTCACCTGTGTGACAAAAAATAAAAAAAATAAAGACTTATCAAGCTACAATGATGTAACAGTCATAGTGAGTTCACAATGATCACATTTTATGCCCTATATTCTTATATTACGTTTAAATTCAAAGTATTTTACTGGAATACATGCATCAGTTGTGAGCTCAGGGTTCTGACAATGCAACTCTATGAGGTTGAAATTATTGGGCGTGTCATCTTTAAAGTGACACTAAACAATATCAATATTTCCAAATAATACATACAGTACTGTACATATCTACTACCTAATGGACCTGTAATCTATTTTTAATTATATAATTTCTTATTGTGTTTTTCTACCTATTTGTAATATCCTTTGTGAGCCTCCGAACCTTTCTCCCATGCTTCCATTTGTATGAAACTAGTAGTGTGTAATAAATGCGGTCACATGCACTGCTCTATGCACACTGCATATGCCATAGTCTCTGGTCCGCCTTAAGAGTGAGCAAGAGAAGGTGGCTTCGTTGCTACATACAGTGGGACCATGAGTAATTAATGTTGCCATCCTCTAACAGAAAGTCTGATTATAGCGAAAAAAAACCCCACAAAATGTTTTCTGAATGTTTGAATTCAGCCAGTGCCGCCAACAGCAAACTGCTTGCTCTGGGGGCACTGGTGGGTGCTCGCTTTCCAAGCCCCAATCTATGGGTTCATAAGACACACAAAGCCGTGGCTCGGCCCTGCCCCCCACTCTCTCCTTATTGGCTCACTGCCTTTGATTGATAGTAGCAAGAGCCAATGGCTCCCCCTGCTGTCTCAGCCAATTAGGAGAGGGAGTCCACGGGACAGCTGAGGCTTTCGTGCACATCACTGGATCGAGAACTGGATAGAATGCATGAAGTTAAAAAACCTAAAGCCTTTAACACTACTTTAACCTATTGTGGCAGTGTTAGGCCCTGCCACTCAGGGGCGGATCCAGGGGGGGGGCAACGGGTCAATTGCCCCCTCCGAGAATACCGCCAGCTAATGACAGCACGGCCGGTTCCGCGGGTCCAATCGCGGCCGGTTCCGCGGGTACCCGCGGCCGGTTCCGCGGGTCCAATCGCGGCCGGTTCCGTGGGTCCAATCGCGGCCGGTTCCGCGGGTACCCGCGGCCGGTTCCGCGGGTCCAATCGCGGCCGGTTCCGCGGGTACCCGCGGGCCGGTTCCGCGGGTCCAATCGCGGCCGGTTCCGAGGGTACCCGCGGCCGGTTCCGCGGGTCCAATCGCGGTCGGTTCCGCGGGTACCCGAGCTGAGTGGACGGGTGAGGGGGGGGCAGCTGGGCGGCTTAGGAGGGCTGCTGGCCAATCAGGAAGCCAGCAGGCAGGGGAGCAGGGAGATGACATCATCTCTCACTGCCCTGCATCCCTCCAGTTCCACCCTCACTGTGTAGGAAGCTGTGTGCAGCAGAGAGATTGCATCATCTCTCTGCTGCCTATCTTCACTCTGGGACCCAACAAAAGACCACCAGTAGGTGACAATCCGCAGTGTGTGGCAGGCTACGTGGCAAGTGGCAATCCGCAATGTGTGGCAGACTACGTGGCAAGTGGCAATCCGCAATGTGTGGCAGGTGACGTGGCAAGTGACAATCCGCAATGTGTGGCAGGTGACGTGGCAAGTGACAATCCGCAATATGTGGCAGGTGACGTGGCAAGTGACAATCCGCAATGTGTGGCAGGTGACGTGGCAAGTGACAATCTGCAATGTGTGGCAGGTGACGTGGCAATCCGCAATGTGTGGCAGGTGACGTGGCAATCCGCAATGTGTGGCAGGTGACGTGGCAAGTGACAATCCGCAATGTGTGGCAGGCTACGTGGCAAGTGGCAATCCGCAATGTGTGGCAGGCAACGTGGCAAGTGACAATCCGCAATGTGTGGCAGGTGACGTGGCAAGTGGCAATCCGCAATGTGTGGCAGGCAACGTGGCAAGTGACAATCCGCAATGTGTGGCAGGTGACGTGGCAAGTGACAATCCGCAATGTGTGGCAGGTGACGTGGCAAGTGACAATCCGCAATGTGTGGCAGACTACGTGGCAAGTGGCAATCCACAATGTGTGGCAGACTACGTGGCAAGTGGCAATCCGCAATGTGTGGCAGGTGACGTGGCAAGTGACAATCCGCAATGTGTGGCAGGTGACGTGGCAAGTGACAATCCGCAATATGTGGCAGGTGACGTGGCAAGTGACAATCCGCAATGTGTGGCAGGTGACGTGGCAAATGACAATCCGCAATGTGTGGCAGGTGACGTGGCAAGTGATAATCCGCAATGTGTGGCAGGTGACGTGGCAATCCGCAATGTGTGGCAGGTGACGTGGCAAGTGACAATCCGCAATGTGTGGCAGGCTACGTGGCAAGTGGCAATCCGCAATGTGTGGCAGGCAACGTGGCAAGTGACAATCCGCAATGTGTGGCAGGTGACGTGGCAATCCGCAATGTGTGGCAGGCAACGTGGCAAGTGACAATCCGCAATGTGTGGCAGGTGACGTGGCAAGTGACAATCCCCAATGTGTGGCAGGTGACGTGGCAATCCGCAATGTGGGTCAGGCAACGTGGCAAGTGACAATCCGCAATGTGTGGCAGGTGACGTGGCAAGTGGCAATCCGCAATGTGTGGCAGGCTACGTGGCAATCCGCATCTGGTGGCAGGCGACGTGGCAAGTGACAATCCGCAATGTGTGGCAGGTGACGTGGCAAGTCACAATCCGCAATGTGTGGCAGGCTACGTGGCAAGTGACAATCCGCAATGTGTGGCAGGTGACGTGGCAAGTAACAATCCGCATTTGGTGACAAGTGACAATCCACATTTGGTGGCAGGCGACATGGCAAGTGACATCCTCAGGGCTCCCACTGATTCTGCAATATGGTGAGTTGAACCATTTAATTTTATATTACAATGTATTAATAGAAATAATGCGCTTCAATCATCCTGACACCATAACAACCATGGTGCCGTAATGATTGAAGCGCCAATACCAGCCATTTCCCATATAAATTGCCCCCCAAAAAACATATTTTATAGCAGTGCCCCTCCCGAGATTAGACTCTGGATCCGCCCCTGCTGCCACTATGAAAATATATGTGAAAACAACACAGGGTTCTCAAAAATACAGTTTGAGGGGATCCGGAATGTCAGTTCTCAGTGGAGAAATGTGGTTCTTCATCTCTCTCTCTTTCTGGGTTTTGTAATTTCCGAATCAGGATTTTGAACTCAGAGATTTCAAAGAGATTTAGGAGGGAAGGAGTCTCAAATCCTGTGTCTGGATCTTGCCAGATACCAGCAGTTCGGGGCTCCACCCGAGATAACAGTTTGGGGCTCCACCCGAGAGGTCTCTGCATGGGGGGGCAGGAGGACTCCAATCCTTCAGTAGGAGAGGTTGTATGGGGCCACCAGAGCTTGTATGTCTGCATAGTGCAGGTGCAACCAGTGACAGAGCTGGAAAAAAGTCTGCCATTGACTCCCCCAGCTGTTCTGCTCCTAGAATGTACGATGCATGTACTTTCTTAGCCCTAAAATGCCCCTCCCAAGGTCATCCTCCACTATGGCCTGCAAGCCACACAGTGATCTACCGTTTCTGCTCCAACAGTAAAATTGACATGTTTTTCAGTTTAAAAAAAATGAGTGTAAAGGGGTAGGGGCAAGGAAGAACTGTGGCAGAACTATAGGTTGCCATATGTATATTGAGCACCCGGGGCCAGAAATAAGTATCTTAAATGTACCTGCATTCACCTGTTGAACTTGAGCAACTGATGAACTTGTGCAACTGTGCTGCATTCTAGGACAGTGGGTTTGCAAGGGAAATAGCATATGATAATCATATAACACGTAGATATATTTGTTATGTGACCACATTTTCCTGCACCTCATTTAGTATTTAAGATAATAGATATCAGAGTGATATGTACAGGCAGATTATCTGCAGATTATGGTAGATCTAATCGGTCAATTAACTGTCAAATATATTCATAGTCTAAACAAAAGATATGTTCTATATATTTTAACATACACGGATGCTGTTCATAATAAACCAAATATTACCCAAGTCCTTGCCAAAGCCTGATTGTTTGAATCCTCCAAACGGTACAGCAACATCAGTTTTGTTGTAGGTGTTGACAAATACAGTTCCGGCTTCCAGCTTCTCACTCACGTACATGGCTTTACTGACGTCTTTTGTGAAGACTCCAGATGCTAGCCCATATTCTGTGCTATTGGCTCGTGCGAGAACACCTTCAATATCACTGCATGAGCAAAACAAAAGAAACGGAAATTGATAATTCTGTAGTTAATGTAAACCTGAAGTTACAAAAACTGTAGCTGCTGACTTTTACCCACTTAAGGACCGCCCCATGTACATATACTGCAGCATGGCAGCCCTTAAGTGCAAAATCACATATCTGTCACAGAAAGAAAAAAAAAAAATCCGAAACTTAAATAAAACATACCCATCCTTAAACTTGGAGATAACCATTACTGGCCCAAAAGATTCTTCCTGAGCAATATACATGTGGTCTTCTACATTTGTAAATACAGTTGGCTCCATAAAAAATCCTAAAAAATATTAAAGGGTATCATTTGTTTTTTTTAAATAACAATTTTTATTATTCATAAGAACAAATAAACAGGTAAGAGGTTGACACTGTAATACACAAACTTCCACATAACAGCAGTACGACCAGTGTATATCAAGTAGCAGTGGAAAGAAAAATTAACCACTAGGGGTCACTGCTGGTTCCACATAATAACTGTAAATTAGCAAATAGTGTCTGTTTTAGATAGCAGTAAAACCCAGTAAGGAGAAAAAGAAAGGAAGAAAGCAGCAGAAAATAAAGAAATAGGAGGGGAAAGGGAGGGAGGGGGGAAGATCAAGGCTCAAGGCGGATCCTCTCGCTTGTGCCAATCCTCCCAGACTTTGTCATGCATTTCCAGTCTATTCTGCAATCTAGCTGTAATTTTTTCCATCAGTTCTATCTCTTTTATTCTAGTATACAGATCTGCCTGGGAGGGTGGGCACCGTCGTTTCCAATGTAGGGCCACCAGGCATCTCGCAGCCGTCAGGACGTGTCTGAGCAGTTTTTTGGAATGCTTAGGAATCTGCAGGGGTGAGACTGGTATCATTTTTTTAAATCATTTACATAGCTGAATACAGTCACATGTGGATGAATACATTCAATGCAAAATTCATATCAATGCTCGTTTCATATACAGTATATATTTATTCAATAAAGAGAACTGTATGTAAAGCAAAACTTTTTTTTAGTTTTGCATAGTACAGTTAGATTAGAATGGAGATTTTGGGACTTCCGGTTCCGGTGCTGCATGAACTAGCTGCGCCATCACACAGCTCCCGCAGCAGCACCTCAAAACAGCCTAAAAACTTGGCTCGATTGGCCCCACACACCCTCTAGCTTCCACTGGGTGCCCCCCCTCTCTCCAGATGGACCGGTTTCTTGAAAAAACTGGGTCCCGCTCTCACGCGTCCTCGCCGGCCCCTCCAGACCGGCCGCAAATCGAGCCCCCGGCTTCAGCCTACCTGGAGCTCACGGCAGGAGCCCAGGCAGTGGACATGGGGGTAAGCGGCAGCTCTCCTTCCCAACACACCACTCAGGCCTCCCTTTCCTGAATGGGGACAGCTCCTACATTGCCTCTCCTGGCCTTGCCTGCTATAAATCCTACACCCCTCTCTGGAGATGAAGGCCACACAGACCGCATTGCTCACGCGGTGGCAGCTCTCCTCTCCCCCCATGATTGCTGCTTCTGTAGAAAAAGCTGTCAATGCAGGGATAAAACAAATCAAAGCCCGACTGGGGGAACACACCACCAGACTGAATGATTTGGAACATCGTTTATCCAGGGTGGAAGATGAATTATATCAAGCACAGGCGACTGAACAGTCGCAGGACAAAACAAACCAATAGATCATCCAAAAATTGAACGATTTAGAAAATAGATCCAGACAGAGCAATTTTGCGATTTGTAGGCATCCCTGAATCGTTACCCATGCCATCTCTCTCTGAATTCTACTCCAAGCGCATTTCTGAGGCCTTGGGTCTCTCAGGCCCATTTACAGTGAAACGGGCGCATCGCATGGGGTCTTTCAACTCGGAACGCAAGTCAGCCCGTCCCATCATCGCCAAGTATCTGAACTACGCCAACAAGGCCCTCATTCTCCAAAAGTTCAGAAAATCTCCATCTCTACAAATTGACGGCATTAGAATCCTAATTTTTGTCGACTACTCGATTGAAGTTTAAAAAAAAAAGGAAAGCCTTTCAACCAATTTGTTCGGAATGCTACAAGCAACAGATTAAATTCACTCTGGCGTTCCCAGCTATCCTCCGCCTCATGTCTCCAAAGGGGGATCAACTGTCCTTCCAGGACCCTTCGGAAGCAGAGGCCTTTGTTCGTTCTTTACAAGCAGACCCAAATCCTCACACGCCATCTAAATCCGCCTCCATTCCCTGTGGACCAGAGGAGCCAGCGAAAAGACTCTCCCAAACGCTTTAGAGCTTTGGCACGGACCACCGTAACAGCAACACACTTCGCTGAGAGGTATCTCTCTCCCTGGCCTGGCTGCTCAGCAACTTCAGGTGGTATGACATGTTTGTATTTCACCTATTGTTATGCTTTCACGTTTACATCCAACTTTACTGTTGGTCATTCATAACCACCTTCCACCACTGGTCACTGACTCTGACGATGGTATCTATTCACTCGCTCTCTATATGAGTGTGGGCAAACTTATTTGTTGTATTTTCAATGCTTTATAAAAATTTTATATTATATCTTGTTTGCACTGCTTTCCTCCATGGCCTCACTGTGTAACATCCCCTGCTCTTCATTCCTTGTGTGACTCCAGGCACTCTTACGTTCTGATCGCTTCCATGGGGCACTCATAGGCCTCTTCACTGAGGTCCTGTATTGAGAGCTGAACTACACAGTGAACTCATGTGGAAAAAAGAGAAGTTCACTCGACTGTATGTTTTGCATAGTTTTATGGTTCCTCCCCTGCTTACCACCCCTCTCTCCGCCTTTCCTCACCTTGGGGGCTCTTACATATCATTAGCTGACATACCCTCAAGGGCCCAACAGACTCACTTCATTTCCTCTCCCTATACAAAGCTATACCTATGCTGCCTCTCTTATGCTGATAGAGATACAACCTCCTCTCATATACACCCACTATCTCCTCCAATCTGAAGATAGTCTCTTGGTAAGTACAGGGTCTTAGATCGCATGCAGAAACTCTGGGTAGGAACGGTCCTAGGGGCGGAATCAATGGGACGGAAAAATGGTGTCCTCCTTTTGATTCACAAAAACCTCTCATGTACAGTCCTATCCACGCATACTGACAGTCAGGGTCGTTTATTTTCAGCTCATGTTAAAATAGGATCTAAAGAAATAGTAAACTCCAACATTTACGCCCCTAACAATCCCAACAATTTTACTGCAAACTCTCCTCCTGGCTTCTCAATATTACAATGATATAGCCCAGGAATGTAACCTGTTCACGATGGAACTCGCACTTCTCCAGTTTACAATAGAGATTGTTCTCTCTTAGTTTCTGAAGTACATGGCAAACATCTGTGTGGTGGCTCTCTAGGGACTTGGAAAATATGAGGATATCATCGAGATAAACCACCACACACAATTGCAACAAATCTCGGAGGACATCGTTAATAAATTCCTGGAAAACTGCTGGGGCGTTACAAAGGCCAAAAGGCATTACCAGGTATTCATAATGGCCTGCTCTGGTATTAAATGCAGTTTTCCACTCATCGCCCTTCTTAATGCGCACGAGATTGTATGCCCCTCTCAGGTCAAGTTTTTTGAAAACCGTTACTCCCTTGAGGCGGTCAAATAACTCTGTAATCAATGGAATCAGGTAGGCATTCTTAATCGTGACACAATTGAGACCCCTATAATCTATACAAGGTCTCAATTCACCGCTCTTCTTTTTCACAAAGAAGAAACCAGCACCAGCAGAAGACGAGGACTTGCGAATGAAACCTCGAGAAAGTGCGTCAGCAACATCCTCCTCCATGGCCTTATCCTCCAAGACCCATAAAGGGTAAACCCGGCCAAGAGGAGGTATGGCACCAGGTTGAAGGTCAATTGTGCAATCATAAGGCCAGTGTGGAGGCAAACTACCGGCTTGACCTTTATCAAAGACATCGCCAAAATCACGGTACTCCTCCGGCAGGGAGGGGAGTAAATTGGTGCACAGGACCTTGGATACCTTCAGTGAGCATGTCTCACTGCATTGTGGTGACCAGGAGAGAACCTCAGGACGGAGCCAATCAAAAGAGGGGTTGTGCCTCTGTAACCAAGGATAACCAATAACCAGTGGAAATCTGGGTGAGGAAATAACTTGGAATTGGATCTCTTGGTGAAGAGCCCCTACAGCCATGGACAACAGAACCGTCTCATGAGTCACATGGGCAGCCTGCAAAGGTCTCCCGTCAAGAGCCTCAATGGCAAGTGGAGTGTCACACAGCTGCAGTGGAATCGAGTGCTGCGCAACAAATGCTGCATCAATGAACAGGCCTGCAGCCCCAGAGTCGATTAGAGCCTGTATCTCGATGGACGACTCAGCCCAAGAAAGGGTGACCAAAACCAGGGGCTTATCCTTCTGGATAATTGGGGACCAAACAACGCCACCTAAGGTCTGTCAATGTCAAAGGTTCGGGCGTTCCCTGGACGGGTAGGACAAGACTTCAAAAAGTGACCTGCCTGGCCACAATAAAGGCACAATCTCTCCCTCCTCCTGTCAAGAAGGACGTTCTGATCACCCGGCTGTTCCCAGAAATCTTACCTGCAGAATCTCCAGCAGAAGAGCCAACCGACGCACACTAGTGCGTGATACCGCTGTCGGGTGCACGCTAACGCTAATGGCCGCACGCGGGTGCGCGCTAATGATAATGTGAGCATGCGAACGCGCACAAGCATGCGCACAGGTGTGCGCGGGTGCGCATGAGCGCACGCGGACATGCAGTATGACGGATCTTGGTGCCAAAGGGGCTATTTAAAGGGACCTATCACCTTGCCTCCCTGCTGTCCGGTCTACAGCGTTCCTAAGAGACCCCTCTGCTATACCTTACTTGTTACCCGATACCTGTTACCCGGCTTACCTCTGACTACCCCCTGTTTGCTGCCTGCCACTGACCCCGGCTTGTCTTGACTATTCTTTTGCCTGCTGCCTTGGTACCTATCCAGTCCGCCTGTGTATGACCCGGCTTGTCTCCGACTATGCCTTGCCTGCCGCCTTGGTGCTGTTCCTGCCTACCAGCATCCAACTCAGCCTGCTTGAAGATCTGTGTCCTGATCTACAAGACACCTTCCCCTCTGTTCCGGTGTTCCTGCTGCTCCTGCTCTCTGCTGATCCCGGTTCCAGCCTGCATCTGGTTCCCCGTCTGCTACTCGGAGTCTGGACCAGCCCTTGCATTTGTGACCTGCCAGGCACTTGTGCCCCTTCTGTGCTCCTGAACATCTGTCTGCTCTACCAGGAGTTCTTGAGCCAGAGGAATACGAGAAGCCGCTCCCTGCATCCGTGGGCTCAACCATCAGGTATGTGACACCTCCTAAAGGCTCTCTCATCCACAGAGAGACGTGTGAAGCCCGGGTGCATGGGTTCATCTTCACTGACCAACTCGTTACCAGGAGGCATGGGAGGTGAGGGAGACATGGGTGGGAGTACAAAGCTCGGAGGCAAATGTACAGGCGGCTTCCGCAAGCGCTCCTTAAGATAAAGTCTTTCTCTGAGTCTGGAGTCAATGAGGATGGCAAACGATATCAAGCTCTCCAGCTCAGTGGGTATATATCGGGCTGCTATCACATCCTTGATAGAATCCGAGAGACCATGAGAAAAAGCAGCCACGAGGGCCTCATTGTTCCAAGCAACTTCTGCTGCCAAAGTACGGAATTCAATAGCGTAGTCGGCAACAGTTCTCGTACTCTCTTTGATGGACATGAGGCACTTGGCAGCAGAAGCGGAGCGTGCGGAAACGTCAAAAACCCTTTTAAAGGAGGCCATAAACTGAGGGTAACTCAAGACAACAGGTTTTTGCGTCTCCCATAGAGGGTTAGCCCAGGCCAAGGCTCTCTCAGAAAGCAAAGATATCACAAAACCTACTTTGCTTCTGTTCGTGGGAAACGCCTGGGACAGCATTTCGAAGTATATCTCAACCTGATTGAGAAACCCTCTGCATTGAACTGGATCTCCCCCAAATAGCTGGGGAAGCGGAGCAGAACCAGACATACCTCTTATAGAGGTAATACTTGAGGCGGGTGCCTACACAGAGACTGGCGCAGCAGCAGGGACGCCCTGCGACTCAGGTTGTACCAGAGCAGCCACCGTGGGGGATTCCAGGTGAGCCCTGGGATTCAGGAGCATTTGTAACGCCAAGGCAAACTGATCCATGTGGTGATCTTGCTCATCCAATCTGGAAAAAATATTACCAACAAGTGGATTGACTGTATCTTCTGAATTCATGGCCTTCGCCTACTGTCAGAAACCATGAAACAGACTGAGACAGAAGTACAATCAAATCACACTTGTTTATTAATAAAAATAAAAAGGTAAATAGAAAAAAGCGTAGTTAAGCATAGCCAGAGTCCAGTAGCCAGATCGGGTAGTCAGGCAGTCCAAAGTTCATTAACCAGATTGGGTAATCAGCCAGGCCAGAAGTCAGGGATCCAAGGAGAGCAACTGCAAGCAGAATAAGAAGCCAGGAGGGATGTCAGCAAGCCAGTCTTGAAACAAACAGCAGGATATGTTTCCTTGTGATGTGACCAACGCGAAGGCAAAGGAAAGAGTGAGATGGAAGGCTTTAAATAGGCAGGTCAGGCGAGCATCATCGGGAACAGCTGGTAACTGTGGAAAGAGAAGAGAGCTGGCAATTAGCCGACAGCTGAGCGGCCAGCCCAGAGGAGGAAGGGCTAAGCCAGCCCTGACAAGTAGTCATCGATAAAGGACGAGAACGGTGGTGTGTGTGTATGTGGAGGGGGAGGGGGTGGCATTGAAGGACCCGACCTTGGGGTGGCAAAGGGAGTAAATCCAGGCCTGATTAAAGGTCTTGTGGACATATGGCTGGTCTCAGACTTCAATGAGGACAGCCCTATGTATGTATAGGATCTGGGTTACAGGTTTAGATCCCTTGTGGAGATACCAAGAAGCCATCCCTAGCAATAGAAGTATAGGCTGAGATTGTTGCAGTGGGGCTACCCTCTGTATGTCCTGTACATTATGCACAGCAAAACGAAAAACTAGCCCCAAAGTGAGGCAAGGTTTTGCTTACTAATAAACCCAAGCATCTGATGTTGAAGAGGGTCCCTGGCCCCTGGAGGTGACAAATTCTATGTAGTTGGACAGCGCAGAGTGTAGTTGATCCATTAAGTTCTTCAAAAGCGGAAACAGCAGCTGGGAAGTGGGTTCCTCTAGACAAGCTGAATGGTGTGAAAGTGTGGAGCTCACAAGCATAACACTCCACCTAGCATATGGTGTCAACACTCAGTTCCCTCACCCTTAACCATTATCACTGTAAGATGGTGGGATAGGAATTCTTAAAATGGCATATGAACCAGTGTTCATTTTGAGGTCAAATTTTGAATTTGTTTTAGTTATAGTCTTTTGACTAAAATGCCATTTTAGTCATCTGAATTGTTTTATTTTTATTCGTATTTTAGTCGACTAAAATCTGAATGGTCCAATATCTCAGCGGCAACATGGGCTAGGATGGCACGCATGCACATGGCTGTCCAAAGGCACATCGGGAAGCGCCACCTAATGTGGAGTACACGTGACCATCAGGGTAAACCTGCTGTGGGCAGTCAAGTGTAGTCAGTGTGAGAGGTAGGGACACATTGCAATAGAGCAACAAGTTCTGCTACAAATTGGGAAAAACTGAGACGCATGAAATGTTGGTGCAAGTGTACAGGATGCAGTGAGCAGAAAATGTGTTCATGACTGGTTCAAACACTTTTGCAATGGGAAGGAAGAGACTCAGGATGACCCACGTTTGGGTCAGCCGTCATCAAGCAGAAACTCAGACATGATTGAGCGAGTGTGTCAAATGCTGGCCCAAGATTGGCAACTGACTTTACGATTGATGGCGGAGGAATTGGGCATTAGCAAGGACACGGTGTGCACCATCATCTGTGAAGATTTGGGTAAGCGGAAGATCTGTTCCCGGTTTGTGCTGCACAAGCTGACAGACGAACAGAAAGCACAACAGATGGAAACCTCTGGCAATTTCATTACCATGTGTGACCATGATACATTATTTCTGTGAACCATTGTCACAGGGGATGAGACCTGGTGTTACCAATTCGATCCAGAATCCAAGCAACAATCGATAAAATGGCATTCACCATCTTCCACCCGACCCAAAAAGTGTTGCCTGCAAAAGTCCAAGGTCAAGACAATGTTGATCGCCTTCTGCGACAATGATGGCATCATCCATAAGGAAACCCAAGAATGTGTGACAGCAGTTCTGCGATCGATTCCTAAGAGGCCTTTGCTGACAGTTTCCAGAAGCTTTATGAATGTTGCCAAAAGTGTTTTGTGAACGATGGTGATAATTTTGAAATCCAATAAAGGTAATTTGTTTGTTTCTTCTGTTTTGTTTGTTTTATGATACCATTCACCAAACTTTTTAGATATACCTCGTATGCGGTAGTTGAGTGTTAAATTTTATTTTGATTTAGTTTTAGTCATAGTCTTTTGACTAAAATGCCATTTTAGTTTTAGTCATATTTCAGTCTTTTAGTTATATTTTAGTATTCTGAATGGTTTTAGTTTTAGATGTATTTTAGTTAACTAGAATAATGGTAATTTAGTTGACGAAAATATTTTCACTAACAAAATTAACACTGGTAAGAACTGTGAGGTAGCTCTCAGTTCTTGGGCCCAACCAGCATTAATTACTACATAGAGACTTGTTCATATCATAGATTTTGCCATAGCTCTGGACCTGGATAGCATGTAAGCAGGGACAACAGAGGCACCCACTAACTCCATCCACTAGGACCCACCTAATATACAAGGCTCCCCTAGGTTCACTCACCAACTGTGAGTGAAGACCAGAGCCCTTGCAGATTTGAATGTCTGCCTGCCATCCGCACATATGGTGTGCAGTGAGATAGGGTGGAACTGCAAGCCCACTCACGAATCTCCTGGTCTCTAATGACAAACGCAGATGTCTGTACCGAGGATATCAGATGCTCCAGGCCTGAAGACTTGTATGGTTCCAGTATAGTTCCTCTCTTTGTCTATCCACCACTTGCCCCTATCTAGACCAGGCTTGCATTACCATTGGTTACACCAAGATTATCTTCACCAAGTGGGAGTTGCTGGTGGATAGTCTGGCTAACTCACATAGCAGGGCACTTTCCCAATACTCAGCAGCAAGGTTACTGAAATCCACTTCTGACACATGAAGAAGCCAGAGGCTCGGTTCAATGCATCTTTATTGCAACAGTTACAGTTTCATTAATGCAATTAATGTGTCTTCAATAGGTAATACAGTCTCCAAGCATTATCTCACTCCTCTATACACAGCATCCTCCACTCAGATAAATGCCACAAGTCTCTGTGAGAACGATGGTGTGCCTCTGTGCCAAGCAACAGGGAACCCCTCCAAAGAGAAGCAAGAAGGATAAATCTCTCCCTCTTCCCATAGTTAATTACTACCCTCAAGCTAGGCTCCTCCCCAGGAATTTAAGGGATTCTGCCAGGAAGGAAGTAAATCAGTCATCTCCCTATTAGACCCAGCCTCAATCAGCATACATGCGGCTACCTAACACAATGCACAGTAGTCTTTAAACATTCCACAATGCAGAGCCCTGTGTCCAAAAGTCAAATTACAGACCAGCCCTGAAGTCTTCCAGTCCAGTGGAGTCTCCGTAAGGACTCCTGAGCAGTTGCTGCTGTGTAGTGACTAGCTCAAGCAGCATTTTTGAAGTCACAGAAAAAATATCTACAGTGTACAGAGTATCTTGAGTTGAAGAAAAGGCGCTTAACCTTCTAGACAATAGCGAAAAATTAGGCATTATTATTGCAGGCAGAGTGATAAAAGGACTGGCCTAATGCTGGTTTGCTAGTGTCCCAACCTCTTGAAGGCAACAGCATAACCCAAAAGTCTATGAATTGACTACATCGCTGTGTTCCTAAATAGAAGACAAAGATTTTGGCTAGAAATACACCTTAATGATTGTTTTCAGCACCATCTAGAATTCCTTCAATGGCTTTTCTCTGTAAGTACCTGGACGAGGCACTTGTCTGGCTCCATAGACCAAGATGGCTCCTTCCTTCATTCCAGTTTCACAGTACTCTAGCAGTTTGTCCAGATGGGCTTTGTGGTTCTGTGGACCATGATCTGTAGATCTGTCCAGAGGGTCACCGATCTTCATCTTTTTAATTTCTTCTACCTACACAAATAGCATAAGTTTGGAAATATATTCCATACATACCCCTTTACTTGTACTTGGTTTTAAGTGGTCTTGATAATTTACTTATAAGATAAACCTGGTAAATAATCCATCCTGGGTTAAAAATGTACATAAGGATTATAGCTATGACATTATTCAAAGTAAAATACTGCCACTGGCAAAGATGGCATGCACAGCACTACAACTCATAGCGACCAATCAGATTTGAAATAACAAGCCAGATCAGTGAAAAATGCAACTTCACTGGTTGCTAATGATCACTGGTTGCTAATGATGCCCCTTACAATAGTTTGGTTACTTTTGTAAATGAGACCAGGTAGGATTAAATCAACGTTTTATGCAATTCATTGTTATGGCGGTTCAAGTATATGCAGGTTTGTTGAATAAAGTACTGCATATACCGTATGAGAAAACTTTATATACTGTAGGACCTTAGGACATGCAACTGACTTACCACACGTTTTACAAATTCATCATGTATAGATTCTTCAACAAACAGTCTGCCTGCTGCAATGCAGTTTTCACCTTTGTTGAAAAACACAGCTCCCATACCCTAAAAATACAAGAGTAAAATACTAGATATTAAAGGCTGAACATTGTTTATGCAATTTATATGGAAGGATATTTTTTCTGTATTTCTCTGGCATTTCAGCAGTGGTGGCCCATCCATTAGGGGTGCACCCCCCCCCCCCCCCCCATCCATGCATCCGGCCCCCTAATCCACATGCAGGGCACTGGATGCATGGATTCCACTCAGTTGTGTAACAATAGCGAATAAATATTGAGGGGGACATCGAGCCGGATGCCCAGTGGCCTTGGCTACCATAGCCGTTTCGAGCTCATATGACGCATTGCCATAGGGTATATGTGTCTAACATACATGGTAAGAGTACCCATCCTCTGTTTTATACATTGTAGCAGTTAGATACAAGAATTACTGTGTTTGTGGATGCTGGAAGATTAAACCCTCAAGATTTGAACAGATACCAGTGGACATTTATTTTTTGGACTTTTAGTCACTGTTATATTTTTCCACACTTTTTACGTACACAATTTTTAGCTGTGTTTATTCATAGATTGGGTACAGTGGTGTGAAAAAGTGTTTGCCCCCTTCCTCATTTCCTGTTCCTTTGCATGTTTGTCACACTTAAGTGTTTCGGAACATCAAACCAATTTAAACAATAGTCAAGGACAACACAAGTAAACACAAAATGCAATTTGTAAATGAAGGTGTTTATTATTAAAGGTGAAAAAAAATCCAAACCATCATGGCCCTGTGTGAAAAAGTGATTGCCCCCCTTGTTAAAACATACTATAACTGTGGTTGTCCACACCTGAGTTCAATTTCTATAGCCACACCCAGGCCTGATTACTGCCACACCTGTTCACAATCAAGGCATCACTTAAATAGGAGTTGCTTGACACAGTAAGGTCCACCAGAAGATCCTTAAAAGCTACACATCATGCCGAGACCCAAAGAAATTCAGGAACAATTGAGAAAGAAAGTAATTGAGATCTATCAGTCTGGAAAGGGTTATAAAGCCATTTCCAAAGCTTTGGGAATCCAGCGAACCACAGTGAGAGCCATTATCCACAAATGGCGAAGACATGGAACAGTGGTGAACCTTCCCAGGAGTGGCCGGCCACCCAAAATTACCCCAAGAGCGCAGCGACGACTCATCCAAGAGGTCACAAAAGACCCCACAACAACGTCCAAGGAACTGCAGGCCTCACTTGCCTCAGTTAAGGTCAGCGTTCATGCCTCCACCATCAGGAAAAGACTGGGCAAAAATGGCCTGCATGGCAGAGTTCCACGGAGAAAACCACTGCTGAGCAAAAAGAACATCAAAGCTCGTCTCAATTTCTCCACAACACATCTTGATGATCCCCAAGACTTTTGGGACAACATTCTGTGGACCGATGAGACAAAAGTGGAACTCTTTGGAAGGTGTGTGTCCAAGTATATCTGGCGTAGAAGGAACACTGCATTTCATAAAAAGAACATTATACCAACAGTAAAATATGGCGGTGGTAGTGTGATGGTCTGGGGCTGTTTTGCTGCTTCAGGACCTGGAAGACTTGCCGTGATAAAAGGAACTATGAATTCTGCTGTCTACCAAGAGATCCTGAAGGAGAATGTCCGACCATCTGTTCGTGTACTCAAGCTGAAACGAACTTGGGTTCTGCAGCAGGACAATGATCCTAAACACACCAGCAAGTCCACCACCGAATGGCTGAAGAAAAACAAAATGAAGACTTTGGAGTGGCCTAGCCAAAGTCCTGACCTGAATCCTATTGAGATGTTGTGGTATGACCTTAAAAAGGCCGTTCATGCTCGAAAACCCTCTAATGTAACTGAATTAGGACAATTCTGCAAAGATGAGTGGGCCAAAATTCCTCCACGACGCTGTAAAAGCCTCATTGCATGTTATCGCAAACGCTTGGTTGCAGTTGTTGCTGCTAAGGGTGGCCCAACCAGTTATTAGGTTTAGGGGGCAATCACTTTTTCACACAGGGCCATGATGGTTTGGATTTTTTTTAACCTTTAATAATAAACACCTTCATTTACAAATTGCATTTTGTGTTTACTTGTGTTGTCCTTGACTATTGTTTAAATTGGTTTGATGTTCCGAAACACTTAAGTGTGACAAACATGCAAAGGAACAGGAAATGAGGAAGGGGGCAAACACTTTTTCACACCACTGTATATATTTTTTCACATATTGTTTCATTAGTAGTTTTGCGGTTTAGCGCAGTGTTTTCCGATTTTTCTATACACTTCCGATGGGAGTTAAAGCACTTCATTAACCACTTGCTTACTGGGCACTTAAACCCCCCACAGTCCCAGACCAATTTTCAGCTTTCAGCGCTGATGCACTTTGAATGACAATTGCGCGGGCATACAACACTGTACCCAAATGAAATTTTTATAATTTTTTTCCCACAAATAGAGCTTTCTTTTTGCTAAACAAACAAAAAAAATGCAAAAAAAAAAAAAAATCATGTTTAATAGTTTGTTATAAAATTTTGCAAACGGGTCATTTTTCTCCTTCATTGAAGTGCGCTGATTAGGCGGCACTGATAGGCTGCACTGGTGGGCACTGATGGGCTGCATTGGTGGGCACTGATAGGCTGCATTGGTGGGCACTGATAGGCTGCACTGGTGGGCACTGATAGGCATAGGTAAGGCGGCACTAATAGGCACAGATAAGGTGGCACCGATGGGCACAGATAAGGCGGCACTGATGGGCAAAGATGGGCACAGATGGGTGGCACGGATGGGCACTGATAGGTACCACTGATATATGGGACTGATGGGCACTGATAGGTGGCACTGATAGGTGGCTCTGATAGGTGGCTCTGATAGGTGGCACTGCTGGGCACTGATGGGCGGCACTGCTGGGCACTGGTAGATGACACTGATGGGCACGGATAAGTGGCACTGGGGTGCAGCACCTTTGAGGCAGATTGTGGGCACTGTGGGTGGCACTGTGGGCACTGCTGGGTGGCACTGTGGGCACTGCTGGGTGGCACTGACGGGGGGCACTTACTTTTAAAACATTTGGCACTGCAGGGGGCAGGTGGGCCCTGGCAGGGGGCAGGTGGGCACTAGCAGGGCTGGCCATGATCGGGACTGAGGAATAGTAGCCGATTACCGGCTCCGTTATATCACATGATCAGCTGTCATTGGCTGACAGCTGATCACGTGATAAGGGGTCGGGATCGACCCCTTGCACGGATCGGTGATCAGACGAGTCTCATGGACTCGCCGATCACAGAGCGCGCCGCGCGCGCCCCTCAGGGGGCGCGCAGGCCGCTCGTGCACGGGACGACGTCAATAGACGTAGTCCCGGCAAAGGAGATCCGCGCTGTAGCCGTCATTTGGCTATAGCGCGGATCTCAAGTGGTTAAAAGAGAAATAACACCAAAACTCTTTTAGCCATACTTCTCCTATGGCTCACAAATGCACTGCACTCCTGTGACCCAGAATCAGCTGACAGCAGCTAAAGCCCACCATTGGCTGATGACACAAAGCCAGTCAGGGCTCTACAGGAATCCCAGCAATAATGTTGAGAACTGCTCAGATTCCTGATCGGCAGCTGGGCCTGCCTCTCAGTGACCCACTAAGAGCCTGAGTCAGCCATTCCCTCCACAGTCCAGTGCTCCAGTGAGCGCTGGAGGGGCAGAGCATAAAGATCTGTGCTCAGAGCTGATCCAATTACTGAGAGATCAGCAGTCTTTGATTGCTAGGTTCTCAGTGTAGAGCCGGCAGAGAGCAGCTGCAGTATTGGGTCGATTCTGCTTCTACATGGGTGAGTAAGTACGTTTGTTATTTTCCCGTACTTCTCTTTTAATATAATATAAATATCTATATATACAGTATCTCACAAAAGTGAGTACACTCCTCACATTTTTGTAAATATTTTATTATATATTTTCATGTGACAACACTAAATAAATTATACTTTGCTACAATGTAAAGTAGTGAGTGTACAGCTTGTATAACAGTGTAAATTTGCTGCCCCCTTAAAATAACTCAACACAGCCATTAATGTCTAAAGTGCTGGCAACAAAAGTGAGTATACTCCTAAGAGAAAATGTCCAAGTTGGGCCCAAAGTGTCAATATTTTGCCTGGCCACCATTATTTTCCAGCACTGCCTTAACCCTCTTGGGCATGGAGTTCACCAGAGCTTCACAGGTTGCCACTGGAGTCCTCTTCCACTCCTCCATGATGGAATCACGGAGCTGGTGGATGTTAGAGACCTTGCGCTCCTCAACCTTCTGTTTGAGGATACCTCACAGATGCTCAATAGTGTTTAGATCTGGAGACATGCTTGGCCAGTCCATCACCTTTACCCTCAGGTTCTTTAGCAAAGGCAGTGGTCGTGTCACAAACTCAAACGTGTATAAGTGAAATGTGAAATGTGAAGATTTATTAAGGAAAGTGAATAATATAAATACAACCACACAGTGCAATAAACCAACCAACAGAGACCCCCAAATAACAACAGACAAATATCTACCAAAAATGGGAAATACCAGTAACATAAACGATAGCCAGGCCAAGGTCATGCACGGAGGATCAGAAGATAAACAAAGGGCAGTTCCCGGAATCAGAGACACAAGCCAGGCCAAGGTTATACACGGGGAGATCAGCAGATGGGGTAAGGACAGGGCTCGAGTCCTGCGGGAACGCATGGGAACGGCGTTCCCGTACTATTTCCACAACGGGAACGCCGTTCCCATTAGCCGACTGAGGCTATTCAGTGCGTAGCCGCCGCTCCTCTGCCGCCCGAGTGACTGGTTGCTAGGCTAGGGCCGCTCCGCGTCTAGCAACCGGTCACATGACGTCGGCCGTACACGTGGGCACGCACTGGAGTCAGCGCAGCCAGCGACGGACACATGATGCTGGGATCAGGACTGTCTCCTCCCTCCCCTCTACCCAGTGCCAGACAGTCCAGGCCTCCTGTTGCCACAGCCGCTGCACTGCTTCCAGTTTACCCGAGAAGTAAACCAGGTTAGTCACGAGTATATTAAGTTGCACTCTGCATTACTCCGCCAAAACTCTGCAATACCCAATACTCTGCATTACTCCACCAATACTCTGCATTACCCCACCAATACTCTGCATTACCCCACCAATACTCTGCATTACTCCACCAATACTCTGCATTACCCAATACTCTGCATTACCCAATACTCTCCATTACTCCACCAATACTCTGCATTACCCAATACTCTGCATTACCCCACCAATACTCTGCATTACTAAATACTCTGCATTACTCCACCAATACTCTGCATTACCCAATACTCTGCATTACTCCACCAATACTCTGCATTACCCAATACTCTGCATTACTCCACCAATACTCTGCATTACCCAATACTCTGCATTACCCCACCAATACTCTGCATTACCCCATACTCTGCATTACTCCACCAATACTCTGCATTACCCCACCAATACTCTGCATTACCCAATACTCTGCATTACCCCACCAATACTCTGCATTACTAAATACTCTGCATTACCCAATACTCTGCATTACTCCACCAATACTCTGCATTACTCCACCAATACTCTGCATTACCCAATACTCTGCATTACTCCACCAATACTCTGCAATACCCAATACTCTGCATTACCCCACCAATACTCTGCATTACCCAATACTCTGCATTACTCCACCAATACTCTGCATTACCCAATACTCTGCATTACTCCACCAATACTCTGCATTACCCAATACTCTGCATTACTCAATACTCTGCAATACCCCACCAATACTCTGCAATACCCCACCAATACTCTGCATTACTCCACCAATACTCTGCATTACCCCACCAATACTCTGCATTACTCCACCAATACTCTGCATTACTCCACCAATACTCTGCATTACCCCACCAATACTCTGCATTACTCCACCAATACTCTGCATTACCCCACCAATACTCTGCATTACCCAATACTCTGCATTACCCCACCAATACTCTGCATTACCCCATACTCTGCATTACTCCACCAATACTCTGCATTACCCCACCAATACTCTGCATTACCCAATACTCTGCATTACTCCACCAATACTCTGCATTACTCCACCAATACTCTGCATTACCCAATACTCTGCATTACTCCACCAATACTCTGCATTACCCCACCAATACTCTGCATTACCCAATACTCTGCATTACTCCACCAATACTCTGCATTACCCCACCAATACTCTGCATTACTCCACCAATACTCTGCATTACTCCACCAATACTCTGCATTACCCAATACTCTGCATTACTCCACCAATACTCTGCATTACCCCACCAATACTCTGCATTACTCCACCAATACTCTGCATTACTCCACCAATACTCTGCATTACTCCACCAATACTCTGCATTACCCAATACTCTGCATTACCCCACCAATACTCTGCATTACTCCACCAATACTTTGCATTACTCAATACTCTGCATTACCCCACCAATACTCTGCATTACTCCACCAATACTCTGCATTACCCCACCAATACTCTGCATTTCCCAATACTCTGCATTACTCCACCAATACTCTGCATTACCCAATACTCTGCATTACCCAATACTCTGCATTACCCAATACTCTGCATTTGTTAGGACCTGGGCTTGAACCTGGGACCTCTGGTGTGTCTGGTAGTGACTCTGCTTGCTGAGCCACCTGGAACGTTGAACAGCTCCTTGGACAATTCCTTTAGTGATCTTGTCTTGAATCTTGTTTGCCTTGAACCTTGAACCCTTTGCTCCTCCCATGAACTTCCTGATATAAGCCATGTCTCTGCACTTCCTCCTTGCCAGAATATTGTGCCTTTACCAGCCAATATCTTTTTTTTTTTTTTTTTTTTTTTTACCAGCCAATATCTTGCTTCTATCTCTCCTGCTGCCGACCGTATCCTCGCTACCTTTCGTTACCGACATTTGGCTTGCTCCTGGACTACGCTTCTGCTGAATCCCAACCTACAACTATTGGTTACCGACTTTTGGCTTGTTTCTCAACTACGCTTCTGCTTGATCTCTACCTGCTATATCTGCTACCAGACCCCCGGCTTGCTCACCTCCTGGTGGGGCTATCCTGAGGACCGCGACCTGGCACTAACACGCAGCCAAGCCCATCTCCACCTTTGGGAGCTCTGGTGAATACCGGTTAGTGCTTAGACCCCGCACCTCAGGTGAACCCGTGCCATCAGCCAGGGTGACCTGTGTGAATATCTGCTCTGCTGCTATAGCTACTGGTCTCTGAGCCTGACTCCAGATCGTGACAGAATATTCTAGCCAAAAACATGGAGGCCGTTGTAGCAGCTGCCGTGGCTCCTCTCAGGGTTCAAATCGCTGAGTTACAGGCATTTGGTGTTGACTACCAGGAAAAATTTTCTGAGTTACAAATTGAAGTGAAAGGTCTACAAGAGGAAATCCTTAATCTACACAAACAATTGCGGGATTTTCATGCCCGAGATACTGCTGCCATAGAGACTAATGCACGAATGCCCCTACCACTCAAGTTTAGCGGAGACCGCCGCCATTATAGAGGATTCCTTAATCAATGTCGTATATACTTTCAGATGCAACCTGCTGCATTCACTTCTGACAGGAAAAAGGTGCTGTTTATTATCAACCTCCTGAACTGAGGAAGCCTTAGCCTGGGCCTCCCCTTATGTGGAGAAAGATGATGTCATCCTGGATAATTTTGATTCTTTTGTGACTGCGATGAACCAAGTTTTCGATGATCCTAACCGCTCTGCTACTGCTGAGGCAAAATTGCACAATTTACGTTAGGGAAGACGCTCTGTTGCAGAGTACACAACTGAATTCCGACGTTGGATCTCAGATACCAATTGGAATCCAGCAGCACAGAAGAGTCAGTTCCGTCAAGGACTCTCGGAACAAGTAAAAGATGAGCTTGCCAGAGTAGAAAGTCCTGATGACCTTGAAGCTTTTATTAAATTATGTATTCGAATTGATCAGAGACTTACTGAAAGGAGAAAGGAGAGACTGGGAATCCTAGGCAGTAAGGGTGGCATGCGTTTTTCTACTACTCAGTATCCTCCTAAGGGTCCAAGAGTTTTTCCTGATTCTGACACTCCTGAACCTATGCAGGTGGATGCTATTAAAAGATCTATTACTACTCAGGAGAAAGAAAGACGACGTTCAGAAAACGTATGTCTTTATTGTGGAGACTCTGGACATTACGCAGTTAATTGTCCCAATAAATTTAAAAGAACAATTGCAGCAATGGATGTTACAGTATCTGAACAAATAAACTAAATTTCTCAGTCCATCTCTCCTTTGATTCAGGAAGCAAAGAAAGTTAATTCTTTATCAACTCATTTTGTCATCCCTATAAAGCTTATTGTTGAAAGCAATGAAATACCTTGCTCTGCTATGCTGGACTCAGGGGCTGGGGGAAACTTCATCGACATCGAATTTGCCCAAAGTAATAACATTCAAATAAGAAATAAACTTGCCCCAATTGATATGGAAACTGTGGATGGCTCACCTTTGACTTCAGGCCCTGTTACCCACGAGACAATCCCACTTAAACTCCTAATTGAAACTGACCATCAGGAGATTATCAGCTTTGAGCTGATTACATCACCCAAGTTCCCTATTATCCTGGGCATTCCTTGGTTCTCTATCCATAATCCCTCCATCAACTGGGAGACACGTTCTTTAAGCTTTACATCTGACCATTGCAAGAAACATTGCAAAGAATCTTATCAAATAAGCCCTCCACCAACCCAAGATTTACAAGCAGTTTTGGCAACTATCCAGTCATATGACAAGCTACCTCCACAATATCTTGAGTTTCGGGACGTTTGTGATAAAAAGAACGCAGATCAGCTGCCTCCTCATCGCTCTTATGATTGTCCCATTGAATTGCTTCCAGGGGCAGAAATACCATTTGGTCGCCTTTATTCTTTATCAGAACCTGAACTGAAAGTGCTCAGGGAGTGGATTAATGAGAATCTTGAGAAGGGTTTTATCAGACACTCAACCTCTCCTGCTGGCTCAGCCTTATTCTTCGTGACGAAAAAGGACTCCACCCTGCGTCCGTGTATTGACTACAGAGATTTAAATAAGATCACAATTAAGAATCGCTATCCACTCCCACTGATTCCAGAAATGCTTGAGAGACTCCGCTCTGCCAAGCTCTTTACCAAATTAGATTTACGGGGGGCATACAACCTTGTCCGCATTCGTTCCGGTGATGAATGGAAAACTGCTTTCAGAACCAGATATGGACATTTTGAGTCTTTGGTCATGCCCTTTGGGCTTTGCAATGCTCCTGCAACTTTTCAACATTTTATTAATGATGCTTTTCGAGATTTGCTTGATCAGTTTGTAATAGCATATTTGGATGACATTATCATTTTCTCTGATACTTTGGAAGAACACCGCAAGCATGTCTGTATTGTTTTCGAGAGATTAAGGCGAAATCAACTTTACATAAAATTAGAGAAATGCGAGTTTGAACAAACTCAGATCCAGTTCTTGGGATACATAATCTGTTCTGAAGGGGTAAGCATGGATCCCGATAAGATCAAAGCTGTGGTGGATTGGCCCGCTCCTAAGAATGTTAAAGAGATACAGCGATTTGTTGGATTTGCCAACTTTTACAGAAGATTTATAAGGAATTTCTCTAGGGTAATTGCTCCAATCACACAGTTGACAAAGAAAGGGGTGCCCTTTTTGTGGTCACCTGAGGCACAGGCTGCCTTTAGTAAACTGAAAACTCTCTTCACTTCTGCACCAATACTGGTACATCCAGATCCAGAACTACCTTTCATCGTAGAAGTTGATGCTTCTAATTCTGCTGTGGGAGCTATCCTTTCTCAGCGAATGGGAGAAAAAATGCAGCTTCATCCTTGTGCTTATTTCTCTCGACTGATGTCTTCAGCCGAGATGAATTATGACATTGGAAACAAGAAGCTGCTGGCAATTAAGGAAGCATTTTCTGAGTGGAGGCATCTGCTGGAAGGAGCTAAGCACCCTGTAACCGTTCTCACCGATCATAAAAATTTAGAATTTATTAGGTCTGCTAAAAGGTTGTCATCTAGACAAGCACGTTGGACCCTTTTCTTTTCCAGGTTTAATTTTGTTATTTCATACGGCCCTGGGTCAAGGAATGGTAAGGCTGATGCCCTATCACGGATGTTGTCTGGGCCTCTCCAGGAAAGCACCTCTGAATGTACTATCCTGCCTCAAAATAACTTTCTAGGAGCCATGAGTTCAAAGACATTTCTTAATCTTCTCAAGGAGGGGTATGAGAATGACCCACTTCTTAATAATCCTCCTAAGGACATTAACCTCAAGTACAACAATGGTTTTTGGACTCAAGCGCATTGCCTCTATGTACCTGAATCAGTTCGGGTAGAAGCCCTCAGGTTGGTACATGACTCTAAGCTTGCTGGTCATTTTGGGGTTTCTAAAACAGAAGAACTCTTATCACGTTCCTTTTGGTGGCCTGGGTACAAGAAAGATGTTAAGAGTTATGTGGCTTCATGTCTAACCTGTGCTCGCAATAAGACACCTCGATCTTCTCCTCTGGGGTTACTTCTACCACTACCTGTTCCATCAAGACCATGGGGGTCAATTTCTATGGACTTTGTGGTTCTATGGACTTTTGCTCAGCTTTGGGTGTAACAGTTAATCTGTCCTCGGCTTTTCATCCGCAGTCTAATGGTCAGACCGAGAGGACCAATCAAACTCTGGAGCAATACCTTCGATGCTTCGTGAGTTATCTTCAGGATGACTGGGTGGACTACCTTCCTACGGCAGAGTTTGCTTATAATAACTCTAAACATAGTTCCACATCCCAAAGCCCATTTTTCTTAAACACGGGGTATCATCCAGTTTTTATTCCTGATCTCCCCATCTCAACTTCAATTCCTGCTGTTACCAACAGACTAACTTCATTACATGAGATCCAGGAGAAATTGACTGATACATTGAAGGAGGCGCAGGAATATTACAAGAAGGCTGCTGACAGACATCGTAGGTCTATTCCCACTTTTCAAGTAGGTGAGAAAGTTTGGTTATCTACCAAAAATTTAAAAGTTCAAGTTCCATGTGCTAAGTTGGGTCAAAAGTTTATGGGACCTTTTGAGATTTCTGCTCAAATCAACCCGATCACTTTTCGCCTAAAACTTCCTGACAATATGAAGATTCACCCTGTGTTTCATATATCACTACTCAAACCATTTCATGAAAATACTTTTTCTGGAAGAATTCATCCTCCTCCCCCACCTGTCGAGGTACAGGGTGAAGAAGAATTTGTGGTGGGAAAAATTCTTGACTCCAGGATCTCTAGGAACAAATTGCAATATTTGGTTCAATGGGAAGGATATGGGCCAGAAGAAAATTCTTGGGAGCCTGAGGAGAATGTTCATGCCCCTAGATTAACAAGGGAATTCCACCAGAGGTTTCCTCAGAAACCTGGCCCTAAGACGTCCTGGGAGGAGGGGAGTACTGTTAGGACCTGGGCTTGAACCTGGGACCTCTGGTGTGTCTGGCAGTGACTCTGCTTGCTGAGCCACCTGGAATGCTGGACAACTCCTTGGACAGCTCCTTGGACAGCTCCTTGGACAATTCCTTTAGTGATCTTGTCTTGAATCTTGTTTGCCTTGAACCTTGAACCCTTTGCTCCTCCCATGAACTTCCTGATATAAGCCATGTCTCTGCACTTCCTCCTTGCCAGAATATTGTGCCTTTACCAGCCAATATCTTGCTTCTATCTCTCCTGCTGCCGACCGTATCCTCGCTACCTTTCGTTACCGACATTTGGCTTGCTCCTGGACTACGCTTCTGCTGAATCCCAACCTGCAACTATTGGTTACCGACTTTTGGCTTGTTTCTCAACTACGCTTCTGCTTGATCTCTACCTGCTATATCTGCTACCAGACCCCCGGCTTGCTCACCTCCTGGTGGGGCTATCCTGAGGACCGCGACCTGGCACTAACACGCAGCCAAGCCCATCTCCACCTTTGGGAGCTCTGGTGAATACCGGTTAGTGCTTAGACCCCGCACCTCAGGTGAACCCGTGCCATCAGCCAGGGTGACCTGTGTGAATATCTGCTCTGCTGCTATAGCTACTGGTCTCTGAGCCTGACTCCAGATCGTGACAGCATTACTCCACCAATACTCTGCATTACCCCACCAATACTCTGCATTACCCAATACTCTGCATTACTCCACCAGTACTCTGCAATACTCAGTACTCTGCATTACTCCACCAGTACTCTGCAATACTCAATACTCTGCATTACTCCACCAATACTCTGCATTACTCAATACTCTGCAATACCCCACCAATACTCTGCATTACTCCACCAATACTCTGCATTACTCCACCAATACTCTGCATTACTCCACCAATACTCTGCATTACTCCACCAATACTCTGCATTACCCCACCAATACTCTGCATTACCCCACCAATACTCTGCAATACTCAATACTCTGCATTACTCCACCAATACTCTGCATTACTCAATACTCTGCAATACCCCACCAATACTCTGCATTACTCCACCAATACTCTGCATTACCCCACCAATACTCTGCATTACCCCACCAATACTCTGCATTACCCCACCAATACTCTGCATTACTCCACCAATACTCTGCATTACCCAATACTCTGCATTACCCAATATTCTGCATTACCCAATACTCTGCATTACCCAATACTCTGCATTACCCCACCAATACTCTGCATTACCCCACCAATACTCTGCATTACCCCACCAATACTCTGCATTACTCCACCAATACTCGGCAATACCCTGCCAATACTCTGCAATACCCTGCCAATACTCTGCAATACCCTGCCAATACTCTGCATTACATACCCTGCCGATACTTACTCTGCAATACTTACCCTGCCAATACTCTGCAATACATACCCTGCCAATACTCTGCAATACATACCCTGCTGATACTCTGCAATACCCTGCCAATACTCTGCAATACATACCCTGCCGATACTTACTCTGCAATACTTAACCTGCCAAGACTCTGCAATACTTACCCTGCAATACCCAGCAATGCCCTGCCAATAATCTGCAATACCCAGCAATAATCTGCCATACCCTGCCAATACTCTGCAATACCCTGCCAATACTTATCCTGCCAATATTCTGCAATACCCTGTCAATACTTACCCTGCCAATACATATTCTGCTAATACCCAGCCATACCCATCCATGCTCAGCCAAAATATTATTGGGGGAGATGACGTGGATATTACAGTGGGGGAGATGTATATTGCAGTGGGGACTATATGGTGGTGACATTTTCACAGGTTTTTGCAAATTCAGTTATTATTTGCTGATCCAAAAAATGATCCGATCTGTGACTCTGATCCAAGGAATGATCCGATTCGTGAGTTTTTTGATCCGTTACCGATAATCTTGCACGGCAAGGGCAGCGTTATTCCAGTTTGTGGGATATTTTCTAATTTGCTGTATTTAAATTTGGAACAGGGTGTATTTGTGTTAGAAATTCCCTGCGAGGGAAAGATCATCACCCATTGTGTTGATTATTCTGTTTGACAAGTTAACTTATTTTGTTTTTGTAAACTGGCACTTTACAATAAATGTACTGTATTTTCTGTGAAATATATATGCATATGAGCGTACCTTTATTTATTTTTTGGTGGGGGAGTGGATCTTGGGTGGGAGTTCCCACACTTTTTTCCCCAGGACTTGACCCCTGGGTAAGGAACACAGGAAGGGGAGAGGATGGACAGATCATTCTGCAGGGCAGGGATGACGGTAACAGGTGGGACAGGATGGGGACCAGGACAGGGAAACAGGATCAGAAACACGGGTCACAGGTTCAGGGCACAGGAACAGGTTCAGAATCAGGATCAGATCACACAGCAGCAGGTCAGGGCGCAAGGAGAATACCAAGGCAAGCATGTAAGTGTTTGCCGGGTATTTATATGCCTGTAATTGGTCTCAAGTGACACCTGATTGCAAGAGGTGCTGACTGCTGCACACTACCAGGATCCATCCGCTGGTGGACGCCAGTACAGCGGCCCAATGATGACATAACACCAGCAGGGAAAGTCTCTCCTGACAGTTACAAACTGCCAGGAAATACCTGCTGGTGGACCTCAATACTGCACGCCAAATGATGGATCTTACCAGTGGACAGACCCTTTCCTGACAGGTCATCTTGGAGGTGTGTTTGTGGTCATTATCGTGTTGGAATACTGCCCTGAGATCATGCTCTGCTTCAGTATGTCACAGTACATGTTGGCATTCATAGTTCCCTCAATGAACTGTAGATCCCCTGTGCCGGCAGCACTCATGCAGCCCTAGACCATGACACTCCCACCACCATGCTTGACTGTAGGCAAGACACACTTGTCTTTGTACTCCTGACCTGGTTGCCGCCACACACACTTGACACCATCTGAACCAAATAAGTTTATCTTGGTCTCATCAGACCAAAGGACATGGTTCCAGTAATCCATGTCCTTAGTCTGCTTGTCCTCAGCAAACTGCGGGCTTTCTTGTGCAGCATCTTTACAAGAGGCTACCTTCTGGGATGACAGCCATGCAGACCAATTTGATGCAGTGTGCAGTGTATGGTCTGAGCACTGACAGGCTGCCCCCCCCCCACCCCTTTAACCTCTGAAACAATGCTGGCAGCACTTATACGTCTAGTTCCCAAAGGCAACCTCTGGCTATGACGCTGAGCATGTGTACTCGACTCCTTTGGTCGACCATGGCGAGGCCTGTTCTGAGTGGAACCTGTCCTGTTAAACCGCTGTATGGTCTTGGCCACCGTGCTGCAGCTCAGTTTCAGGGTCTTGGCAATCTTCTTATAGCCGAGGCCATCTTTATGTAGAGCAACAATTCTTTTTCCAGATCCTCCGAGAGTTCTTTGCCATGAGATGCCATTTTGAACTTCCAGTGACCAGTATGAGAGAGTAAGAGAGATAAAACCAAATTTAACACACCTGTGCCCCATTTACTGGCGAGACCTTGTAACAAATGCCAATTGGGCCCAATTTGGACATTTTCACTTAGAGGTGTACTCACTTTTGTTGCCAGCGGTTTAGACATTAATAGCTGTGTGTTGGGTTATTTTGAGGGGACAAAAAATGTTCACTGTTATACAAGCTGTACACTCACTACTTTACATTGTAGCAAAGTGTGAATCCTTCAGTGTTGTCACATGAAAAGATATAATAAAATATTTACAAAAATGTGAGGGGTGTACTCACTTTTGTGAGATACTGTATATATATATATATATATATATATATATATATATTAGGGCTGCAGAAATTAACGATTAATTCCTCGATTAATCGTAAATTTTTTTGATCGATCAAAATTCTTTTGATCGGTACTCACCTCTCCGCCGGCTTCTGGGTCTTCAGGGAGTTCCATCAAAGAAGGAAGGGTGGAGGAGTCTGGTGACGCCAATGTCCGTGACGTCACCGGACTCCTCCACCCTTCCACAGTCATTGACGGTGCCCACGCTGGACAATGGTAAAGTAATGGAATACAGCAGGTGCCTGACCGATCCAATCAAGGGCTGAATGGCTTTGACCGAGTGGGCGTGTCCACAAATTGCAGAGGTGTGGCTGCAAGCCGGTTTTGCGATTGGCCGGACACTCCCAATGCTGATGATATGTGACCCTTGCTGGGAATAAACAAGCATTGGAAGGCATTATGAAGGTGAGTGTGTTTTCTGTACTTGGCAGGTCAATTGTGGAGGAGGAATCATGGTGATTTAAAGTATATATACAGCTTGAATCTGTATTTTAGTTTTAGATTAGGTCATGCAGGAGAAAACACCTCTCGGTTTAGGCTTTGCCTTGTGCATTCCAGTGTGGAGCTTTCATTTCACTTCCTGTCCCAGAGACACAACGGGATATGAAATGGCATTCCCATTTTAGATGGTTGTCAACAGGACTGGTATACCCATTGGAGGCATTACCCAGATAGCAAGCAATTGAGCTGCAAGTTTAAAAATGTCTGGTTAAAGTGGAGGTCCACCGTAAAAACAAATTTAACATTAAAAGGCTCCTTAAAAAATGTTTAAAAAGTTTTTTTTTTTAAAGTGTTAAGTCATGGATTGTGGAAGCGAACTAGTGTCGGGTGATTGTATATAGTGTATACCACATTTACCACTGAGTAACGCAGAGTTGCAATGCAAGGAGTTCAGCTAAAAGTAGTTGGATATATATATATAGTATATATCACACAAAAAAATACATCATATGATACATATAGTAAAGTTCTGGCTATCCTTCACCTCATTTGAAATGTTTTCATTTTAAAGGAAATGAAAAACAAAATTAAGTTTTTAATTTTTTTTCATATAAATATTCAGCTGCCTAAAGGGACCCAGTGAGAAGAGAAGTATGGTAGGTGTTCTTGCTTGTTTGGTTCTTAAAGGGACAGGCTCTGGAATTGCCCTGCTGACCCTAACTCCACTAACTAGCAAGTCACTGACCTTATAAGCTGCAGCCATGGAAGTAAGATAAGCCCATGTCCTGCACGTGGGGAACATATGTACCATATAAATAGTTGCCATATCCTTGAATATGAAGGTTCTGGGTTGAAACTTACAATTTAATAAATTCAGTCACACAAATCATTACACCTATAAAAAAAACTGAAGCTTTTTTTAAATAAGTTGATCCAGAATATGAGTGAAACTCCTAAATACTACTCTCATATTAAATCTTAACAGCCATAATTACGGAAAACCACCTTGCTAGATCTGATGATAGTTAAGGCAAAAATCAGCTAGATCATGACAATGATAAACGTGCAACTATAATGCAAGTCCAAATACATTTTTCCACCATTATCCTCCTAACTTTTTTCCTCTACTCCGAATGACAAAACGTAAAGAACTCACCAATTTTAAACGACCACTGTATTCCTGTATTCCTGATCACAGTTCAACAGTTAAATGTTTCAAAACCCATGTTAACTTCTCTTTTGTGAAGATCTCAATACAAATTAATGAAAGAGAAAAGCCCCTTTCCTGCATGGATGTTCTAGCCCAGCAATTCACTAGGTACTAAATCAGGTTGATCTACCTTTAAATAAAAGTCAGAATGGAGTTTTCATATTTTGATATTCACAGGTTTCCAATACATATGTTTCTCTCAAAAATGGACTCCAAGTCTGTTAGTACCCATTGCTGCAGCCATAAAAAATGGTGATCCAACTTCCTTTCAGATATTTATAGGTCTCCCAGGATCTGACTGACCACTAGCTCACTGACATTGCCAGCTCTCAGCCGAGAGTTGGCTCTGTTTGTAGTAGAGGCACTGATAAGCTACCTTGCAAGAGGGTCACGTGAATACATATTAGCCAATCAGTGATTAGACAACAAATGGTTTACAATAAAGAAAAACATACAGAAAAGCTCAGGGGCAAAACAGCTCAATACAGCCAAAACACATAGAGGCCACCTGTGGGCTGATCATCATAACGTTATTGAACAGGGGATATTAGATAGGAGATGGAATATGCCATGAACCATAATGTACAAATGGTCACTTGAGTCACAAAAAAAAGCCACAAAATGGAAGCCTGACTGTCTATCCAATATGGTGGATCCAGATCCAAGCTACCATCATCCCAAACAAATAAGTATATGGTGGTATCACATAAATCCCCTGGGAGAGAGTGAAACAACTCTTCTATGTTTTGCAAATTTCTCAGCTAATTATCTGGAACAGGAACATAAGGTTTTATTAGTAAATCTTCTCACCATTCTTACAGCCTTGTCGAGATCACAGTCATTAAAAATGATTAGAGGAGATTTCCCACCAAGTTCCAGTGAAACCTTTTTTAGATTGCTGACAGCACAACTGTATGGATACAAAAGTAACTGTACATGAATACACAAATATATAACATATAAGTTGTGTAATAAAGGTTTTTAATAATCACTGATATACAAGACACTTAGTAGTAGTTTTTATTTACAGTATGGTTGGGTTACTCCTGTTAGCTCTGACCTCTGAGCTTACTATATGCTTACATTCCTTGTCTCCTGACACTGTTATTTGACGAAACTGGTTTTAACTCATTTCTAGCAAGAGATGAGGAGGCCCCACAATTAGAATAGTATATGTATGAGTGGAAGACAAAGACTTGTTGCATTCACCCAAGGCTTTTTCAAAGCGCCTGGGAAAAAAGAGCCTCCCCTTCCAGGAATTACAGATGAAACTACGGGCTCCCCTGTACTAGAATGATGCTGTAATTATGCATTTTATCATCTGTAATATATCTTTAAACCAAGCTAAGTATATTCCTTTTATATATTATTACTTTAGACTTTTTTGATTTATCGCACTATGCTCATACTGTATATATGAAAGATTAGGTAAAGGAACCTGTTCACAAGCTAATAATAGGTAATAAAGATTAAGCCTTTATTACAAGTTGTTTGTATGAAAAAAAACATTCACAAAAATACCTTTTCATGATCTGTTTGCCAATTGGTGTAGATCCAGTAAAGCCAAGTTTGCGAATATCTGGGTGCTCAGACAATCGCTGTCCTACCAAACCACCTATAATAAGAAAAATAAATGAATCTCTTAGTCAAAGAGTGGCTAATTCATTAAAATTATGTAAAATCAAAAAGCAGTACATGCATTTTGAATATTAAATACAGAGGTATGTCCTTAGCTCAGTGTTTCTCAACTCCAGTCCTCAAGGCACCCCAACAGGTCATGTTTTTAGAATTTCCCTCAGATGAACCAGCTGTGGTAGTTACTAAGGCAGTGTTTCTCAACTCCAGTCCTCAAGGCACCCCAACAGGTCATGTTTTCAGAATTTCCCTCAGATGAACCAGCTGTGGTAGTTACTAAGGCAGTGAAACTGATTAAATCACCTGTGCAAAATAATGGAAATCCTAAAAACCTGACCTGTTGGGGTGTTTTGAGGACTGGAGTTGAGAAACACTGCCTTAGCTAAGCAGCTTCGTTATTTATTCCATGCCGCTATTTAAATAGGTTTTCGCAATAGCTGGACTAGGTACACCAATAGCAAACTTTAACATGTACATTTAATTTCATGAGCTGTTTTCATCTTTTTAAACTGTCAACTGTCAGAAATCCTGCCATGAACATGAGATACAAAAAAAGGTCAAAACAGTATTTTTCGATAAAAACGTATAAGTTCATTATGACACAAAATATTTTATTAAACCAAATGTGATCTATTAAGAGTTTAGATCTAATTTAAGCTCCCAAAAAGTGTATACACTAAATGTGTAAAACAGTCTAAAAAAAAAAGCCTTGTGATCAGTGAAGAAACAATATGTCACAATACGTATGTACCAAGTGAACAAATAGGGAGTGCCATTTCTGTTTATATGTCACTTTTAAAAAAACGCTAGGCTATAAAAAATTCATAAAGATTGATTTTTCAAAATAGTCATGGTTCATTGGAGTAGGACCTGTTGAACTTGAAAACACTTTTTCGCATAATATCGAATATCGAATGTCTAATATTTTTTTTTTCGAGTAACATGACATCTCAGGGCTCTTTCTTGAATTTGAAATCATTTTATAAAAAAAAATAAAATAAAACGGAAAATAACAGGGTTATAAATTGAAATTTTAAAATATTACCTGACCCTGGCAGGATATTGATGACTCCTTTGGGTACACCTGCTTTTACAGACAACTCAGCAAATTTTAAAGCTGTAAGAGGAGTAACCTAAAAAAAACGTTAATATAAATGTCACAAGGACATAACCACAAAAAATAGATTATGCTGAAATGCGTGAAAACTATATTGTACTGTCTTTAAAGGGACGTTAGATCAGATCAGAATGTAGATAATTTGGAATCTCCCCAATTATGTCCACGTCATCTGTGCACTGAATTGTATTTTCCTTAACAATATGTGCAAACACATGTAATCTATTGCAGTAATCTCTTTATAGCTCTGGACTAAATCAAGACAAACAACAGGGATTGTCTGGAAAAATCTGCCTCTGTCAGCCAAATCCCCACTACCCCACATTTGGTTAATAAGGGGTGTCTACAACCCCAAATGCATTTATATTGCATTGTTATCACAACTTGAAAAAATCTGATAGGATATCGCAAACAAAGTGAGAGTATGAAAAGTCTGATATGCACCCCAAAATTTCATAGAAAACCTTCCCAGAACAACGTGGGCTATTAAAGGTCATGTATGTGTGATGGTCAGATGTCCATAAACACTTGGCTACATAGTGTGATATTTACAGAAAGCGACAAAGCGAACATATGTCACAGTGTTTATTTTAGCAATCAGTAGGCAGAAACTGCAACCTAGTGATGTAGGATGTAGCTGCCTAAAAAATATCCTCATCCAGCTGTTGGGATGCCAATGGTCATGTGTATTTGGAGAATTTTTATAAAAAAAAAAAATGTACCTGTGCAGGCTTCAAAACAAGTGTATTCCCTGCAGCCAGACATGCTGCACTCTTCCATGCGAGCATCATTAAGGGATAGTTCCAAGGAATAACAATGGCACAGACACTGTGGAAAGAACATAACTCATCTAGATTAGATGTTGAACCAAACCAGAGCTGAAAACCATCTTTCAGAAAGATGGAAATAGCGTTGATTCGTTTTAAATTGGTTAATGTTTAGAAATAACATATGTTCATAGGGTGATGTCAGAATGATCCTCTTGCTGGATCAGCATGGAACAGGATTACAATGAGCAGGTTACCTATAACATTAATCATTTACCGTGTCAGTGTTCAGCTCTGTTCTAAGCTTTGATCAGATTTCTTCATCCCTTAATTTTTAATAAGGGCTCATTTACACTTGCTTCGGCTTCAACACACATTAAGGGCTAGTTTACACTTGCTTCAAAACAAGGCTTCGGACACTCTTTGTTAAAATTCTCTGAACGCGTCAAAGACTGTCACTAAATAAAATGGTTAGCTTACTGTCCTGTTTGCACCTTGCTTTCGCTTTGCTTCGGCTTCACTTCAAAAATTATACCCCATGTAGCTTCAGTGGTGCTTCAAAGCGTCTTCAAAGCCTCCATAGAACTCTATTGCAAAGCTCGCTTGAAGCCCCACTGAAGCCCCACCGTAGCCTCACCAAAGTCTCATCGACGCTCCACTGAAGCCTCATCAAAGCCTCACAAAGCCTCACCGAAGCCGTACAAATCCTCACCAAAGCCTCATCAAAGCCCCACTAAAGCCCCAACAAAGCCTCAGCGAAGCCTCATTGAAGCACCAAACAAAAGCCTGTGTAAACAGAACTGTAAGCTAACCATTTTATTTAGTGACAGGGGCTTTGACTGACATTCTGAGAGCTTTATCAAAGCATGTCAATAGCCATGTTTTGAAGCAAGTGTAAACTAGCCCTTTTTATTATCAGGCATGCTGGATGTAGCGCTAAACAATCTTTAAGCAAGCTTTGTGATAACTAAAACTTAGTGGATATTTTTTTAAAGCTACATCCAGCACCACTGAAGGGTACTTAACCACTTGCCGCCTGCCATATAGCAGAATGACAGCGGCAAAGTGGTTGTGATATCCTTACCGGACATCATATGACGTGATCAAGATAACACAGCCGATGCGTGCCTGTGGGGGGACTCTGATCGTGTTTTGGAGCCTCTGACAGAGGCTTCTTATCACGTGATCGGCTGTGACCAATCACAGCTGATCATTGCGTGAACCAGGAAGGGCTGGCAAATGGCTTTCCCTGATTCATGCTGACAGGGAAAGCCAATCGGCGGCTCTCCCTGTCAGAAGGGGGTCTGTGCTGATAATCAGCACACTGATTATCAGCATAGCCCCCATCAAAAAGTGCCTATCAGCTGCCAATCAGTGCCCAATACCTGACAACCTGTCCCTGTGATAAACGCCTGTCAGTGCCCAGAAAAGAGCCAATCAGTGCCCACAACAGAGCCAATCAGTGCCCAAAAAAGTGCCAATTAGTGCCTCATCAGCAATGTTTGTCAGTGCCCCATCAAAGTGCCAATCAGTGCCACTCAGTAATGCCTGTCAATAGCTCCTCTTCAGTGCTGCCTATCCAGTGCCACCTATCAGTACCGCCTATCAGTGCCCATCAGTTTGTTTGTTTTTTAATTGTTGGTCTTTTTTCATTTATAGCGCAAAAATTAAAAACCACAGAGGTGATCAAATACCACCAAAAGAAAGCTCTATTTGTGGGAAGAAAATTATAAAAATGTAGTTTGGGTACAGTGTTGCATGACCACGCAATTGTCATTCAAAATGCGACAGCGCTGAAAGCTAAAAATTGTCCTGGTCAGGAAGGGGGGAAAGTGCCTGGTATGGAAGTGGTTAAAGGACATCAAGCAAGCTTGCCAAATGCTTCTCAAACTAGTGTTTAAAAGCCATATATGGAAATAGAAATATGGAAAATGTAATTACTGACTTGTATTTGAAGGTACAAATTTCAAGACTGGCTTCCCCTGTCATTCATTCACTACCTTGCACGTCATCGAACCAGAAGTATTTTTCACATCCCAACACTTCACTAGCTGTTTTGCTTTTTCCAGGTCAGTGACTCAGTAAGAAGTAAAGCCCCATACCAGATTTTCTGCTTATTTTTGTCTTCAGATTTACCAAAACCATGTAGTTCAAGGGCCTACCCGATTGCATAAAAATTGAAACTCCTAAGGTTTGACCTCATATTACATGGTTTTGGTAAATCTGAAGGAAAAAATCAGCAAAAAATCTGATAGTGTGTATGGGGCTTTAGTAAATGACAGCCGTGGAACATGTTCCTAGAACAGCAGTGACAGCTCCTATATTACTTCTCCCACAGGTTTCCTTTAGAGATGTGTACATATCATTAGTGCAGGTTTAAATACTCACCCTAGTGGCTCCTTTTTAGTAAATGTTAAATTTCGATTTGGACGTGCTTGGTTTATTGGAATTGTAGATCCCTAATAAAAAAATAAAAAAAACTTTTTTTAAAACGATTGTAATATTCACCAGAAATACATTTTCCTGTAGCGGCATGAAGCCCTGAATTAATATTTCCATGGATGAAATTAGTCAGGGTCCTAAATAAATAGCAGGCATACAGTATGTAACCTTTTGCAAGAGTGACATTTAAGAATAATAAAACAAGAAAAAATATATACAGACATACACCACTTTTAAGTACACAATGGGGTTTATTTACTCAAGCTGGAAAGTTCAAAATCAGGTTCACGTCTGTATAAATATACATACATTTATATACATATATGCTGTATATATATATATATATATATATATATATATATATATATATATATATATACACACACACATATATATATATATATATATATATATACACACACACATACACCATGTATATAGTTACCACAGAGGGTCCCTTCAACTCTGTTAAAGGAGGCCTCTTCTGCATCTTCCTTAGGCCAGCCATACAGGAAGCAAATTTATTTGTGTATGACTGGCATAGCGCTGACAGAGGAATCCCTCTTGCTGGGCCATTGTGTTTTCCTGGCATGGGGGGGGATGATTATTGCTAGTGGCTATAGCAGCCGCTAGCAATAATCACAGGTAAAACCCGGCATGCTGGTTGTACCCAAGTTACCTTATCTCTACTCTGGCACTCTGCAGGACCAGACTGTCAAAATGATAGCACTGTTCTGCAGATTACACTGGGCATGGCTCTCCTAGTGTGATCAGCAAAGCTCCACTGTCAGTGTGACATCAACTCCTAAATGCATCAGCTGTGCTAACAGCTCTGTTCTGCTCTTCTTTTGCTTATGAATGATGGTTGCAGCTGTGTTATTCATCCACAAAATACTACAAAAAAACAAAACAAAACAAAAAAAAAGTTTTAAATAAATGCAAAACCTCTTATTAGCGATTAGGCAACCATAATTACTGTAGCGTTAGAAACAACAGTAGTTTTCTTCCCTTGGCAGTATTCTTATATTTTTTGCCGATTTTTTAAACCTTTAAAAATTCCTTTTTTTTTGTTTTTTTGTAACACTGCATGGAAAAATTGTACCAGAAACATATTCTTAATGCCTTCATAAAAAGATTAAATGGTAGATATGTCGTAGCTATAGGCTTTAGTTTCCAGATAGAAGAACAAATATTGGTCATGATAATCTTAGAAAACCTGCCTGTTTCACTGTGTTCATTTTTAATAAATCATACAATTTTAAGCATGCTGAAACATCCCCCTCCCTTCTATCTTCTTCAGTTTTCAATTAACCAACAGAGGATAACCCTAGGACCGGCAGAGAGCAGCTCTCATTTACACACAATGTGCTGGCCTGGCCACTGCATATGTGAACATACAAGCTCTATTGGTCTCAGAAAGAGACATTTTCCATTTGGCATTTTCCCCTTAGGTGCTAGAAAATGTTTTGCACCTCTGTCTGTCAGGCACACTATATGGACATGCTTGTTCAAGATAATGACATCCCTGGAGCAGGAACCAATAAAAACAAGTCAACAAACAACCACTTATATTTCTATCCCTACAACTTCCTTTTAAGACAAGTTGTTTTGTATGCACTCTTTTACTGGCTTAATTTTTTTACTTATCCAATCAACCCTTTCACTGCGTTGAAGTGTTGAATTCCATTCTGCACTTCTCATAAGGAAACAAATACATTTTGCATTTTTTACACATCTGAATAATTGTACAATTTTGCTGTTACTCAATGTCTATTTATTAGTCTCATGATAGCATGATGTTGGTCTGTACCTCCTTTGGATCTGATGGCTGTGTCTGCTTTTTTTTTAAAATAAAAATGATTAAGGCCCCTTTCACATGGGTGCTCTGATCGGGTCAGTTTTTCAGGCAGAACTGATTGGATGCTCCATTCACTCCTATGGAGCAGCAGATGTCAGCAGTGACATGTCCGCTGATGGATGGAAACCCTATTTTCTGTACATCTGGAGCATCGGATCAGATAGGATCGGATGAAAACGAACAGGCGTTACGTTTTCATCCAATCTCCCCATAGAGGACAGTGGGGCTCTGAGAGGTCTGTCTCCGCACAGTGAGCGGAGACGTACCTATCATCCACCTGCTCAGCGGGGATCAGATCGATCCCCCTCTAAGCAAGTGGAATCTGTATTACGGACAAGCCCGTGTAAAAGGGCCCTAATAGTTTATTGTTTAAATAAAATGTATTAAAGGTGTAGTAAAGTCATTCTGTTTATCTTTTACCTAAAGTCTATAATAATGCTTACCTGTAGGTACTGTAAATCTCTCCTAAACATGTACCGTTTAGGAGGGATTTACTTCTGTATAATCCGGTGATATCAATGGCGCATGTGCCCTGAAGGAACAGCAGGGGTACGCTGTTCCTTCAGAGCTCCGTGCCGCAGCTTGGACTCCCATGTGTATGCGTTGGAGTGATGTCATTGCGGCTCGGCCAGATGGCCGAAGTCTGTGAACTCAGAAGAAAGACCGGGTGAAGATGGAAGCACTGTCAGCAGAGACAGTGTGGTGCTGGAGGGCTTCATTTTAAGGTATTTCATAATGTGCTAGTGTGCGGTGCATACTGTACCAGCACATTATAGCATTCCTGCAGGGAAAAAGTTTTTTCCCAGTTTACTACCACTTTATTCTTTAAAAAATTGTGAAAGTGAAAAAAACATGCACCTATCCTTTAAATGTGAATCTTTTACCAACAAATTATTACACTTTCACATGCACAGGCTAGACATCCCACAGGCTAGCCAAGTTTATTAAAGCAGTGTTAATACTGTAACTAAACAGAGTATAGGTAACCGAATAAGTATGTTCTTGCCTGAATTTTGTCGCACCATCCAGCGAAGTACCTGAAGGTCTGCACAGACATCCCCACGTGCGTTTTCAGTGCCAGTGTGTAGACAGCTCCTGAGTCTAATGCTTCAATAGTTGCCAGCTCTTCTTGATGTTCTTCCATAAGATCTGCAAGTCTTAAATGGAAGTTCCAGCTTATACCTTGCTGTTTGCAAACAGTAAAAAGGCCCCAGAACTACCATATTGTAATTGATGCTACTTAAAGAGGTCAGTAAATCTTTACTTGTATATCTCCAAAGCTTTGAGTGTCATTTCTCTCTGGTGCTCCCTTCCTCTGTCATCAGCATGAGTCACTTCTGACACGTTATCCCAACACCAGAGATAAAATAGTGAAGTGGAGTGAGCTCAGCACACAGCTTGTTTATTCACAACACAGCTCCGCATTGTTCCTTCATTCTGAAGGGAGGTGCGTTCTTTTCCTCCAATCAGCTCTCACACACTGTACAAGAGCTCTAACTGCTGCTCCCCTTACTCTGTGCTCTTGACAGATGTAGAAGGATTTTATCTAAATTCAGCACTTTTGAAGGGATGTAGAAAAGAGAAGACAGCAGGATTTGTTTCATCTCTGTGTATCATCTGAGACTATTCACTTCACTGGGTATATGGGAGTGTTTACAATCACTTTAATTAATTAAGTCAATTTGCAACAAAATATAAGATGCCTTGTACACCATTGACATTTTTGTTATTTTATCAGCTGCTTCTGCATTCCGATGAACTATTTCTCAACCCAGTTCCTTAATCAGAGTAGAAGTATGGGTTCTAAAGCAACAAAACTCATCACAGATTTTAAGGCCTGTAAAAGGTCATATGCCTGAGTATAGTAATAATAACAAATGAATTACCATCATCTGTGCAATTCTACATAACACTATACAAGAAAGGTGAGTGATCTTGTACAGTGCAGGTTTAATGCAAATGTGTTCATGTGTAATGAGGAGATTGATGTAAATGTGAAGAAAGACATTATTATAGTTACTGTTTGTTTATACTGTATAGTGACAACGTATTCCATAGAACTTTACAATTTTGGGAAAAAACAAGGTAAACAAGCACACGTTGTTGCTAGCATAGACAATGCAACAAATAGACTGGATGCTCTATGTGCTAGCACACACAATATGAAGTTGACAATCTAGCCATACACTGCACCAGTCATTGGATTCCTGCCAACACCACCTGGCCCGACAAACTTGATTGAAAAATTAAACATGCTACGATAAAAAGAATAATAATAATAAAAAAAAAAATAAAAAAATTAAAGATGCTAAGTGGAAAATCTGCAGCTGAGCAGTGACTGCATCCAATCAGATAGGGTAACTAGACAGCTGCAGGTGCTGTGGCTGTCTGACTTTAAGACCTCTTTCACACTGAGGGATTTTTGCAGGCGCTATAGCGTTAAAAATAGCGACTGCAATCTGCCCTCAAACAGCTGCTCCCTTGTTTCCAGTGTGAAAGCCCGAAGAAAAGTCCTGCCAGCAGCTTCTTTGGAGCGGTAAAGGAGTGGTGTGTTTACAGCTCCTCCACTGCTGCTCCCCATTGAAATCAATGGGGCAGCACGGCTATACCGCTGGGAAAATGCTGCCATTGCGCTGCATTGTGGCACATTGCAGGCAGTTTTAACCCTTTCTCGGCCGCTAGCTGGGGTTAAAATCTTCCGATATTGGCCGAAATGCGGCGCAAATCCGACGGTAAAACGCAGCTAAAAATAGCGCAGTTTTACCGCCGACGCTATGGGCGGCACAGTGCTAAAGGGGTCCTAGGCTGTTCACATCTCCGCGCTCCGAATCGCGGGCGGAATCGCTGCGATTCTGCCCACGATTCACAATAGCGACAAATCGCGGAACGCCCCTACGTTCCCCCATCAATTTCAATAGCACCCTGTACAAGGAGTGATTTTCCTGCGATTTGTCGGGCGACAACAGAATCCCGGGATGCCTGTCGCTGAAAAGAAGTACATGAGCTTCTTTTGGGAGCGACGGGCGTCCTGCAATTCTATTTGCACAATGTTACCGCAATTATCGTCCCCATACGCCAAGATGTCAACGGAGCCTTACTGTGGATGGGGGGAATCAAGTAACTTTTCATGTGATTTATAAAACATGAAACGTGTGTTTAAATCAGAATATCTGGTGAAAACCCAAACATACTTCAGGAGCACAAACTTCATGCATACAAGCAACAATGCTAAAAGCTTTTTTATCTTCTGCTCTCTATGGGCTCAGGTCTATCAATTTTAACTGATTCATGAAACCATATACAAAATGAATCCAAAACTTTTCAAGCTATATACTCAGCTCATAAAGCCTGAGTCAAGGATAATGGTATTTATTTTCAGCCATGTGATTGTAATTTTCAAATCTCACAATACTGTATTTTTTAAGATTATATAATGTACCTTGGTGTCTTGGCTTTACAAACTGGGCCTTATGCAGCATTTTGCATGCATGACTTACCTGTATAATATTCTCCCTCTGTCTCTTGCATTCATTTTTCCCCACTCTCCATTTTCAAAGGCATCTTTTGCTGCAGCCACAGCTTTATCTACATCAGCTACAGAGCAATATGAGACTTTGCATAGCACCTGCGGGCAAACATAATTCCAAATGTTATTTTTTCAAGTCGTAAACAAATATGCTATACTGCAATTTTCAAAATTCTTGGGGATTCCAGGGGAAAAATTGTCCCTCAAACCTTGCCTTTACCCAAAACCATTTTCCACATGAATGTGTAAAAACTCCATTTAAAATGACACAAATGTGAAAATGTTAACTTTAAATTGAGAAAAACACTGTTGCTTTATTTCAGTAATCTAATAAGCAACTCAAATCGAATACAATAAGCTTAAAGCATAACTAAAGCAAAACCTTTAATTACAATTTGGATATAGTGGAGAGGATTTAGAACACGTCAGTTTGTATTGCTCTATGTACCTCTCTTAGGGAGATTCACCCTCTATCTGTCCTGTTTACCATTAAGGATGAGCTCAAGCGTGTTCGTAAGTCCACGTGCCCGTGCCCGCCAGGAAGCTGACACTCTGCAGCTCTAATCACAGGCAGTGAGACATTTCCTGATCCGTGTCTGCACAGATCGAGAAACGTCTCACTGCCTATGATTAGCGCTGTGGAGTGTCAGCTTCCTGGCAGGCGCGGGCACGTGGACTTGCGAACATGCCTGAGCTCATCCTTATTTACCATTATCACCAAAAAAAGTAGAAGAAAACTCCAACCTTTGGGTTGTCACCAGAACAGGAACAGAGGGGAAATATTAAATGGCGATATTAGTTCTGGTTACCAAGTCACAATCAGGGATTCTTCACCTTTAAGGATGCCACCAACATCAACAAGTCAAATATCAGCATTCCCATGGCAGTGTTGCCAACCTACCAGATTGAAATTTACTTACACAACACCCGTATTTTACTGGTACAGCCAAGTTTTTACTGGCATTTCCAAAAGTTGCAAAATTACAGTTTTTAAGTGCAAATTTTAGAATGTAGGCTACAAACAAGTACAATATGCAGTTAGCAATGTGATTTAAGGTAGGTAATAAGGCAAAAAACATATTTCTTATTTAATTTCTGATATAAATAAGTAGCTCAGGGACAGGACTTGGGCAAGAAATTGTAATGGGTGGCACACACACATGAAATTGACTATCACAGTGACGCTGACAGCAGTGTGCAGCAGCACAGATGATGATGACACCTCACCCACATGACACATCCCCTCCTGAGTCACAGTGACAGTCTCTTTCCATGCCAGGTGGTCCCTTCAGTCCACTCCAGTCCAAAGAGCACTGACAGTCTCCCATCAAGTAGACCCACACATGAATCTCCGGCCACTTGCTTGGCTCCCTTGCACCATGACATCACACGACACACGCTCAGGCACCGAGCACCACAGCCATATTTTTTACTGGCAACCTTTTCCTGTCACTGGCATTTACTGGCAGGAGAAAAGTGCAGTTTTTTTACTGGCTGCCAGTAAAAATACTGACAGTTGGCAACACTGTCCCATGGAATCATAGGGATTATTAAATGCATGAAAAGTGTAATGTATTTATGCATGAAATACTGATGGCCTGTGTGTTTTGTCAAACTTTAAGGCCTGTGTAGGAAACTGCAATGTGTATGCAGTTTTCTAAGTGGAAAATTAAAAGGCATGGCATCAACACTGTGATGTGAACAAGACACATAGCTGGCGTGCATTTCTCATCAGTTTTCATGCATGTATGGTGTGAATGAGCCCTCACTTTAAATAGTGTCTATCTTTCCCATCTTATAAAGCAGTCACACTTACCGATCCATCGGTTGGATTAATAGTGTCATAGGTTTTCCCACTGTCAGCATCCGCAAACTGTCCATTTATAAAACATTGGTATGGCATCTTCACGGTCATGTTGTTCACATTTAATGTAGCCTGTCATTTAAAAACTATATGTTAATTATACAAGAAAGCTAGGTAAATTTACAAAGGGTCAATCAACAATAATATGTATTTGTAAGCAGCAATTTCTGTGCTTGTATTCTAAGCCCATGCATATACAGTATATTGCTAAAGCCAAAATACTTACAGTGACCGGACATGTTACAATCTGGTTGTACAATCATCTCTTTATTTCATTTTTCAAAACCTTTAGATAGGAGAGCAAACCTAAACAAGCCATTCATTTTGTATTCAACTGCACAGGCCCTTACACTACAAGGTAGTCCAAGAGAATGTACAGACTGTATAGTGCAGGTATGTCCAAAGTCCGGCCCCCCTTGCCAATTGTGCCCACGTTCCGGTTTCAAACGCCCCCACTGGTAATCTGACTATATATATCTTTTGTGGCCCCCAACGAATCCCAGAGCACCACGGGGGCCACAAAAGATATATACCCATATTTATTGGTGTATAACATGCACTTTTTCCATCTGAAAATCTGTGTAATCTACCACTGACAAGGCTGCAGATGAGCAAGGATGTGCAGGCTGCATTAATTTACAATGGCGAGGTTGCATTAATGGGCAATGGAGAGGCTGCTGATGGACACTGTGCTGGCTGCATTAATTGGCAATGTTGAAGCTGCATTAATGGGCAATGAGGATGCTGCATTAATTGGCAATGGTGTGGCTGCTGATGGGCAATGTGCAGGCTGCGTTAATTGGCAATGGGGAGGCTGCTGATGGGCAATGTGCAGGCTGCATTAATTGGCAATGGGTCTTGGGACCCATTTCCTGACTGGCCAAAAGGAGAAGTGATCCTATTGGCCTAGGAGGAGACGCAGGGGAAACCGCCGCCTGTCGGAAAGAGCTGCCCATGTCATAGATGGGGTAAGTGCGGGGCTGGTAACTGACAAACTGGAGAAGGGGTGGCCCCCCCTCCCCCAAAAAAATACCACCAGCTGCCACTGCTGAGATGTAAAGATGCATATGAAAAGGTAAAAGCAGTATTTTATATGAAAAAAATGCATTGTCAATTGTTAATTGTTTTCTTTAATACACAGTGCTTTAGAAAACTAAATGTAATTTAGTTAAAGCGGAGTTCCACCCAAAAGTGCCACATTTCGCACCTTTCGGAGGACGGGAGAGCGGATATCTGTCTGACAGGTATCCTGTTCCCACTTTCGGGAGTCCGGGCCGCTGCCCATGACCTCTCCGCTTGGCTTCATCCCCTCCTTCACCCTCCCCCTGCCGCCAGGCCAGTAGGAGAGAGGAGCGGAGCCTCGTGTATGCGCAGTAGGGTTCCCGGCATGAAGTCCTAAGGCTACACTGCCAGGTTCCCTTTCTGGCAATGGGGACGGCATCCACCCAACAGCTGATGGAAACTTCAGCTTCGGTGCTGACATCGGTGGACTCCAGGACAGGTAAGTGTCCGATTATTAAAAGCCAGCATCTGCAGTATGTGTAGCTGCTGGCTTTTAACTTTTGTAGCAGTGGGCAGAACACCGCTTTAAGGTAGAGTTTATAGCTACTTTATTATTTACTAAATAGCCTTTAAAAAGAATTTCTGCTTAAAAAATATTAGTAAAATAGGGTACAGGACAAGGTTACTTGTTGATAATAATGTTGGAAAAGCTCTGCAGTGAGCAATCGTTTACCAATGGTTTGGCACGGCTATGAGGACAGACTAAATTTTCTCTCTAGGTTCAGCTAAGGTAACATTTTTTTAAAAGCTGAACAACAGGCAAGCCGCCAAAGGCACAACTGATGTGCTTAGATTGTAACTGTCTTAAAGTGTATGTAAACTCTAACAATAAGTTTCTCTTTTTTGCTCCCTTTTGGTCTGTAAAATCTACCACTGAAAGCATTTTATTATATCTGTTTCACGAGTGCAAAAAAAAAATATCTGGATCAGGATGACAGTGCTGCTCAGTACAGTTTCACCCTAGGAAAAGGAAGTATGTTAATGGCAGTATTACCAGATTAATCTAAAGGAAATAAAATCCAGCCAACATATATAAGGACTGGTAAGCTGCAATACTATCTACACTACAAGAGGATGTACCTGTACAGCTGCAGCGATGACTGAGATATAATTTTTTCGAGCCGGCGATCCCCTTAAAAGTAAAAGGAATTTGAGCGGCTAAAGAGACGCTGGATTACTTTTACAGGCACTGGAAGGGGGTTTCCCGCCATCACCTTTACTGGGCTCCGTGCGATCGGAGAACCTTGCAAGGATGTGACCGACAGCATCCAATTTCTTTGACACAATGAGAGGAACGGATGTTGTTTTTCCCACTGTGTGATGTCAGAAACTGTAAGCCACAAGGATTTAGATTTTGTTACTTCTGGTTTTGGTCTCATGTAAAAAAGCCATCACTGGCTTGTGAAAGCATCAGATCAAACTGATCTAGGTTTGATCTGATGCTTTGAAGACCAGAAAAGAGGTCTGGGTCTAATAGACCCCAGATCTTTCCATTAAGATGAACTGTCACAGCCTATGCTATCACAAGGGATGGTGTTCATTCCTTAGGGTGTCAGCGGACACCAATGGCTGGCCTGCTCGGATCCGTCTGAAAAACAGACAGGCGGATCCAAGCGGGCCTATCACGTGAAAGGGGCCTTAGGATAACAATAAAAGTGATTAAAAAAAAATGAAAGTTACAGCGTAAAAAATTTTTTTTAAACAAACATATTTTTAAAAATTGAAAGCACACCACACATGTGAGGTATGTGACAAACGTCAGAGCGAGAACAATAATTCTGGTGGTAGGCCTTCTGCATAATCTAAACTGTTAACCTGTAAAGGCTTTTAAAGCATCACCTATGGAGATTTTTAGGTGCCATGGTACGCAATTTTAAACTGTGACATGTTTGGTACCTATTTACTTGGCATAACGTCATCTTTTAAATTTTACCAAATAATCAGGCAGCATATTGTGTTTTTGTGCATTAAAATTCATTAAAGTGTATTTTTTCTCAAAAAAAATGTGTGAAAAACTGCTGAGCAAGTATTGTGTGACATAAAAATATGCAACACCCACCATTTTATTCTCTAGAGCCTCTGCTTAAAAAAAATATATATATCTATCTATATATCTATAGATAGATATATAGATAGATAGATAGATAGATAGTTAGATATATCTATATATATAGATATATACTGTATATATGATTGGGAGTTTTAAGTAGCTTTCTAGCAAAACAATTATATTATTATATATATATTTATAGGAGAGAAGTCAGAATTGCCTTGGACTGAAACTGTTTAACTGGCAAAAGATTTGTATTTCATTCAAGTCAATCTTGTGAGCCAGGCTCACACTGCTCCCCCCACCGCATTTCAGCATGTTCACTGTCAGCCTGAGAGGTGGCTAGTCAGGGGTGGCCTGTCAATTAAGGGCGCATGGGCCCCATCCATGCGTCCAGCCCCTTGCAAGATGCTGGGCGCATGAATTCCAATGGGGTGGGGTGTTTTTTTGAAGCACTGATTAGTGCCAAAGGCTCTAATAGGCTTCAAAATAGGGTGGGCTAGGGGCGCAGAGAATGCACTCACAGTCCACCCAGGTGTGCCACAATAGCAAATGAATATTTGCTATTGTAACAATGATCCTCCTCCCAGTCAATCAGGAAGCGGGTCTGAGACCCATCATCCGATTGGCTGAAAGGATAGGCAATCCTTTTGAATGCCTAGGAGAAGGGCAGGAGACGCACAGCCGCTGTGAAGGGGGACGGGGACAAAGGAGTCGCTGCCAGATGCTTGCTGCCCGATGCCTGCGGTTCAAAGTCTGATGCCTGCGGCCTATATGGGGTAAGTGCTGGACTGACCAGCAGACGGGGGGGAGATGCTTATTTGCCGTACCACCCCCCCCCCCTCCAAAAAAAAAAAAACACCAGCCACCACTGTATCTAGTGCAGTGTTTTTCAACCTTTTCTCTGTCAAGGCACCATTTAAAATGTATGGACAGTTTCGAAGCACCCCATTCAAAAACGGAAAAGCAATTCTAATAGTTTTACATAATGCAGCAACATCCGCAAGTCCAAGTAGGACACCCAACAATTTGACTGATTTATTCTTCCAAAGAAAATACGCTTTTGCAAATTGGTACTGACTAGTTTTCCAATGTTTCTCTTCTCCCTCAGTTTTTCTATATCACTCAGCTAATGTATAAGGTTGTAATGGTGCACAATGAAAACACCGGACTTAGTGTGACTAAAAAGGCAGTCTGCACCCACACACCAGCTTGTATACAATTTTTGAGCAATTTTTAGGCATTTTGCCAAGGCAGTCCTGAAGAAACCTCAAGAAAAAGGCTGGTCAAGTGCTCCAAGTGTCTAGTGCTGGTCCTTACTTTTTTATTCTGAGAAGCTCAAATAAAAACAAAGTGGGATACTTACACTAGTTACATTTAAAGTGTTACTAAAGCCAGGACCCTGCATTTACTATATCTGGTCTCCCACAGTACACAGAATATACATGAACAGAAAATGCAATTATTTTAGTAAATTTAAACTGCTAAATGTCCAGCTGCTCACTGGTTAAAGATTGTAGGAGGAGTCTTAATTCTCCTCTGACTGTCCGATGAGGCTGCAGGACCCATGACCTTTTGTCTGGACAGTGCTGATTGGCCCTGTGCCGATCACATGCACCCTCCTGAACAAAAAACACAAAAAAACTCTCTAGCAATACACACCAAACTGAGAATGTGCGGAGTGCTTCTTCTGTACTATCCGCAGATGAATTGGGGACTGGGAAAGAAGGGGTGGATCAAAGCCTTTTTACACAATGTAGGGGATTAACCCGTTCCACAGTCAGCATGACAAGCTTGCTTTACTGCAAATACAGATTGATTTTGCTTCCCTTCCTCTTTCTGTTGGGATACCCCAAGGTTCTGTCCTTGGGCCCTTCCTATACTCTCTATACCTCTTCACTGGGGCAGTTGATAAGCTCCCATGGTTTCCAATACCACCTTTATGCCGACGACACCCAGATCTATCTCTCCACTCCTCAACTCACCCCCTCAATCTCCTCACAGATTATTTCCCGTCTTGACTACTGCAACACTCTCCTTAATGGCCTACCCTTAAGCAGGCTACCCCCCTTCAATCTATTATGAATGCTGCTGCTAGACTAATATACCTCACTAATAGTTCCGTGACTGCTGCCCCTCTCTGCCAATCCCTTCACTGGCTTCCCCTACCCCACCGTGTAAAATTCAAAATGCTAACCATAACATAAAAAGCAATCCACAACCTCATCCCCATCTACATCACCAACCTCATCTGCATATATTGCCCAAATCGTCCCCTCCGCTCCTCCGACGACCTCCTGCTTTCTAGCTCCCTTGTTACCTCCTCTCATGCTCGCCTTCAAGACTTCTCCAGAGCCTCTCCCAACCTCTGGAACTCCCTGCCCCAGTCTGTCCGCTCAGCCCCTACCCTGTCCACCTTTAAGAGTTCCCTGAAAACTCATTTATTCAGGGAAGCCTATCCCACATCCACCTAACTGTCCCCAAACTGCCCCCATCAAATCATTCTCTGTAGCTATTACCTTTTGTACCACCACCCCCTCCCTTTAGAATGTAAGCTCTACAAGCAGGGCCCTCCTGTACCTTTTGTATTGTACTGTAATTGTGTAGTCTCCCCTATACATTGTAAAGCGCTGCGTAAACTGTTGGCGCTATATAAATCGTTATTAATAATAATAATAATAATAATAATAATAATAATTTTGCTGTTGTAGGTTTAGTAACACTTTAACAATTGAATGTTTTAATGAATACATAACTGAACTAGTTATTTTTTTATATATCCCTAGAGTTCAGCTTTAAGTCATCTTGCCATGTCTGGCTATGATCTTAAATAAGTAAAGTTAGCAGGTGGCAGGCAGCCAGAGGGCTGTGGCTGTTTATTGTTCTACTTACTGTATGCCAAGAGTATGACGCAATTAGCCGTACAGGCTAAGCTATCACATATCTCCCTACTTTTTGCACTCACTGTCCACTATTCCCTCTACACAAGTTCTTTAACAATGATTCCCAAGTAACTACCAAATACAAACGGCATCTAACAAAATGTCCTGGACCATTCAGTGATATTATTTGCACTTTTTTTTGTTGTTGTTTAGACAGTTGACAGATTTCAGGAAGAGTTTTGACAGTGAAGGATGAAAAAAAAAAAAAGACTGGTCCTAGAAAACGGTCTCTCTCTTCAGGTTTAAGGTCGGTGTCAATGGGCTTTTGTTTGTGTCAGAACAGCTTCTTTCTCCATTCAAGTGTATGAAAATAAGCAGGTTGGGTAGGCCTGCCAATAAATTCTAAGCCCTTGTACACATGGTCGGACATTCCGACAACAAAATCCGTCAGATTTTGTCCGAAACTTGTGTTGCATACACATGGTCGGACAAAGTTGTCGGGAAATCCGATTGTTCAGAACGTGGTGACGTTATTTCGTTACGACGGGACTACGTTCAGGCTAGTAGCCAATAGCTTTGGTCTAGGAATTTGATCTGAGCATGTGTGGCACTTTGTCTGATCGGAATTCTCTACAAACGATAGGATAAGTCCCATCAGACTATGTTGTCGGAAATTTTTATAGCCCAGCTCTAAAACTTTGTTGGTCGGATATTCCGACGGAAACAGTCCGATGGAGCCAACACACGATCGGATTATCCGACAACACGGTCCGATCGGACATTTACCGTCGGAATGTCCGACCGTGTGTACAAGGGCTAAAAGATCTCAAAAGCATTTCAAACTGATGTGAAAGACATATTCATCGACACAGCCCACTGACACAGGCCCAAAAACAGCTATGTAGCTTGGAGAACACTGATAGAACCAAAGACTGGCTGTATTGAGACCACAAGGCACCATAAGCTCATACAAATCTTCTACAAATTGATTTTCAGCACTCACATATTCTATAACTAGCTCTTCTTTATCTTCTCCTCTGAATTTCCTCACAACCATCTGTATGAAGTCTTGAAATGTAGTGGCCATATAGACATCTTCATTCTGTACTTCTAACCCACCACATTTCTGTTTGATCTCCTCAACCAACCTGTGAAAGTACACGATTCAGAATGGAAAAGATATAATGGCACATAAAAGTTACCGTCAGCTGCCCTTCCTTAAATGCTATCTGTCCCTAAGGCAAGGGCATTTGGACTGCAGTCCCTATTTAAAGTGACCGTTTTGCTTAAATAAATCTTTAAAATAACTGTCCCCTACAAAGAAGACATAGGGATTTACTAAAGGCAAATAGGCCGTTCACTTTGCACAGGAAGTCGCAATGTGCAAGGGAATTAGCCCCAGAGCTTAGTGAATAGGGTGAAGTTTTACTTTGTAAAGAATATCCAATCAGTGCAAGGAAAAGAAAATACTGTACAGCATTTTTGCTTGCAAATAAGTAGATGATGGAAGTCAGCTTCATCTCATTCACTAAGCTCTGGGGCAAATTTGCTTGAAAAGTGAACAGTCTATTTGCCTTTATTAGATCAATACCTTAGAATACTTACCTCCCCTGTTGCCAACAATGCCAGTCCCTGCAATATTGAAAATTCTTCAGAATCTGATACTTCCAGTGGTGACCCCCCCCCCCATGTCACTACAGAAGAGTGGTGATACAGGGGCTTTCAGATCAAAGTTATGGGTGCAGCAGGAAACAAGGAATCCAACTTTTCCTAGAAGTGTTGGATTCTGCTGATCGTCAGTGTTTGCTTTTATAGATTGATTTACACACTGAAGTAAGCTGTGGACCACTTGCACACGTAGGTACTATTTTTATTCCCTCTGTTCACAAATTAGAGCAACGTTTTGGTCACCTCCATGTATCAGCTACATATACTGTGTCAGCAATGTGCTTTAGCTGTACTTGCAAACTGACACCTAAATATCTGCACAGTCTCCCTTGCTTATTTACTGGGGCTGGGGGTCCTATAATTATCTGCTCCTGAGAGATCCAGAACCTAATCAAAACACCACTGCTATCACATCAGTCTCAGGAGCTAACACCAGTGTGTAAATAATTTCTGTGGTTTAACTCACCATACAACTTCTTCTACATCTATATAGATCAGACCAAAATGAGGGACAAATGAGGAGGAATGAGGGGCAGAGGGACACTGCCCCAAATCAGGGACAGTCCCTCAAAATTAGGAACAGTTGAGAGCTATGCCTCTAGTGTCTCCTAATCACTGTTGCCAACACCATCGTGAATAGGGGAAATATTCACTGCACAGCTGTTATGCCAAGTACACACGAGCATATTTTCTGTCGGAAAAAACTTGGATGGTTTTTCCGACGGAATTCCGCTCAAGCTTGGCTTGCATATACACGGTCACACAAGTTCACTGAACTTTCAACCGTCAAGAACGCAGTGACATACAACACTACGACGAGCCGAGAAAATGAAGTTCAATGCTTCGGAGCATGTGTCGAATTGTTTCCGAGCATGTGTAGGAATTTTGCACATCAGAATTTGTAACTTTTTCCAACCGAAAAATTGAGAACCTGCTCTCAATCTTTTGCTGGCCCAAATTCCGCCAGCAAAATTCCGATGGAGCATACACACGATCGCATTTTCCGACCAAAATCTCTCATTGGACTTTTGCTGGTGGAATTTCCGATCATGTGTACGGGGCATTAGAACTTTGGGCCAGTCCACCTTTAAGTTTCAAAGCTCTTTTATACTACCAAGAGTATGGACTTTGCCAACAATGGCACAAAGCTGACAATTTGGAAAACACAGCTGAAGGTTATAAATATTACAACAGGGCTATGTTTAGTGGGAAGGAAAAATATGCTTAATTCCTTCTGTCCAAGTCCTAGGAACTTTTTAAATACCACTGACCTGACAACATCCATGGATGCAGCCCCAGATTTAAAAAAATCAGTTGTGTCTTCTATTACAGCAACATTAGTTAGAATCCCCTTCCAAATGTCCTGTATAAAAAAAATAATGCCTGTCAATGATGGCTACATTTTCAATAAAATGACATGACATCTTTATAGATCAGTCTGACATTTGTACTGTTTTCTTTTCAGATCAGAAAGTGGAAAGCATACTCACTTCAGAATTTGTCGTTTAAAGAACTCATGTGAGGGGAAATGTGTGTTGTGCTTATGGTAATTCTTACCCTGATATTAGATTCCATATTTTTTTCCTCATCGGTTAACTCCAAGGTGGTAACTTCACCTCTTGAAAAGTAATTAGATGCAGGGATCATTTTCCCATTTTCAAATTGAAGATTTTTGACAATTAACTGTAACATAAAAATAAATATACATATAAAGGTGAAGTCTATGGTGCATGGTAGGGAGCATGGTAGGAAGCATGTAGTGCCCCATAAAGTTCTCTCTGCATTATATACAGTGTGCTGCAAAAAGCTTGGTAGTTGAAAGAGACGCCAGTCACACGACTTTGAGTAGACATATGATTGGGTTTCCCTTTTCTAAGCTTTTTATTCAAAAATTAATTGAAATAAATGACACTTGCTAGTTTTTGGACTCTGTAAAGCACAGTGCCATGCTTTATAAATGCGTCAGATATTATTATTTTTTAAACAACAGTATGGCTGCGGTAAGACCATGCTGATGCTGAATCAGCCCCATATCGGATGATATTTACATCAGACATATGCTATACATTTGCTGGAGAGGCATTTGACCTACTTATAAAATATATTAGGCAGTCATATTCTGCATAGACACTGCATCAAATAAAATTTTTGCAACATCTGTTCTTCAGCTCTTAGTGCCGGATCACGCAGGGGCGGTGTGTCAGGTGACTTAGATGCCTGACAAGTCACGCTCCATGCATTGCAATGGAACCATTCTAATAGGAGTGAATCATGTGGCTCCAACTTAGAAAAAAAGTTCCTGTGCTACTTTGGGGCGACTTCGGATCGGCTTGCATTGACTTTCTATACAGAAGTAATTTTGCAAGCTGAGACTTTGAAGCCGCCTTGTGTGAACCGGCACTTACTGTATTCCTCAAGTTTATAATGTTACATTCATTCATTCAAACATTGAGGTGGCAAATTACTGCATTTTACAATAAAATAAAATGATTCCCTATGGTGGCCTACTGTCTATTGTGCTGAACGTAATGAAGGGAAGAAAGTGAATCCTCCTAGTGCTGAACTTATGGAAAAAAAAGCAATATGGAGAAGACCTACAGGGGTTAATTTACTAATACTGGAGAGTGCAAAGTCTGGCGCAGCTGTGCATGGTAGCCAATCAACTTCTAACTTCAGCTTGTTCAATTAAAGTGATTGTAAACGATTACCTTGTAAGACAACCCAATAAATTTAACATAGAAATGAAAGACAAAACATTGTTGTATAGATATAGAAAAACATTGTAAATACCTTTTTCCCTTTTTATAAGTGAGTACATTTCCTCTGTTCTCAGTTGCATAAGACTTGGGGGAGGAGAAGCAGCAGTACACTGAGCTTTCTAGTGAATGACTGTGCAGGGTGGGCATGTCAGGACAAGTCTGATCATTGGAGGAGAGCACACTGAGTTCCAGGCATAGCTAGAGAACTGACCACAATGTGTTCTCCTGCTTAGTGTGGTCAGTTTTTAATTGGAAAATGGAGGGACTGGCAGGAATCAGGGTTTCCCACTCAAAGGAAGCAATACAAAGAGAATGGGATAGTTTCTCATACAAGTACATGGTACAGCAGGCACATATCAGGAATATGAAATGTTGGGGTAACAAACACTTTAAGCTTTGACAAAAAAAACTGGAAGCTGATTGGTTTCTATGCAGAGCTGCACCAGATTTTGCACTCTCCAGTTTTAGTAAATCAACTTTATAACCTGCACTGGCCAGGCTCACATGCAACTAACTCCACTGCTTCTGTGCTTTAGACATTGGTCAGGATGAACATTACCTACACATTCTCCATATTATGAATGCAGTGAATATGTGGTGACTGCTTCAAAGTGATTTTTTGGTCACATAGCTGAAAAACTTATATATTCACACACATCATCGTTTGTCCTTTTCATACTAGTCGTCATCTTTATATTACAAATTGGCTGGCAATAGGTCTGTTAAGTCTAATCATGCCTTTCACGTTTACCAAATTATTGTAGTTTACAATATGAGTCCTAAATGTTCACTAATTTATATAATGTACTGAACATTTAAATTGATGAGCATTTTGGTACAGATATCAAAGAAAATACATTATTTGCATTAATGAAATGTTCATCATTGAAGTCAAATTTGCATTATAGTTATCCTTGTTCAGGTCAGTAATGCATGTCTTTTTTTTTTGCCTACCATTTTTTCATCTTTACCAAAAAGAACTAGTCCATTTTTTGTAACAAGTCCTGGTCTTGGTGCCTCACCAATAGGCAACGGTTCACCGGCAGGCAGTGTTCCCTCCAGTAGAGATGATCCATACAGCGTTACCATCTGGTGGAACAGTAAATCACAATAAACATTTATTTTTTAAGTGTGTGTTATATCGTCTCAGATTCTAGAGCAGGGATAGGCAACCCCCGGCACACAAAGTCTCTTTTGCTGGTGCTTGACTCACTCCCCATCAGCAGAGCAGTGCAGGGAAGTGTCAGTAAGACACTAATGCATTCCAATTTCAGAATTCCCTACGCCACACCTGCGCTAAGGGGGAGGTACTGTGCCCCCACACATTGTAAAAGATGGGAAACATTGGTTCTCTAACTTTGCTGTAGCTGCGATCGTCAGCTTTTGTGATGGGAAGAGATTGGGTGCAGTTCTGCTGGAAAGTGGGGGCATCCCTGTTTCCAGGAGGAGGAGGACTGTCATTGGCCACTGCTAAAGCCAATCACAGTCCTGCTAGCCCCGCCCACCATCTGGAGGAAGATCACTCGCTTGGTTGTCACTACCAATCTCAGAAAGAAGGGATTTTGCTATGTTTGAGAAAACCACAATCAGGTGACAGTTTGTGGAATTACTGTTGTGCAGGAGCATAGCTATAGGGGTCTCAGGGGTCTCAATTCCCCTGTGCACCTCTATGTCAACCTCGCCACCCTCCTATCCAGGCTTTGCAGCCAGGTCAATGCACAGTCTCTAGCTCACCATGCCCCTGCCTCAGGAACTTTTGCTGAGCCATACACCAGTCATGGGGGAAGGGGATCCAGAGAAGGCCGAACTACAAGTCCCTGAAGGGGGGGCAGGGGAGCCCATGAGGGTCAACAAAGTATTTATTACACCCAACCACCTACTATTACTGACCTAGGATCCTCTGCCCCTAGATAAAATAACAAGAATAAAACCATTGACACCAGTGGCAGAACTGCTAGGGCAGGAAAGGTCGCCCTTGCGACTGGGCCTTGGTGTTCTGCCACCATGGGGCGGCCCCAAGATAGCATGGGGCTATAAAAAAGGGCAGTGTGACAGGAGTAAAGGGCCTCTGGATCAGCGGGAAGGGCCCGGGGCCCAGAGGGAAGGGTCCCAGCTGGGGGTCTGAGGGGCCCTTCACAGTTTCTTGCACTGGGGCCTTGAAGGGTATAGTTATGCCTCTGCCTTTAAGCCACAGCTAGTATTCAGCGCAATGAAAATCCCACCCAACTTTTCTTGTGGTTCAGAGCGCTGCACCTTTTCTCAGCTGCGGTGGCCCAACTTATGATCCTGTATACAGGCCCACTGCTTTCACAAAATGCTCCGGACCTGAGCTCATCATTGCTCATCCAGTTCAGGTGCTTATATGTGACATCACATACAAGCACGTGGGCTGGATGCGAGAGTTGGATCAGCAGGATGAGTGTGCCAGGACAGGTAGATTTTTCTCATCTACCTGAGTAACGTCATCGCGGCTTCATCGAATGACAGTGGCGGAGCAGCGAGACCCACCGAGAAGATGGATGCTTCCGACTACAGGGGACAGCGGTGACTTCGCTGGCTCCTGTGTCAGGTAAGTGACACATAATAGACTACTATGCGATGCATAGTAGTCCATTATGCTTTACCTTTGCAGGGAATCAAAGAGGAAGTAAACCCATCAGGACTGTAGTTAACCGTAAGTGAGGAGGTGCACATAATACAATAGTGTTGAAAGGCCCAGGAAGTCAGAATACTTGTCTGGGTCTTCTCCAGGGTAAAGGATTAGTGATCACCCCACTGTTTATTTTTATTTTTGTGCAGCCTCAGTCCCAATTGTAATTTTTTACTGTGCTGGCAGGTCCAGTACCAATGTATGTATCCACAGGGGCATAACTATAGGGGTCGCTATAGTGACCCAGGCCCCATGCTTCAGGGGGCCCCTGTGGCTTCCCTGATAGATGCTCCTGGATAGGAGGGGTTGCGCAGTGGAGCAGATTTTAGAAGAACTGCACCCCTCTATTATCCTTCTCGCTTCTGCAGCCGCTGAATGCCTACGGGAAAGAGAGCAGGAGAAGCAGGCTTTCATAGGCAGCAGGACCCAGGAGGATAATGGAGGGGTTTGGTTATTTTATAAGCCACTCTGCCATACTGCCCCTCCTATCCAGCCTGGTGTCCGGATCATCGGTCTGCCTCTCAGCTCCGCCCCCTGCTGCTGCCAGGTAAGTCTTGCTTCCTGGCCGAGTGTACAAATGCATTCTCTGCCCCCCTCCTGTCACAGTGCCTCCCTCCTGTTATACTGTGCCCCCCTGCTGTCATGCTGCCCCCCTGCTGTCACGCTGCCCCCCTGCTGTCTAATGCCCCCTTGCTGCCCCACTGCTGTCATACTGCCCCCCTACTCTCACACTGCCCCTGCTTTAACACTTCCCCCCGCTGTCATACTGCCCCTTGCTGTCTCACTGCCCCCCCAGCTGTCACACCTCCCCCCAGCTGTTACACAGCCCCCCCTGCTGTCACACTGCCCCTCAGTTGTCACACTGTCCCCCTACTGTCACACTGCCCCCTGCTGTCACACTTCCCCCCTTGCTGTCACACTTCCCTGCTGTTGTCATACTTCCCCCACTGCTTCGAGCAAGGCAGATAATACTCTCTCCACCTTTAAGTCAGAAGAATGTGGTTAAAGCAGGTTTGTCACAGGTCTGCGAAAATCCTACCAGTACCTCTGACAGATTGGCAGCCAAGCTGAATTACCAGGTATTTATAACAATTATATTGTTGTTGTCTCCTTATTTCCACTCTGTCCTCTCTCTCCCTTTCCCACTCTGTCCAATAATACAAACAGAACATTATTATTTGCACATAGAAAACAGCCCACTTTTACACTTGTAAAGTGTCGAATCTCTATTACTTTTTTATAACTTCGTAACAGAATAGCTTTAAATGAACACTAAAATGGGAATTAAAAATAAAGTATTGTATATCTTCAGGACTCACACCTGGTCATTTATGACAGTCCAAGCTCCTGGTACTTTATCATGTCCACGGATCCAGTTATGGATAGCCTCTGCAGAGTTGTCCCAGGAGATCTGCAAAAAATATCCCAAGTTTGGGTTACTTTTGGGTACAGTTATTGTAAATTTAGACATAACCTCTCAAAATCTGTAACCTCAAAAAGTAATCAAACATACCAGACAACAAAAATCACATATTACCCTTCTACTCCTGTCTACAGATACCATAAAAGGCGTATGACCAGGCAAATAAGACAAGGTGGTTCTACTGGTGCCTCTTTAGTTTCTCTGATGAATACCTCCAATATACATGATCTACATTAGACATCTTTGTACCAAACTAACCAGCAGGCATTTATTACTTCCACTCTCTCAGTGGTGACCTCCCTTTTTTTCACTTGTCCCTTTAAACAAATAAAATTCTGGGGTGCACAGATCCAAGCTGGACCCACTGAATCCAATTCCTCATACCCTTTCTTTTTACTTGAGGTTATTTTAAACACCCTTCTTTGGCAGTCATTACAGGAATGTGGTGGTTTATTTTGTTATCTGGGCTGACACACTGTCATACCTTCAGTCAGGTGCTTATTGTGACTGTTTTATGTACATCTTGAAGGACACATTTGTATACCATGTGCAGCTTATGCCTTATTGCAACCTGTTACAATTTTGTGAGAAGTCTATGTTTCATTGTAATCTGTTGCGCACCTTTAAATAAAAAAATAAATAAAAACAGACCACTTGCTAGGCCCTATTGCCAATTGAGAAATAGAGAAAGCTGTATGAGTTGAAGAAACCAAGACTAAATATAATTTCTTCGACTTTGGAACACCTAAATAGCCTATTGATTGCCTTCATTGCAAACAACCTCTTAGGAAATGTTCTGTTTTCAAATCATCATTCCAGGCTAAACTTCTCTAGCCCAGTAGTCACTTATGTTAATTTCAGTGTAATATGAAAAGAAACATTGTCAATATTTGAAAAATTACAGTTTCCGATTTCTTCCATGCTAATTTTATCTAGCATTGAAGTTATCTGGCCAAGCAAACCTTTGTTATAAATTCAATAAGCGCATAAGTAACAACTACTCTCTTTTCATCCACCTCCCTAATTTCAAGACCAGAAAGCACATAGATTTATAGATGTAGATGGCAAAGACTCCTAGGATATTGTTTTAACAAGCTCTGCTCCAAGTATACTGAATACATTTTGTCAGATCTAGTAAAGCAACTTCAATGAAAACCAGAATCTAATTAATATTTATTAACTAAACTTATAACTCTGCAGGTTTTAAAGGCCAGCTTCATTAATGACCTTAGCATTTTCTTTTTTCTGGATTCCTTCGTAAGTGGCCCCATCTTCTGGTTGGTCTATACGAGGTGCTTTACCATCAGCAATTAACTGTACAGCTTCCACCTAGAAAATAAAAATAATATTCATATGTATACCTACAATATATTGTATATTATTTACATATCAAGATTGCAGAGTCAGGCTAATATCAGTTATGCCAGTTATGCAAGTAGAGTCACTCCAGGGTATAAAACGAAAAATCACTCTTCTGCCATTATTCAGGGCAGAACATGTTTGCTAACCCCTTGAAGAACTATGCAGTAATATTGCATATAAAGATTTATGTTTAGGGAAAAGTTTACTTTAACTTTTCACATGTCGATTTCTAATGAAAAAACCACATAAAAAAAAATAAAAATACAAAGACTGCCATTGCTGATGTCTCCAACTAAAAAGTGTTTGTTGGCTGGCTGTCATGTTCATCCACTTTACTTTCACAGTTACTCACCCTGGACAAATATGTAGATCAGAAATTCTAAATATTCTACATTTATCTCAGTAAAAGTGTACTTTAAAACTATAAACTTTTTTACAGTATGCCTAATTTCTAGAGCAGTGCCTATACAGGACAAAATGTGTTGTTTAGTGAGAAAGCAGAAAAAGAAATGTATGTTAGTTGGCAAACAGACTATTCAATTTCAACATATATGGATAGCATTGCATACTGTTAAATGGGTAAATCTGTATTAAATGAGAGGTATCAGCTTAGTCTCAGTTGTGCCAACAGTGCATATATTTGTTCACTACAATAACACAACATTGGGGCCCTCCAAAAACTACTACTACCTGGGCTCAAGATTCAGTCGTGATTCCATTGTGCATCTCATATATACACTAATTGTCGTATAGAATGTCACATGTCAAGGTCCATGCTTTCCACAAGCCCACACACCATAATGAAATACAGCCTAATGGTAAACAGCTTATCATACTTAAAGACTACTACTGTTGAGACCTCATGATTGTCAGATTTGCTGTGATGGCTGTAGTGATTATGTTGCCTTAAAATGGACTAACTCCTTAAAAATTATTAAATTATTACTTTAATATAAGAAACAAACTTAAGCACAGAGTTTACCTAAATACATTCCATTAAATTTGGAACCACTGTTCACCTTTTCCTCTGATATTAAGCAAAATGTGAAATAGAAATGGAAGGTAAGCTTTTCTTTCTATTACTTGATTTTTATCTTTCCACACAAGACACCAAATTATTACAAATAGTTGTATTTAAAAAAAAAAATATATAGACTTACAGAAGGTTAATAAAAGTTTTTGATACCAATTAATAATTAATAATTACATGTAAAGTTATGTGAAATGCAAGCAATGAACACACTTGAAAAATGCTTTGTCCATTAAAGATATTTATTATATCTTTATTTTAAATATCACTATTAGAGCACTTTAATTTACCAAGTCCTTGTGATAATTAATATTATTGTACCTGATCGACATGGATTTTTTTTTCAACCTGACTAAACAGTATTTTACTAACTATATGTAACTTTTTGGAACCAGAAACATTTCCTGTGGTTGTCAAAAACCTTTAATATATCATATTGTGTACTGGATAAGTAAAAAAAAAAATACAACACAGCCCAATAAGACATTCTAACACAATTGCAATTACGTTACAATTGTTCATGTTTTTTTCTTGAAAATGCCCTAACATTTTTCCACAATGGAACTACATTGGACAATACAGACACATTAGAAAACTTTAAAACTTTAATACACAAATCAAGCTTTTTGTAATATCGCATGCCTAAACATTCCTATGGTATCAAATTAATCTGGATGCTGGTCATTTTGACTCATGGCAGCAAAATAAAGGGTCATTGTCAGGGAAATAGCCGCAATCTCACGAGGTACGTTCGTGTTAGCGCGCGTCAGCGCCTACGTAAGCGCAAAGTAGGTTCAAGACGAACGACCGACGCTACGTCTAACCGGGCGGGCATACGCGGTGATGCTACGAATACACAACGTACTCGACGTAGCCGTACGATCGCCCCGACGCGCTCACGACGTGACCCGGTCATCTCGCCTATTTAAACGTTCGCCTGACAGTGCCGCATCGCTGGATTATCGTCAGCTCTCCTGTGAACCTGTACCCGTGTTTCCTGTTATCCGACCTCCTGTGTACCGACCCGGCTTGCTTGACCTGCTCCTGTTATTCTCCTGGCTCTGACTCCTGGCTTGTACCCGACGCTCCTGATCTGCTTCCTGCACCTGATCCCGGCCTGTCTTGACCACTCTCTGGACTTCCGCTGCCCACTCTCGGACTTACTAGCACAGTTGCCCCTAGAGGCTTGCTTACCGGGCACCTGACCTCTGCTGCTACTACCTGGCAACCAGTGCTACTGTGGGCACTGCATCCCTGTGTCCACTTCAGGGTTGCGCTGCACTCGGCCGCAAGGGGAGCCCTCTCAGCATCTCGGCCTCACTCCTGACCGTGACAGTATAATCCAGCCATGTCAGAGGTCGACAGAGGTGACTCCCCATTGGAGGCCGTTTTACAAGAACTTACGGCCCTTACTCCAGCTATTCAGGAGCTCCGAGAGAGATATCACTGGTTGAAGGAACGCCTGCAACACCCGCTTGAACCACCCACCTCCTCTGGTCAAGTTCCTGCTTCTACAACCTCAGCAGCCCCAGAACCACGAGTCCCAGCCCCGGAACGCTTCTTTGGGGACCGAAGAAAATTCAGATCCTTCAAAAACTCATGTTTTCTCTATTTCTCCCTGCAACCTCAGACCTTTTCTTCAGAAGCGACCAAGGTGGGGTTCACCATTTCACTGCTGAGGGACGATCCCCAGGCGTGGGCCCATGGCCTGCTGGAGCAATGCAGCCCTTACGTGGATACTTTGGATCTGTTCTTTAAGGCCATGGCTCGCTTGTTTGATGATCCTTTTCGGACAGCTACAGCCGAAGCAACCTTGTACGCCCTTCGCCAGGGTGAGCGACCTGCAGAGGACTATTCAGTAGAATTCCGTACCTGGAGCTCTGACTCCGGCTGGAACGAAGCGGCACTAAAATACCAGTATCGGGTGGGGTTGTCCGAAGCCCTTAAAGACGAGTTAGCCAGATTGGAGATTCCCACTACCCTTGAGGATCTCATCTTACTCGCCATCCAGCTCGACAGGCATCTACGGGAACGCCAGTCTGAACGCACCCGGACTTCTTGCTCCATCCAGGCCCCACCTTCAGCTCGCCCAGCAGTAGCTCCCGTTCTGAGGGGCATGCCCCGTCCCGCTTTAACCTCCGAAGAGAGACTTCTTCGCCGTCAGGCACACCTTTGTTTTTACTGTGGGGAATCGGGACATTTCATTAACAACTGCCCCACAAGGCCGAGTAAACCAGTCCAAGCACTCCATCTCATCTTCAGGTAGCAAAGTCAGCTTCCGCCCACATCACTCTTCCAGTCACATTGATGGTGGCAGGCAGCGGAATCCCCCTACAAGCAATAATTGACTCTGGAGCCTGTAGTTGCTTCCTGGACTTAACCCTGGCTAAGAGTCTGGCTCTTCCCCTTAACCTCAAGGAACAGAGACTGACCGTTCGTTTGGCCGATGGCTCCTTACCCAGTTCAGGTCATGTCACCAAGGAAACTAGTCCCATCCTGGCGATCACCGATTCAGGTCACCGGGAATTTCTTAAATTTGATGTTCTGAGTTCTCCGATGTTCCCCGTTATTCTAGGGATTCCTTGGCTACAGGCTCACAATCCCCAGATCGATTGGCCCACAAAGGTGGTATCCTTCACATCTGCCTACTGCCAGCAGCACTGCTTAGATTCCGTACCCCACAACTTGCCCAGTTGTCTGTCTGTACAACCTGTACCCAGTCCGGCTCCTCACATACCAACAGTCTACCAGGAATTCAGAGACGTGTTTGACAAGAGGAAAGCCGATATCCTACCTCCACACCGCCCCTATGACTGCCCCATTGAATTGTTACCCGGGGCCCCCATCCCTTTTGGTCGGATATTTCCCCTTTCTGAGACTGAACTTGAGGCTCTGAGACAATACATTGACGAGAACCTGGCCAAAGGATTCATTCGTCCCTCCTCATCCCCTGCCGGAGCAGGCATCTTCTTTGTGGAGAAAAAAGACAAGACCCTAAGACCATGTGTGGATTATCGGGAATTAAATAATATTACCCTTAAGAACCGCTATCCTCTTCCGCTCATCCCTGAACTCTTCCAGAGGTTCCATACCTCACGTATCTTTACTAAACTCGATCTACGTGGGGCTTATAATCTTGTCCGTATTCGGGAGGGGGACGAGTGGAAGACCGCCTTCAGAACAAGATTTGGACATTTTGAGTACTTAGTCATGCCCTTTGGACTATGTAATGCCCCGGCAACCTTTCAGCATTTCATCAATGACATTTTTCGGGAGCATCTAGACCACTTTGTTGTCGCCTACCTTGACGACATTCTGATTTTTTCAACCTCACTAGAGCTTCACAGGGTACATGTTAAGAAGGTACTATGTATTCTTCGAACTCACGGGTTATATGTCAAAGCCGAGAAGTGTGATTTTGAGAAGGAATCCATTCATTTCTTGGGACTCATCATTACCACAGGTGGAATTGCCATGGACCCGCAGAAAGTGAAATCTATCCTGGATTGGCCCGCTCCTTCTGACAAAAGGGGTGTACAGAGGTTTATCGGTTTCGCAAACTTCTACCGAAGATTCATACAGGGCTTTTCCACCATTGTAGCCCCCATCACTCAGACCACTCGCCAACACACCAAGTTCCACTGGTTCTCAGCAGCTCAGTCCGCCTTTGACCAGCTCAAGACCCTCTTTACCTCTGCGCCCATCCTGCAGCATCCAGATCCCGCCTTACCCTACATGCTAGAAGTTGATGCCTCGGAGGTGGCCACCGGGGCGATCTTATCCCAACGTCAAGGTCCCAAAGCTTTACTGCATCCTATAGCTTTCTTCTCTCGAAAGATGAGTTCCCCAGAGAGGAACTATGATGTAGGGGACCGGGAACTTCTAGCGATCAAAACCGCTCTTGAAGAATGGAGGGACCTCCTGGAAGGTGCCGCTCACCCCATTCTAATTTTTACGGACCATAAAAACTTAGAGTATCTCCGTACAGCCAAACGTCTGAGACCCCGACAGGCCCGATGGGCTTTGTTCTTTTCAAGATTCAATTTTCACATTACTTACCGCCCAGGATCTAAGAACAGCAAAGCGGATGCTTTATCTCGGATGTTTCCTGATACCCCAGAAGGAGTCCCACCCAGTACAATTTTGTCTCCCCAAAATTTTTTGTTGATTCAACCAGACCTAAGGTCTTCTATCAAACTGGCTACTAGGCAGTGTACGGAGACCGAAGTTTCTTCCCTGAGAAGCCAAGGAGGGCTTCTATGGCATCAGGACAAGATTTTTGTTCCCCGGCAAGCCAGGTTACTGGTATTGAAGACTTTCCATGACCACCAACTTGCAGGCCACTTTGGAGTGCGGAAGACGACGGACCTTGTACGGCGGTCCCTATGGTGGCCTACTTTAAGGACGGACTGTAAAGTATATGTTGATTCCTGCACCATCTGCCAACGCAACAAGGGATCTAACACCAGACCCTTGGGTCTGTTAAGGCCACTGCCAGTCCCGGAGAAACCATGGAAAGAAATTTCCATGGATTTTATTGTAGAACTACCTCCCTCTGAGGGATTTACGACCATCTTGGTGGTCGTAGACCGCCTGTCCAAGATGGCGCATTTTTTGCCGTTAAAGGGGACTCCCTCTGCCCTAGATACGGCAAAAACTTTTATAAAAGAAATTGTCCGGTTACACGGGATACCTGACAGTATTGTATCGGACAGAGGGGTACAATTCACCTCCAAATTTTGGAAAGAACTGTGTAAATTGCTCTCAATTAAAATATGTTTGTCTTCTGCCTATCACCCACAGAGCAATGGACAAACCGAAAGGACCAACCAGACGTTGGAGCAATACCTGCGATGCTTCTGTTCCTTTTCCCAGGATGATTGGGTTTCCTTGTTACCTTGTGCGGAATTCGCTTACAATAACTCAGTGCACGCCTTTACCAACCAGTCACCCTTCTGGGCAAACTACGGATTCCACCCCTCATTCCTGCCTAATACCATTCCTGAATCGTCTGTCCCGGCAGTCCAAGACAGAGTAAATCTCATTCACTCAAACTATCAAGTACTTCAGGATACCATGAGAAGGGCCCAGGAGGAATACAAGAAGCAGTACGATAAGAGGAAGAGAGTTAACCCTACCTTCAAGGCAGGAGATAAGGTGTGGCTTTCAGCAGCAAATCTTAAACTGCCTTGTCCATCCCGGAAATTGGGACCTAAATTTCTGGGTCCTTTTGAGATCAAACGGGAGATTAATCCCGTAGCCTTTGAACTTGTTTTGCCTGAATCGTTTAAGATCCATCCTGTATTTCATGTCTCCCTCCTTAAACGTATTACCTTTAGTCCATTTTCAGGAAGAGAAGAAGTGCCCCCGCCTCCAGTTCAGGTTGGCGAAGAGACCGAATACAAAGTTGAGTCCATCCTTGACTGTCGTCGGAGAGGTAGGACTGTCCAGTTTTTAATCAAATGGAAGGGGTATTCTGCTGAGGAGAACTCTTGGGAGCCTGCCAATCACGTACATGCTCCTAAGCTTATACACAGGTTCCGCAGCCGGTATCCTGAAAAATGGGCTCGGTTGGGCATCCGGAGGCTGCCCCTTGGGGGGAGGCACTGTCAGTAGCCACAATCTCACGAGGTACGTTCGTGTTAGCGCGCGTCAGCGCCTACGTAAGCGCAAAGTAGGTTCAAGACGAACGACCGACGCTACGTCTAACCGGGCGGGCATACGCGGTGATGCTATGAATACACAACGTACTCGACGTAGCCGTACGATCGCCCCGACGCGCTCACGACGTGACCCGGTCATCTCGCCTATTTAAACGTTCGCCTGACAGTGCCGCATCGCTGGATTATCGTCAGCTCTCCTGTGAACCTGTACCCGTGTTTCCTGTTATCCGACCTCCTGTGTACCGACCCGGCTTGCTTGACCTGCTCCTGTTATTCTCCTGGCTCTGACTCCTGGCTTGTACCCGACGCTCCTGATCTGCTTCCTGCACCTGATCCCGGCCTGTCTTGACCACTCTCTGGACTTCCGCTGCCCACTCTCGGACTTACTAGCACAGTTGCCCCTAGAGGCTTGCTTACCGGGCACCTGACCTCTGCTGCTACTACCTGGCAACCAGTGCTACTGTGGGCACTGCATCCCTGTGTCCACTTCAGGGTTGCGCTGCACTCGGCCGCAAGGGGAGCCCTCTCAGCATCTCGGCCTCACTCCTGACCGTGACAGTCATTGAACTTGATATGCCTACATTGCCTATTCAATTTATACTATTCAGTGTTGTATACTGTTACTTTTTGTTGGTATGTTTTTTCCCTGCACAGGTAACATACAATAACCAGGTCACTCACCATGGCCTTAATTCCTTCAGGAAAGAGGAATCGGTTGTAAAGAGAATCCACTGTATCATTTGACTCCACATCGCATACTCTCTGGAGTAAAATTGGACCTGTATCCAACCCTTCATCAGCCCAAAAAATAGAAAACCCAGCCTTTTTATCTCCATCTATCAAAGTCCTACAAATTGAACAAAATAATGCACATAAGATACATCTACTATTGTAGATCTGTGACGCAGGAATATCTCTATACAACAAAATTGACAAAACATTAATTAGGTAAAGTTCAAATTCAGATACATCTTTTAAAATATTGTTTATATAAAGGTGATTCTTTATTGAGGACTTGTTCACACCAGGTGCAGTGCGGGAATGTGTGCAAAATTGTTTTCCAGCACAAAAATACACTGCCTTTTGCACACATTAACGGCATGTATTGTACATTTCAGCTGTCACATGAGACTGTCAAAAGAAGCAACTGATTCTTTCCACTTTCTCCGATAGAGACAAATACCGACATTCCAGGTCTGTCGATAAATACATTTCAATATTTATTAGGAACATGGCAAGGTAAAGTGTGCAGCCAAAACATTTCGCTTTAATTATGAATAGAGTAGGAATAGGATAAAACTAGGGTTGCACCGATACTAGTATCAGTATCGGTGTTGATATCGAGTATTTTCACAAGTATCGGTACTCGTGCAAATGTACGATACCTGAAACCGATACTTTCAGGCTCGGTTCTTTGAGCTGTCAGTGGGTCTCCCCTGTTGACAGCTGAAGTGTTAAAGAAGTCCTGTAATTGGAGCTGTCAATAAAAAAGCAGCCAGCAATGTTTATTAACAACATTACTCAGCTGCTGAAACGCTAAAATAAAAAGAAACATTGTTTCTTTTTGAATCTTTCTGTTTCTTCATCTGCAAATTAAAGGGATGAACAAATGTTCCTCTGTTTAACCCCTTATAAACCCTTAATTTACTCTAATCAGCCTTAATTAACTCCCTATTCTCCTCAATTTATTATTTTACTCCTTTTTTTGTTCATGTCTATTTTAAAAATGAAAAACAATTAAAACTTTTTTTGTTTGCTTTGTTAGTGAATATTTTTACACATATATATTAAAATATATTTACACATTTTACATTGAAAAAGTGCAAAATTAAAAAAAAAATTATATTTATTTAATTTGGTAAATAACTTTTCAATGCTTTGCACCATTGCTGACAGCTGAAGTGAAAACAAAACAGTTGTGGTAGGTATCGGTAATTGGTATCGGTGAGTACTAAAAAAAAAAGTATCGGTACTCGTACTCATTGTAAAAAAAAATGGTGTCAGTGCATCCCTAGACAAGTTATCACCCTTCTTGTAATGGTTAATGAGTGCATTTCATATTACACATAATAGCATATCATGCTTGCTTATCAAATTCTCATTTACTGTAGTCAGTTCACTAAATGATGTTTCCTGATTGGTTGCATGGATTCCTATATAACATAACCACAGCTCTTTGTACTGTTTTTCTAAATATACTTTTTACACCCCTTAAAACAAATAATTCAGTTTTTTTCTTTTCTGAACCTTTGTATTGTAATATTTGCTCATACAGAGTACTGCGTTCTCACCAATTTATAGCAGAGGCTCCTCTGTGACGGGGAAGAATAGAAGGGTGATAGATAATAGATCCATGTTTAGGATTATCAATTACATCCATGGGAATAAACTGTGAGCAAAAAGGAAGAACATTGAGCTCAGCACCAACAGATTTGTAGGCATCTACTACTTCCGAAAGAGACTTTCCCTTTAGCCGCCATCGGGGAAATTTAAACACCGGTGTACCATCTTTCTCTGCTGCAACCGCTGAAAGAAGTAAAAAATAAATAAATAAATAAAAAAACAGCATCAATCAACTACAATAGTGTGGCAAACAAACAGGAACAGAAAACCACAGGACTATTACAGAAAAATGCTGTGGAACCCCACAACCCCTCAAGCCTCCTTGAGGTGCTGGATGACAAAGACAGGTAGTGCTCAAGTCAAAAGTTTAGTGACTGTATTGTCAATCTCAAAAAAATTATATCTGAAACAGCTGCTCTATTAGGGATAAGCAATTGTATTCCCCGACCTTGCCTATTCTGGCACAGGCATGCATTTGCAGGTATCATTAAAAGTTTGTTCAAGGCAGAGTTCTACTTTAAAGCTGAATTGCATCACATTCGCTAGATGGGATAGCTGCATTAGCTTCTATTTTAGGCTTTCTTTATTTTATTTTCATCTGGTGATCCAGCTAGTAAGTCTGCGGTTGTTCAGAAGAACAAGCTTGCCTTCAGAATGTATCAGCTACAGAGATAAGACAATCCATTTAACCTTTATCCCAAAAGGAACAAAACTGTTTGCTGTAACTGCCTTTAAATTGTAAGCTGACATTTGTTAGTATATTTAAATCTGCTAGTACATCTAACACCCCCCCCCCCCCCCCCAGACTGACAATGCTGCTGTCCAAAGGTCATCCAGGGTGGAGGCACTCTATTACAGGAGGTGTGTTCTTCGCCAGATCACCAGGGAAAAACTGAGGAAAAAAGCATAAAAAATAAATGTAATGCAGCCACCACAGCCAATGATTGGTAAACTAAAATATATTACATCTTTGGTTTTGGGTTTAATACTTCCTTAACCACTTGACCACTGGGCACTTAAACACCCTTAATAACCAGACCAATTTTCAGCTTTCAGGCCTCTCACATTTTGAATGACAATTACTCAGTCATGCAACACTGTACCCACATTACATTTTTGTCCTTTTTTTCACACAAATAGAACATTATTTTGGTGGCATTTAATCACCGCTGGGTTTTTTATTTTTTGTGCTATAAAAGAAAAAAGACCGAAAAGTCTGTAAAAAAAACAATTTTTTCTTTGTTTCTGTTATAAAATTTAGCAGATTAGTAGTTTTTCTTCATAAATTTTGGCCAAAATTTATACTACTACATATCTTTGGTAAAATAAATAAGTACAAATTGGTGGATATTATTTGGTCTTTGTGAAAGTTATAGAGTCCACAAGCTATGGTGCCAATTAGGGCTGAAACAACGAATCGATTAATCGAAAAACGAATCGATTATGAAATTAATCGATTACTATTTTCATAAACGATTAATCGGCCAGTAACATAATAAGGTTAAAAAAAATTAAAATGAGCCCTTTATAGTACAAAAAGAGCAAATAATCGCTACTGTAAATATTACTTTCACTGTTCTACAGTAAAAAAAATGAACCCCTTACAATAGTGATTATCTGCTTTTTTGTACTATAAAAGGCTAATTTTAGTTTTTTTTAACCCCATTATGTTATTAAACTTAGTCTTAGCCCTTGTACACACGGTCGGAGATTCCGACAACCAAATCCGTCGGATTTTGTCCGACGGATTTTGTCCGACGGATTTTGTCCGAAACTGTTGCATACACACGGTCGGACAAAGTTGTCGGAAAATCCAACGTGATTATGTTATTTCGTTATGACGGGACTACGTTCATGCTAGTAGCCAATAGCTTTGGTGTAGGAATTTGATCTGAGCATGCGTGGCACTTTGTCCGATCGGAATTCTCTACACATGATCGGAGTATGTCCGATCGGAGCATTTTGTCAGAAAATTTTACCAACAAGTATGAAAACTTGGACGGAAACAGTCCGATGTAGACCACACACAGTCGGAATATCCGACAAAACGGTCCGATCGGACACATTCCGTCGGAATATCCGACCGTGTGTACAAGGGCTAAGATCTGGTTCACATCTATGTGTTTATTGGTGCTTTTTGTAGAAAAGCACTACAGTTCATTTGCATGGTTTCCTATGGGACACGTTCACATCTGAAAGGGACAGGGACTTTTAATGAAAAATGGTGCTTTATTGGTTCAATACACTTCAATGGAGAAGCTGCAGAAAAGCATGTAATGCGTTTTTGCAGCATTTTGTGTTTTTTAATCTACCCAAAAAAAATGCAAATTGCAGTAAAATCACGTGTACAAAAATCAAAAGTACAGCAAAAAGCACTGCAGAAACAGATCAAAGGCAAACTGCATAGGTGTGTACCGAGCCTTATGCTGGGCACACGGATCAATGAGAATATTCAGATGAAAAATCTTTGTACATTCGCTGAATGAAAGAATTTTGTTTGAAATTTTCACTTGTTTTTAACATTCTGTTTTTAAAATGAATGTTATTTCTGAACAAAAACCACATACACTGTCTGAAAATTCCATTGACTAAGAAGCTTTCTATTATTTCCAAATTGTCCCGTCACTGTGGTTGAAAATGAACGTCAATTTGACCCACTTTTTTTTTTAAAGGTTATTAACCGATTAATTGATTAATCGAAACAATAATCGGCCAACTAATCGATTATGAAAATAATCGTTAGTTGCAGCCCTAGTGCCAATATCTGAAAATTGATCACACCTGAAGTATTGACGACCTATCTCATTTCTTGAGACCCTAACATGCCAGAAAAGTACAAATACCCCCCAAATGACTCCTTTTTGGAAAGAAGACATTCCAAGGTATTTAGTAAAAGGCATGGTGAGTTTTTTTAAGTCATTTTTTCCTACAATTCTTTGCAAAATCAAGATTTTTTTTTCCTTTTCTTTTTTTTTTCACAAAATTGTCATATTATCAGTTTATTTCTCACACACAGCATATGCATACCACAAATTACACCCCAAAACACATTCTGCTATTACTCCTGAGTACGGCGATACCACATGTGTGAGACTTTTACACGGTGTGGCCACATACAGAGGCCCAACATGCAGGGAGCGCCATCAGGCACCCAGGCCAATTCTGACATTTCTCTACTTCATGTAAAAATCATAATTTAATTTATGCTTTTTTAGCAAAGACCCTAGAGAATACAATGGTGGTCGTTGCAATTTTTCAAACACTTTTTTTGGGAAAAAAAAACTGTTTTGTGCTTTTAAAAAAACAAAACAGTAAAGTTAGCCCAATATTTTTGTATAATGTGAATGATGAAGTTACGCAGGTAAATAGATACCTAACATGTCACCCTTCAAAATTGCACACGCTCGTGGAATGGCGCCAAATGTCGCTACTTAAAAATCCCCATAGGCGACGCTTTAATTTTTTTTACTGGTTACATGTTTTGAGTTACAGAGGAGGTCTAGGGCCAGAATTATTGCTCTCGCTCTAACGTTCGCAGCGATACCTCACATGTGTAGTTTGAACACCGTTTTCATATGTGGCCCGGTCTTACGTATGTGTTCGCTTCTGCATGCGAGCACATGGGGACGGGGCGCTTTAAAAAAAAAAAATGTATTGTTCATTTAACTTTATTTATTTTATTTTGACACTTTTTTCCCCAAAAATAAATTTTCTGATCACTTTTATTCCTATTACAAGGAATGCAAACATCCCTTGTAATAGGAATATGGCATGACAGGTCCTCTTTACAGTGAGGTATGGGGTCAATAAGACCCCACATCTCACCTCTAGGCTGGGAATCCTGAAATAAAAAATAAAAAAATACAATTCTGGCTTTGATTGTATTGGCGAGTCGGTTGAAGAGCCAGAGGGTGGCGGGAGGAGGGGCGTCCCCTCTCGCCTCCTGTAAGAACGATCAAGCAGTAGAACAGCCACAATGATCATTCTTATGGTGTAGGGAATCGCCGGCTGAAAAAGCTGATATCTGAATGATGCCTGTAGCTACAGGCATCATTCAGATATCCCTGCACAAATTCAAAGACATCATATGACGGCCGGCGGGCGGGAAGTGGTTAAAATGCAACACAAAGTTGTCCATTTATACAATATTTCTAACACAGAGCATGTACGCACCAAAAATGACACCCCAAAATAGATTATCCTACTCCTCCAGAGTACGGCAATACCACATGTGTGAGACTTCCACAGCCTGGCCACATAGAGAGGCTGAGTATGGCCGAGCATGGCTGGGTATCACCGAGTATTGCAGGGTATTGCAGGGTATCACAGAGTATGGCTGAGCATCGCCGAGTATGGCTGGGTATTGCAGAGTATCACCGGGTATGGCTGGGTATTACCGACTATGGCTGGGTATTACAGGGTATCACAGAGTATGGCTGGGTATTGCAGAGTATGGCTGGGTATTACAGGGTATCACTGAGTATTGCTGGGTATGGCAATTTATGGCAGAGTATTGGCAGGGTATTGCAGGCTATTGCAAAGTATTGCTGGGTACTGCAGATTATTGCTGGGTATTGCAGAGTATTGGCAGGGCATTCCTGGGTATTACAGAGTATTGGCAGGGCATCGCAGAGTATTGTCAGGGCATTGCTGAGTATTGTCAGGGCATTGCTGAGTATTGTCAGGGTATTTCAGAGTATTGTGAGGGTATTTCAGAGTATTGGCAGGGCATTGCAGAGTATTGGCAGGGCATTCCTGGGTATTACAGAGTATTGTCAGGGCATCGCAGAGTATTGTCAGGGCATTGCTGAGTATTGTCAGGGCATTGCTGAGTATTGTCAGGGTATTTCAGAGTATTGTCAGGGTATTGCAGAGTATTGGCAGGGCATTGCAGAGTATTGGCAGGGCATTGCTGAGTATTGCAGAGTATTGGCAGGGCATTGCTGAGTATTACAGAGTATTGGCAGGGCATTGCTGAGTATTGTCGGGGCATTGCTGAGTATTTTCAGGGTATTGCAGAGTATTGGCAGGATATTGCAGAGTATTGGCAGGGTATTGCAGAGTATTGTCAGGGTATTGCAGAGTATTGGCAGGGCATTGCAGCGTATTGGCAGGGCGTTGCTGGGTATTGCAGAGTATTGGCAGGGCATTGCTGGGTATTGCAGAGTATTGGCAGGGAATTGCGGGGTTAATTGTCGGTGAGCAGCGCTGTGGGCACTGCAGATCCAGCCCACAGCGCTGCTGACACCGATCTCTCCCCTCTCACTGTAACGATCGGTGCAGAGAGGGGAGGGAGGAACCGGCGTCATAACATGACGCCGGTTTGTTTGCAAGTGATAGCTCCGTCATTTGATGTGGTAAACGGTCACGGATGCTCTCGAGTGCCAGGGGGCGCGCGAGAGCGGAATTCTGGGAGGACGTCATATGACGGCCTCCCAGAGTTAAGCAACCTCCCTGTAGCCGTCATTTGGCTATGGGCCGGTTGTTAACCTCCCTGGCGATATGAGTAGTTCTGGTTTTAGGTACTGAAAGCGGTACAATTATTTTGCATGGAAATTTGGCGTTTTATATTGTAGTCTTGTAATTCTTAGGAATAACTCTCTTAAATCTGTTCAAACCAGAGTCTAGCAGACATCCTGGGTATGATAAAGTTTATAATATAATAAATAATAAAAATTATTCAATAATGTAATCAAATCCAAAAACACTGAAATTTGCTCATTTGCAGAATTGTTGCTGTCGTTAGATTTAGTGTTTGATGACGAATTTCCCCACAAATCGCTATCGCTCAATTCTGCAAGTGATTCTAATTTATTATCACTGTTTTCTAGTTGGTCTAAAATCACTTTTGACATAAAGGGACACTTTTTGGTTGCTATGGACACTCTCTAAATTCCAGGCAGAAAAAACAGTATTTATAATATAAAAGTGCATGCAGGGCACTGGACAGACCACTAGGGACAAAGGGGGTGTGTAATGTTTGTGTTTTGTGTGTTTTTACTTTTTTGAATTTGGCGCCGATCTCCGCTCCCGTGCGCCGTAACGTCGCAGGGAACGGAGCTCGGCGACATTCAGGCACTGTGTGAATCGAGCGGAGGACAGCTCGATCACACAGCGCGGAGGACATCGCTGGATCCAGGGGACAAGGTTAATTAACTTCTCCCTGTGTCCTCCCTGTATCCAGCGATGCGATCCCGAGTCTGGCTCGGGGTTACCGCTTATGGTGCTGAAATCCCAACCCGAGACAGACTCGGGATTGCCACTAGGGAGCTTAAAGCGGAGGTCCACCCTAAAATGGACCTCCGCTCATCTGATCCCTCCCCCCCTCCGGCGCCACAATCGGCACCTTTCAGGGGGGAGGGGGGTGCAGTTACCTGGATAATCCAGGTAACTGCACCCACTTCCGGGCTAGCTGTCTGCGGAACGAGCGTAGGTTACGCCCCCGTTCCGCAATGCCCCGCCCCTTCAGCAAGTGCCCCGCTGCCTGCTGGGAAACACACAGCTCCCAGAGGCAGCGGGGACCGTCCGGATTGCGCCGCGCGGCTCGCGCATGCGCAGTAGGGAACCGGGAAATGAAGCCGAAAGGCTCCATTTCCTGATTCCCATACCCAAGATGGCGGCGGGACCCGGCAGCCGAGCGATCGGCTTCGGGTGCCGACATCGCGGGCGCGCTGGACAGGTAAGTGTCACTATTTAAAAGTCAGCAGCTGCAGTATTTGTAGCTGCTGGCTTTTAAAAAAAAAAAAAAAAAACGCGGAGTCCCGGTGGACTCCCGCTTTAACTGGTTAATAGAAGAACATTTTGTACAGTTCTGCCATAGCACTGGTGATTCCTAAATGTTTGCTTAGTTTATTGCATATGTGGTTTTATTCAGAAAACAAAGGTGTGGGACTGTGTATTTATTTATATATACACAGGTACATCTCATAAAATTAGAATATCATCAAAAAATTTATTTCAGTAATTTGGTTCAATAAGTGAATATTTCAAGCATTTCTTTATTTTAATTTTGATGATTATGGCTTGCAGCTAGTGAAAAACCCAAATTCATTATCTCAGAATATTTCCTAAGAGCAATACAAAAAAAGGTTTTGTATATAGAAATGTTAGCTTGCTGAAAAGTATGTCCATGTACAATATAGTATGCACTCAATACTTGGTTGGGGCTCCTTTTTTTATTAATTACTACATCAATGTGGCATGTCACGGAGGCGACCAGCCTGTGGCATTGCTGAGGTGTTATGGAAGCCCAGGTTTCTTTGATAGTGGCTTTCAGCTCATTTGCATTGTTGGGTCTGGTGTCTCTCATCTTCCGCTTAGAGGCATATGCATGTAATTTCATTCTAGTGGCTAAAAAGTTGTTTGTTTTTGCCACTAGAAATGAAATTGCGCTCACACGCACGCCTTTATGCTTGTTTATGGGCAAATTATGCTTCTTCTGAATTCAGGTTTGGGGCTTTTTTTCTAAAATACAAATCGACACATTGGTTAATTTAAAGTGGAAGTAATCCCATCGATTTAAACAGTTAAAAATGCCTGTGGCATTGCTGAGGTGTTATGGAAGCCCAGGTTTCTTTGATAGTGGCTTTCAGCTCATCTGCATTGTTGGGTCTGGTGTCTCTCATCTTCCGCTTGACAATACACCACAGATTTTCTATGGGGTTTAGGTCAGGTGAGTTTACTAGCCAATCAAGCACGGTGATACATCCATGGTAAACCAGGTAATGGTCATTTTGGCAGTGTGGGAAAGTGCCAAGTGCTGCTTGAAAATGAAACCAGCTTGTCCATAAAACTGGTCAGCAGAGGGAAGCATTAAGTGCTCTAGAATTTTCTGGTAGAGGACTGCTCTGACTTTGGACTTGATAAAACACAGTGGACCAATACCAGCAGGTGACATGGCTCCCCAAATCATCACGGACTGTGGAAAATGTTGCATTTTGTTTGGAAATCAAGGTCCCAGAGTCTGAAGGAAGAGTGGAGAGGTACAGAATCCAAGTTGCATGAGGTCCAGTGTGAAGTTTCCACATTCAGTGATGATTTGGGGAGCCGTGTCATCTGCTGGTGTTGGTCCATTGTGGTTTCTCAAGTCCAAAGTTAGTACCAGGAAATTCAGGAAATTCTAGAGCACTTCAGGCTTCCCTCTGCTGACCAGCTTTATGGGGATGCTGACTTCATTTTCCAGCAGGACTTGTCAGATGAGTAAATATGAGTGGTTGCTACAGGTTATTGCAATTTGCGTATTTGTGTATGTGTCCTTTATTAAATATGCTTGGTTGCATTATAGACTTTTCATTCTATTGTAAAGCTACTAGCACACAGGTGTATATATTTATATAAAATAAACATATTCATGCTGGATCTTTCTGCCAGAAGCTCAGTCTGGTGCACATTCAAACAAATTAATTCGTATGGCATTTAGAGGCATATGCATGTAATTTCATTCTAGTGGCTAAAAAGTTGTTTGTTTTTGCCACTAGAAATGAAATTGCGCTCACACGCACGCCTTTATGCTTGTTTATGGGCAAATTATGCTTCTTCTGAATGCAGGTTTGGGGATTTTTTTCTAAAATACAAATCGACACATTGGTTAATTTAAAGTGGAAGTAATCCCATCGATTTAAACAGTTAAAAAAAAAAGCATGCCGGGAATGCTAACTGCACATTGGCTGTGCTCTCAGCCAAACTATCAAACCATCCAATGGCTGGTGTCATAACGAATCACATGTGCAGCACCATAGCAGTTGAAGATTAAACAGAGGCAAAGATGGCAGCTTCCTTGGCTGAAAACGATATAGGAGTTTACTTCCACTTTAATGCTATGTTTAGTAAATTTAGTAAAATGTATTTCTGTGCTGCTGATGCCACGTACACACGACCGGAATGTCAGACAGAAAAAGTCTGATGGAAGCTTTTCATTGTATATTCGGATCGTGTGTATGCCTCATCAGACTTTTTTTTCGAAAATTCTGACGGACCTTGAAAGAGAACAAGTTCTAAATATTTCCAATGGAACCAATTCCTATCGGTTAAAATCCTATCTGTATGCTGTTCCGACGTACCAAAAAGGACGCATGCTCTGAAGCAAGTACGAGACGGAAGCTATTGACTACTGGCTACTGAATTTCCTTTTTCTAGTCCCGTTGTATGTGTTGTAAGTCACCGCGTTCTTGAAGGTCGGACTTTGGTGTGATCATGTGTACGCAAGACAGATTCAGCGGAATTCTGTCGGAACTCCGTTGGAAAAACCTTCAGAGGTTATTCCAACGAGAAAACCGGTCATGTGTACAGGGCATAAGAGTGTTTTATTCTGTCTGTGAACACAAGGCTTTATAGTTTATACTTTACAATATATTAAAGCAAACATGTACTATCCCCATGCAGGGCAAAACAAAAGGTTTGCTTTGATTCCCTTCCCCAGCAGCATAGCACATACTCATATTTTCTCTGCTCCCCTGCCACTCTGTTTGGCCAGTGGGAAAGGAAGAAAATACCCAGCACTTCTGGGAATGAGGGAGTATGCGATTCAATTCACAGGCAATGAAACACCTGCACTGTCACATAGGAAGAGTCCATAGACCTGTGTAAGCTATGTAATGAGCATTGCAGCTTCTCCTAGGGTGGCATCCCCTGCTTCCGAGGTGGGAACAAAGGAAAGATGAGCATGTAGGGCTGGTGCACAGGTATCTAAGGTTAACGTGTTTGAAAAAAAAAAAAAAAAAAAACGGAGCAGCCAAAAAACATCCTCTTTTTTGGTCCCCCCCCCCTCCGTGCTTCTAACCCTCCTCACTGGAGAGTGCCTCTATAGGTAGACGCTTCCCATGGGGGCATTCATGCGGGCTCACTCCCGGGCATGCTGCCTTCATCTATAGGCACAGACACCCCCCCATATCTGGCTTTGATTGATAGTGGTGAGAGACAATGGCTTCTGCTGCTTCAGCAAAGCCTGTGAGACCAGGAAAGGAGGGGAGAGAGCTGCTGCAGATGGGTACAGCGCTGGATTGAATAAGCACTTAGGTAAGTATCAAGGGGGGGGGGGGCAAGGGAGGATCGTACTATCTAGGAATGCAGTAAAGAGGATCTCCAGTCTGTTCCCAAAAAATAAATGTGAGCAGCCACAATACTGATACAAATACTACAAAATGCTGATGGCTTTAAATATAAAGACACTTACTTGGCCAGAAATCCAACACGGTCCTCACCCGAGTCGATTCTTCAATGGGCTTCGGGTCCAGGTGCCAGCATTTTAACTAAGGAAAACTGTCAGTGAAGCCATAAGGCTGCCTGCTAGACATGTGCAATTTGTTTTGTTCCCAATTAGTTTTTTAACGAATTTCGACAAATTCATTTGGAAATATCTGAATTACGAAAACCCATTTAACAAATTGTTTATAATATTTGTAAATTCAAAAATTTGAAAATTCATAAGTTCGTGAATTTGAAAATTCGGAAACTTGGAAATTTGAAAAATCGGAAAACACAAAAATGTTTAAATCTGAAATAATAACTAACTAATAATAACGTAACCATTACTAACTATTAAATTAAAAGGTATTGGAATTTCCATTTAAATTTGGCTGTTAGTGAACGTGACAAATACGAATTTATCCGAAGTTACAAATTATCCAAAATAACGTATACCGTAGCTAAACAAATGAAACGTAATGAATGAATAATAATAAATGACAATAATAATAATAAAAACGTTTTATTATTATTATTTATTATTAATTTTTTCCGTTCCATTTGTTTAGATGCAGCACTCGTTATTTTGGATAATTCATTACTTCGGATAAATTTGTATTTGTTACGTTCACGAACAGCCAAACTTTTCGGATTTTCTTTCTTATTCTTGAATTTTTGAATTTACGAATTTTCATATGTACGAATTTACAAATTGCAATCATAACAAATAACCCGAACCCCCCCCCCCCCCCCCCCGCCAAAAAAACCCCAAATGAAACAAAAACAAACAAGTTTTTCGGCAGTGCACATCTACTGCCCGCTGCGCATGTGTGAGCCGCGCTGTGCTTTGTAAATGGTCCCCCAGTCTTCTGGGACCTGTGATGTGTCCCAGAAGGTTGCATTGGAAGGGGGGGTGGCGAACTGTCAAAACCAGGTATTCGCTTCCCCCAACCCAATTGTTAAAGAGGAAGGGGGGCGAGGCAAACAAGCGGAACCTCCCCTTTTGGGTGAAGTTCTGCTTTAAGGTAAAAAATCTTTAAGGTTTACAAGTACTTTAACCTACTGATTTGCACTTTGAATGCTTTAATTTACTTTCAAGGAGAAATGGTTTGTGTAAGAGCTCAGTTTGCATTACTTCTGAGTTGCTTTTGTTTGCAATGTCATTTACTTTGGGGAAAAAAACAACTGAATGGGGCGTGCTGCATTTAATGGAAAACAAAACAAGAACAGAATAAATGTGTATATGCTGGTCCATGGTGGAAAAAGTTACATGTCAATTACTGTGTTACTGTGTTCCAAAACCTTCACAAAAGCAGGACAAAAGCAAAAAACAACTACCTATGTACATAAGCCCTAAGCAAAAATATGTGAAACTATTATATATCTGAATAACTCGGATCATTTGGGGAAGGAAGTAGCAGTAAATAATATTTTGTTAGCTGCCACAGAGTATACATCGAAGGTTAAGATTTTAAGAAATGCATTAATGACGTGACGAATGACACATATAACACAACACCCCTCTGGAATCTGCTTCATGTACACCTTTCTAAAAACTTACCAAGAGGATCTGCCTTTCCATCCTTGTCTGGGACTGTGAAGACCCCAACTATTTTATGTCAGTCTTTGCGCAAATTGTTATATACTTCTTGGCCAAATACACTCTGACCAATGAGAGCTAGCCTTAGTTTATTCTGATAGTAGACCTGTAAAGAAAGCAAGACTGTTACCATCACGTTCAGGCAACAATAAGAGGGCCATACACTTTACTGCACAAGTTCTGTACAAACTTTTTTTTTTCATGGTTAAAATTTCAATTTATTATAGAAAGAACAAGCATGGTACAACAATCGACTCACAGGTAGCTGGTATCAACAAATGAGTATATACAAGTAGTAGTATTTATCGGCGTATAACACGCACCCCAAGTTTAGAAGGGAATTTTAAGGAAAAAAACTTTTAGGAGGGAAGTTTAAGGAAAAAAAACTTAAATTTAAATGCCCATCAATGCAGCCTTATCAGTGTCCATCTGAAGCCTTGTCAGTGTCATTTGCAGCCTTGTCATGCAGCCTGTCCATCATTGCACCCTTGTCAGTGTCATATGCAGCTTTGTCATGAAGCCTTGTCCACTATTGCAGCCTTGTCCACTATTGCAGCCTTGTCCATCAATGCAGCCTTGTCCCCGTGTCTGTGTCATTTTCAGCCTTGTCTGTTTTATTTTTATCTTTTCTTTTTAAAAATGGCGCCGCCGAGATGTCCTGTGTATCTTGGCGGCGCTTGGTAGTTCTTGGCCGCCTTCGGCTGTTCTCGTTGGCTTTCGGCCGCCTTTGGCCCTTCTCGGTGCCTTCAGCTCTTCTCGGCGGCTTTCGGCCGCCTTCAGCTCTTCTCGGCAGCTTTCGGCCGCCTTTGGCTGTTCTCTGCGACTTTCAGCCGCTCTCGGCCCTTCTCTGCGGATTTCGGCCGCCGGGAAGGGCCGAAGGCGGGCGAAAGCCAATGAGAAGAGCTGAAGGCGGCCGAAAGCCGACGAGAAGGGCCAAAGGCGGCCTAAAGCCACGAGAAGGGCCGAAGGCGGCCGAAAGCCGCCGAGAATGGCCGAAGGCGGCTAAAAGCCGCCCAAAGGCTGCAAAATGGTGGGTAATCGGCGTATAACACGCACCCGCGATTTTCCCCTGATTTTAAGGGGAAAAAAGTGCATGTTATACGCCGATAAATACGGTACTTAAAGTTAAGCAAATAAAAGATCATTGCAGAAACCATTAAAAAAATAATGAGATTTAACTATATAGACAGTTTAGATCTTCAGTGTCAGCCTTATTGAATTACCCAAGTAGAATTGGTTGCGAGGGAAGGAAAGAAACGGGATGGGGGGAGAGCAATTGGAGAAGGGAAGTGGGAAGGGGGGGGCAACCAACCCGCATACATAAAGGCAATTAGAACTCTCACACCGTCCATGGCAGCCAGATGCCATCAAATTATTTGGGACATTTTCTATTTAGATAGGTCATTTTATACAGTGGTAGGGCATTATTGAGGTTTCCCAAAATGTCACCATTGGAGGTAAGGCGGAGTTCCACTTGAGTACAATGGCACGTTTTGCATAATGCAGCAGGTAAAAGATCTTAGTATAACGGGGCCTCTGGTCATCCTCCTGAATCCCAAGTAGAGCCAATTCAGGAGACACAGCCAAGGACAGCTGGAGGCGCTCATTAATAACCTCAAAAACTTCTGCCCAAAACCGTGCCAACTTGGGGCAGCTCCAAAACATGTGAAAGTATGTGCCAACCTCCAGCCGGCATCTACCGCATAATGGATCCCTCTGGGGCTACAGTCTGTGCACTCTCTGTGGAGTATAATGTACCCTATGCAAGAACTTGGTTTGTATCAATTTGTCTCTAGAGGAGATAACCAGCCCCAAACTATCCTCGAAAACACTCATTCCAATCCTCTCTCTCCAATACAGGAATATCAGCTTCCCAGGCCTCCCAGAGCCGCTCCAGCCAGGGGAACTCCAAGCTAAGTAATGACAAATAGAGGGAAGAAATGGGTTTAGACAGGGACTCCTGGGCCAAGAGTTCCTCTGTGGGATCCATGGTCACAGCAATAGGTCCCGCAAATTGGGCCCTAGCGGCATGGCGTAGCTGTCAATATCGCAAATACATCCATCTAGGTAGCTGGAACCTGTCTGAGACATCTTTGTATTCAAGTAATGTCCCTGCCGGCATAATGTCTCTAAGGGTCCTGATGCCATGTTTCGCTCAGACTTGTGGGTCTGGAATGGTCCGAAAGTGTGGGAGATTAGGATTACCCCATAGTGGTTGAAAGGGCGACCAGGAATTTTGCCTATAAAATCGCTTCCTAGCTACCGCCCAAACTCTAAGAGTCGTCCTAGTTGGGAGCGGCAGGTCAGCGTAGGCCCCAGGACCCCGATACACCAGGTTCCCCAAATCATTAAGAGAACCCAGTAGGGTCGCCTCCAGGCACATAGCTGCGTTGGCCCTCCAGTGGACAAACCACCATTGGACCGAAACCAAAACGGCCGCCCAATTGTATACCTGGAAATTAGGTAATGCCAGCCCTCCGCACTGCACAGGGAGATACAAGGTGGATCTGGCCAATCACAGGGTGGAGATAAAAGTCCCAATACATCTGTCCAGGTCTCAAAAGAAGGAACTCTGCAGCCAAACTGGAGAATTCCTAAATAGATAATTAAACTTAGGGAGGAATACCATCTTTATAAGGTTAATGCGTCCCAGCAGATTCAATGGAAGGGTGCTCCAAGAGGCACACCTAGCCCTCAACTTCTCCAGAACGGGATGTATATTAAGGTCATAGAATTTGTGAAAATGATGGTGAATATGGACACCTAGATATTTAAAGCTATCAACCCATTTTAAGGGAGTGTGGGCCACCGTAGCTCGTGACATATGATCTAAAACTCATCAAAGAGGACCAGGGCGGCCCTCAAGGAATAATTCACGTCTTGCAAATATAGCAGGGTGTCACCTGCATAAAGTGACACTTTTTCTTCAAAGGGACCAACCCGCATCCCCCTATTCATTGGAATGCTTGGAGCAGAATGGCCAATGGCTCCAACTCTAGGGCAAAAAGGGAGCCACTATTATCATGGGCAGTAGACATATTAAGAAAGAGGCGTCTCAGATTAATATCGTGCCCTTACCAGGCATGAACCCCATCTGGACCATATGGATGAGCTCATCCAGAACCTGTGATAATCTGTTGGCTAGAACTTTCGCCAATAACTTTGCATCTACATTAATTAATGAAATTGGATGATATGATGCAAAGTCCTCGGGGTCCTTACCCAGCTTGGGCACCAACACAATCACTGCCTCAGACATAGACTCTGAGACAGAACCCCCCTCCCCCCGGGAGAACCTACCAAACATCCGGATGAGCCTGAGGGCAAGAAGTTCCTGATAAGTGTAATAGAATTCCACTGGGATTCCATCTGCCCCAGGGGTTTTAACAGGTTGCAACTGGGGGATGGCAATCAGGACCTCCTCCAATGTTATCTCCTGATCCAACCGGGCACTAGCCTCTTGAGACAGGGTAGGGAACTCCATTCCATCAAGATATGTCCCAATGTCTGCTGCCTAATACTCTACCCTAATGATTAATTTCATCAGGACTCATAAGGGGAGCCCCCCTCTCATCCCAGATTCTCCCAATATGAGTACTGGAGATTTGTCCTCAGGACAACCACGCCAGCAGTTTACAGTTTTTGTCCCCGTATTCAAAGACCCATTGAGCTGTTCTGAGCATTGATTCCTTAGTCATATCTATTCTATGACGCTCTATCGCCCGGAGAGCATACTGCCAAGAACAATAGTTGAGGGGGGTTGGAGCAGCAACATAATTATCTTCCTGTACTTTAAGTTCTCTCTCTAGGTCCTCCAGCTTTCCAAATGGGAAGAATTTAGCATGAAGAGACTAGAGACTACATTGGGTTTGCTGCCATGATTGGATTTTGCACATTTGAATCAGAATTTCACAAACCAACGTTCTAATCCTCTTCCATGATGCCCACACGGCCATCTTGGAAGAGGCTGGTAGTGCTGAATTGGTTACAAGGAAATACATTGTGATACCATCTAATGTAGATGCACAGTTGACTGTTGTTTTCTACTGAAAAAAATAAAATAATGCTGCAATATATATAGATCTTTCCAATATTTATCTTGTGGTGACACGGAGGCAGTTGAAGGGTGGTATTCAGCAGTGTCACTGGAGAAGTGAGTGGAGAGGAGAAAGCCCTGTGGATTTGGAACAATAATTTGAAAGGCACAATGAGACCTACTTAAAGGAGAAGTATGTCCAAAGCTCTTTTGGTCCTACTTCTCCTGTAGGTCACAGGAGTGCAGTTAGCTCTGCAATATTGTAACCCATATTCAGTTGACAGCGGGCTAAAGTCTGCTGTTGGCAGACGTCACTCAACCGGTCCAGGCTCGGAAGGATCCTGACTTTAATGGGGGGATCCACCCAGATGCCTGACTGGCAGCTGGCTCAGGCTCTCAGCGTGCCACTGAAAACCTGAGCCATCTGCTCCCACCCTCTGCAAAGCCCAGGGCTCCAGTGAGCACCTTAGGGGCAGAGCAGAGAGTCACCGGCTCTCTTCTCACTGAAGAACAAGAACTGAGCAATCAGCGGCCTTTGATCACTCAGTTCTCAGTTTGAGAGGTGGCAGGAGACTTGGTGGTTTGTTTGTTTTTCTTAAATCCCACACTTCAATTTTAAGAGATCATACAGAATGGTGAGTGCATTTTCACAAAGGGAAGTATGGAGTGATGTTTTCTTATGGCACATTGGATTGAAAGAGTGGGCAATTTGAATAAGAACTGAGTGGAATTACATAAACTTTTTTGGGCACGACAATAAAAACTTTGACTATCAAGAGGAGCACTTTATTTCTAATTTTTGATAGTAAAAAATATGGTTTATATTGACAAATATGAGGTATTGTGAGCACTATAAGCAGTTAATAGTGATTATACACATTGTGGGTTTGGATTTGAACGCATTTGTTTATGTTTTAGAGCGCTGCACCTTTTTCTCTCACTTTTTTATATCCAGAACATATATCGATATAACAATTTATACGTAGGGAAATTGTAAACCATTTTCCTGGGCCCCTCTGTTATTTTTTGAAGATTCTGTAGTTTCTCACAGGCCTTGAGATAATATGAAGTTTCCAAAGAAACTGCCAGATACGATATACTCAAAGACTTCCAAAATTATGTTTATTTGTGACCTATGATAAGATTGGAAAATACCACAATAGCCCATCAACAACAGGTTCCATGTGATTTCTTCCTTAGGACCAAAAAACATTATAATACCGGTGTAGTTATTTGAGCTGAAACTAAACTAAACCAAATCTTGTCTGGTACACAGACAAGAACATTTATGAGCCCAAAAATACAGTATGTGAAATGAATTTGCATATATAAATAAACGGCTGAGGTGTACTGAATGCTGGATTAAGATGTTTCATTAGGATAAGCATTTAGTGGCACTTTGGTGTTGATTTACTAAAACTGGACAGTGAAAAATATGGTGTGGTGCATAGAAACCAGTTTTCCATTTTTTTTTGTCAAAGTTTAACCCCTTCCCAACCACCCGCTGCAGTATAAGGTGGCTGGATAGCGCAAATCGCAGTAGGTGTACGTCGTTCCGTGCATGTGATATAGCGGACGCGCTCACGGGTCCGGCGGACTCAATGTCTGCCAGCGACCCATGATTGTGGTATACAGAGGCAGAATGGGGATCTGCCTATGTAAACAAGGTGGATCCCTGTTCTGACAGGGGACATGATGGAGATCTGCTCTTCCCAGTCATCAGGAACAGTGATCTCTGTGGTGTTCCAGGCAGTCCATCCCCCCCCCCCACAGTTAGAACACACCCAGGGAACACAGTTAACCCCTTGATCGCCCCCTAGTATTAACCTCTTCCCTGACAGTGTAATTTATATATTGATCAATGCATTTTTATAGCACTGATCAATGTAATAATATCACTGGCCCCCAAAAAAGTTAATTTGGGGTCAGATTTGTCCGCCGCAATATCACAGTTCCACTAAAAATCTTAGATTGCACCATTACCAGTAAAAACAATAAAAAATAAATAAAAGTCCCTAAATCTATCCCAGTTTGTAGACGTAATAACTTTTGCGCAAACCAATCAATATATGCCTATTGTGATTTTTTTTACCAAAAATATGTAGAAGAATATATATCGGCCTAAACTGATGAATACATTTTTTTTATATATTTTTTTGGATAGGTATTATAGCAGAAAGTAAAAAAGTTCGTTTTTTTTCAAAACGAACACTTTTTTTTTATTTATAGCGCAAAAAATAAAACTGCAGAGGTGATCAAATACCACCAAAAAAAAAGCTCTATTTGTAGGGAAAAAAGGACATCAATTTTGTTTGGGTACAGCATCGCACGACCGCGCAATTGCCGGTTAAAATGACGCAGTGCCGTGTCGCAAAAAAGGGTCTGGTCAGAAAGTGGGTAAATCCTTCCAGGGCTAAAGTGGTTCATTGAACAAGCTGAAGTTAGAAGCTGATTGGCTACCATGCACAACTGCACCAGATTTTGCACGCTCCAGTTTTAGTAAATAAACCCCTTTAAGGATAGATTCACACCTATGCATTTTTAATGCTTTTTGCATTTTGCAGATTTGCACTACAGAACATGTTCCATAGGAAACCATGGTAAATAGACTGTAGTGCAAATCTGCAAAATGCAAAAATGCACTAAAACTGCATAGGTGTGAATCCAGCCTAAGTCTGATAAGCAACAAATCAGAAATATTCTTCCACTCTACACTTTATATATACTCTATTTTTTCACTCCTCCATGTTCACATACAGTTGGCTGTTGTCAGGCAATAAAGGACTGTCATGAGAAAACGTGGAGGCTGCCATTGCCTATTTCTCCTTCTGAAATACTACTTGTGTAATTGTCATGCTCAGTCTCTTCCTTCCAATTTTTGAGCAGTGACCTAGAAAAAGTATGCAGATATAGTCTTCTGACTTTACACCAACATCCCCAATCTGCCTATTTGCTTCAAGCAGGAGAAAAGGAAACCACGCTCCAGTTCTATCCACCAGGATGATCGATTCTCTTCCAAACGGAGAGCCCCAGGTGCTGGCTAATGCATGCACAGATGAAAGAAAATGAAGAAACTCTGGACAGCCGCACTCCGAGAAGGATCTATTTTCTTGTGCCTTTTATTGTAAAATAAAGATCACATAACACGATCCACAGCAAAGGTGATTCAGAACAAAATACTGACGCGTTTCACACTGAGATCAGTGCTTACTCATAGCTAAGCGCCTTTTGTTTCACTGTCCCTCATGGTATACAGTGTTCGGTGGCCATCTTTGGTCAGTTTCAGCACCATTAGCTGCAGCTCTGGACAGCGCAGTGTGATCTCCTATGCACCTGGGAGCTCACAAAGGACACAGGCACTACTAGCTGGACAGCACAGAACCAGCCAGGGTGGTGAGTCCTGCGGGAAAGAGCCTCTCAGCAAGCAGCAGTTAGGAGGGTGGGGCCATCACTGTCCTAAGTCCCCATCAGGTGGCAGACAGGGTAGGGTCAGCATGGCTTCAGTAACTGGTGTTTCTTCCCCTGAAATCCAGGCAATTGCAACCGATTCGCCTGCAGACTGTGCAGTGCCTCTGGATGATTTGTAGGCGATTCCCAATTCATTCGTTGCCAAGATGGGCGCAAAGGTGGTAAAAAGCAGCTTCTGCTCCCCCCCCCCGTCCTTCGGGGAGAGCTCTGACACAGACTCGGGTCCTGCTGAGGCTGGTGACCCCTGCTCTGTCGTTTCAGATGACGCCGACCATGACTGTTCGGACAGTGAGGATGAGTCCCCGTCCAGGTCCTTGCGCGACAAAGCGCTTGTTAGAGCACTTATCACAGCTGTGCATGATGCCCTGAAGATTCAGGAGCCAGCAAATCCCTCTGCTGATGTAGCAGTCCCTTTTGGGTCGCGTAAGCCAGCCCGTTCACCTAAGGTGTTCCCGTATCAGACTTATTTTGATAAGTTCATTTACAAGGAATGGGGTCAACCGCAGCGGACCTTTTCAGTCCCCAAATACATGGCAGTGCGTTACCCCTTTGAGGAGAGCCTTCTCAAAAAATGGTCGGATCCTCCGGTCGTGGACTCCATCTATGACCAGCTTTAGACAAAGAGATCTATTTATGTATAATTTTATTGTTTTCCTGTCTCAAGCATTTGCTCAGTTGTCATGCCTAATTAATATATTTACTATGACTGTCAGCTCCATCTAGTGGTGATAATGTGGCATTTTCTTGATTAAAGTATTTTAGGAAAATACTGCATTGTGTGGCCAATATGTGTAGCTGCAGAACGTAGGAAATAGACCCATTAGACAAATTTTGAGATTATTCATGGCAGCTGCATGAATGCTTGAGACACTGCACAGCAATTTTTTTTATACATAGGCCAAAAAGTGTATATATTCTCTTTTACTTTAATAAAAATGTTTTTTTAAGGTTGTGTGTGTCTTTGAGGTCTCTTGATGATAGAACAGTAATTAAGGGGGATTTTGTGGGTACAAAGATTGTGACGTGTGTACATATTATATTACGTTTAGACCCCTTTCACACTGGGGTGGTTTTCAGGCACTTTAGTGTTGGAAATAGCCTCTGCTAAGCACCTTTTGTTTCACTGTCCCTCATGGTATACAGTGTTCGGCGGCCATCTTTGGTGGGCCAAGGAGCAGCATGCTTTCCTGTAGCTCGGCGGCCATTTTCCCTGTGTTTATGTCCTTAATACTGGATGCTCGGCGGATATTTTCTTGAAGCCTGAACATGTTTTTGGTCAGTTTCAGCGCCATTTGCAGCAGCTCTGAACAGCACAGTGTGATCTCCTATGCACCTGGGAGCTGACAAAGGACACAGGCACTACTAGCTGGACAGCGCAGAACCAGCCAGGGTGGTGAGTCCTACGGGAAAGAGCCTCTCAGCAAGCAGCAGTTAGGAGGGTGGGGTCATCACTGTCCTAAGTCCCCCTCAGGTGGCAGACAGGGTAGAGTCAGCATGGCTTCAGAAACTGGTGTTTCTTACACCCCGAAATCCAGGCAATTGCAACCGATTCGACTGCAGACTGTGCAGTGCCTCTGGATGATTTGTCGGCGGTTCCCAATTCATTCGTTGCCAAGATGGGCGCAAAGGTGGTAAAAAGCAGCCCTCCCCCCCCCGTCCTCTGGGGAGAGCTCTGACACAGACTCGGGTCCTGCTGAGGCTGGTGACCCCTGCTCTGTCGTTTCAGATGATGCTGACCATGACCGTTCGGACAGTGAGGATGAGTCCCCGTCCGGGTCCGTGCACGACAAAGCGCTTGTTAGAGCACTTATCACAGCTGTGCATGATACCCTGAAGATTCAGGAGCCAGAAGATCCCTCTGCTGATGTAGCAGTCCCTTTTGGGTCCCGTAAGCCAGCCCATTCACCTAAGGTGTTCCTGTATCGGACTTATTTTGATAAGTTCATTTACAAGGAATGGGGTCAACTGCAACAGACCTTTTCGGTCCCCAAATACATGGCAGTGCGTTACCCCTTTGAGGAGAGCCTTCTCAAAAAATGGTCGGATCCTCCGGTCGTGGACCCCCCAGTTTCCAGGTTAAACAAAGTAACCACGATCCCGGTAGAGGGGACTCCTGCATTTAAGGACCCCACGAACAGGAAGGCCAAGGCAGTGGCTTGTTCCTTATTTATGGTTGTAGGGTCAACCATGCGACCAGTACTGGCATCTGCACTTGTGTCGCAGACACTAACCGAGTGGGCAAAACTGTTGCACCGCAAATTGGGAGAACAACAGGCTTCTCCTGTCTGCGTGGAACTAGCAGACCAACTAGTGCAAGGCCTGAAGTACATTTGTGACGCAGCCCTGGATACCCTCCCTCTGTTATCCAGGGCTTCAGTGTCAGCAGTGGTGCTGAGGCACCTGATATGGTTAAAATGCTGGTCTGCTGACCAGGCATACAAAAAAGCCCTGACGGGGGGCGTGGCGTCTGAGCTACAAGATGGACGTGTGAGCAGAGAGCTCCGCTCGGCCGCCGGAGAGAACCATCCATCCGAACGTCCATCGGTGACTACCGACAGAACTGCCTCACTCGTTACATAGTGCGGACACCGAGGCATCAATCGACTATGCCGAAGAACAAAAAACATCCACAGACGCCGCGGAAACTTCCGAACTTCTTCGGAGCGTGCGGACCTCCACAAAATGGCGCCGGAGCACGAGAGGATCACTCTGTACAACAGGCGACGAATGTTGAACAGGCCCTTCCTCACTGATCGCATCCTCGAGCTGCCTCTCTCAGCGACACCTCATCAGGGACACCCAGTCCATCCACAAGGAGCCCAGTAAAACAAAAACCGAGGATCTCCTCTCCAGACAACCGCGACATGGAGGTAAGCGGGCCCTCTGCTCTAGGCCTCGTTCCTCAAGCACATAACCCGGACCCCATTGCAGCGTATCCCACCTCAGACCGACCGGTATCTGATACAGTCTTAAAGGAGATGCTGTTATCCCTCAAGGCCTCTATACAGGCAGATATCACTGCTGAACTCACTTACTGTCACAAATAAGTTTTAGCTCTGGGAAACAGAGTAGATCAGGTGGAAGGCAAACTGGGAGAATACACTACTTCCTTCAATACTTTGGTAGAGGCCCATAAGTCGCATGGAGAAGAAATCGCCTGGTTGAGAAACAAGGTAGCTGACCTCGAGGACAGGTCTAGGAAGTCCAACATAAAAATTAGAGGCATCCCAGAGGCCATACCTTCGACCCAATTGCTGCAGTATGTGCACACACTATTCTCCACCATTATACCTACACTATCCCCTCAGGACTTAACTATTGATAGGATCCATAGGATCCCCAAGCCGGCATTCCTTCCTGATAGTTCTCCTAGGGATGTATTGCTTAATATGCACTACTACCATGTCAAAGACCAAATCTTGGCTGCGTCCCGCAAAAATGAGAACAAGCATCCGCAATATGCAGAGCTAATTCTCCTTCCTGATCTGTCAAGGCATACCCTTCAACAGCGCCGCAACTTAGCCAGTGTAACAAAGGCTTTAAGAAACCATAATATTCCACATAAGTGGCGATACCCGGCGAAATTGTCCATATCACATGAGGGGGCCACTCATATAATTTCTACCCTGGCTGAAGGGATCACACTGTTGCGAAAATGGGGCATAATACCTCAGCAAGGCCTACTCGAGCCACAAGTCACGCAACTTGGCTCTACTCCGGATGAGTGACAGGTGGTCTCCCGCAAACGGGTGCCTAAAAAAGTCACTGATGGAACAACGTGAATCACATCATAGACTATCCGGTTCTCTCCTTGGACACAAGGGCTCTACATTACCTTGCATCCCTTGTTTTTTCCCCTGGAATATATTACCTATGCAGCTACGTCTGCGCATGAATCGATATCAAGATTCTTTTCTTAACGTTTTATTTGTTTTTGTTTGTTATATCGTTTCTAGTTCTTATCTACTTAGCACCGATCCTGCATACCTCAACCAGGTACCTCCTATTTCAATGTATCCAAGACAACTATGGCAGTACGCTATGAACCAATCCGATGGAGATGAGTCGTTCCCAACACCCCTCAGAGGACACAGTGAGTACGGTCCCTCACAATACACCCTATTCCTTTTAAATGACTATCACCTGTGTGTCTATTAACGCCAGGACACTCTCTGTGGTCAGAAGCCCAAAAGCTGAAGGCCGATATCCTGTGTGTGCAAGAAACCCATTTCCAACTAAACAACCACCCCAACTGCACACACAGGAATTATTCGCATATCTTTCTGGCAACCACTCCACACAAGGAAAAGGGTGGCGTTCTCCTGGCAATTCGTAATACAGTCTCCTTCAGTCTCCGAATCTCCTGGATTGCTGAAAATGGTCGTTACATTATCCTTCAAGGGGACATTAACTCTAAACCCTACACCATTGTGTCAGTATATGCCCCTAACAACCACCAGGTCAGATTCCTCAGCAGACTGCTCCGCAAAGTGAAATCCACCCAATATGGGAGTCTTATTGTGGGTGGGGATTTCAACCTGATTGTTGATCCCAAATTAGACACCTCTACCACCGGTCAGCCTGGCAAGGCATATCTGAACAGAATTCTCCATGCTGCTGACTTGTATGACGTGTGGAGAAGTACACATGGTAACGAGCGAACATATACCTTTTTTTCTCACAGACACGGTTCTTAAGCCGCGTACACACGCGGGGACTGTTCGCTCAACTTTGTCCGTCAAACAGTTTCAGCGGACAGTCCGCTCAAAATTAGCATGGACGGACTTGCCCACACACGACGAACGAACAGTCCGCTGAAACCGTGCGCGATGACGTGAACGGCACGTACGACGGGACTAGAAAACGACGTCCTATACACTGCAATGCAACCTTCGGCGTGTAAATTCTTTCTGAGCATGCGCGAGACTTAGTTTGACGAACAAGCCTACACACGGGCGGACTGTCCGCTCAAACCAAGTTTCAGCGGACAGTTTTTCGGAATTTCCGAAAAACTTTGTTCGTCAGACTGTCCGCTGAAACTGTCCGCTGAAAGCCCACACACGAGCGGACTGTCCGCCGAAACACTGTTCAGCGGACAAAGTTGAGCGAACAGTCCCCGCGTGTGTACGCGGCCTTACTCGAGATTCGACATGTTTTTGACTGATAAGTGGACTCTGCAGGATGTCTCCTCCGCATGCATTTATGACATTACGTGGTCAGACCACGCTATTATCTCATTGTCCATCCATGAGAAGGGTGTCTTCCCCTCCCCACCTATCTGGCGCAGCAATGTTAGATTATTACAAGACCCTGGCACTCAAAAATTGATCGCTCAACATTTACAGGACTATTTCCATGACAATGAGCATTCTGTAGAAAGCCCATTTACACTTTGGAATGCTCACAAGGCAATTGTAAGAGGTATCCTAATTCAGCTGGGAGCTAGAGCAAAAAAGCGATACACAGCGACCCTTGACTCTATTACAGCTGACATTCATAAATTAGAGTTACTAAACATGGCGTCCCCCTCACAACTGTTATCCAAACAGCTTTCTGCACTTAGAGAGAAGTTAAGGGAGCACCTCACCCAAAAGTATGATATATACTTCCGTCGCCTACAGCTGTCCTCTTACGCCAACGCAAATAGAGCAGGTAAATACCTTGCTAACAGGATTAAGACAATACGCACCAGAAACAGAATTTCGCACTTAATACACCCCATATCCAAACACAAAATTCTTAACCCTCAAGACATTGCAAACCAATTCGCACAATACTATGGCGAATTGTACAACCTTAATACTGACCCTCATACCGTACAGCCCACCGTATCCAAAATACAACACTTCCTAAAAGATTTAAACCTCCCGATGCTCTCAGAAGTACAGCTTGCTTCTCTAAATTCCCCATTTACTACCCCTGAAATAGAATCTATTATTGCCAGTCTTCCAAATGGTAAATCCCCTGGACCTGATGGGTTCTCCAATGAATATTTCAAAACATTTCCCAAAGTTCTTGCTCCATACCTACAAAAAGTCTTTTACACAAGCAGCAGACAATGCATCATTTCCACAAGAGATGTTGAAAGCCTACGTAACCACCATCCCCAAGCCAGGGAAAAACCCTACCACACCGAGTAACTTTAGACCTATTTCTTTACTTACTACAGATATAAAGATTTACGCCAAGCTGTTAGCCAAACGTCTAGAGGAATACATACCATCTTTAATTCAAAGCGACCAGATGAGTTTCATACAGGGGAGACAGACTTCTGATGCGACGAGACGTATTGTTAATATTGTTTATTATGCTGCAGTGTCTAAAATGCCTTCTCTGCTGCTCTCCATAGAAGCAGAGAAGGCGTTTGATAGGGTTGAATGGTGTTATATGAAAGAGGTGCTCCGTTGGTTTGGTTTTGATGGCACTATATCCAATGAAGTGTTGGTCTTGTACTCTTGTCCATCTGCCCAAGTCTTGACTGCCGGTATGCTGTCCAATCCCTTCTATATTTCGAATGGCACCCGCTAGGGGTGTCCACTATCCCCTACTATCTTCAATCTTATGATGGAACCCCTGGCGGAGGCCATTAGATCGAGAGTTGACATCTCTGGCTTCAAAATAGGTTCTTGCAACCATATTATTAATTTATTTACGGATGACGTCATTCTGATGTTGACGAATCTATCCCAGTCCCTACCATTAATTCATGAAATTCTGCAAACTTTTGGGGAGATCTCATATTATAAAGGTCAACTTTGCCAAATCATTGATTCTGGACTTGGGAGTGGACAGACGTACAAGAGACCAACTTCAACGTGACCTCCCATACAAATGGAGGGAGGATGGTATACCATACCTGGGTATCACAATAACCAACTCCATAAACAAAATGGCCACCTCAAACTTTGGGACCCTACTAGTTAAGGTTAAAGAGACCCCTCAACATATTGCTAAAACTGATCTTGCATGGATGGGCAAATTAGCTGCGTGTAAGATGTTGGTACTTCCTCATATACTATACATGTTTAGGACCATACCAATCCACGTTCCGAATCACTTTCTTAGAGATATCTCCACTCTTTTGTGGAGATTCTTGTGGAAAGATAAGAAGGCACGCTGCTCCCCCCGTAACCTAATTCCCCCACAGACGTGCAGGAGGAGCAGGGCTAATAGACATCTACGACTATATGTGGTCCACAAGACTGGACCAACTCAGACAGTGGTTTAGAACCACAAACAAACCATTATGGGTTGAGCTGGAACAGGCCATGGCTCAGTTTCCTGACCTTGTAGCACTACTTATGGGAGACATATGGAAACCATGGGATATGCGCACCTTCTCTCCCACCATCCAAACCTCCCTGCAAGCATGGAGATTCTTTCTAAACCAGAGTCACAACATCCTCCATACTATCGGTTATCAATTTCCCCTGAGCCTACTCGAAGCCAGGATCCCGATGCTGTCTCCAAAACAGTTCCCTAGGTATGGTATCCATACCATCCAAAACTTGTGCCCTAATGACAAAGCCCTCAATCTTTTCTCGGGTCTCCGAATTGCACATTTTCTGAAACATAACCCTCTCCCTACAATTACAATACCACCCACTGCGTGGCACTTCCTTACCCGAGAGTCCTCGACAAACAAAGGCATATCGATCTTTTACACTCTTCTGCAGGACAAGAAGTCATTCACGAGGACTAAACAGATCAATGCTTGGGAAGCTGACTTAGGAAATACATTCTCAGATGATCAATGGACGACAGCCTTCCGTGAGATCCAAAAGCCTCACGCTCTGTCAGTTACTGGGCTATGACCATTAGAATTCTTAATCGATGGCAATACACCCCTTGTAGATTAACGCAAATCTTTCCGCATACTTCAAAATTATGCTGGAGAAACTGCGGACAGCCAGGACACCTACTCCGTATGTTCTGGGAGTGCCCCAATCTAGTGAGCTTTTGGAACCAAGTATTCCAACTCATAACTTCCCTTACTGATATCACTACTACTCCTAACTCAGCTTTAGCGATCCTCCATTTAGGTATTGAAGAGTTTCCTTATAACATGAGGACGGTAGTCTCTAATATTCTCCTAGCAGCGAGATCCTTAGTTTTACAACACTGGAAAGCTGCCTTGACTATAAACATTACGGACCTGACTAGAGTAGTTCAACGACATTACACCCTAGAGCGTGCATTAGCTATAAATGCTCTAAAATGTTCAGAATTTGATCTAACCTGGAGTATCTGGAGTGCTAAATATCGAAGGTTTTAATCCTTGTTGATAACTCGTTCTTGTTTTTCTTTGACTGTCTCAGTGCTCGAACTGAGTCTGTATTCTTATACCTGATAAGATTCGATCTATGCAACAGTGTGTGCTAATGTAACTGTTTCTGTTGTTAGAACTTGCCTTTGTCTTGTTTTTTTTTGTTCTTGTTACATGCCCTTTTTTTTTTCTATTTCTGGAATATGAAAATCTCAATAAAAAAGCCCTGACGGATCTTCACTTCCTTGGCAACCAGCTCTTTGGAGCCTCTTTGGATTACATTATTAAAAATGCCACAGGTGGTAAGAGTGCACTACTCCCACAGGCCAGGAACGCTAAGGAGCCACGCCGTAGGCAAGGGCCCTCTTTCTAAGCTCACAAACTGATTTTTTGTCCGCCCGGGGCCAAGTGTCCCCAGCCCAACAGGATGACCTATGAAGGACCAAAGCGTCCCTGGAACCGCAAGCCTAACAAGCCTGCGAGCAAAAGTGGTACCGCGTGAAGCCTTCGGGAGTTTGCAGCCCGGTGGGCCTCTTGGCTGTCCGTCCTCAGGCTACAAGATAGAGTTCCTCTCTTGGCCGCAAAACAGATTCTTCCCCTCCAGAATACCCATACTCCCGGCTCGCCGGGAGGCCCTTTTGGGGGCAGTAAGGACCTGCTGAGTCGCGTGGTGATAGAACCTGTTCCTGACTCGGAACATTTCCAGGGGTTCTACTCAAACCTGTTTGTAGTCCCCAAAAAAGGAAGGGGTACGTCCAATCTTGGACCTAAAAGCCCTCAATTACTTTGTGAAAGTACAGAGGTTCAGAATGGAATCAGTTTGCTCGGTAGTCACTGCACTCCATCAAGGGGACTCCCGGGCATCCTTAGACATCCAGGATGCGTACCTGCACATACCCATATGCCACCGGCATCAGAAGTTTCTGCGATTTGCAGTGGGGGAAGCCCACTACCAGTTTGTGGCTCTCCCTTTTGGTTTGGCATCAGCCCCCAGAGTCTTTACCAAGGTACTGGCTTCTGTTTTGGCGTTGCTGAGGCAACGCGGGATCGCGATTGTAGGTTACCTAGACGATCTCCTCCTGAGAGCATCTTCCGCCTCAGAGTTAGAGGAGGATGAGGCGATCACCATGCAGACCCTGCAGGATTTTGGGTGGCTGTTGAACCTAAAGAAGTCGGTGATCTTACCAACTCAGCATTTGGAGTACCTAGGCTTGCTGTTGGACTCCATGGAAGCGACAGTGTTTCTCCCTTCAGACAAGCTGCAGACTCTGAGAGCCGCGGTAATACTGTTGATGAACCGCAGGTGGTCGTCGCTACGCTTCTGCATGCGAGTCCTGGGACTCATGGTGGCCTCCTTCGAGGCAGTACCGAATGCCTAGTTTCATACCAGAGTCCTGCAGAAGGAGATTTTGACAAAATGGGACAAATCTCCGTTGTCCCTGGATCGGCAGATTCAGGTGAGCCAGTTAGTCAGGGATTCCCTGATCTGGTGGCTGAGATCCCCAGTACTTTGGTCCTGGAAGTCGTTCCTACCTCTGAAGTGGACAGTGATCACAACGGACGCCAGCCTATCCGGCTGGGGTGGAGTAATGGGAGTTCAGTCGACCCAGGGCCTCTGGTTGGTGGAGGAATCCAAGTTTCCGATCAATCTGCTCGAACTGAGAGCGATCAGGCTATGCCTCTCCACATGGTCGATAAGACTTTGAGGGCGTCAGATCAGGATCCAGTCAGACAACCCCACGGCAGTGGCATATGTCAATCACCAAGGAGGAACAAGAAGCTCGGCCACCACATGGGAGGTCGCTCACATCCTTCATTGGGCAGAGCGACATGTACCAGCCCTGTCGGCCATTTACAGTAGAGAACTGGCAGGCAGACTATCTAAGTCGCCAGATGCTGGACCCAGGAGTATGAGCATTGCATCCGGAGGTGTTCAGGCTACTCTGCCTACGATGGGGCACACCAGACGTGGATCTTCTGGCCTCCCGTCTCAATCAAAAGGTGCTGAGATTTGTGTCCAGGACAAGAGATCCTTGGGCAGACTCGTCAGACGCGCTGGTGGCTCCGTGGGACCAGTACCAGCTGATCTATGCCTTTCCTCCGTTGAAACTGTTAACACGTCTGCTCTGCAGAGTGGAGGCAGAGGGGATCCCAGTAATACTGATTGCCCCAGATTGACCCCAGTGTCCCTGGTATGCAGACCTAGTGCACCTGGTGGCGGACGCCCCTTGGCAACTGCCGTTACGAGAAGACCTTCTGGCTCAAGGTCCGATTCTCCATCCTGCTTTACCATCACTGGTTTTAAGGGCATGGCTATTGAGAGCCAGGTGTTGAGGAACTGGAGTCTGTCAGACTCGTTGATTCTAACTATGCTGAGAGCACGGAAATCTTCTTCTTTGAAGATATATCATCGTACCTGGAAGGTGTGCATATCCATGTGTGAGGAGAAAGAATGGCGTCCGCGCTCCTTTTCTATATCCAGGATCCTGCTGTTTCTACAGCAAGGAGTAGACCAGAAATTTGCTTTAAGCACCATTAAAAGACAAATATCAGCTTTGGCTGTCTTTTTTCAGCAACCCCTGGCATCTCACTCTCTAGTGAGCACTTTTGTTCAAGGGGTCCGACATGTAGTTCCTCCGGTGCGTCCACCGTTACCCCTGTGGGATCTGAACCTGATGTTATCGGCGCTTCAAAAACCGACATTTGAAAATATCAGAGAGATTCCCCTGTTGACTCTTTCCCAGAAAGTGGTCTTTCTAGTGGCCATCACATTAGCCAGGAGGGTTTCGGAACTGGTGGCCTTGTCTTGCAAGTCGCCCTATCTGGTTATCCACAAGGATAAGGTGGTGTTGCGTCCGCCACCTTCTTTTCTGTCGAAGGTGTTTTCAGCGTTCCACATCAATGAAGACATTATCTCTGTGTCCTAAGCCGACACATCCTAAGGAGGTGGCCCTTCAATCCCTGGACGTGGTTCAGGCTCTGAGGGTGTATTTGTCTGCAACAGCTCCCTTTCGGAAGTCAGACTCCTTGTTTGTTTCGGTGGCTGGTCCAAAAAAAGGCATGGTGGTCTCGTCGGCCACCATTTCCAGGTGGATCAGACAGATTGTAGTACAGGCCTACGCCTTGAAGGTGAGCTGTGTCAGTCGGTGAATATAAGAGAAAATAAGATTTTTTGTACTCACCTTAAAATCCCTTTCTCTGTAATTCACTGACTGACACAGCACTCGCCCCTCCTATTTTTCTTTACGTTATACTGCTTGTTGACATACTGAAGCTGCAAGGCAGGCTGAGGGGTTGTTACCTAAGGGACTGCCCCTTGGGTGGAACTAGAAGTTCTGAGTTTTTTATTACATGTTAACATGTTATGCCTAGTCCTCTCCTAAAGGTGGCGTAACAACCCAATGGTCTAAAGAGAGGAGCTGTGTCAGTTGGTGAATTACAGAGAAAGGGATTTTACGGTGAGTACAAATAATCCTATTTTTTAAAGTGGTTGTAAACCCTTACAGACCACTTTTCACTACAGGTAAGCCTATAATAAGGCGCACCTGTAGATACTCAGAATATCTCCTAAACCTGCATGGTTTAGGAGATATCCCCTGTATTTGCATGTGCCGATGTTATCTGCACATGTGCACTGACACAAACTGAAGCAATGGCACGTATGTGCCGTTGCTTCAGTGAGTGTACCGTTACCGCACGCATGAATGACGTCATTGCGACTCTGTCCAATCACAGCGCCAGAACCGCGATACCTGGAAGTAACCCCCAGGAGTGATGTCGCTGGCTGGTGCCGTGTACGGGCACTGCAGCAAGGGGTCAGATCTCAGGTGAGTATTACATAATGAGCTAGTATGCTATGCATACTAGCTCATTATACCTTTGTCTTGCAGGTGTTAGTTTCTTTTTTTTTTCCAAAGTGGGTTTACAACTACTTTAATAACATTCAATTACAATATGACCCGTGTAGTAATTGTAAATGCTATATTCTTTTTTTTAGTTTGCTTCTCTTTTCCCATGAAAGTAGAGTTATGCCGCGTACACACGATCAAACAAGCGGGTGGAAAAGTCCGGCAAACTCAAGTCCGCCAAACAATCCCCTCGTGTGTAGCCTCCGGCATACTTTTTGGACCCGAAAGTACGGCGGACTTAGAATGTCGTTTTACACTCCAATCTTCCCGCCGGACTCGCATTTCGGCGGACAATCCGGGCGTGTGTATGCCAGTCCACCGTACTTTTGAAATTAACGGACTTTTCCCGCCCGGAGAAAAGTCCGCTCATTTTGAGCAGGTCTCCAGGTAGGCGGGGCCCGCGAAGGAGACGTCGCTGGCCCTGCCGCCTGGTATGGACTTAAAGGGGAACCCCAATGCCGAAAAAATCGGCGTGGGGGTCCCCCCAGGTCCACATCAGACCCTTGTCTGAGCACGCTACCCGGCCGGCCGACCAGGCCGCGTGCCCTCAACATGGGGGGTGCCTTGGGGAAGGGGGGGCCGCGCGGCCTCCCCACCCCAAAGCACCTTGTCCCCATGTTGATGAGGACAAGGGCCTCTTCCCGACAACCCTGGCCGTTGGTTGTCGGGGTCTGCGGGCGGGGGGCTTATCGGAATCCGGGAGCCCCCTTTAATAAGGGGGCCCCCGGATAACCGGCCCCCCACCCTATGTGAATGAGTATGGGGTACAATGTACCCCTACCCATTCACCTGTAAAATAAAGTACAAAAAAAAACACAACACACAAGATAAAATAATTTATTGCACAGCTCCGGGGGTCTTCCGTCTTCGGGGGTCTTCTCGTCGGACTCCTCCGCTATCTTCTTGTAGCTCTTTTACTAGCGGAGGAGCTCGGCATTCTTCTTCGTCGCCGCAGCCTCTTCTTCCGACTTCGGGGGTCTTGTCCCCCTCTTCGGTTCTTCTGCCGGGCCACCGCGCCTTCTTATAGCTCTTTTACAGGCGGTGGCCCGGTCTTCTGTCGCCGCCGCCGCCTTCCGTTGTTGTTGTTGTTCTTCTTCTCCTGGAGATGTTGACTCGACGTTCTCTCCGGCCGCAATGCCAGGGACGCGCTGCGCTGTGACTTATATAGGGACAAGGGGCGGTGTCACATGGGTTGATGTCACATGGGTTGGTCACATGGTGACCCCGCCCCCTTACGATGTCACAGTCCCGGAGGATGCTGGGACTGTCGCCATGTGACATCAACCCATGTGACCAACCCATGTGACATCAACCCATGTGACACCGCCCCTTGTCCCTATATAAGTCACAGCGCAGCGCGTCCCTGGCATTGCGGCCGGAGAGAACGTCGAGTCAACATCTCCAGGAGAAGAAGAACAACAACAACAACAACAACAACAACGGAAGGCAGTGGCGGCGACAGAAGACCAGGCCACCGCCTGTAAAAGAGCTATAAGAAGGCGCGGTGGCCCGGCAAAAGAACCGAAGAGGGGGACAAGACCCCCGAAGTTGGAAGAAGAGGCCGCGGCGACGAAGAAGAATGCCGGGCTCCTCCGCTAGTAAAAGAGCTACAAGAAGATAGCGGAGGAGTCCGGCGAGAAGACCCCCGAAGACGGAAGACCCCCGGAGCTGTGCAATAAATTATTTTATCTTGTGTGTTGTGTTTTTTTTTGTACTTTATTTTACAGGTGAATGGGTAGGGGTACATTGTACCCCATACTCATTCACATAGGGTGGGGGGCCGGTTATCCGGGGGCCCCCACATTAAAGGGGGCTCCCGGATTCCGATAAGCCCCCCGCCCGCAGACCCCGACAACCAACGGCCAGGGTTGTCGGGAAGAGGCCCTTGTCCTCATCAACATGGGGACAAGGTGCTTTGGGGTGGGGGGGCCGCGCGGCCCCCCCTTCCCCAAGGCACCCCCCATGTTGAGGGCACGCGGCCTGGTACGGCTCAGGAGGGGGGGGGCGCTCGCTCGCCCCTACTTTCCTGGCCGGCCGGGTAGCGTGCTCGGACAAGGGTCTGTTGTGGACTTTGGGGGGACCCCACGCCGATTTTTTTCGGCGTTGGGGTTCCCCTTTAAGTCCATACCAGGGGGCGGGGCCAGCGACGTCTCCTTCGCGGGCCCCGCCTACCTGGAGACGCGCTCAAAATTAGCGGACTTTCCTCCGCGTGTGTGGGCGAGTCCATTCATTTCAAAAGTACGGCGGATAGTACGGCAGACTTAGTACGCTGTATTAGTCCGCTGAAAAAGTGTCGTGTGTGGGCAAGTAGCCCGTTTGGAAAGTCCGATGGACAGTCTGGCGGAAAGTCCGCCAGACTAAGTACGTCGGACAGACGGCTACGTGTGTACGTGGCTTTACCCTTTCAATTCTGCCTCCTGCATGTTAACATCAGATATAACATTTACCATCAACAATAAAACAGTGACGCTGACATTCCTGCTAGAGAAAAAAAAACAATCAGTGACACATTATATATTCTTTCACATAGTTCTTTAAATAACCGAACCAGATGCAGAAATCATGGTATTCTGCATGACCTAGTTACGTGCACCTGGTACACTACACAGACAATGTAACAGCCAGGGGAAATTCCCTTAATATGGCAATGAACAAGATCACAAAGACGCTTTGAATAGTCATTAACACTCCTACAATATCTGTGAAGGGCTGCCTTTCTGGTCCCACACCAATACTAAATACACCACTGAGCCAAGGAGTACATGAGTAATCCATACAAAACCACTTCCAGATCAAGTTGCAACTTGTTTGGAAGCTCAGCAGCCCTGATTATCTTGGTCAGCAGAGGCAGGAGGACTCAGGAACTGGCAGGATCAACCAGGTTTATTACAAGTTAGGAAGAGAAGAATTTTATAGCACAAGCACTGTGCTGTTATTCATGCCTTAAAAAGGAAGTAAAGGCAAAATAAAAATAAAATAAAAAGAAAAGCACACCCTGTAAGGCAAAGGCATAATGAGCTAGTATGCATATCATACTAGCTCATTATGAATAACTTACCTGAGAACGAAGCCCCCGAATCGGTCCTCCGTCTTCCTCTTCGCCACTGCCATGTATCCCGGAGCGACTTCCGAATCTCGCTGCTCTGGCGCTGTGATTTGCCGGAGCAGCAAATACGTCACTCCCGCGCATGCGCACGGGAGCCGACACTCACGGCATATCGCCGTGATCTGCGGCCTGCCCCAGTGGCTGTCTTCGGGTAAATATCTCCTAAACCGTATAGGTTTAGGAGATATTTCTTGGACCTACAGGTAAGCCTTAATCTAGGCTTGCCCGTAGGTCAAAGTTGGTTGTAAGGGTTTACAATCACTTTAAGGAATGCATAAAAAAACCTTCTGAGTGCAGTCCCCCCCAAGACCCCCTAGATACTTACCTAAACTAAATCTCAATCCAGCACTGTGCATGACAGTAACAGCTCTCTCTTCTTCCTTCCTCACAGACTCAAAGACAGCAGGCTTACAATCACTTAAGTAAATAAAGCATAATTTCATATGCAGAGGCCACCTTGATTGAAAATGTCATTACAACAAATAAAGGATTCCTGTAGTGACAGACTGCTTAACCTTCAGCTGAAAATGCTAGTTGCCTATCTGCCATGATAATCCAATAGTTTAAAGTCTATCTCCAGCAAGAACAAAAATCATCCCTTGCAGTGGGGCTGCCTCAACACTGTTTGGGTTAAAGGCTCATTTAAAGTGATTGTAAGGGTTTGTTTAAAAAATAAAATAAAATAACAAGCATATCATACTTACCTCCACTGTGCAGCTTGTTTTGCACAGAGTGGCCCCAAACCTGCTCTTCTGGGGTCCCTTGACGGCTCTCGCGGCTCCTCCCCACATAAGATAACTCTCTGCGAGAAGATCTCTCTTGGGGGGTTACCTTGTGGGCATGCTCCCTAGTCCAGCATTCAGCGTCCATAGTCGCCGAATGCAGGACTCTGCCCTGCCCCCCTTCCCCTGTCACCCACGTCATTGGATTCGAGTGAAAGCAGCGAGAGCCAATGGCTGCGCTGCTGTAAATCTATCCAATCAAGAGCCGAGAACCCCGGGCAGAGACACAGCGTGTCCCCGTGGGTCAAGTTCTAGGGATCAGGTAAGTAAAACAGGGGGGGCCGGGCACTGCCAGGTGTTTTTGCACCTTAATGCATGGGATGCATTATGGTGAAAAAACACGTAGGTTTACAACCCCTTTAAGTTGAGGGTACTGGAAGTTAAAGGTAAAGGAGTTTTACCCAACAGCTCTCTCCTTTTCTCCTCTATGCTCAAATGGTGGGCTGCCCCTTGGCATCCTCAAGTCCAGTGCAGAGCTATGGGCTCTGCTTTGTACTTGATGATGTCAGAGGACATGAAACCACTGGGGTGTAAAGAAGAGGCTACGGGGACCAGCCTAGAGGGAGCCGGAGGGAACAGAGATCAGCTAAAAAGTCTAGCTCTAGGGGGCAACAAAAAGCAATTGTACTTACCTAAACCCCCTCTAACAGGCTTCCTCTACAATGCTAGACTGGTCCCTATAGCTTCTTCTCCCCTATGCACCAGTGGTCAAAGGTCCTCAGGTGGGAGGGTGGCAAACCAACAACTAGGATGGGTAGGCCAGCAGGGGCCTCCTTACCTTATCAATTCAGCGATCAGCGCATCGATTCAGGCCTGCATCCTAACAGCCAGTGAGAAGACTGAGAGCCAAGAGCGACAGATGCAGAGAGGGCGCGGGCTGGCACACGGGGCAGCTGCAGCTTAATTACGGGTGTGAGGCAGATTCGGGACCGGTGCCAGGCAGAGAAGGATCCTGGCTGCTGCTCCTCACTCCAATAGCCAATGCATCTTCTCCCGGGTGAATAGGAAGTGGGTCCTAAGACCCGGACCTGATTGGCTGGGAGTCCTAAGACTTGGGTCTCAGGATCTGCTTCCTGATTGGCTGGGAGGAGAATCAGGAAGACAATAGTGAATATTAATTTGCTATTGTTATACACTGGCTGGGCATTGGGCGTAGTGCTCTGCGGCCCCCCGAGCCCACCCTTTTTTTAAGCCAATTAGAGCCCCAGGCTCTATCATGTGCTTCAAAAAAAAAAAAACCACATTGGAATCCATGCGTCCGGCACCCTGCATGTAGATTAGGGGGCCGGATGCATGGATTGGGGGGGGCGGCGCCTGTGCACCCCCTATGCATTTAACCCTTGCAGTAGGGAGAAGCGGGAACGTTTTACCTGTTCCCGGAGATGGGCTTTAAGTAGTTTCAGCGTCACTAACAAAGAACAAGTATCAAGAGTTCTGACTCCACTCCAGCAACCCAGAGCAAAGATACAGTTCAGAGTTTCTGCCTCTGCTTGCTGCCTGTCCATTCCTGGTCAGTGACTCAGGAAAAAAAAAAGATTGAGGCCCCCTGCACTCAGTCTCAAACATCCCTTCTGGTCAGAGAGGTCCCTATCACATTAATAAGTGCTGGTTCACATCTGTGTGGTATGTTTAAAGCCTGTTTCATTTTACATGCATTTTTGTTTTTACTATTGAAGTCTGTATAATGTGCATTTTCATGAAAGCTCATGTTTTATTTAGTACATGTATCTTCCTGCAGTTTATATAATGCTACAAATGCTAAGAAAGTAAAATAATTATTTATTAAAATATTATACTAACAAAGAAAAAATAGATGAAATCACATCAGCCCTACCCTGTTTCCCCTAAAATAAGATCTAGCGTGATTGTCGGTGTTGGCTGCAATATAAGCCCTACCACCCAAATAAGCCCTACTCTGTTTCCTCAAAAATAAGCCCTAGCCTGAAAAGAAGACCTACAAGGACTTTAACTAGGGCTTATTTGGTGGGTAGGGCTTTTATTGCAGCTATCACCGACAATCACACTAGGTTTTATTTTAGGGGAAACAGGGTAACATACACCTTTAAAAGAGATGCATGTTTTTTTTATTTTTTATTTATACTTACCTAGGTGGATACTGCATCTGTCCCCCGCCAGCTCTAACACTGAGAACAGAGCGATCAAACACCGCTGATCGCTCAGTTCTCAGAGCTCCCTGAGCAGAAAACCGGTGACTGTCAATCAGCAGCTCTCTGCTCTGCCCCCCTGCACTCACAGGAGCGCTGGGCTGTGGAGGGGGTGGGAGTGGCCGGCTCAGGCTCTCAGAAGCTTGCTCAGAGGCTGAGACGGGTGCTGTGAATTCAGCCCACTGTCTACTGAAAAAGGGTCACAGGAGTGCAGAACGAACTGCACTCCTTTGATCCACAGGAGAAGTACAACCAAAGCTAGAGGATTAGATTTGATTTTCATTCACATAATAATTGTTCTTTAGTTCTTTAGAACATTCAATGATACCATCAGCGACTGCACACATTTTGTATGAAAGACCTTAAAAAATGTATTTGATTGCCACTGTGAATTTTAATATTGAATTTCAGGATGGACAGCACTGACTGTGATTTGGACTGGGAATCACGTTCACAAGTAGAATTTCAATCAATCACATAAGAGACAAGAAAAATGTTCCATTCTTTAATTTTGCTCTTCACTCCAGTTTAAAACATTCATCAATTTCACCAAATTAACCATTAGCAAATCAATTTTTTGTGAAATTTACCATTTTTTAACAAAATTCTACCAGTGTATTGCTAGCTTTATGCCCCATACACACGGTCGGATTTTCCGACGGAAAATGTGCAATCGGATCATGTTGTCGGAAAATCCGACCGTGTGTGAGCTCCATCTGACTTTTTCCGTGAGATTTTCCAACGCACAAAGTTTGAGAGCAGGATCTAAAATTTTCCGACAACAAAATCTGATCTCATAAATTCCAATCGTGTCTAGACAATTCCAACGGAAAAAGTGCCACGCATGCTCAGAATAAACGAAGAGATGAAAGCTACTGGCCCATTTGTAGTCTCGACGTACATGTTTGACGTCACCTCATTCAGAACGATTGGAAATTCCGACAACTTTGTGCGACTGTGTGTATGCAATACAAGTTTTGGCCAAAATCCGGAGGAAAAAATCAGACGAATTTTGTGATCGGAATGTCCGACCGTCTGTATGGGGCATTAGGCAGTTGTGTGTAACACACAGCACATAGTATAACAAGTTCCTCCTACCAGAGGCTGTTCTATGGTAGAGCAGATCACTCTCAGATATGATAATAAAGTCTTCCCACCATATGAAAGAACATGCTGATCTGTTAGAACCAATCCAGAGCTCCTCCCTCTGTATCTGTCCTTCTGGACTCTATTGGACATTTCCATTAGGTCATGATGGACCCTACTTTCTAAAGCCTCGTACACAGGATCAGATTTTCAGATGACCATTCTTCTGTTTTTTGTTGCATGCTAGTCTTATGTCGAAAGTGAAGAGGTTACTCACCATGCGAAAATTCTCATACAACGGAATTCAACTTCAGAAGTAACATAATGTGTTGAATTGTTTTGTATGTATTTTTTAGTTTCTGAGCATTCGTAGTCTTGCTCTTACAATTTTTTACGTATGAAAACCGTACTAATTATACAAAAATTGGACATTGTGTTCACGTACGATTAAAATTTTATAGTCTGCACATCCAGCTTTTGTCATACAAAAAAAAAATCGGAATTGGCTGTTGAAAGCACCATACTAACGATCTGAAAATCGGCAGATCATTTCTTGGATGAAATTTTACTTCTGATTTTCATATCGTGTGTACAGGGCTTAGGACTCGCTATGCACAACACAATCTGAACCTATAATATTTGTACAATAGACTTTAGATCTACCAAATTCTGTAATATGAGGAACTACCTAAACTATACAATTAATTTGTATCCAGTCAGGCAGACCCTTGCACTACACACTTGTTGGTAGATCTAACCGTGACCATACACTTTTTGATTTTATCCATACAATCAGGTTGGAAATTATCAAATTGGCTTATAATCAAACAGCCATAACTTCCCTTGAGATTGATTTAGACTCAAATACAGATTGGAGTTAATCAAACTGAGTCAATCAGTCAGGACAGCACTGAGATGCTTTGCTGATGAATACTGTTGTATTTCTACTGATCAGATTATGAGATTGCATGATGGAAATAGAGATCCAATTTATACGTTATGACCATTATCTTCCAACTATCAATCAAAGCCCACTTCCCCATGTTTGGCATATTGAACAATTGGGTTGTCGACTATGGATTGATTATTCTTATCGGGAAAGATCAATCAAAAGGGGGACTGATTATTTAATGAAGTGTGAAAAGTCACCATAAAGGAGATTGTACAATCAGATTGTGTGTTATATGGCACCTTCTACTCATACCTGCTTTCCTTTTATAATCCTGTCATTGTGCAGGACTCTTTTTTTTTAATTTTTTTATGTAAATGTAAATGTGAGCTCCTGTTTACCTAAAATATGGAATGTATCAACCTGCCAGGTATGTGATCACAATGATCACACAGATCGTACAGATCTATTGTTCTCTCCAGCAGGCACACTAGCAAGCAGTTAGCTTTGTGCTGATGCAACATAGGACTTTACAGCCCTGGGACGTGACTATGGCAGCAGTAGCCAGGAACCAGCCAGCAATGTCATGGCAATCCATGGTAGTCTATTGTAGAATCATCATACCACGCTGGATCATATTAACCCCTTGTGTGATGAGCCTGTAGGTGGGCTCAGGGGCAGATGACATCACTGATTATTATCACACACACCCTGATTTATAGCAAATCTACTTTCCACCCAGCAGTCCCTGGTGACCAGTCACTCTGGCAATAGACTATTGCATGCGATCCACGTAGTATTCCATGCCAAAAAAAGCTCACTCTAATTCAGCCACATGGCAAGAACGTCCAGGGCAGAGCGAATTATTCTTAGCCTAGTGCCAGCCAGTGATCATGCCAGTTCAGTGCCAGGTTACTCACTGTTGTGGTGGAGAACTTCCTGATGAACTGATTGGCAGCCCACAGCATGTTTAATAAGTGGTCGGCACAGCGTCCCACAATGACACGTAAATAGAAGAGGAGAGATGGAGCGCACACAACCACCAGGATCTCTGCAGTAAACAACAAGGACCAAAGCCAACTAAACCCCGCCCACAATACACACGCCACGCCCACCTGTCATTTTTTCTACGCTATAGACAGGAATTAGGTACCGCCCACCTTTCCTCAGATCGGGATTGCGTTTGACGTAAACCACGCCCTTTCACCTTTCTTTCTAGTCTCCGCCCGGTGGTCACGCCCATGTGTCATTTAAGGTTCTCGCCGAGGAACCTGCTACGGAGGACGTGTGATCACGGGAATGTCTCTGCTCCGGGCATATACTCTTCTCTGTTTGTACTGCAGATTTACATGTAATGCAATGACAGACAAATATATAAAAACAGGGTGCTAGTATGTTAGTCATAATGTTGCCAACTGTCAGTATATGTACTGGTAACCAGTAAAAAATGGGCAGTACATTTTTCTCCTGTCAGTAAATTCCAGTGACAGCAAAAGGTTGCCAGTGTCACGTCACAGTCGGCTACCCATCACGTTTTGCTACCCACTGGAATGCGCATGCACGACACCGTCATAGGCATTCCAACACAGGGCCCCTCGTGGGCTCGCTTCGCCCGCCACGCTTTGGGCACGGCCCGCTTCACTCGGCATAAATATAATCTAACTCTATGTCCACTTGGATGGTGGGGCTTGAACCCGGAATCAGGGGTGTGGGCACAAAATTCTGCGCAAGCGCAGATCGCCACAGTGTGGCGGCGTCGCGCAGTCCAGTGGGTTGCCAAATGTGATGAAACACCAGTAAAAAATATGGCTGTGACGCTCGGCTTACGTTGTTCTGGTCCAGAGCAGGCCAAGGAAATATGTTTTTTGCCCGAATATCTACCTTAACATTGCTAATTGGATATTGTACTTGTTTGTAGCCTAAATACTGAAATTTGCAATTAATACTGAAATTTTGTAACTTTTGGAAACACCGATAAAAAAACTTGGCTGTGCCAGTAAATTATGGGTGCCGTGTCAGTAAATTTCTATCTGGTGGGTTGGCAACACTGGCCATAGGTAGGGATGGCCGAATGGTTCGCCTGGCGGTCGTTTTGCGACGAATTTCGGCTGTTCGCCGTCCGCCCGATCGGCGGACTATTGCCGCCGTTCGCCCGGCGGACTTCCGTGTTTACTGTGTAAAAGAAATTTGACCTATGATGACACATCCATCATGGGGTACAGGACAGCCAATTGAGACATTACAGCACATGGACACTTGGACATTCCCCCTAACTTATAAATAAACCCGATCCGGCAGCCATTTTACATTCTTTCTACTGTCACTATAGGGAGAGGTTGCTGTGTGGAGCAGGGAGAGACTGCAGTGACCCAAATCGCTAGCTATTTGGTCCACAAAAGTTCTTTTCAGGACTGGTATAGGTGTTAGGTGTAATTCAGGATATAGGTTTGAGGCACTGCTGTGCTACTGATTTTTGCAGCAGCCTGTCTTTTGTCAGTGTAGAGAGAGGGACAGGACGCTGTGTGCTGCAGGGACAGTCAGTTTAATCATTAGCTGTTACTATTAGGTCCACAAAAGTGCTATTCAAGTTATTGTTCCAGCAGCCTCTGTTTTGTCAGTTTAAATAGGGACAGGCAGGAAGCTGTGTGTGAGGCAGTGAGGGACAGTCAGTTTAATCAGTAGCTGTTACTATTAGGTCCACAAAGGTTCTTTTCAGGACTGGTATGGTAATAGGCTTGTACACGTATAATATTCTTTCTTCCAAATATAGAAAGAATATTATACTTGACTGCTGCCCTTCTGCTGCAATAGTCCTTTATCAGTATAGGGACTGAGGTACAGTCTGCTAATCATTCACAACCTACTTGTTCCACAAAGGTCCTTATATGGACTGGTAAGGTATAGGGTACTACAGTACATAGGGTTGAGTGAGGTACAGTCTGCTATTCCTTAAGAACTGGTATAGGTCCACAATACATAGGGTTGAGGTGCACTACTGCTGACTGCTGCGCTATGGTGCAGCAGTCCTTTATCAGTATAGGGACTGAGGTACAGTCTGCTAATCATTCACAACCTACTTGTTCCACAAAGGTCCTTATAAGGACTGGTAAGGTATAGGGTACTACAGTACATAGTGTTGAGTGAGGTACAGTCTGCTATTCCTTAATGACTGGTATAGGTCCACAATATATAGGCTTGACCTCTGGCCAGAGCTTGCCCAATTTGCAATCAAACTGTTGGCTTGCCCCTCGTCCAGTGTCCTGTCCGAAAGGACGTTCAGCGCAGCAGGGGAGATCGTGACCGATAAGCGTACTCGCCTAGCTCACGACAGTGTTAACTACCTCACATTTCTAAAAATGAATGAGGCATGGATCTCAGAGGAATTCAACACATGTGACCAGTAGACCATGTATATGTCTAGAAATGTTTTTTTTAATCGAGCACACAGACCTTCTATCTTCATTTGGCTCACTTCCTTGTCCAAAAAAAGCACACCGTACTATATAATCGTACCCTCCTGTTTGAAGAGGTTGAGTGTGTCATATTTCTACTGGGGCTGCTTATTATGAGGGGCTCCCACCATCCCTGTGCTGTCTTCCTCCTGGGGCTGCTTATTATGAGGGGCTCCCACCATCCCTGTGCTGACTTACTCCTGGGGCTGTACCTCTGCTGTGCATATTATGAGGGGCTCCCACCATCCCTGTGCTATGCTCATTATGAGGGGCTCCCACCATCCCTGTGCTGTGCTGACTTCCTCCTGGGGCTGTACCTCTGCTGTGCATATTATGAGGGGCTCCCACCATCCCTGTGCTATGCTCATTATGAGGGGCTCCCACCATCCCTGTGCTGTGCTGACTTCCTCCTGGGGCTGCTTATTATGAGGGGCTCCCACCATCCCTGTGCTGTGCTGACTTCCTCCTGGGGCTGCTTATTATGAGGGGCTCCCACCATCCCTGTGCTGTGCTGACTTCCTCCTGGGGCTGTACCTCTGCTGTGCATATTATGAGGGGCTCCCACCATCCCTGTGCTATGCTCATTATGAGGGGCTCCCACCATCCCTGTGCTATGCTGACTTCCTCCTGGGGCTGCTTACGGTACAGGTGTCAGTGCTGTATATCACGGTGCTGGTGTCAGTGCTGTATATCACGGTGCTGGTGTCAGTGCTGTATATCACGCTGCTGATGTCAGTGCTCTCTATCACAGTGCTGGTGTCAGATCACTCTATCACGGTGCAGGTGTCATTGCTGTATGTCACGCTGCTGATGTCAGTGCTCTCTATCACGGTTCTGGTATCAGTGCTGTATATCACGGTGCTGGTGTCAGTGCTTTATGTCACGCTGCTGATGTCAGAGCTCTCTATCACGGTGCTGGTGTCAGTGCTGTATATCACGGTGCTGGTGTCAGTGCTTTATGTCATACTGCTGATGTCAGTGCTCTCTATCACGGTGCTGGTGTCAGTGCTGTATATCACGGTGCTGGTGTGAGTGCTTTATGTCACGCTGCTGATGTCAGTGCTCTCTATCACGGTGCTGGTGTCAGATGACTCTATCACGGTGCAGGTGTCATTGCTGTATGTCACGCTGCTGGTGATCATCTCCTGCACCCTCTTCTTTGCCTACCCTGACCTTCCCTCTCCACCATTGCCTTCATGCGCTCCACAGTCCCGAATTGTCACAATTTCACATATAAAAAAAGAATGCTTGTAGTTGTCGATCCCAGATTCACGTCATACATGTGTTATGTCATTGGCCATGTGGTGGGACTATGTTTGCACAGCTAGTAATTATTTTGTGGCTGCAAATTTGACCTGTAGGTTTGCAAAGTTCGCCTCCCATTGAAGTCAATGGGGCCCGCCGCGAACGTTACGGTTCGCGAACTATCGGCCGCGTTCGCGAAACGTCCCGTCGGAAGTTCGTCCATCACTAGTCATAGGTGTGCACAGCCAATAGCAGTAGGGTGTGCACCAGGGACGGGGAGGCAGGTGAAGGTTTTCCTTTTTTTTTTTTAACGATCAAGCTTTGAGGGATGTAGCTTGGCCACCTCAGGTCACAGAGACCCCTAATTTGGGGGTAGGTAGCTGAAGTTCTACCCCACCACTGGTCATTTAAGGCTCCTATGACCTATGGTTCCAAAGATATAGGGTTCCTTGTGCAGCCTGTCAGAAGCTACATACAGAGCGCCCAGTTTAAATGCAAGCTGGCACACTCTGTTTGCAGCAGACTGAGAGGATGAGCTCACAGTGCCTCTCCTCACTTCTTGTCAGAGGCACTGAGCTCAATGGACAGCTTGGAGTCTTGGACCAATGCTAAAGTACCATTGGCCCCAGCTGTCCAATAAAAGTGCTGCAGTGGAGGCACACTTCTCAAGGCACTTAGACGCCTTCCCACCCAAGCCAATTTTCAGCTTTCATCTCTGTCGCAATTTGAATGACAATTGCGTGGTCATACAACACTATACCCAAACAAATTTTTTTATCATTTTGTTCCCACAAATAGAGCTTTCTTTTGGTGGTATTTGATCACCTCTGTGGTTTTTATTTTTTACACAACAAATAAAAAAAGACCGAAAATTTCGAAAAAACAAGTTTTTCTTTGTTTCTGTTAAAATATTTTGTAAATAAGTATGTTTTCTTCTTCAGTGATGGGCACTGATATGGCTGCACTGACGGGCACTGATAAGGCAGCACTGATGGGCACCGATGAGGTGGCACTGATGGGCACTGATAGGTGGCACTGGTATGTGGTGCTGATGGGCACTCATAGGTGGCACTGATGGGCACTCATAGGCGGCACTGATGGGCACTCATAGGCAGTACTGATAGGTAATTATGGGTGGCATTGATGGGTACTTATGGTTGGCACTGATAGGTGGCACGGTTGGGCACGGATGGGCACTGATAGGTGGCACTGATGGACACTGATGGGTGGCACTGATAACACTGATTGGTGGCACTGATGACACTGATGGGTGGCATTGCTGGGCTTCATGTTATATAATGGTGACAATCAGTGCCCATTTGTGGGCAGTGATTGGCACAGATTGGGCATAATTTGCACATGTGAATGGCCATGGGGTACATACCTGGCCATCCACATGTTGCCCCCTTCCCCGGTAGTCCTGGCGGCTCTCCTGGTGGTCTAGTGTGGGCATCCGAGGGGGGCTGCACTGATAAATAATCAGCGCAGACCCCCCCATCAGGAGAGCCACCGAACGGCTCTCCTCTACTCGCGTCTGTCAGATGCAAGTGAGGAAAAGCCGATCAATGGCTTTTCCTGTTGACAGTGATCAGCTGTGATTTGAAATGGCTGATCACATGGTAAAGAGCCTCCGTCGGAGGCTCTTTACCAAGATTGGTGGAGCGGTGTGTCAGTCTGATCGCCGCAATGCACGCCCCCCACGGGCGCGCTGCGGCTGTTATCCTGAGGGACGTCATATCCCACACTCCGCTTGAGTGCTTTCGTCATTCGTCGTTACCAGTCTGAATATAGATATCAGATATTCCAACCACTAATAACAACAAACAAGACAATACTCATTTGGTTGCTAAACATGGACTGAACTGATTTATATGAGATGACACACAAATATACACAGCAGGCATTACAATATAAACTGTAACCAGAAACCTAATTAAAATTAGCTAGTTATCTAATCATTTACCAAGACTAGGTGACTCAGAGATATGACCTTTCAGGGGAGACTTGCCGTCTCCTCACTCCCAACTTACAATACACATATGTATAAGCACATCCCCCAATAGTTTCCTAGGCAACAAAGGTGTGTTAATGAGCACAATAAACTATTGGATGAAAGACCCGGGCTTTCCAGATCTCATTAATCAGCATTCCTTTCACATACATCTGTCCACTGAGTCCCAAGCTGGCAGAGACCATCATGGCCTCCTTAATAATGTCCTTTTGCATTACATAACAGAATATCTTCCTAAATGCTTGTAGCTCCCTCAGCTGCCAGGGCCCATAGTTGGTAGGCAACATTCAGTCCCCTCCAAAAGCTTCTGTCCCAAGTGAGTCTGTCACAGTGCCTATCAGCATGCAAGCTTATTTTATGTTAAGGGTCACTCTGATGGGCATATTTTATGTTAAGGGTCATGCCGATGGGCATAATTTATGTTAAGGGGCACTCTGATGTGCACAACAAAATATGCCCATCTGCATGCCTCTTAACATAAAATATGCCCATCAGTGTTGCTCATAAAATAAAATATAACATAAAATGTGCCTATCAGCTTGCCCCTTAACATAAAATGTGCCCATCAGGTTTTCCCTTAACGTAAAATGTGCCCATCAGAATGCCCCTTAACATAGAATGTGCCCATCAGCATGCCCCTTATTTTATGTTAAGGGGCACTCTGATGGGCACATATTATGTTAAGCGAAAACCTGATGGGCAAATTTTATGTTAAGGGGCACATTTTGTTAAGGGGCAAGCTGATGGCCACATTTTATGTTAAGGGGCAAGTTGATGGCCACATTTTATGTTAAATGGGTTGTAAAGGTAAAATTTTTTCACCTTAGTGCATTCTATGCATTATGGTGAAAAAACACCTGACAATGCCGGCTCCTCCAGCCCCCCCGTTTTACTTACCTGACCCCTCAAAAGTCCCGCGCTTGCCCCCGACATCCTCTTTGCCGCTCACCCTGGCCGTTGATTGGCTAGAGTGGATGGATTGAAAGCAGCGCAGCCATTGGCTTGCGCTGCTGTCAATCACATCCAATGAGGCGGCGCCCCGGGGGAGGGGGGCGAGTGATACAGTGAGTGGCTACGGCCGCCAGCTGTATCACGGGAGCGCGCCCGCAAGCATGAAGTTGTGGAGTCCTTGCGGGAGAGAGCCCAGACAGCCGGAGAGGGACCCCAGAAGAGCAGGTTCGGGGCCACACTGTGCAAAACAAGCTGCACAGTGGAAGTAAAACATGTTTGTTATTTTAAAAAAAAATGCCTTTAGTGATCCTTTAAGGGGCACTCTGATTGGCACAATTTGTGTTAAGGGGGAAACATATGGGGACACCTGATGTAAGGGGACACTGATGGGAATGCCTGATGTAAGGTGGCACTGTGATAGGGACATCGATGTAAGGAGGCACTCTTATAGTGAGAATTACTCTAAGGGGGCACTCTGACGAGGACACTCTATGTAAGGGGGCACTGTGATGGGGGAACCCTATATAATGGGGCACTCTAATGATGTCTTGAGATTTGGACCTCGGACCAAAGAAAATTTTAGTGACCGGACCTCCTTGAATTTGAATTCAAGACCCTTGATATACAGCTTTTCATTGTGGAAAGCTATAGTACAGACACTATGAATGGAGGTGGGGGGGTGGAAAGAGTGCCTACAGCAGGCCATGGAAGATTACCACTGTAGGGGCATGGGGGAAAGGGAGACAGAGGACTGAAGGTTTAAAGTTGTTCTAAACTGTAAAGATTTTGTATCTTAATACATGCTTGGCATTAAATTGGAAGTCCATGCAAAAACTAAAATCCCTGCATCTATAGCCACCAACATTCTAACACTAACCTATCTAGCCCTGAAAAGAAAATATCAGTATACATACCTTTTCTACAGGTAATCCAACCCAATCTTCTCCAGTGGTGTAAGCTCTGCTGAATACACGTCCGAAAATGGCTGTGAAATGAATGGGAAGTGATGTCACCCATAGAGTTACTATGGGGCTTCCGTTGACAGACGCACCCTCTGCAGCCACCCACACAGTGAAGCCGTGACTGACCGCTCAGCATGGGATCAGAGCTCCCGCCACTGGAGATTGGCTCAGATCGCCTGCAGAAAAGGTATGTACAGTGGAACCTTGGCTTACGAGCATAATCCGTTCCAGGAGAATGCTTGTAATCCAAAGCACTTGCAAATCAAAGCGAGTTTCCCCATAGCATAGAAGTCAATGGAAACAAAGATAATTCATTCTGCATCGACTTCTATTGCATACAGTACTGCATGTGGCCAGAGGTGGGAGGGCACGCCAGAGAGCCTCGTAAATACTCGGGGACAGCTCGGCTGAACTCGGAAAGACTCCAAAAGGCTCAGAAACACTTGGGAATAGAATATTTCTGAGTGTTTCCGAGTATTTACGAGTGTTTGCGATGGCTCCGAACCGGGTACGGATGCTACAGCTGGGTACAGCTGAGTAGGGCTGCGTATAACTGGGTACGACTGAGTACACAAAAATAAGCAGGGCAATAACTTTAAATCAGAATATGGAAATTTTACAGAAAGACCTGAACAAAATAATGGGAAGGGCAAATACACGGCAAATGAGGTATAATGTGGAGAAATATAAAGTAATGCAAAAAACATAAATGCAAACTATTAACTAGGGGGAGAACCAATGAGGGAATCAAGGATGGAGAAAGATCTGGGGGTCCTAGTAGATGACAGATTGAGCATAGATTGCAATGTCAAGCTGCAATTACCAAAGCCGGCTAAATATTAGCATGCATAAAAAAGGGGATATACTCCAGAGATAAAACTATAATCCTGCCACTTTTTAAAACTCTGGTAAGGCGGTATCTGGAGTATTCCTTCCAGTTCTGGTCACCAGTCCTAAAAAGGGATGTGCTGGAGCTAGGGAGAGTCCAAACAAGGGCAACAAAATTAATAAGGGGACTGGAGGACCTCAATTGCAAGGAATGCCTACAAGCACTAACTTTATTCTCGCTGGAGAATCGATGCTTGAGGAGGGGACGTGATAGGGATTTACAAACTCCTCAATGGTGATCCCAGCATAGGAAAAAAATGATTCAGTCTCAGAGATTGTAAGAGGACACTGGCCACACAATGAGATTGGAGGAGAAGTGGTTTAACCTTAAACTGCGCAGGGGGTTTTCACTGTCAGGGCAATAAGGATGTGGAACCCTCTTCCAAAATTGGTGGTGGCAGCTGGGAGTACTAATATTTTTAAAAGACTCTTGGATGTGCACCTTAAAGCGGTTCTTCACCCTAAAGGGGAAGTTCCGCTAATCTGATCCCTCCCCCCCCTCCGGTGCCACAATCGGCACCTTTCAGGGGGGAGGAGGGTGCAGTTACCTGGATAATCCAGGTATCTGCACCCACTTCCGGCCAGACCGCTGCAGGCCCCCGCAGACGCCCCCCCCCCCGTTGTGTTCTGGGAAACACACAGTTCCCAGGACACAGCGGGGGATCTGAAGAGACGCGCAGCGCGACTCGCGCATGCGCAGTAGGGAACCGGCCAGTGAAGCCGCCATACTTCACTTCCCGATTCCCTGACAGAGGATGGCGGCGGTGGCAGCAGCGAGACGAGCGATCGCTCGTCATCTGCCGCCGACATCGCTGGACCCTGGGACAGGTAAGTGTGATTTTATTAAAAGTCAGCAGCTGCAATATTAGTAGCTGCTGGCTTTTAATATTTTTTTAGGTGCAGAACCACTTTAACCACTTCCCGACCAGCGCACGACGATGTACGTCGACAGCATGGCACGGGCAGGCATATTGGCGTACATGTACGTCCAATATTCGTTGCCGCCGTGCCATCGGGAGCGCGCCGCCGGCGGCGCGCTCCCGCGCTGGTCGGGACCTCCGTGAGTCCGGTCGCGGGACCCGCGGACTCGATCGCCGCGGGCATCCCCGCGATCGTCTCACGGAGCGGCGGAATGGAGGAAATGCTGTATAAACAACATTTTCTCATTCTGCCTAGCAACTAGTGACGCTGATCTCTGCTCCATGTGATTGGAGCAGAGATCAGTGTACACTAAATGAAAGCCCAACCCCCCCACAGTTAGTAACACACCCCTAGGAACACTTAACCCCTACACTGCCACCCACAGGTTAACCCTTTCACTGCCAGTGTCATTTACACAGGAATCACTGCATTTATATAGCAGTGATTACTGTATAAATGACAATGGTCCCAAAAATGTGTCAAAAATGTCCGATGGGTCCCCGACAATGTCGCAGTCACAATAAAAATCGCAGATCGCCGCCATTACTAGTAAAAAAAAAAATAATAAAAAATTATTAATAAAAATGCTATAAAACTATCCCTATTTTGTAAACGCTATAACTTTTGCGCAAACCAATCAATAATCGCTTATTGCGATTTTTTTTACCAAAAATATGTAGAAGAATACGTATCGGCCTAAATTGAGGGAAAAAAATGCTTTTTTATATATTTTTGGGGGATATTTATTATAACAAAAAGTAAAAAATAATGCGTTTTTTTCAAAATTGTCGCTCTATTTTTGTTTATAGCGCAAAAAATAAAAACCGCAGGGGTGATCAAATACCACCAAAAGAAAGCTCTATTTGTGGGAAAAAAAGGACGTCAATTTTGTTTGGGAGCCACGTCGCACGACCGCGCAATTGTCAGTTAAAGCGACGCAGTGCCGAATCGCAAAAAGTGGTCTGGTCTTTGACCAGCAAATTGGTCCGGTCTGAAAGTGGTTAAGTAACACAACATACAGGGATATGGAACAAGATTATAGACACTGACATACAGTACGTACACCTACATAGGTTGAACTGGATGGACTATTGTCTTTATTTAAACTTACCTACCATGTAACAATGTAAGTAAAGAGCTCAAACAGATAAAGAATCAAGAAAATGAGCGAGAAAGAAAGTCAGCAAAAGTAAAAAGCGAAAGGGTAGGATGAGGGGGTAAAAGAAAGGGAAGAAGGCGGTGGGGCAGGACGATTCGTTCCCATCATCCTACCGTATAAGAGCATGATTTTTCAAATATTACTGAACTATTATCATATTCATTTGATTTGTTCACTTACCATAATCAAATTTAATTAATATAATAGTTTTTAGCCAGCAGATGGAGCTTGATGTTCTTTTTCATGCATGCTTATCAGGGTCATCTTAATGCTTTACTGAGAAAAAGCTGTTTACAAAATTCAGTAATTGAAGGTTAGAGGCTCATCTCCCATCCCTTACCACTCATCTCTTACTGCCTGCTCTGTACAGACTTTAGTTTAGAGACAGTCTGAAAGCAAAAAATATCTGCTGTGCTCTCACTTTATAAAACCCGTAATGCTTTGTAACACCAATTTCATGGCTGACTCTGTATTTAGGGCCAGTTCACACCAGGCGCAGTTCGTTTAGTTCTGTGCGTTTTTTTCTGCACTAAAAATGCATGCACAGTGTTTTCCATGTATTTCAATGGCTCTAGTTCACACCATGCAGTCAGTTTTGAAATTTACAAATGCAGCAATTTAGAACTTTTAGCACTTGGGAACAATTTTTTGAAGGGTAAAAAGTGCATTTTACATACAACTGATCAGACCAAAATGAGGAACAAATGAGGAGAAAAGAGGGACATAGGGACCAAATCAGGGACAGTCCCTCGAAATCAGGGACAGTTGGGAGCTATGCATTATTAGACCAACACACATAATAAAGTCGTTTAGAATAGTTTATAAAGTTTGCAAAAGTGTTTTTATTATACATTTTGCAGTTGCATTTAGTGTACACCCTGTGTGATTTTTTTTTGTTTTTGTTTTAAGGATAAAAAAATTTATTTATTTTTGGATAGAGAAAGGGAGAGTTATAACCCCTGTCATTTTTTTTTCTGCCATTCTGTCCTGTTAGGGACTATTAACTTTATGTCCGGTAGCCACAACAGGAAGTAGGAGAAAATCCCTCTAAAGGGGGGGGGGGATCCCTGGTAGTCATCAGGGTCACATAAACTATTGTCCCCAATGGAAGCTTTCTGGTTCTGATGCCAATTCAAAATTTGGGATTTTCTTTCACTTTCAGTCATACTTCCCAGCTTCAGAACTTGAGAATGAGAGACATTTCAGGGAGGTAGTGACCTGCGGCACGCTATGCACTTTGCTGCAAAAAAGTGGGTATGGCCAAATGTAACAGTGAGAGAGGCTTAAGGGCGTGGTAAATGAAAACCCAGGCTTCCTTGTACCTATAACATTTACTGTACAACAATCAAGGGTCTCTCAGACATACATAAACCTCAGTACAATCATAAAAAAAAAACTCTTCCATTACATATGGTTTTGTAAATACTGAAAATAAACAGAAAGTTAACATTTTATCTGAGCTTACCTCAAGGAAGAACTTTATTAAAATAATCTGCTTGTAAACCAGATGAATAGGGCCACTCTGCATCACCCCACAACCAAGTTCAGTGCAAGCGGTTTCAGCCCAGTGGTGCAGCATTTACGGAGTTAAAACAGGCAGTAAAGAGGTACAATATCACCTTCTCACTGCATGTCAAATGCATCTGAAAAGCAACCTGATCATGGATTGCTTTGTGGTGGAGCAGCTCAAATGTGAACGAGGGGATAGCCGCCAAATCATTGGTGCCAGTGGGATAGTGGTCCCCTAGAACTCTGCCAGCACAGTCACAGCAAGTGTCCAGGTAGGTGCTAGCAGTAAGTGCCACCTGCTAACTCCAACCTATATTGCTCCCCTGGGGGACTACCTGTGGAGGCCGAAACAGACATTTGATTATCGGGGCCCAGCACTTGTGATGAGTCCACCTACACACAAAAGTATGAACAAACGTCCCCTGATAGGGTCCAGGGTACTTTATTTTACAAAAAAAAAAAAGAAATACAGTGGTACCTTGGATTATGAGCATAATTTGTTCCAGAAGAATGCTTGTAATCAAAAGCACTCTTATGTCAAAGTGAGTTTCCCTATAGGAGTCAATGGAACCTTGATAATTCATTCCACAGTGACTGTTATATTCAGTACCGCATTTAGCCAGAGGTGGGAGGGGCACCGGAGACACTCAAAAAATACTGGGAGACTGCTCGGACCACTCAGATGCACTCAGAGACACTCGGAGAGGCTTGGAGACACTCTGGAATGGAGTATTTTCGCGTGTCCCCATGCGGCTCCAAGTAAACCCGAACGGTTCCGAGTGTCACTGGCGCCCCTGCACCTCTGGCCAAATCAAGTCAGGAATTTAAAAAAATAATAGCTTGTATTGCGAAACACTCATGAAGTGCATTACTCACAATCCGAGGTATTGCTGTATGAGTTTTTTGTATGAATTTTACAATACTAAGTAAAAAAACAAAGATATACCCGATAAAGTGCATATATAAATATGAAATAAATAAATTATATAAGAGCATGATCCATGTCATGAACATAATTGTTTTTTTCTGGAGAGATTATTTATGGTGTCAATTCATAGGAAAGACAAGTCACTTGACATGATCTTATGTCTTTGGGAATCCTACCGGGCTTTATAATTAGCCTGGCGTGCCTTTTGCTGTCCAGCTCTGGTAAATACGTCATCTACACACAGTGCTCACACTGATATTCTCCAGGGCATAATGGACTCCACAGATCCTTCAGACTGATCTCTGGGCAGATCATTAAAAAAATAAAAATAAAAAACTCCAACAAATGCAATTATGTATTTATTTCAAAATGATGAAATATATGTTTAACCACTTTATGACAGAGGGTAAAACAAATCTTAATGACTGAACCCAGTTTTTCAGATTTAACATGTTTTAGTAAAACACACATATCATCACAAATACCATACTTTAAAAGAGAAATATGGGTTTGGGGTTTTTCCTGGTTTATACTTACCTAGGTGGATGCTGCATCTGTCTTCCGACGCCTCTACACTGAGAACCGACCAAACATCTATGGTGGAGATTTTTGGATTTCATATTTATAACAAGGAGTTTCAAGTGAACCATTGCAAGGACTCTAATTAAGTTACAGTTATTATGAAAATAAATAAAGATTATATAAATCAAAAAAAAAAAAGTTACAGTGTTCCATTGGATGTATGTATGTGTGTGTGTGTGTGTGTGTGTGTGTGTGTGTATGTGTGTGTGTATGATATAGAGATTATATATATATATATATATATATATATATATATATATACGTGTATGTAGGTATAAGATGATACGTATAGTATATAATGATGAGATAGTGGCCCAGCCTACCTTTTAAAAATGCTTGTTCTACTGTCTAGTGGGAACTATTGAATGTCTTCAGGTGTTAATTGAATTCCTTTTATTTTACAAATAGTCTTTGCAGACGTTGAGGCTCCATCTCACCAGGGGCTGTTGACATTAAGACATTAAAACCTCACTGGAACCTTAAAACCTGAGCATGAACATTTAGGATGCTTCAGAGGTAGCCAATCAGAATTTGAGGTAGCCTCTGAACCAATGAATGTGTTTCATTTGTTGATTGGTGGAGAATGCATATAAAATATGGGGAGTGCTGTCTGTTCTCGCTGTTCGACTCCAGACCATTGAGATGACAGGATGTCTATGTTAAGTATTCCCTTAACTCGCCTTACTTTTTCCCTAACATTTTCTATGCTAGGATTTGTCTTAAAATATTGATAGCCTGTGTATGCCCATTGTAACCATGTCTGAGTTTGGCCTAAATTATTTTTGTAGCCTGGCAACACTGTACCTGCAACATTACTTGAGATGTTTGATAATTTCTAATTATTCTAACGTTTCTTTTCTGTATGAATAAATTTAATTGTTTATCTTTTTGCACCGTTATCGTTAGTTTTTATCCTTAAATAGACAAAGGTTTTAATCACTTATTTTATGTATCATTAAGTGAGGTATAAACATTGCCAATACATATGGTGCCCCAGTGTGAGGAAGCTTCACATATATTTGGGCGATTGTGATTTTGTGTGTGGAGGACAAGTCTAACTCCAAAAACGGTAAGCATTTTTATGTCCTTGTTTGTATGTCTGCCTCCCCTGTCTGAACACCCAAACTAGCAAACTTCTTTGAACATTGTTTATATATATATATATATATATATATATATATATATATATATGATATAGCATAAGAATATGAACAGTATAAGTGAAATAAAATTGTACTGAGAGTGTATGAGAAGACATCCTGCTTGGTTGGGCCAAAATTGCAGGAGGGTGTCAGCATGAATGATATGGGATCTCAGAAGCTGATAGGAATTGTCATCTATCAGCAGATGACAAAAAGGGGAAGCCACAACTTGCTGCCAAGTTTAACACCCCATTTAAAACCCCCAATGAATCACAGAAAAACTCTTCCTGTGAAGCATCGAAACCAAAGGAAAGAGCGCAGCAAGCCAGGAAAAGGGAATGCTGGAATCAAGGAAGAAAAGTCTCCCCAGTTCTGGAGACCATATACCACCAAAAGGGATAATTTCTTCCCCTCTGACGGAAGAACCTCCCGAATATAGTAATCCCCCATTTACTGGTTGCGAGCCAGCATTCTCCCCTAGACGGCAGTTAACTAGCAATTCCGCTGCTGTAAGCAATATGGGCAGTTCTACTACAGAGTACACAGCCTTTATACCCCCAAGTAACTAGCACCCCACAGCAAGGACCTCTGTGGTGTCACTCTAATGGTGAAAGGTTATCGCCCTCGCCTGGCAGTAACAATCTTCCCCAGTCTTATTGGGATTCTGTGACAGAATCCCAAAAGACCAATCCACAACTGATATCTTTTTCAGATGACATATCTGTCTATCCTGTAAGAAAACAAGTGGTTTATGATAACAGTGGGAGATCCACTGGAAAGATGACACATCATGTGCCATGGACTCCCTCCGAGATGAAGGGGTTTCTGAGTGTTATCCCCCATCCAAGGACAGATCCCATTCAATTTGTCAAAGAGCTGTGGTGATATGCTTCAAATAATGAAAAGGGTTTGTGGAGATGGGGACTTTGACAAAATCCTCATTAAAACTTGTAATCTACGGACCCTGTATGTTGACTCCAGCCATGTAGGAGATATACTCACTAAGCAATTGGCGCAGTTGATTAAAACAGTCTATCCTCCCCAGTCTTGGACCAAGGTGTCAGGAGTGATCCACGGTCCACAGGAAGATTGTATGATATACTAAAATCACTTTAAAAAAGCAGTGGAATCAGCTGGTGAGGACATTACTAACAGTGCCCTATCCCCCGTATTGATACATAGTTTCGTTACCGGATTGAGAGGAAACATCAGAGAAAAACTTATGACTGCAAATCCAGACTGGAAAGATAAGCCTTCTCCTCTTTGTTGTCACTTACAACTGCTATTGAAAGGAATATAGCAGATTGGGAGTCACAGAAACCTCAAAGGATCTGCATTGTCGCTGATCAGTTGAACAGTGCAGATCTTGGCCAAAAACCAAAAGGGAAACCAGTTTGCTTCAGCTGCCACAGACCCGGACACTTCAAGAGGGAGTGTACAGCTCCAAGACACAGTAGGCCACCACAACATGGAGAGGAAATAGCCATGCTGGCATTAAGGGGGGAAAGTCTCCAGGCAGGATGGACACTTTCTGTCCCGCTGACAGGAGAGGATGTGAAATTAAATTTCACTGAAATAAGCTGTAGTAAGTGCATGAAAAAAAACCAGTATGAACATTTGAAAGTAAAAATGACATCACGAAAAGAAGCACTAGAAATAACCAAAGGTAACATCAGTACTTTAGACTTAAAATTCTGAGGCAATACACCAGCAATTAGTACTAGAAAACAAAAGATTACAGGGGGATGTTCATCAGTTGGGAAAAAGACTGATGGATGCAGAAGGTGAAATGAAACCATTATCTGTTGGCTGCCAGGAGCCGTTTGCTCCGTTTTCAGATAGAGGAGATAACAGAGTAACTGATTTGGGTATGTCTGAACTCAAGGAGACATCCTCCACACCTAAGGTATGTACCAAGATTAAATCCCTGGAAGGTAAGAGTTCTTTAAAAATTGCCCCTATATCTTGTAAACAGCTAGCTATTAAAGCGGTAGTAAACCCGCAATTTTTTATTTTTTTTTAAACCTGCAAAGCAAAAGGCATAATGAGCTAGTATGCACCGCATACTAGCTCATTATGAAATACTTACCTTAGAACGAGGCCCCGACATCTGGCCCGATCCACGCCGAGGGAGCTGACATGCTCCCTCGGCGTCTCTTCCGGGTATCACGGCTCTGGCGCTGTGAGATTTCAGTCCGGCCGGACGAGCGCTGCCGGATTTTCACGGCGAGAACCCCCTTGTGCGCATGCGCCGCTGCAGTCAGCGGCGCATACCGAGGGGAATATCTCCTAAACCGTACAGGTTTAGGAGATATTTTTTTTACCTACAGGTAAGCCTTATTATAGGCTTTCCTGTAGGTAAAAGTTAAAAAATTGACCATACAACCACTTTAAGCCAGTTGTAGCCATCAAACACTCTCAGTCGTCTAAAACAAAGCTGTTTGTTAGGAGATGTTGTACCACTTTAGATGAGATAAAATGTCGCTTATGTGGGGTGGTCACATCGCAAGGTTCTGTCTATCCAGTTCCAGTGATAAAGTCGGTAAACAAAATCCATTTAGGATCCACGAGACGTGATTTTGAAGTGTATTCTGCACGCTTCGCCACATGGCCTAGGTGTAAGATGTATGGACCACCTGGGTCCCATTCCAAAATCCTGAGAAGTCATCCATACAGGCGGAGAAGAGGCTAATGAAATGGGATGGATCTCTGAAAGAATTTCAACCTTAGCAAACAGATGTTATTGGTTTAAGAAGAAGCACAGGTTATTATAGAAAACATGCTGATAGTAGTGATGTCTAGCGTTCGTCTTTAACCTAGCTAATTGGGTGAGTGTGTTTGTGTGGAATATGGAATATATGTTGTGTTGTCTAACTGAGGTCTGTTGTCTCAGCTGCTGACAGCCCACCCAAATGACCACCCCTTCTTTCTTACCTGGTCGGTGAGAGTGTAAAGTGAATTGTATTGACATGCAAATTACCTGAGCCAAGATAATTATCTGTAATACTGAATTAAAAGGTGCATTTACTAAAATGTATTTGTTTTCCAGATAGACAGTTCTGCGAGAGATTTGTGGTGAGGTATTATGATTTGTTGATAAATGGTACCACTAAAAGATTTATTACAAGTTGCAAATTTTTTTTTTCACCATGGTGAATACTTTTTTGGGGGAAATTATTGGTATACCATAAAACAAAAATCCATGTGGTATTAATATGTATTAAGTAATACATATTAATAATAAGTTGAGCTCAACAATTTTTGGTATTTAAAAAAAATAAAGTGCACTGTTTATGCAATGTAATGTAATGTAATGTATATTTGTTTCATATGCTAATGTCGTATATAACCATTGGTTTATTTTGTTCCTAGGAGGAAAAATGTAATGTTTATTACTAAAATTTTATTACTGTTTTATCCCTCAGAATCGATAATTGGGTTTCATGGCTTTCAGAACAAAATGATGTTACAACCTCCATAGACAATTTTTTTATTTTTCCTGGTTTCAGCAGCATTACCTAGTTGGTTCTTCTATTTGTCAGCCCATTCAGCTGTGTTTTGGACTACCTAAGTTTGCGTTGTATGTTCTGACCCAATACACGCCACGCCCAGCCAGTGCTTTCTTTTCAAGTGTGGCTCTTTGCCTTAGGCTAAGGTATGTTAATGTGCCTAGCTATCTGTGCGTCACACCTGTGTCACCATGCAATCCTATTTTCTCCTAGAGTTTCCTGTTTGTCTGTTTTTATGTGGCTATTTGTTACCAATTACCTAATGAATATCTGTGTGTTTCAAGGCACATCGGTGGGCTCGTGTACCCGCTACTGTTCAGTGATCCCGCCACCTCAGTGCTGCAAGGGATTTTTCTTTGTCTGTTAGCTAGTGTGTCTGGTAGCAGCAGTTCCTTGAGCTTGATACACGTTATGCAATTTTTTGTTCTTCGGTTTCCTTTAGATTTACCTTCAGATGTGTAGTACAAGGGCCTGCCTGATGGCATACAAGCTGTGAGTGTATAGGTCTGGCCTCTTATTGTATAGTTTTGGGTGAGTCTGGAGAAGAGTTGTGCAGGAAGATTCTGTGGGATGTTACCAGCTCTTTGCTGTTCCAAGGGCCCTCACTTTGGTTATATGCGTGGGCATGCTGTATTCTCCTCAGTTAATACCCATAGGTGTCCTTCCTGTTCTAGACTCCTTGTGTACCTTAACTAGTTGTCTGTGTCCTGCATGCTAGGAAGAGCAGCAACCCAGTGTTACACTATGCCCCTGTCATTCATGTGAGTCCTGTCTGAAGAGTGTAGGCTGTTTATTTTGTATAGGTAAAGGATAACATGGTCTGATTACCAAATTGATAAAGGAGAAAAAAGGTGGGCAGCCTCTATAAAGAAACAAATGTATCTGGTGGCAGGTGGTTTTCAATCTGGGTATTCAGACTATTTCTCATCCTTAGGAAAAAGAGAGGACCCTAGAACTATATTTTTCTTGTTTTTTTGTTGTTCTACGGATAAGCCTCTTCAATTTGTAATAATAAAGTGCAGTTGAGTTTACCTAAATTCTAAAGTTTAAAAAAATATATATTTTTATTTATTAATTAATTCTGCTAATTACTAGTATGAGACAGGAGTTTTTTTTTATAGAAAAAAAAAAGGAACTATATATATATATATATATATATATATATATATATATATATATATATATATATATATACATATACTTATTTCTTTTTTATTTATTTATTTCGTTATCCAATGTGTTAATTTTTAATACAGAATAACATAATGCTCTTTAACAGTAATCTTGGCTGGAGCAGCATTAAATCTGCAGTTTTTTAGTTTTTTTTCATTATTATTTTTACTATTTCTCTTGTTACTCACCTCTCTTCCATTCCTTTTCCTACTTTAAAATTATGCTCTCTAAGTGTTTCTTTTAGTTTCTATTGTCTATCTCCTCAAGATAATGTAACTAAGACATCAGTCATATGATTGTAGTAAAAAAAACAAAAAAACTTTTAAGACACGTGAGAATTCCTGCCCGCCAGTACCATATTTTACACTCAGTGAAACCCAAGTATCCCTGGACATCCAGGTTTTTATGTCTTAATGTAATTCTACCTCCCAAATGTAATTCTACCTCCCCTAGTCTATCTACTGCTTTATAGTCTTAATGGCCACACCACTGCTCCTGTCTGGCATTCCTCCAATAACTGTACACTGACGTTCTCCTCTTTCTCTTTTTGTATTCATGCACGGCTGTCCACAGGCCCGCCCAACCACCACCGGAAGACAACCAAGTAATTTCTTGAGACAAATGTGCCACTAATAAGACTCTCCTGAACTTTCCTTCACCATGCTGAAAAGTGCTGTCTCACGGTCCGATCCAATCATTACAATCATTACACCATATTCCCAATTTGCAGGACTAGATATGCCAGGATCCTGCCATCAATGTTGGAGTTTCGCTCTTCCAAGGCAGAGGGGCGATGAAATATTGCAGTACAGATACTCATGGTTCAGAGGTGAAGTCACCAGGATTTCTTTACTATCTCAAGTCTACCTTGATGGGTTCTGGCGTGTTCAAGAAAGGAAGAGGAGGATGCAGTGGTGGTGTGGGAAGGGTCGGGGGCTTCTGGGATGTTGTGGGTGGGTACAAAATCATTGACGGAGGACATAAGTTCAAGAATAAACTTCAGGGGGGACTGTGGTGGAGATTTTTGGATTTCTTATTAATAACAAAGAGCTTCAAGGGAACCATTGCAAGGACTGTAATTAAATTACCGTGCCCCATTGGATGTATGTATGTATGTATATGTGTGTGTATATACATATATATATATATATATATATATATATATATATATATATATATATATATATATATATATATATGGGTATGTGTATGTAGGTATAGGATGATATGTATAGTATATCATGATAAAATAGAGGCCCAGCCTATCTTTTAAAAATACTTGTTCTCCTGTCTTGTGGGAACTATTGAATATCTTCAGGTGTTAATTGAATTCCTTTTATTTTACAAATAGTCTTTGCAGACGTTGAGGCTCCACCTCATCAGAGGCCATTGACATGCAAATGTCAGAACTGTTTGGGCTGGGGATCAAAGGGGGTTGTTCATTAAGTCATAGACTTGGAGGCACCGTAACCTCAAAACCTGAGCATGAACATTTAGGATGCTTCAGAGGTAGCCAATCAGAATTTGAGGCAACTCTGAACCAGTAAACATTAGGCTCAGAGGTAGCCAATCAGAATTTGATGCAACTCTGAACCAATAAACGTGTTTCATCTGTTGATTGGTGGAGAATGAATATAAAATAGGGGAGAGCTGTCTGTTCTTGCTGTTCGACTCCAAACCATCGAGGCGACAGGATGTCTGTGTTAAGTATTCCCTTATCTCTCCTTACTTTTTCCCTAACCTTTTCTATCTTAGGATTTGTCTTAAAATATTGATAGCCTGTGTATGCCCATTGTAACCATGTCTGAGTTTTGCCTAAATTATCTTTGTAGCCTGGCAACACTGTACCTGCAACATCATTTGAAATATTTGATCATTTCTAATTATTCTAACGTTTCTTTTCTGTATGAATAAATGTAATTGTTTATCTTTTTGCACCGTTATCGTTTGTTTTTATTCTTATATAAACAAAGGTTTAAGAGTCCATTCACACAGGGGCGACTTTGGATCCAACTTGAAGTCGCCCCTAGTCGCCTCAAGTCACGGGACATGATAAAATCAATGTAAGTGAATGAGAGCCATCTTAAAGAGGAAGTAAACCCTGATGAGTTTACTTACTCTTTGATTCCCTGCAAAGGTAAAGCATAATGGACTACTATGCATCGCATAGTAGTCCATTGTGTGTCACTTACCTGACACAGGAGCCAGCGAAGTCACCGCTGTCCCCTGTAGTCCAGCGCATCCATCTTCTCAGTGGGGTCTCGCTGCTCCGCCTCTATCATTCGGCGAAGCCGTCACTCCCGCGCATGCGCACGGGAGCCGCCACTCGCAGCATATTGCCGTTGACCGCGGCGCGCTCAGTGCACCTTCGCGCCGCTGTCTACGGCGCATGCGTCGTAGATAGCAGTGCCTGTCTTTCGGCAAATATCTCCTAAACCATGTAGGTTTAGGAGATATTTCTTGGACCTACAGGTAAGCCTTAATCTAGGCTTACCTGTAGGTCAAAGTTGGTTGTAAGGGTTTACAACCACTTTAATGCACACTACTGAAGTCGCTCCGACTTCAGAAAAGGTTCTTGTACTACTTCAATCAGACTTCTAGGCGACTTGTACCCATTGATTTCAATGGAAGTTGCCTCCAAGTCTTTTAACTGAAGCAACTTTCCAGGAAGTAAAAATAGATTTCTAGGCAAACCCCTCCCTCCCACAGAGGTGATTATTATGTGATTGGCCACTGGCAAAGTCCCCTGTCCTGGAGGCAACTTCTAGTTGCGATGTAAGTTGCCCCAAGTCGCGCTGTGATTCACACTCAAGTCGTGTCCAAGTTGCCTCCAAAAGTCATGCTGGAAGTTGTGTTGCCCCTGTGTGAATGGACTCCTAATCACTTTTTTTATGTATCGTTAGGTGAGGCATAAACATTGCCAACACACATCACGATTGCTCGGTTCTGGCAGTTTCCTGAGCGGAGAGCTGCAGACTGTCAATCAGCAGCTCTCTGACTGCCTCCTCAACGCTCACTGGAGTGCTGAGCTGTGGAGGGGTGCGGAGCGGCCGGCTCAGACTTTCAGCAGTTTGCTGAGAGGCTGAGCTGGGTGTTGGTCTAGGGATCTGGTGGAACCTGACTTCCATTGTCGCCATGACGCGGTGCCTGGACTGACTTCTGTGACGTCAGCAGAGAGCGGATTTCAGTCTGCTCTCTGACAAAAACAGATCACAGGAGTGCAAAATGAATTGCCCTCCTGTGATCCATAGAAGTACAGCCAAAAGAGCTCTGGCTATATTTCTCCTTTAATGTATCCAAGTGAATGATACTGTTTTTTTTTTTCTCAGGACAAATTGGCCTTTATATTAATGGATATCTCTGTTTTATCCTACCTAAAACACACCAACGCTGGTACTAAATTAAAAGTTTTTTTTAAATTCTGCTTAAATTACACCTATCCTGGCTCTTAGCATGACCCTGTCTCATTAACCTTTGACCCTTGCCCTAAAACTAACCTAGATCAAGCTAGATTAAACCCTAAACTAGCTATTTTACCTTTTTAATTTTTTTAAACACAGATTTGTGTTTATAGTTTTCTCCTATAGCGAGGAGAAAAATATACAGTTTGGGGGATTTACTAAAACTGGAGTGAGCAAAATCTGGTGCAGCCCTTCATAGAAACAGTTTCCAGGTTTTTTGTCAACAATAAACAACAACAACAAGCTGAACAAGCTGAAGTTACAAGCTGATTGGCTACAATGCAGAGCAGCACCAGATTCTGAGTGCTCAAATTTTAATAAATCTCCCTTAGTCTCCAGTTTTAATAATTCTCCCTTAGTCTAAAGCCGCGTACACACAGGCGGACTGTCTGGCCAACTAAGTCCGTCAGACAATCCGACGGACAGTCTGTCCTACTTTTGAATGAACGGATTTGACCACACACGATGAACAGACAGTCCGTTGAAAGCTTGCACGATGACGTGTACAGCACGTACGACGGGACTAGAAATAGGATGTCCAATACACAGCAATGCAACCTTTCGCCGTGTAAATCCTTTCTGAGCATGCGCCATACTTAGTCCGTCCAACTTGCCTACTCACGAGCGGACTGTCCGCTGAAACCAAAGTTGGACGGACAATATTATGGAAATTCCGAAAGACTTAGTCCGCCAGACTGTCCGCTGAAAAAGTCCGCTGAAGCCCACACACGAGCGGACTCTCCGCTGAAATGTGTTTCAGCGGACTAAGTTGGACAGACAGTCCGCCCGTGTGTATGCGGCTTAACTCAAACAAACACAGATTTGGGCTGATAAAGTGATAGCTGGATCGATAGCTGGAGTGATAGCTCCTAGTTTATGATTGTTCATTTAAAATGGAGCTCCAACCACTCCACCAAAAAATTCAAAGCCGGCAGCTTCAAATACTGTAGCTGCTGACTTTTAATATTAGGCCACTTACCTGGCCAGGGATCCCACAATGTCAGCATCCCAGCCGATTTTAGCTCTCGGGTGCTGCTGCTACCATTCCTTGTAAGGGAAACTAGCATTGAAGCCTTATGGCTTCACAACAGGTTCCCTACTGCACATGTGCGAAGCACTCTGAACTTTGTCAATGGCCCGTTGGCAGAGGAGGGGGGCCAAACTTCCAGGGGACCTCGCTGTGGTGAAGTCTCCCAGAAGTGTGGACAGGTATCTGTCAGAAACATGTACCCGCTCCCCCCCCCCCCCGAAAGGTGGCATTAATACAGCGATCAATGCTATAAAATTGCATTGATTACTGTAAAAATATCACTGGCAGTGAAGGCGTTAACTACTAGGGGGCGGGGAGGGGTTAAGTGTGTCCTAGGGGAGTGTTTCTAACTGTCTGGGGGATGGGCTGTGTGTGACGTGACACTGATCACTGCTCCTGATGACAGGGAGCAGACAATCAATGTCCTGTCATTAGGCAGAACGGGGAGATGCTGTGTACATCGGCATCTCCCCGTTCTTGAGCTTTTGAGCTCTTGAGTTTTTCTGGATATTTTTGTTCTTCTGTCTCTGTTAAAATAAACCTACTATTAAAATTATAGACTAATCATTTCTTTGTCAGTGGGCAAATGTACAAAATCAGCAGGGGATCAAATACTTTTCTCTCTCACTGTACTAGCATTAAAATGCTATTATCAGCATTTTTCATCCAGTGTTTTTTTCAAGTATTTTTTGAGCTTATAAAATACGCTAGAGTGTATGGAGCCTTAAGCCCTGTACACACGGTTGGAGAATCTGTCGGAATGCGTCTTATCGGACCGTGTCGTCAGATAATCCGACTGTGTGTGGTATGCATCGGACTGATTCCGTCCGAATCTCCGTCCGACCCAATTTTCCAACATGTTGGAAATATTTCCCGACCAACTGGGCCGGTCGGACCTAATCCGATCATGTGTATAGCATTTTGATCGGACCAAGTGCCACGCATGCTCAGATCAAATTCCTACATCAAAGCTATTGGCTACTAGCCTGAATGTAGTCCCATCGTAACGAAATTATGTCATCACGTTCTGAAAGATCGGATTTTCGCCAACTTGGCCTGACCGTGTGTATGCAACAGTTTCGGACACAATTAGTCGGACTAAATCCGACGGACAAAATCCGACGGATTTGGTTGGCAAAATCTCCGACCGTGTGTACAGGGGCTAAGGCTGGGTTCACACATGTCCGGCTGCGGTTTGCAGTCTGGTGTCCGGAGCGTTTCTGTCCAGGTTATGAATTGTTCCCTAAATTTGCACCGGAACCAGACCCAGAAATGCAAAGGAACCATTTTTAAGCTGCACCACAGCCGTCCCGGACATGTGTGAACCGGCTCTATTGAAAGCCATTCACATTCACATGGTATGCAAATTGGATGAGGTTACAAATGCATTCAATTTGCATATACGGGAACCCAGCCTAGGACTCCATGCGCACCAGTATTTTTTGAGCTCCTAGAAACTGTTATTAGCATTTTTCTGCTCCTAGAACCTAAATAGTGTTATCCTATGTGTCCATGCACACTTATTTAGGCTATTAGCGTTTTTTGAGCTTTAGCGTCTAGGAGCAGAAAAAAATAGTTTTGTAGAGTTTCTTGGAGCATTTTTCCAGCAGAAATGCTCCTAAAAGCATTTTCCTGGTGCCCCCATGGCAGCATACCTGTGATAGCTCCGCCCCGGAGACCTCCCCTCAGGATAGTTAATAGCTTAGAAAAAAGACCAACCTACCCCCCCCTAGCATTCTCCTTTTTTTCCTCATACCTAACGGATAGTGTTTGGACGTATTTTGCCTCTGTCGTGAGCAGTTTCCGTCTGGGTTCAAGCCTCTCCCAGATGCAGTCCCCATTTCTTGGGTTGCTAACCAGTGCTTATAAGAGGGGAGCCCCTTCTGAGGGTCTTTTAAGGCAGCAGCCACTTCCTACGTGGGATATTGGTTCTGCTTGAAGGCAAAGCTGTCAGTCGGTGGGGCAGGTAGGGGCTCACTTCTGAGCTTTCCCTTTTTCATTGTGCTGTTTATTATCTTTCTGCCTTTTCACGAGCGGTGTTATTTGCAGCAAGCGCTGGGCGCGCAGCTCTGTACTCTGACTATAGTTATGCTGGTAGGGACGATGCCGCCGTTCTGCGCATGCGCGGGCGTCTGACGCTGCCGGCGCCATCTTGGAGAAGGGAAAACAGGCAGTGTTGCCCTTCGGTGAGCAGAGGAGGGGGATGGGAGGTTCCTTCCTCTACTTAGGGGCTACAGGGTCAGTAGGAGGCAGGTGTAGCTAGCTGTAGGTGCTGCTTCCTGAGTGCTCTGTGTGTACTGAAACCTGATTCCTTAGTAAGTAAAAAGAAAGAAGTAAATAAATGTGGCTGTAGTGCGGTTTGACTATAGGTTTTGCTTGTGCATGATTCTTTTCTCTGTACCTGGTTTTGTTCTCTATTAAATGTATATTTATTGGTTTACATGTGTAGAGGAGATAATTTAGGGGGTTGTAAGGATGACAGAGATGGATTTGTGTTGGATCTATTTTTCTTTCTTCTCAAGCATTTTTCATGAAGGAAAGTTGTGGATGAAATTACAGGATGAATTTGTAATTGTTTAGGCAGGGCTGTATAGTTGGGGATATCTGAATATATGTGTATGTGTATATATATATATATTTATATATATCTATATATATATATATATATAGATATATGTATATATTGTGGCAGCACGCAGGTAAAGTCACCTGGTTGTATCCAGGATGGGAAATATGTGTGCCCTAGATTCAGGCTTTATGCAGACTTGTACAACTAGAGGGGAAGAGTTAATGAGCCCAGCTGAAGTAAGTGGGCTCATTAAGATCTCTACAAAAAAAATCAGCATGCTTAGGGAGATGCTCCATCCTGGAACCAGTTTTGTGTTGTATAGACTGGGGAGTGTGACACTTGTTCTGTGCGGTGAGTTAACGCCTGTGTGGCAAACCTCTACAACAGAGACAAGGACTGGTGCTGCACAAGGCTGCACTCAGTTGTTAGATAGGGAATCTAAGTGTGTAGTTAGAGGTCAAGCTGACCAAGGATTTATTTTCATGTTTTATTTTTGTTTGGCTGTTATATGTTTCACTGCATGTAGCATAAATAAACCGCATCTTTTGTTTTTTTGCACCTACAACGCTGTCTGCTGTGCCTGATTTTGTGTTGTGAACCCATCCAGGGGGTCACACACACCCGCTGCCGAGCTAACCCCTCACAATATATATATATGCATATGTGTATAGGTGGGAAGGGGGGTGTATATTCATGGGGTCTCATAGGAGTCTATTGTGTTTTCTTTAGTATTCTGTCCAGTCACTTTCGTCCTTGCCTGCCCTGCAATTATGAGCCAGCCGCCGCTAGACCAAGACCCTCGCTTTCTTAGGTAAGGGTACGTGCCAAAATATTTTTCTTCTTTTTTTTGTGTCGGACTAAAAGAGAGCCTTGCGCTGTTACTTTTCGTTTCAGCCCTTTACAACAGAGTGCGTCTAACCAGACGTCTGGTCATCGCAATGGACGCACACGTCCAAGCTCAGCGCACAGCCGCTCATCTACCTCTTATCATTCTTTGCCAAGAACTAGTTCCAAAAGGCATCATTCAGCTAGCCCTCACAGACGGGGAAAGAGAGAATGTAGAGCGTGTGGAGCACCGCCGATGTCTGATAAACTGATCTGTAAAGACTGTTTTCAAGCCTACGCGGAACAAGTTACAGAATTGATTAAAAGGGTAGTAAAAGACTCATTAGTGGAGCTAATTCATACGACTCCCACCCTGCAAGACACGTTTAAGGGTCAAATATCAGAAATATCTAATCAGGGTCAATCATCCACAGACCAGGCAGGCACTTCTGCAACCCCGCCTCCCTTATCAGCTGGGGACAAACTGGATTCGGAGGATTCCTCAGATGATGCAGACCCTTCAGGCTTTAATTTCTCATTAGTGCAGCCCTCGGTTGGGAAGAAGTGGAAGAACCTCCCAAAAAGGCAAAAACCTTCTTTCCATTTCTGAAAAAGAGATTGAATTTTTTTCCCTTTCTAGAGGAATTAAAAGATTTAATAGAAGGGGAATGGAAGAGGACAGTCTCTAAATAGACTCCAGAAATTGTACCCGCTGGCCGAATCGGATGCGGCCTTCCTGGATACGCCGCCAGTAGTAGACGCAGCAGTGATGCGTTTGGCCAAGAACATCACCCTGCCTATGGAGGATTCAGCCTCCTTTAAGGATCCTCTGGACAGGCGTATAGATGCGGATTTGAAAAAAGCCTATCAGCTGGCGGGAGGAGCCTGTAGTCCGGCGGTAGCTTTAGCCTCGGTGTCTAATGCCATTAAAGTTTGGACAGATAATATTGAAGTTGCCATCCGAGAAGAGGTCCCCAAGGACGATATTATAAAGGCGTTAGAAGAGTTCAAGCTGTCAGCAGATTTTATTGGAGAAGCCGCAATTGACTCCGTGAGATATGCGGCTAGGGCAATGTTACACACAATCTTTGCTAAGCGCACGCTATGGCTGAAGCCATGGGCTGCCGATGCAGCTTCAAAACAGAACTGGTGCAAAATCCCGTTTGATGGGAAGGCGCTCTTTGGAGAAAGATTGGAGGGGACGAAGTCCTTTTGACAAGAGGCCACTCCAGCAAGTAGGGGCCAGGTTGAAGAGGTTTGCGGAAGTACGGGCCAGTCGATGCGAGGATCCATGGGTAGTTTCTACTATCCGTTTTGGACATTTTTGAATCTTTCAAAAAGGGGCCCCGCAAGATTCGTTCGTTTTAACGAGAAGTCCAACGTCACCGCAGAAAGCGGAAGCTTTACAAAGATATCTACATCTTCTTGTTTCTCAACAGGCAGTTTTAGCGGTCCCTCCCTCGGAAAGGTTTACGGGATTCTATTCTCCTCTCTTCCTCGTCCCCAAGAAGAGTGGAGGATGGAGACCAGTGGTGGATCTAAAGAGATTAAATCGTTTCATACAGCTCGACTTGTTTAAGATGGAATCCTTGCAGACGATCACGCAAATGATACAACCAGGGGATTGGATGGTATCGGTAGACTTGCAAGATGCTTATTTCCATGTTCCCGTGTTGCCAGCACTCCAAAGATTTTTGAGAGTGGCAATAGGATCAGCACATCTCCAGTTTCAATTCCTGCCATTTGGCCTATGTACATCACCAAGAATATTCTCAAAAGTTCTAGTTTCAATCCTGGCTCCTCTCAGGGAAAAAGGCCTTTGAGTCTTTCACTTCCTGGACGACATTTTACTGCTAGCGTCCAATCAAGCCCAGTTATGGGTCCACAAGGGGATTCTGCTGAGGACTCTGAAAGAGTTTGGATGGTTAGTAAATGCAGAGAAGAGCCACCTGACCCCAACTCAGGTGATGATTTACTTAGGTGCTCTATTCGACACCAAGGCTGGTACAGTGCGCCTCCCTCCTCAGAAGGTGAAGACGATTGCCCAGAAGATGATCCACATCAGGTCGCTCTCCCACCTGTCAGCCTCAAATTGCCTGAGTTTAATCGGGACTATGGCAGCTTGCATTCCGATGTTACCTTGGGCTCATTGGCATCTGAGGATTTTTCAATGGGGCTTTTTGACGCAATGGAGGAGGAAGTCCCTATGTCAGAGAATAGCAATTTCTGCTTCCATGAGGAGGGGTCTCCTCTTGTGGTCGAAGGAAGACCTAATTTCAAAACCTCGGCTCCTGCAATGCCCTTCCTGGACCATTGTTACCACCGACGTGAGTTCAAAAGGGTGGGGAGCTCACTGCGGTCACCTGGCAGTACAAGGGAGATGGGACGTCCCCGTGACAGGGGTTGTCTCCAACGTTTTAGAGCTGAGAGCAGTGTATTTAGCTTTGTTAAGTCTAAAAGAACATCTACAACAGAGACAAGTGCAGGTACGGATGGACAACAGAGCAGCGGTATCATATATACAGAGGCAGGGGGGGACGCACAGCATCACTTTACTAAGGGAAGTGGAGCCCATCATGTTATGGGCGGAAAGAAATTTAGTGGATTTAAAGGCAATTTACCTTCCGGGACGTTTGAATCAGCAGGCGGATCACCTATCACGTTGTTTTCCAGACAGCAACGAATGGGCAATGCACCCATCAGTGTTTAGTTGGATCATGAATCTCCAGAAGCCACCAGAAATAGATCTCTTTGCCTCACCAGTGAATGCGAAGCTACCGAGATTTCTATCCCGCCTGCCTCATCCCCAAGCAGAAGCAGTGGATGCCCTCTCGAGTCCATGGCTTTGCGAAACTGCATATGCGTTTCCCCCCAGACCCTTGATCGCAAAATTCTTAATCAGATTAGCAATGGAGCCAATCAGAGTGATAGCTATTCTGCCTTACTGGCCGAAGAGGCCGTGGTTCCCTTGGGCTGTGAACCTCAGCATATGCCCACCGTTCAAGATCCCTGTATTCCCGCAGCTTCTCTCACAGGGGAAATTGTTGCATCCAGCTCCTCACAAATTGAACCTACATGTCTGGATATTGAGCGGCAGAAGTTCCAATCATTGGGATTCTCAGCGGGGGTGATCTCGACTCTCCTGAAAGCTAGGAAACCTTCCACAAACTTTATCTATTCTAAGATATGGAATAAATTCAAAGCGTTTGCAATAAGCAAACAAGGGGATCCCTCCAGTCCTTCTACCTCAATAGTTTTGGAGTTTCTGCAGAATGGTTTAGCCCTGGGACTCAGTTTAAGTTCATTAAAAGTTCAAGTAGCAGCAATTTCAGCAAGTACCCACTTAAAATGGGCAGAAGATACTCTCATCATGCAATTTCTCAAAGCAGTCAAGAAGATCTGCCCTCCAGTAAAACGAGCTTTCCCGGCCTGGGACCTACCTTTTGTGCTAGACTGTCTAATAGCGCAGCCTTTTAGTCCATTGGAGGCCGCTTCACTATGGAACCTAACGCTCAAAACTGTTTTTCTAGTTGCTATAACATCAGGGAAGAGAGCTTCAGAATTGCAGGCGTTAGGAGCAGAGAAAGAACACATAGTTTTCTTTCCGGATAGGGTGGAATTGCGGACAGTTCAAGGATTCGTCCCAAAAGTGTCATCCCGATCCACTCTCTCTGAAGCTTGGGCACTCCCTTCATTCACGGATCCTTTATCTGGTCCTTTCAGAGCATCAGATAGATTATTCGTACTACCATGGGGCAAAAATAAAGGGAAAGGAGCCACATTGAGGACGATAGCTTCATGGATTTGTAGGTTAATCCAAAGTGTGTATAGGGCTAGAGGGTTGGAGCCTCCGGCGGTGAAAGCCCATTCAACGAGAGCAGTTTCTTCTTCGTGGGCGGCAAGAGCAAGTGTATCGTTGGAAACGATCTGTAAAGCGGCCACATGGACATCGCCAAATACGTTCATGCGCCATTACAGAATTGACCCAGGAGCACTCACTTCAGTAGAATTCGGGAAAAGGGCAATTGAAGCAGCTATCGCTTTTCCTTAAATAACATTTTCTTTGAAGCAGTACCCACCCTGGTCTTAGCTATTTATTGTATCACAGGTATGCTGCCATGGGGCACCAGGAAAACTGAAAATTGTTTCATACTAACTGTCATTTTCCTTTCCTGGTGCCTACCCATGGCAGCATACGCTCCCTTGCTTGGTATTCGATATAATTGGAGAATGCTAGGGGGGTAGGTTGGTCATTTTTATAAGCTATTAACTATCCTGAGGGGAGGACTCCGGGGCAGAGCTATCACAGGTATGCTGCCATGGGTAGGCACCAGGAAAGGAAAATTACAGTAAGTATGAAACAATTTTCCGTTTTTTTAAAGGAACTGTAAAAACGCTTAAAAAACGCTAACACTCCTAAACACTCTTAAATTCTCCTAAATGCTACTAAAACGCTACTACAAAAAGTCTATTACCAGCATTTTTTATCCAGTGTTTTTTACGCTATTGGGCATGGAGCCTTAGACCTGGAGCTGCCTGTGACAAGTTGGTCTCTGTGCTAGGAGTGCTCTCAGCACAAACACAATAGTGCATATATGCAGCCCCACAGATAAAGAGGCAGTGCACATATATGCATATGCTTAGTGGGAAGTAGTTAAGTGACTCTCTTGCCATTAAAAATAATAAAACAGCAGCAGTCTGTAAACAAATGCACTCTGGGCCTCAAAGGTATGAGTACAATGTAATATTTGGGTGTGTTTTCCAACCTGGGAGTCACAGCATTTGCGTATAGCTGCCTATAAAAATCAATGGCAGTACACCTCTGAATGTAGTTACTGTATATGCTGGTACTTGTATAAACATGTGCATGCGTAGGGACGTATGACACTGGATGCAGACAGTCTGTACCCAAGGTTGTACATCTGTGCACGTGTGTTTCCGCAAGTATTGACTCCCAGGTGGGGACATAAACTCAAATCTTACGTTGTATGGCCTCAGTTGCTTATGTGCATGAGAACCTACACTTAGCTTTTCAGTGGATGATTTATTAAATCTCTGCTCTCTTGAAGAGCTCATACTATTAGGTGTGTTGGATGCAGTGGCTGGTGCTCAATTTTTTTGGGGTGGCGGCAAACAAACCTAGCCCCCTCACTAAGCCCCCCCACCCCTCCCCAATTGCTCAATCGCTCGCCCGCTCGATCACCTCTTCGATCACTCGCCAGCCGCCCGCCAGCCCCACACTTACCCCACCCACGTCGTGGCTTTGGACATCGCTGATGTCACACAAGTGGATGGGCTTGGGGCGTGGAGCCCACCATTTTTTAAGCCAATAAGAGCCTCGGGCTCTAATCATGTGCTTAAAAAAGAAAAACCCCATGGTGCCCTGCATGGAGATTATGGACCGGGCGCATGGATTAGGGGGGCGGTGGCCCTTATGAGCGGTCACTACTGGTTGGATGATTGGTCCCTGCAGGGTTGCGTTGGTCCTCCTGCTGGCTGCTCCCTCAGGATGCTTATCTCTGACCAGCCATTTGAGAAAAATTACACAAATTAAGAGCAAGACAGTGAGCACCCCATAGGACGATGTCGAGCACAGAAAAAACACAGCCATCACCCTAGAAGACCAGGGAATTAAAAGCTCCTTGCCAAAAGAAGAAAAAATGGCAAAACACAGATTAGATGTTGGATTTAGGCCTTTGGACCAAACAATCTAATACAAAAAGAGATGGAAACGAGTTTAGGTAATGCACAGAGTTCCGGGTCAGGATTTGATAACAAGCAGAGTTCAGAAAGATTAAAGAGGCAATAAACCCAAAACCAAAAATGTATTATATTGCAGCTTACCAGTCTTTAGATGTAATGGCTGCATTTGTTTTCTTCTCTAGGCTTTTTTCCTCTCTGTTTCCACCTGATAATCTGGCCAGTAACACACCTCCTGTATTATACAGACACCACTCTGGATGAAGGGGAACAGGAGGCACCTTTGGAAAGCAGCATTGTCAGTCGGGGGGGAGTGTTAGGCGTACCAGCAGATTTAGACTCATAAACATATTGGCACATTAACTGAAGCTGATAAGTAGGCAAAGCAGTTTTTTTTTCTTTGGGGGTAAAGATTTTACATAAATAAGTAAAAGCTGACCACTGTAAGCATCCCTGACAGTGTTAAATGATTTGTCTCAACCCTCTTAATGATACATCTGCAGGACAGGTTTAGGAAAACAACAGACTTACTGTCCAGATCACCAGGTGAAAATAAGGGAAGGAAAGCCTAAAAAAAGAAAGCGAATGCAGCCACCACATCTAAGAATTGATAAGCTACAATATAATCTTTTCTTTTGGGTTCAAAGGGTTTGTTAACCCATCTATATAAAACTATGCTAGCCCCTCTATTAGAGGCTGGCATAGCACACTGTGTCAGTAGTTTTCAAAAAAGAGCATTCTAAATACCAAATTTTATCTGTCTTCAGGCCAGTCACATTACTTGCGGCAGCTTTACAGCTCAGATGGATTGCTTCTGTGGGAGGAGCCATTATCTCCCTCTGACGTCAGCCAGGGAGATCACATGGCCGCTCGTCTCCTCCGCAGCTCTGTATCGTAGCTGTAAAATGGCTGCGAGTCACGGGACCAGCCTGAAGACAGCTCAAATTTGGTATTTAGAATGCTCATTTTTGAAAACGACTGACATAGTGTGCTATGCCAACCTCTAATAGAGAAGCTGGCAGTGACAATTTTAGGTTTTTATTTTACAAGAATAGCGGTGGGGGGTGGGGTGGAAACGTCAGGGAGCCAGAGATGAACGTAGTAGAACAGCAAGCAGGATCTGGAGCCAGAAAGAATGTCAGCCAAGCAAGTCTTTAACAGGAACACAGTTGAGCGTCTCTAGAGATGTGACTAAGGCAAAGGCAAAGATCATCTGGGCTGGATGGCTTAAGTAGGTAGGATTGACGAGCAGGATTCATCAACATGTGAGTCACTGTGGAGAGATCGGTGCTGGCAATTAGCTGACAGCTGAGCGGCCAGCTTTGAGGAGGAAGGGCTGAGCCCAGCCCTGACACCCAGTCTGTAATAAGGGGAATGCAAAGCTTGTTCAAAAAGTCAGTTAGCAGCTGATAGATGTAGAGCGAGAGAGAGAGAGTGAGAGGTGGGGACTTGGCTCCCTGTATACAGCGCCAAGAATTACTGTTTGCTTCTCTTGGTTTACAAATCAACAGATTGCTGTTCACAAGACAAAAGCCAGCAATGTTCATGGCCATCCCAATAAATGTGTACATATGAAGGGGGGGGGGGGGGTGAATCCCTCTTCAATGGGAAAAAAGAATCCAATGAAAGGATCAGTTATGTTGTATCTATCAATATCCACAATACTTACCAATCTGCATCCCAGTGACTGTATCTTGGGGTGCTACATTGGGTTTACAGCCGACACCAATACATCCAACAACGGCTCTAAAGCAGCCGCACACAAAATCCCAAGCCCTTTTCATTTTGGGGGGCTTCTTGATTAGAGTATCTGCAGGCTGGTCACTGATAACTCCTTCCATAGCTGTGCCACTCCAATGGGGCATAGAATTTATATAGATTGTTTCTCTAACCATTTTCTATGGAGGTTTTATATTTAGTTCATATGCTGCCATCTAGTGACCTTTTGTGGTAATTCACTTTTTTCTTGTGTTCTTTTTCCCTTTGGTATGACACACTTCTCTTTCACTATTTGGTGAGTTCAAACTATCTGATGAGGATTGTCCTCAGTTATTATATCATATACAGGCCAGGCATAGAGGTCTCACAAGGGATAAATCGCTTCACAATAATTGGAGTCAGAATAGTCAAAAGATGTATAGAATTCCCACAGCCTGCTGTGTATATGTTTGTGCCTGATCTGCAATCAAGCTCAGTGCCATCCGCCATCTTGTGAAGCACATGGTCTCACGAGTTTACTGCACCTCATATGAATGTTAAAAACGGTTTGTCTACATTGAACTGCGTTACCCCACCTGCCTGAGCTGCTGTTCGTCTTCTTAAGGAGACAGTATAATTTCCTGCAAAAACGTGAAAAATTTCTAGACAAGACTGAGCACCTTTTTGTGGCTGAACTAAGGCAGGTTCATCCTTCTTCTGAACCCGCAGACGTACAGGGAGCAGATAATGCAGATATTGCCGAACAGAGTGTAAGACCCAAACATACAATAAAACCTACACAGAGTTCGCCAGCAATCTGTCAGACTGATGGGATAGAACCTCACACTGCATGTCAGTTTTGTCACACTTTAATGATCAACCAGCTGAACTAAGAGACTCTATAGATCACGTATCTGTCACGTAAGAACGCTACCAATAGCTGTTTGCAAAATACACAGATTTCTTGCAGGACTGTAATATAGAGGTGTCACGGCTCAGAAACAAATGTTGCTCAAGCAACCAGTAGCTGGTTTGAAAGGGATTTAAATAGAGAAGCACATGATGGGCTGGACAGGAAGTAGCAGGAAGGAATCATATGTAGCACTGATCCCCAAAAGAGCGGCTGATTTTGTTGGGCTTACCGTTACCTTCTTGACCTCATGTACGTCTAGGGGTTTCTCGAGGTAGATGGCCCAAAGAACTGCAGAAACTGACACTGGATCCACCTTTGGGATTTTTATTTGCAAAAAAAAGTAGTCAAAACACAGTCTTTCAATGAGGGTTAAAGGGTTTAGGTAGAAAGCTCAGGTACTCTTGGAACTGCTCAAAATAGAAAGTCTCTCACTATAGAAATCCAGAGAATAGCCACTCACAACTGGATTCACAGCTACCAGATAGACCTCCTCTCACTAGGCCTAGCAGCCGATAGAGTGTTCAGATAAAACAAAGTCTCTGCCACAAACTTGCATATAGGATGCTTGAATAAAGTCTCTGCCACAGACTTGTTGTAGAACACTTGTAGTAAAGTCTCTGCCACAGACTTGTTGTAGAACACTTGTAGTAACTGAAGGATGTAGACAAACTTAGAGAGCCCTCATATGGTACCAATATCTTGCAGCCGGTCCAGCGATACCGTACGAGTGTAGATTCACTTGGTGTCTTTCAACTTAGCCTCCAAGCTCTTTCTGAGAAGCTAGCCCTCCCCTGGTTGCTTCCTAAGTTGCTGGGCCTCTCCATAGATGAGACGGCACCAGACCACCTTCGAATCCTCCCTCCAGTTACTCTGCCTCGGGCTAGCCAGCCCCGAGACTCGGAATTGGATGGATCCGCACCCCAGGACATGAGAGCCATGGGGGCTGGTCAGGAGGACCAGGATCAAACAGACAGAAAAATCTTCTGGACCGGAACCCAGAAACACGTGATGTCAGTACCTTAAGTACCCTTTCCCAGAGTGCATAACAGGATTATACTCCCACTGGGCTGGTTCCCAGAAAAAGTGGCACTCAATGAGCCCAGCTGATCCGAGTTCTCACACTTTCCAGTGAAGACAGCGCCACCTGTGACCAAGCAGAACACAGTGCAATCCAGCTAGACTGGTACTGAAACCATAATTTGGTATAATTAACCCAAAACCAAACTGCGGTTCTGGGAACTTTAAATAGAGAAAAACATAGTGCATGCTCTTCAGGAGCCAGCGTTACACGTATATTAGGCAACAGGTGAGGCGACACCCATAGCTGCAGAGTGCAAAGAGCTGAACACCAGCTAGTGGAACAACAGGTGCCAGCCGACCTACAGCAGTAAAGGTGAGACACAGATCAGCTCCACAGCTGATCTGTGACAAGAGGACTCTTCAGCAGAACTGACCAGGGCTGATGTTCTAAACCAACAAAGGGATCTCTTATTACAAAAGGCCTGGTGTAAGGCAGAACTCTGCATTGCTCAACTGCAGGAGACCAGATCTCACACATCCACATCAACCAAGCACACTGCACGCTCTTCTAGATCTTCTCGCTCCAGAAGAGGCCCGTGCAAGTCTGAAAGCAAAAAAAGTGCAAAGCTCCTTTACCAGAAGGGTAGCAGAAATAGAAACACAAAGGGCAAAAGCGCAAAGCTCCTTTACCAGAGAAATAGAAATACAACAAGCAGAGGAAGATTTCCAATTAAAGACACAAAAGGCAAAGATGAAAGCTCAACAAGCAAAGGCAGATTCCCAATTAGATTCCCAATTAAAGATTCTGAAAATGGAAAGGGAGGAAGCAGCTGCCCTAGCAAGGCTGAGAGACCTCAAACAAGTGGTGGGAGAAAGTGCTATGGTGCCAAAATAGTGCATAATTATACACTATTATGCACTATTTTGGCGCCATTTGATTGTGGGTGATTGGGAGGTATCTCCAGTTATTCATCTATAGATCGTTGTCCTTTTTGATTGATGGTAATTGGGAGGCCATTTCTATTTTCCATTTGGACATATTCCTCATTGGCCATTTGCACTGGTGGAGATTGCCCCATCTAGAATAGGTAGAGTGTTATTACCTTTTGTTCCACTAGGTGACACTTTGGAATTTCACTTCTATTACCGAATGGGTCTGACATGATATAGCTGTAAACACAAATAATGAATTTTCTGTTCGCTTGTGATGTTTCATGTCGGTAATTTTTAATGTTATATTAGTTCCCGTCCTCTAGTTTTTTTCCACATATATGTTTTAATATAACAATTTAATATGTTTTTATTTTTTATGGGAATTTTAGGTAAATACTTATTTCCATATTTCTTAACCTTGGAATCAGCTAATTCGGTTCCGCCACCCATGATCAACAATGAGGCTTGGTTGCCAGTGATTATAATTATAGCAAAGAGTCATTGCGTCACCTGTCCCCCATGACTAAGTCATTCTTTGACGAAATGTACATCAGGAGGCAGATGTGCTGACGTCATCGCGTTGTAGCGTATGTTTGGACAGGTGTCTGCAAGCCGGCCGGCATTTCTTTTATGAGCTATTTACTTTTATTAAATGTAAGTGCAATTTTTTATCTTTATTAAAGCGGTTCTGCACTGCTGAAATTTTTTTTTTTTCTGGTTACGCTTTAAAATTTATGTTTTTACATAAAAACGCTTACTTTTCTTTGCTTTCTGACAGAAGCATGTCCGTTTTTGTGCAAAATGTTCATTTATATTCGTTATAATCGGCCAATGTCATTTTTGGGCATGTGAAGCCCACAAGCAATACTTCCTCCTTCTTTCCTTTGTTCCTAACCAGCATGCTTTGCCGGTTCTCACGCATGCTCTGTAGCTACAGAGCAGAGCGGTGTAATTCCTGAATGTTGTCAGGACGTCCTCGAAATCTCGCGAGATTTCACCTGTATTAGCTGCAATGTCTCCTGGGATTACTTGGACGAGATCCCAGGAGACAGTGCGGGGTTCAGCAGGAAGTGATGCTGATCCCCACATAAAGACCGCCCATCGCCACAGGGGGTGACAAGATAACTTTGAAAATAACGAAAGGTAGGCTAAATAAAAAATAAAAAAAAAGGGTCATTAGGAAATGTACGAACAATAGCAACCAGAATGGCAATATGTTATTAAAATGTGTGCAGAACCGCTTTAATCTGATGTTATATGGATTCACGTTATGGTGAGTTTGTTATTATTCTCCTGGAACCGTGATTGTTGTCTGTTGGTCTATCCATCGAGCTGCGATCTCCTGGCTTGTCTTCAGCGTACTCTCAGTGAATTGCTGCTACTGCTGGTCTGATGGACGGATGCTGATCAAATTTACAGGCTTGATATTGCTTGCCTCTGGTAAGCGCATATTTTGTGTGGTGGTGGCTCACTAAACATCAGTGTTCTTTTGTCTGCACAAGAGGAGCTGCGAGAGAACTCACATTGCTAATGCCGTCTCTGTGCAGCAGTGGCTAATTCCCATTCCGCTAATGGCAATGGGCATGTGTGGTGTCCCCGACAGAGGCAAATGAGTTCCGGAACGAACACTCATGTGAATGTGTGTGCACACTCGTGCACCCATGCGAACGTGTGCACGCACTCACGCACGCACATTTGCGTCCGCCAATCCTGGAGCATGGCGCCCTATATAAACAGAGTCTCTGCCTGATACCAGTGCTGGATCGTCTTCAGTTTGTTCCTGAGTTCCTGATTGACCTGTTACCTTGCTCCTGACAAACCTGGCTTCCTTCACCATTCTCATGGATCACCCCTGCCTGTTATCTACCTCTACTGATTATACAGACCTCGGCTTGGATTCTCTACTACAGCTCCGCTTCCTGATTCTGTACCTCGCTGCCAGCCCGTTGCCTACCTCTACAGAAAACTCCAGGTAGCCATATTGCAATATATTCTCAGAAAATTACAGCGGCTGCAGATTGAAAAGGAAAGTTTATCAGAGGGCACGGACCCAAATTCGTTCAAACAGTCGCAAAGCTTGCCACAAGACCGCAAAAGATTGAAAATCTCCAGAATGCAGGAAACCACTAACCGTAAGCTTATTAGCAACATCTGGAGTTGATGAGCGGGGCAATTCTGGGAGTAGGAGCGATACCCTGGCAGGGCCATATAGCCATTGGCGCAGTAGATCTCCTTAAAAAAGAGATCAATTCATCTGGTAAGCGGCAGTCATTTCTCAGGTGGAGGAGCCTTTTCTATCACAAACCAGCACTATTCTTTGGGTGCATAATGTTTGAAGTCACCGGTGATTAAAGAACGAGGACTTTTTTATGAATTTTGGCTAAGGGTGTCACTCAATTGTTGATTCCTCTTTTTCACCTTCAAACATCACAGTGCGGACTATAGTTTTTGAATAAGGTTTTTCATCTTCTCAATTGCCATAAATGGAGGACATTTAATCGATGCTTGAATACAGTCTCATATTATTAATATTTGTCATATAAGTTGTAATCGAATTTTACAGCCTTTATCACTTACAGCAGGATTTTATTATTTTATATATGTATCACCTTTCACACAGCGCAGCTTATTTATGGAGTCATTGCCAACCTCTGCCTGTCCTTGACTATGAACTTGCCTTCCGTTTATGTACCTTGTTGCCAGCCAGTTGCCAACCTTTGCCTGTTCCTGACGTTGCAGTTGTTCCTGAGTAGTGATGGCCGAACGGTTCGCCCGGCGGTCGTTTCGCGGCGAATTTCCGACATTCGCGGTCCGCACGTTCGAACGCCTTTTTCCGTCGTTCGCCGCGGCGGACTTACGTGTTTAATGTATACAAGAACTTTAACCTTTGGTGACACGTTTATCATGTGATACAGGACAGCCAATTGAGACATGACAGCACATGGACACTTGTACATTCCCCCTAACCTATAAATACACCCGATCCGGTGGCCATTTTACATTCTTTCTTCTGTTAAGATAGGGACAGGTTCCTGTGTGGAGTAGGGAGAGATAAACCACTAGCTATTTGGTACACAAAAGTTCTTTTCAGGACTGGTATAGGTGTTAGGTGTTGATAGGTTTGCTGTGCTGCTGATTCTTGCAGCAGCCTGAGTGTCTTTTGTTAGTTTAGAGAAAGGGAAAGGACGGTGTATGCTACAGGGACAGCCAGATTAGTCTTTCATCATCATCATCATCATCATCATCATTAGCTGTTACTATCAAGGTCCACAAAAGAGCTGTTCCAGTAACCACTAATCGTTCTCTTTTTTTGCCAATTTGTATAGGGACAGGAAGGAAGCAGTGTTGTCAGGCAGTGAGGGTAATTTTAAAGACTTGCTGTTATTATTAGTTCCACAAAGGTTCTTTTCAGGACTGGTATCAGTGGTACAGTAATAGGCTTGTACATGTATAATATTCTTTCTTCCAAATATAGAAAGGATATTATACTTGACTGCTGCCCTTCTGCTGCAGTCTGCTAAACATTCACAACTCACTTGTTCCACAAAAGTTCTTATAAGGACTGGTAACTTGGTATAGGGTGCTACGGTACATAGGCTTGAGTGCGGTACAGTCTGCTGTTCTGTAAGGACCGCTATCGGTCCACAATAGATAGGGTTGACGTGCACCACTGCTGACCGCTGCCCTATACTGCAGCAGTCCTTCAGCGGTATAGGGACTGACGTACAGTCTGCTAATCACTAACACACAACCTGCTTGTTCCACAAAAGTTCTTATAAGGACTGGTAACTTGGTATAGGGTGCTACGGTACATAGGCTTGAGTGCGGTACAGTCTGCTGTTCTGTAAGGACCGCTATCGGTCCACAATAGATAGGGTTGACGTGCACCACTGCTGACCGCTGCCCTATACTGCAGCAGTCCTTCAGCGGTATAGGGACTGACGTACAGTCTGCTAAACACTAATACACAACCTGCTTGGTCCACAAAAGTTCTTATAAGGACTGGTAACTTGGTATAGGGTGCTACGGTACATAGGCTTGAGTGCGGTACAGTCTGCTGTTCTGTAAGGACCGCTATCGGTCCACAATAGATAGGGTTGACGTGCACCACTGCTGACCGCTGCCCTATACTGCAGCAGTCCTTCAGCGGTATAGGGACTGACGTACAGTCTGCTAAACACTAATACACAACCTGCTTGGTCCACAAAAGTTCTTATAAGGACTGGTAACTTGGTATAGGGTGCTACGGTACATAGGCTTGAGTGCGGTACAGTCTGCTGTTCTGTAAGGACCGCTATCGGTCCACAATAGATAGGGTTGACGTGCACCACTGCTGACCGCTCACCTATACTGCAGCAGTCCTTCAGCGGTATAGGGACTGACGTACAGTCTGCTAATCACTAACACACAACCTGCTTGTTCCACAAAAGTTCTTATAAGGACTGGTAACTTGGTATAGGGTGCTACGGTACATAGGCTTGAGTGCGGTACAGTCTGCTGTTCTGTAAGGACCGCTATCGGTCCACAATAGATAGGGTTGACGTGCACCACTGCTGACCGCTGCCCTATACTGCAGCAGTCCTTCAGCGGTATAGGGACTGACGTACAGTCTGCTAAACACTAACACACAACCTGCTTGGTCCACAAAAGTTCTTATAAGGACTGGTAACTTGGTATAGGGTGCTACGGTACATAGGCTTGAGTGCGGTACAGTCTGCTGTTCTGTAAGGACCGCTATCGGTCCACAATAGATAGGGTTGACGTGCACCACTGCTGACCGCTGCCCTATACTGCAGCAGTCCTTCAGCGGTATAGGGACTGACGTACAGTCTGCTAAACACTAATACACAACCTGCTTGGTCCACAAAAGTTCTTATAAGGACTGGTAACTTGGTATAGGGTGCTACGGTACATAGGCTTGAGTGCGGTACAGTCTGCTGTTCTGTAAGGACCGCTATCGGTCCACAATAGATAGGGTTGACGTGCACCACTGCTGACCGCTGCCCTATACTGCAGCAGTCCTTCAGCGGTATAGGGACTGACGTACAGTCTGCTAAACACTAATACACAACCTGCTTGGTCCACAAAAGTTCTTATAAGGACTGGTAACTTGGTATAGGGTGCTACGGTACATAGGCTTGAGTGCGGTACAGTCTGCTGTTCTGTAAGGACCGCTATCGGTCCACAATAGATAGGGTTGACGTGCACCACTGCTGACCGCTGCCCTATACTGCAGCAGTCCTTCAGCGGTATAGGGACTGACGTACAGTCTGCTAAACACTAATACACAACCTGCTTGGTCCACAAAAGTTCTTATAAGGACTGGTAACTTGGTATAGGGTGCTACGGTACATAGGCTTGAGTGCGGTACAGTCTGCTGTTCTGTAAGGACCGCTATCGGTCCACAATAGATAGGGTTGACGTGCACCACTGCTGACCGCTCACCTATACTGCAGCAGTCCTTCAGCGGTATAGGGACTGACGTACAGTCTGCTAATCACTAACACACAACCTGCTTGTTCCACAAAAGTTCTTATAAGGACTGGTAACTTGGTATAGGGTGCTACGGTACATAGGCTTGAGTGCGGTACAGTCTGCTGTTCTGTAAGGACCGCTATCGGTCCACAATAGATAGGGTTGACGTGCACCACTGCTGACCGCTGCCCTATACTGCAGCAGTCCTTCAGCGGTATAGGGACTGACGTACAGTCTGCTAAACACTAACACACAACCTGCTTGGTCCACAAAAGTTCTTATAAGGACTGGTAACTTGGTATAGGGTGCTACGGTACATAGGCTTGAGTGCGGTACAGTCTGCTGTTCTGTAAGGACCGCTATCGGTCCACAATAGATAGGGTTGACGTGCACCACTGCTGACCGCTGCCCTATACTGCAGCAGTCCTTCAGCGGTATAGGGACTGACGTACAGTCTGCTAAACACTAATACACAACCTGCTTGGTCCACAAAAGTTCTTATAAGGACTGGTAACTTGGTATAGGGTGCTACGGTACATAGGCTTGAGTGCGGTACAGTCTGCTGTTCTGTAAGGACCGCTATCGGTCCACAATAGATAGGGTTGACGTGCACCACTGCTGACCGCTCACCTATACTGCAGCAGTCCTTCAGCGGTATAGGGACTGACGTACAGTCTGCTAATCACTAACACACAACCTGCTTGTTCCACAAAAGTTCTTATAAGGACTGGTAACTTGGTATAGGGTGCTACGGTACATAGGCTTGAGTGCGGTACAGTCTGCTGTTCTGTAAGGACCGCTATCGGTCCACAATAGATAGGGTTGACGTGCACCACTGCTGACCGCTGCCCTATACTGCAGCAGTCCTTCAGCGGTATAGGGACTGACGTACAGTCTGCTAAACACTAATACACAACCTGCTTGGTCCACAAAAGTTCTTATAAGGACTGGTAACTTGGTATAGGGTGCTACGGTACATAGGCTTGAGTGCGGTACAGTCTGCTGTTCTGTAAGGACCGCTATCGGTCCACAATAGATAGGGTTGACGTGCACCACTGCTGACCGCTGCCCTATACTGCAGCAGTCCTTCAGCGGTATAGGGACTGACGTACAGTCTGCTAAACACTAATACACAACCTGCTTGGTCCACAAAAGTTCTTATAAGGACTGGTAACTTGGTATAGGGTGCTACGGTACATAGGCTTGAGTGCGGTACAGTCTGCTGTTCTGTAAGGACCGCTATAGGTCCACAATAGATAGGGTTGACGTGCACCACTGCTGACCGCTCACCTATACTGCAGCAGTCCTTCAGCGGTATAGGGACTAAGAGTTTTGTCACAGGGTCATTTAAAAAATGACATGCAGAGGAAGAGGCAGGCCCTTCCGCAGGGGTGGTAGGGGTAGGGCAGGAGCAACAGGCTTGAGCCAAAGTGGGAAGTTGCAGAAGGTGCGTTCAATTACTTTAAAGGATGCACCAGACTTGGTTGAGTGGCTCGCTCAGCCTTACTCTTCTGCACCCTCCTCATCCTCTCGATCTGCACCCTCTTCTTCACTCTCTGCTATGTGCACCCCCAAAGACACTACCACCAACAACACGACCACCACCACCACCACCACATACCTTCCGCTTGAGTCACTGGAATTATTTTCCGATCCATATCAAGAGGACATTTCTGATGCGCAGCCACTCTTGGTATTGGATCAGGAAGAGGAGGTAGCAACAAGCGCTACTCAGCAGTCTGACGCCAGTACCCAGATCAGCCCAAGGAGGAGGTTGGTCCCCGGTGTTGCTGCCTACTCTACTTATAGCGGTGGGGAAGGTGACGTTGATGATGACGTGTCTAGTGATGTCACGTGGGTGCCCACAAGAGAGGAAGAGGAGGGGAGTTCAGAGGGAGATATGGACCAGCAGATAGGGAGGAGAAGCAGCAATGACTTACATTGCACAGCAGGGACAAAGCAGACTGCAAATGTATCAGGAGCGAGTCATCGACCATGTACGGTCACATCTGGCGCTCCCAGGACACCGGCACATGGCTCCGCAGTGTGGGCTTTTTTTAACGTGTCCGCTGCTGACAATAGCGTTGCCATCTGCAATCTTTGCAGTCAACGCGTTAGTCGCGGTAAGCCCAATACTCACCTAGGGACGACCGCCTTAAGAAGGCACATGAGCAGCCATCACCGAGCCCAGTGGGAGCAACGGAACACACAAAGCCACACTGCAGGCTCTCACCGTCCAGCCTCGTCTTCTACTTCTCCTTCTCCTCTCTCCTCACAATTGTCCTCCACTCCACCTTCCATCACGCCAAGCTCACATTTTTCTGCAAAAAGGCAGGCTTCCGTGGGCCTAATGTTTGAGCGTAAAAAAATGATGACGCCGGATAACCCTCTTGCCCAACGGTTGGCGGCTGGCTTGTCAGAACTCATAGCCCGCCAACTACTGCCATATAAACTGGTGGACTCGGAGGCCTTTCGCAAATTTGTGGCCATTGGAACACCACAATGGAAGGTCCCAGGAAGGAAGTATTTCTCAGAGAAGGGCATCCCAGAGCTATATGGCCATGTTCAGCGGCAAGTGAATGTATCTCTGGCACACAGTGTCGGTGCCAAGATACATCTGACCACAGACACGTGGTCTAGCAAACACGGGCAGGGAAGGTATATCAGTTTTACTGCCCACTGGGTGAACCTTCTGACGGCCGTCAAGCATGTAACCCGTGGCACCCGTGTAGATTTGGTTTTACCGCCACGGATTGCATGCAGGCCTGACTCTTCTTCTCCTCCTCCTACTCCATCCTCCTCCCTCTCCTCCTCAGCTGCCTCCTCCTTTTCCGCTGCTAGCGTCTCTTCCACTGCACCGCCCAAGCTCCCCAGAACCTATTCCACATGCCAGGTGAGACGTTGCCATGCCGTGCTGCGTCTGTTGTGCCTGGAAGCAAAGAGCCACACTGGCCCGGCACTCCTTTCAGCTTTGCGTTCACAGGCAGATGAGTGGCTAACACCGCTCAATTTGACAGTTGGTAAAGTGGTGTGTGACAACGGTGCCAATCTGCTTAGCGCATTGAAACAGGGCAAAATCACGCACGTGCCGTGCATGGCACACGTCTTAAACTTGGTCGTGCAGCGATTCCTTGTCAAATACCCTGGGGTCCAGGACATCTTGCGGCAGGCAAGGAAAATCTCGGCCCATTTCAGAAGATCTTACACGGCCATGGCTCGCCTTGCTGACATTCAGCGGCGACACCATCTGCCGGTCAGACGTCTTATTTGCGATTGCCCGACGCGATGGAACTCAACCTTCTATATGCTTGATAGGCTGCTCCAGCAGAAACGTGCAGTTAACGTCTACCTGTATGAACTCTGCGAAAGAAACGGTTCTGGGGAGCTGGGTTTTTTTTCACCGCGCCAGTGGCTGCTCATGCGCGACACATGCAGACTTCTGCGGCCATTTGAGGAGATCACCAAACTGGTCAGTCGCAGCCATGGCGCCATCAGTGACATGGTACCTTATGCCTTCTTTCTGGAGCGTGCATTGCGTCGTGTCATTGATCAGGCTGTGGAGGAGCAGGAGCGGGAAGATGAGGAAGTCGCAATGCTGGATGAATTCCCAGGGGGGGCTACTCTATCTGAGACAAGTCAACAACAGGAGTCTGATGAGGAGTCAGAGGAGGATGGTGCCGGGGCGGATGAGCAGGAGCAAGAAGAGCATGCTTTAAACCTTTCTGGGATCCCTGTTGTGCGAGGATGGGGAGAGGAGAATGAAGAGGACGACATTATCCTGGATGATGAGCAGGAGCCAGGCCACCACACCGCTTCCACTTTAGTGCAAATGGGGGCCTTCATGCTCCAGTGTTTTAATAGGGACCCCCGTATAAAAAGCATGAGGGTCAAGGACCAGTACTGGGTGGCAACGTACTTAGACCCCCGGTACAAACACAAAATGGCGGAAATGTTACCGCCGTCGCAGAGGGCTGTCAGAATGCAGCACTTCCAGGCCTTGCTTCGAGAAATGCTGCATTCTGCTTTTGCGTGCGCTGGCAGAGGAGCAATTCCCACTCCCAGAGAAGGATTTGCGGGTACCAATCCAACAGCGCCTGCAAGAAGAGGCCGGTTTGAAGATGTGTTGGTGACTTCGGATATGAGGTCATTCTTTCAGCCGACCCATCGACAGGTGTCATCCGGATCCAGCATCAGGGAACGCCTAGACCGTCAGGTGTCCGACTACATTGGGTTAACGGCCGATGTGGACGCTCTGAGGAGTGATGAACCCCTAGACTACTGGGTGGGCAGGCTTGACCTCTGGCCAGAGCTTGCCCAATTTGCAATCGAACTGTTGGCTTGCCCCTCATCCAGTGTCCTGTCCGAAAGGACGTTCAGCGCAGCAGGGGGGATTGTGACCGATAAGCGTACTCGCCTAGCTCACCACAGTGTTAACTACCTCACATTTCTAAAAATGAATGAGGCATGGATCTCGGAGGAATTCAACACATGTGATCAGTAGACCATGTATATGTCTATAAACAATTTTTGGAATCAAGCACACAGACCTTCTTAATTCATTTGGCTCACTTCCCTGACCCAAAAAAGCACACCGTACTATATGCCCCTACCCTCCTCTTTGAAGAGGTTGAGCGGTGTCATATTTCTACTGGGGCTGCTTATTATGAGGGGTTCCCACCATCCCTGTGCTGTGCTGACTTCCTCCTGGGTGTTCTTATTATGAGGGGCTCCCACCATCCCTGTGCTGTGCTGACTTCCTCCTGGGGGTTCTTATTATGAGGGGATCACACCATCCCTGTGCTGTGCTGACTTCCTCCTGGGGCTGCTTACGGTGCTGCTGTCAGCGCTGTATGTCACGGAGCTGCTGTCAGCGCTGTATGTCACGGAGCTGCTGTCAGCGCTGTATGTCACGGAGCTGCTGTCAGCGCTGTATGTCACGGAGCTGCTGTCAGCGCTGTATGTCACGGAGCTGCTGTCAGCGCTGTATGTCACGGAGCTGCTGTCAGCGCTGTATGTCACGGAGCTGCTGTCAGCGCTGTATGTCACGGAGCTGCTGTCAGCGCTGTATGTCACGGAGCTGCTGTCAGCGCTGTATGTCACGGTGCTGCTGTCAGCGCTGTATGTCACGGAGCTGCTGTCAGCGCTGTATGTCACGGAGCTGCTGTCAGTGCTGTATGTCACGGAGCTGCTGTCAGCGCTGTATGTCACGGAGCTGCTGTCAGCGCTGTATGTCACGGAGCTGCTGTCAGCGCTGTATGTCACGGTGCTGCTGTCAGCGCTGTATGTCACGGAGCTGCTGTCAGCGCTGTATGTCACGGAGCTGCTGTCAGCGCTGTATGTCACGGAGCTGCTGTCAGCGCTGTATGTCACGGAGCTGCTGTCAGCGCTGTATGTCACGGAGCTGCTGTCAGCGCTGTATGTCACGGTGCTGATGTCAGTGCTCTGTATTACGGTGCTGCTGTCAGTGCTCTGTATCTCCTGCACCCTCTTGTTTGCCTACCCTGGTCCCTGACCTTCCCTCTCCTCCATTGCCTTCATTAGCTCCATAGTCCTGAATTGTCAGAACAATTTCCCAAATAAAAAAAAAATGCTTGTAGTTATCGATCCCAAATTCACCTCATACATGTATTATGCTATTGTCCAGGTGGTGGGACTACGTGCTACCCCCTAATAATTACCCCGTGGCCGCAAATTCGACCTAAAGGTTTGCGAAATTCGCCTCCCATTGAAGTCAATGGAGCCCGCGGCGAACGGTCGTTTTCGCGAACGTTTGTGTCCGTTCGCGTTTCGCGTTCGCGAAACGTCCCGTCGGAAGTTCGTCCATCACTATTCCTGAGTCCATACTTACAGTTCTGGTGATCAGTCTTCACGCCTTCCTCCAAGAGGAGCCTTTATCTCCAAGCTCCAGCCTTCAGCCTGCAGGCACCTGCACCCTTTCGTTGCCCCAGCACTCCCTGTCCCCACTTCCAGGGGTGCTGGGACCCAGGGCCGGACTGGCCTACCGGGATACCGGGAGATTTCCCGGTAGGCCGCCTGCCCTCAGTTGCGGCTGCATTTGTGCTCTCGCCTATGGATCACACAGCGCTGGCTGTATGGGCTGCATGTCACTCTCCTGATCACAGAGCGCTGGCTGGCTCTGTGTTTTGGCGGCCGCTCTGCAACGCGGCCCCGCCCCCCCAGACCGGCTCATGTAATAGTAGAGAGAATCAACGCTCCGCCTATCACATGAGCCAGTCTCGAGGGGCGGGGCTGTGTTGCAGAGCGGCCGCCGAAACACAGAGCCAGCCAGCGCTCTGTGATCAGGAGGGTGACATGCAGCCCATACAGCCAGCCCTGTGTGCCTGGATAGGAGGATCAGCAGGGGGCTGCATATAGAGGAAATTAGCTTTATAGGGAGAGGAGGAGAATCGAGCATTCAGTGGCTGCATGGAGGAATATAGAAAGCTTATTTCCTCTATTTGCAGCCCCCCTGCTGATCCTCCTATCCAACTTCTTTTACTGCTCCCCCCCAGTTCACCTTGTGCTCCCTGCCCCCCCCCCCCCCCCACAGTTCTCTCCACCCCTGTTCTTTCTGCCCCCCCCAACCCCAGCCTGCTCTCCAGTTCTCCCCATCCTTCTCTAGGCACCATCCCAGTGCTATCCACTCCCCCCAGTGCTCTTCACCCCCCCGTGCTCTTCACCCCCCCTCCCCAGTGCTCTGCTCCCCCCAGTGCTCTTCACCCCCCAGTGCTCTCCCCCTGTGCTCTTCACCCCCCCAGTGCTCTTCCCCCCAGTGCTCTTCATCCCCTCCCCCCAGTGCTCTTCTCCCCCCCAGTGCTCTTCTCCCCCCTGCCCCCCCCCCCCCCCCCGTGCTCTCCACTCCCCCCAGTGCTTTCCCCCCTGTTCTTCCCCCCAGTGTGCTCCACTCCCCCCAGTGCTCTCCCCCCAGTGCGCTCCACTCTCCCCAGTGCTCTCCCCCCTGTTCTCCCCCCAGTGTGCTCCACTCCCCCCAGTGTTCTCCCCCCTCAGTGCACTCCACTCCCCCCAGTGCCCCCCCCCCCCCCGCAGTGCGCTCCACTTCCCCCAGTGCTCTTCCCCCCTGTTCTCCCCTGTTCTTACCCCCAGTGCTCTCCACTCCCCCCAGTGCTCCCCCCCTGTTTTTCCCCCCAGTGCTCTCCACTCCCCCAGTGCTCTCCCCCTGTTCTCCCCCCAGTGCTCCCCCCTGTTCTTCCCCCTCCAGTGCTCTCCACTCCCCCCTGTTCTCCCCCCCAGTGCTCTCCACTCCCCCCAGTGCTCCCCCCTGGTCTTCCCCCCCAGTGCTCTCCACTCCCCCCAGTGCTCTCCCCCCGTTCTTTCCCCCTCCAGTGCTCTTCACTCCCCCCAGTGCTCCCCCCCCTGTTCTACCCCCCAGTGCTCTCCACTCCCCCCAGTGCTCTCCACCCTTGTTTCTTCCCCCTTTTTTCTTCCCCCCCAGTGCTCTCCCCCCCAGTGCTCTCCCCCCTGTTCTCCCCCCCAGTGCTCTCCCCCTGTTCTTTTCCCCCCGAGTGCTCTCCCCCCTGTTCTTTCTCACCCCCCCAGTGCTCTGCAGCTCTCCCCATCACTCTCCAGCCCCCACCTCAGTGCTCTCCAGCCCTCCATTCTGCCCACCCCTGTTCTTTCTGGCCCCCTGGTGCTCTCAAGCTCCACCCATCACTCTCCAGCCCCCTGTGCTCTCTACCCCCCTTGCTCTCCACTGCTTTTCTTTTTGGCTCCCCCCAGCACTCTCCACTCCCCACCCCTGTACTCTTCACTCCCCCCTGCATTTTGCCCCCACCCATGTGCTCTCCAACCCTGCCAATGCTCTCCACCTCCCATAATGCTCTCCAGTCCCCCATGCTTTTCCCCCTGTTCTTTCTGGCCCCCACTGGTGCTCTTGAGCTCTCCCCCCTACTCTTTGTACCCCCCTAGTATTCTTCAGCCCCCGTGCTCTCCACCCTTATTTTTCTGCCCCCCCCCCCCCAGTGCTCTTCGCCACCCCACACTCTTAGCCCCCTCAGTGCTCTCAGCCTACCATGCTCTCCACCACTATTCTTTTTGGCCCCTCCAGTGCTGTCTGCTCCCCACCCCTGTGATCTCCACTACCCCCTGCTCTTTGCCCCCACCCATGTGTTCCCCAACCCTCCCAGTACTCTCTGCTCCCCTTCTCTCCAGCTCCCACCCAGTGCTCTCCACTTCCCCAGGACCAGAGGACAGGCTGACTGCGGCCAGAAAATGGGGATGGCTGAAGGTGCAGGTGGCCAGGGACCACTCCATCTCACAGCAAACAGATCCTCTGGAAGGAGCACCGTCCCCATTCAAAACGAGAACAGACCCTGCCTGCTGCTGCCTGTCATGGATATCCTGCTGGCATGCAAGGTACTGTACCGAGCATCAACAACACACCTTCCCACAGACAGGGACTGCAGACTGGGACATGGGGCACAGGAGGGGCTGCATTCATGGGCACAGTGGGCTGCATTCATGGCACAGTAAAGCTGCATTTGATGGGAACAGTGAGGCCGCAATGGTGGGCACAGCGAGGCCGCAATGGTGGGCACAGTGAGACTGCATTCACGGGCAGAGTAAAGCTGCATTTTGTGGGCACCCACCCTCCTTACCTTAGTGTATTCTTTCTGTGGAAGGTGGTCCCCCACGTTCTGAGTTCCGGGGGTCCCCCTTGATGATTATCCACTTACCACTTTTAACTGAAATTTGCATATATATATATATATATATCCCTATGTGATTTCACATCTATATATAATACGCTCTTCATCAAATGTGCTTTAAGATGTATGGTTTTCCCTTTAATGAACAAAAAAATAATGACGTTATGCTGTTGGGCTGGTATAATAATGCTGTGGGGCTGGTATGGATTTTTTTTCCAGGGCTGGTTTTTATTCCCAGTCCGGCCCTGCTGGGACCGGAACTGTGCAAGAGGCCACCCTCAGCATTTTGGACTCCGCTGTAAGGTACGTGACAGGAGCTGTCTATTGATTTTTACTCACTTCACAAGTGCATCTATGCAGCAAACCACATCACCTCTTGGTGACAACAAGGTGACTTCCAGTGATAAGCCGCAGCTCCATCCACAGCCAGCACAAGCCTTAGGGACTACACCACAGTTTAATGCTCTTGCAACATCATTTCATCCTGGTAAACCTCACCTTACTTTACTAGAGAACTTTCACACCCGAGGGGCTCCACAAGTTACTTTGGCATTGAAGAGTGATAGATTAGACTTTAATGACTTTGCAAGATATATGGTACGCCGTGAGTTTATTAACACTACCCTCTCAAGGTTTGATGACTGTCCAGAGAGCTGCAGGGCCTGGAGATCACCTTGAAATCTGCCATTGCTGATCTCAATCTTACTACCACGAGGAACTTGATTTGCTCATAAAGTAGCTGGGGCCATAATCTGCAGATCGTGTTAAAAGACAGAACAGTGCATGTTGACCACCCAGATGCAGGTCTTGTTGCTGAATGGGCAAGACTTGAGCAAGCCTATGGTAGCTTTGAAGCTATAGAAAGTGCTCTATTCAAGAGACTGCAAAACTTCGGAAAAATAGGAAACAAAGACTATCGCAAGATCCAAGATCTGAGTGATCTTCTCATGGAGCTGGAGTTGGCAAAGATAGACCCACGTCTACCTGGACTAAGCTTCTTGGACACTGCTCATTGTGTCAATCCAGTGGTGTCTAAACTGCCATATGTCCATCTGTGAATAATAATAATGTGCAATCTATATATAATAATGTCCAACAGAATAGACAGTGTGGAACAAAGACTGTGGCATCCAACGCCAGATGATGAGAGTTCACAAATGAGTAGAGTGTAAAAACTCTGTCCGTTGAAGAATCATCAAGACAATAAATCATCAACCACGTAATGAGATGTGAATGCTATTACCAGAACAGGTGGACTCTAATGTCAGCAGTACAGAGTCATGGCTCATTACTGTCCACATTGCCTTTTATTTTATATGTGATCACCTTTTTACTTGTATGCCGGTTTTTTAGAAATAAATAACCTTTTTTGATCTACACCATTTGGAAGCCATTTCCCTTTTTTTCCACATGTTATCTGGAAGTGAATGGGTGTGCTGTCCTTTTTGAGCCTATCATCAAGATCCAGCTGTGACGGTTTTCATTTGGAAGTCGACCCGGAGGTCACCCACAGTTTCCCCGAATCCCATTTTGGAGGCTTGGACCATGGTGAGTTCCAAACACCTGCCGTCTGCAGCACTTTGCCTGTTCGACTCTGTGTCGCTGACATTAGAGTACACCTGTACTGGTAAGAGCATTTACATCTCATTTTGTGGTTGATGATTTATTGTCTTGATGATTCTTTAACGGACAGAGTTTTTCCACTCTACTCATTTGTGTACTCTCATCATCTGGCGTTGGATGCCACAGTCTTTGTTCCATATTGTCTATTCTGTTGGACATTATTATATATTGTTTGCACATTATTATTATTCACAGATGAACTTTTGAGTTTTTCTCATCACTACTGTCATTTTAAGTACTATTTCACATATATCACAATATCTGTGTAGATTTGATAGTGCTACATTATTTACCACTTATATCCATTCATGCTTGTCACATTAGTAGGTAGCTGCTTTTTTCCATATTTTTTTGGGGGTTAGCGCAGTTATACATACATCCTGAAAGAGAAATGGGCACAACAAGGCTCAAGGTACAAAAGAGACTATAACGTATCTTTTCCTCCATTCGCATATTTTTGCAGGTTCATCAGCAGAGGCGTACCTAGGGTCTCCAGCACCCTTGGCGAGAATCTGTATCAGCGCCCCCTCCCCGGCACCCCCCCTTCATTAAAGAGTTAGAATTTCAGTTTTTTATACATCAATTGCAGCATTCATGGCAATGGAGTGGGTGCTGCATTCATGGCAATACGGTGGATGTTGCATTCATGGCAATATGGTGGATGTTGCCTTCATGACAATATGGTGGGTGCTGCATTCATGGCAATACAGTGAGTGCCGCATTCGTGGCAAAACGGTGGGTGCTACATTCATGGCAATATGGTGGGTGCTGCATTCATGGCAATACAGTGGATGTTGTATTCATGGCAATATGATGGGAGCTGCATTCCTGGCAATGGAGTGGCCCACTCCATTGCCATGAATGCAGCACCGAGCACCGTGTTGCTATGAATGCAGCACCCAGCACGTATTGCCATGAATGCAGCACCCAGCACCGTATTGCCATGAATGTAGTCAGCACCGTATTGCCATGAATGCAGCACCCAGCACTATATTGCCATGAATACAGCACTCAGGACTGTATTGCCATGAATGCAGCCAGCACCAACCCATTGTATTGCCATGAATGCAGCCAGCACCAACCCACCATACTGCCATGAATGCAGCCAGCATCAACCCACCGTATTGCCATGAATGCAGTCAGCACCAACCCACCATATTGCCATGAATGCAGTCAGCACAAACCCACTGTATTGCCATAAATACAGCCAGCACTAACCCACCATATTGCCTCCCTCACAGGCTCGCACACACTCACCTGCCACACTGCTGACAGGGAATGATTTCCCAATCCCAGTCCCAGATGAAGTCCCACTTCCAGATCCGGCGCAGTCAGGACTCAGGAGTAAGATGCGGTGGCTTGGCTTACAGAAGCAGAGCCCAGGCGGGACTCCAGGAGGCTGAGCAGCATTCGCAAATGCGCCGCCCATGTTCAAGGACTGGCCAGCCCCGCAGCACAGCTGTCAGGAAGATCCTCCTCACGGACGTCCGAGCGGCGAAAGTCGCAGAAGATCTTTTGCCCAGTTTCAGGAGCGTTACCGCGATCAGCGGTGCGCGCGTGCGGCCGTGTGACGCAAATTGGCGCCAATAGCGCTATTTAAACTGGAGCCATGCTTCAGTGCTTTGCTGCCTGATCAACAGCGTTCCTGTGCTTCCTAATGATCCGTATCTGAACCTGAACCTGTACCTGTACCTGTACCTGTATCCTGATCCGTATCGAACCCGGCTTGTTCCCGACTCTGCTGTTTGCTGCCTGCCCCCCGACTTTGGCTTTGTACCCGACTACTCTTCTGGATTCCGTTTCTGTACCTGATCTGCCCGCCTGTGCCTGACCTGGACTGTTACACCATCCGTCAACTGTAAGTTGCTTGCTGTTGTACTACAGGACACCTCCCAGTCCTCCGCAATATTTGGCTGTACACCTTCTGCGCTTGTAGCCTTCTACCTCTGGCCGCAGACTACTGGACTCTTCCACTTCCGCTTATCCATTGCACCTGCATCCGTTGTTGGACTACAATACCCCTCCGTTGTTTGTCACTTCCTGCAATCACTTGTATGCTGTTGCTGGACTACAGGAACCCTTCTGCTGTCTGCTGAACCTTATCTCACCTTTGCCTGCATTCTGACACCGGACTACAATACACCTCCTCCTTCAACGGTCTTCTGCCTCTACCACCTGCTATCCAGTCAGGCACTTGTGCCCCTCTGTGCTCCTGAGCGCCTGTCACCACTACCAGGGTCTCTCGAGTCAGAGGTCTACGAGAGGCCACTCCCTGCACTCCGGGCTCTGCTTAAAGGTACGTGACAGTATCAGGCAGCCATGTCTGAGCCCACGCAGGGAGATTCGGCCATGGATGATTTATGCCGTCATCTTGCTGGACTTACCCAGGCTGTTAAATCTCTACAAGAAGGCTATTCTCGGTTGGAAGAGCGTGTCCAGGTCTTATCTACCACAGGCCCTACCGTTTTCGGGAACTTCTTCTGCGCCATCAGTGGTTATGTTGCCCCCTGAACCCAAGGTCCCAACCCCGGAGAGGTTTTCGGGAAATCGCAGCAAGTATAGAGCTTTTCGCAATGCCTGTGAACTGTTTTTTGCACTTCAACCCAGAACTTTCTCTCTAGAATCCACTAAGGTGGGTTTTGTTATCTCCCTCCTACTGGGTGAGCCCCAGGCTTGGGCCCACCGCCTTTTGGAGCAAAAGGAAACCTGCCTTAATAACCTGAATACCTTTTTTCAAGCCATGGGTTTGCTCTATGAGGATCCTCAACAGGCGGCCACAGCGGAAGCAGCTTTATATTCTCTTCAGTAAGGCCGCAGAGCGGCAGAGGACTATGCGTCTGAATTTCGGCGCTGGAGTTCCGATACTACCTGGAACGATGCTGCTCTGCGATACCAGTTTCGCATGGGACTCTCTGAACCTCTAAAGGATGAATTGGCCCGGGTGGGTGTTCCAGCAACTCTTGAAGCCCTTATCAACCTCTCCATCCAGATAGACAGACGCTTGAGAGAACGGAGAGCAGAACGCACTGCCGGGCCGTCCCGACCAGTCTGGATGTTACCCTGTGTACCTAATCCCCCTGCACATCCTGCTGCTGACACGCCTGAACCCATGCAACTGGGCTTACTTAGACCAACGCTCACCACCGAGGAACGACAACGCCGGCAGCTCAACAATCTGTGTCTTTACTGTGGGGAACCCGGACATTACGTGAGATCCTGTCCTGCCAAATTCCGTAAGCATTCTTCTGTATTTTCTCCTGTTTTACCTGCTGTGCCTAGTAATGCTACTCACCTAGCTGTTCCCGTCTCTCTTCAGCTACCCGGAGGGAACATTCAAGTCCCCGCAATAGTTGATTCTGGAGCGTGCAGTGGATTTATGGACTTATCGTTTGCCCAAAAGTTCCAAGTGCCCTTACGGCCCAGGGTGAAGGGGTTGTCTGTACACCTTGCCGATGGGTCAGCTATCAAATCAGGACCGGTGACACAGGAGACATGTCCTTTGACTGCTACTATTTCCGGTAACCATCAGGAACAACTCTGCCTGGACATTATTGAATCTCCCCTTTTCCCTATCATACTGGGTATGCCCTGGCTCCGGGCACACAACCCGCAAATAGACTGGTCCACCGGAAACATTTACTTTTTCTCTCCCTACTGTCGTCAACATTGCTTCCAAGAATCAATTAAGGTCTCACCCCATTTAATGTGTATGGAGACCGACGTTGAGACGCGCCAGCACGTTCCTGAGGCCTACCATGACTTCTTGGACATGTTCAGCAAGAAGGGGGCAGAAACACTTCCCCCTCATAGACCCTACGATTGCCCAATTGAGATCCTTCCCGGAGCCGAAATCCCTTTCGGGAGAATATTTCCCTTAACAGAAGTGGAATTGGAGACTCTCAGGACTTACATTGATGACAATTTGAAAAAGGGGTTCATACGTCCTTCTACGTCCCCAGCTGGGGCAGGAATCTTTTTTGTAGAAAAGAAGGACCATTCTCTCCGCCCTTGTGTTGACTACCGGGACTTAAATAAAGTTACAGTCAAGAACCGGTACCCATTGCCTTTGGTACCCGAATTATTCCAGCGCCTTGGATCAGCTAGTATCTTCACAAAACTGGATCTGCGCGGAGCCTATAATTTGGTCCGTATCCGAAGTGGGGACGAATGGAAGACTGCCTTCCGCACCCGCTTCGGACATTTTGAATATCTCGTAATGCCCTTTGGGCTGTGCAACGCTCCTGCGACTTTCCAGCATTTTGTGAATGATATCTTTAGAGATTTTCTCGACCTGTTTGTTATAGTATACCTGGACGACATCTTAATTTTCTCCCCCTCTCTGCCAGCTCACAGGGAACACGTTAAGAAGGTTCTCACTCGGCTTCGCCAACACGGCTTGTACGCAAAACCTGAGAAGTGCGAGTTTGAACGTCGCAGCATTCAGTTTTTGGGGCTGATTATTTCGGTGGATGGAATCAAGATGGATCCGCAAAAAGTTTCGGCCATCCTGGACTGGCCAGCCCCTACTGATAAGAGAGGAATTCAACGCTTTGTGGGGTTTGCGAATTTTTATCGAAAATTCATCAAGGGATTTTCTACAATCATCGCTCCAATCACCAGATTAACGAGACAAGGTATCAAGTTCCAGTGGACTCCGGAGGCACAAGCCGCATTTTCTTCTCTTAAAGAACAATTTGTGTCAGCATCTGTCCTGAAGCATCCTAATTCTGCGCTACCCTACATCCTTGAGGTGGATGCATCCGAAGTTGCAGTGGGAGCAGTCCTTTCTCAGAGACAGGGCCCCAAGGCTTTATTGCATCCGGTGGCGTTCTTCTCACGTAAGTTGTCTGAAGCGGAAAGGAATTATGATGTCGGGGACAGGGAGCTACTTACTCAAAGCTGCACTTGAGGAATGGCGCTATCTCCTGGAGGGAGCAGCTCATCCCATTCTGGTATACACTGACCACAAGAACTTAGAGTATTTAAAGACTGCTAAGAGGCTGAAGCCACGTCAGGCCAGATGGGCACTTTTCTTTACAAGATTTTCCTTCCACATTACCTATAGGCCCGGATCGAAAAACACCAAACCCGACGCGCTATCCCGGATGTTCAGCGAACCCGAAGTTCTTCAACCCACAGACACCATCCTTGCGCCCGGAAATTTCCTTATGCTCCAGGAAGATCTTCTATCCCAACTTAAGCAGGCTTCATCTTCAGCTTCACATCCCTCAAACACCACCTTACTCTCTAGCAATGACTTGTTATGGCATGAAAATAAGATCTACGTGCCCCAACAACTACGGGTTGCTGTTCTTAAGTCTTGCCACGACCACAAGCTGGCCGGTCATTTTGGGGTACACAAGACCGCCGAACTTCTCCAACGCACCTTCTGGTGGCCTCAGCTGCTAAGAGACTGTAAACTTTATGTAGAATCTTGCATTACCTGTACCCAGAACAAGAGTAGCAAGGCCAAAGCCTGGGGGTTGCTGAAACCACTCCCCATCCCGGAAAGACCTTGGAAAATGATTTCCGTAGACTTTATTGTAGAACTACCTCCGTCAGAAGGCTTTACCACTATCCTTGTGGTGGTCGACAGATTGTCCAAGATGGCTCACTTTCTGCCCATGAAGGGTACACCTTCTGCCCCTGAGACCGCAAGGATCTTCATTAAGGAGATTGTAAGACTCCACGGTATACCTGCGAACATTGTTTCCGATCGTGGAGTACAATTTACATCAAAATTTTGGAGAGCTTTATGTAAATCCTTGAAAATTGATCTCTCGTTTTCTTCTGCCTATCATCCCCAGACCAACGGCCAGACCGAACGAACAAACCAGACCCTTGAGCAATATTTGCGTTGTTATTCTTCTTTTTCGCAAGACGATTGGGTATCCCTTTTACCACTTGCCGAGTTTGCCTACAATAACTCTGTTCATTCTGCAACTAATCAATCTCCCTTCTTTGCGAACTATGGTTTTCACCCTCAGTTCTTATCAGCCAATATCCCAGAATGCACGGTTCCAGCAGCTCAAGAAACTTTGAACTTTTTCTGCACCAATAACAAGTTGCTTCAAGAAACGATGGCAAGAACCCAAGAGCGCAACAAAGCAGTTTTTGACAGAAAGAGGAGAGGGGAGCTCGATCTAAAACCCAGAGATTTGGTTTGGTTATCTACTCTGAATCTAAAATTAACATGCCCATCTAGAAAACTGGGCCCAAAATTTGTGGGTCCTTTCCCAATCACCAGGAAAATTAATAATGTGGCTTATGAACTGAAATTACCAGAATCGCTGCGTATGCACCCGGTGTTTCATGTGTCCCTCTTAAGACCTTCAATCCAGGATCCCTTCACTGATCGGAACGTGGGCCCTCCTGAACCTGTGCTTATTAATGGTGAAGAAGAGTTTGAAGTAGAAGCAATTTTGGATTGCAGAAAGAGACGCAACCAGGTCCAGTATTTGGTGAAGTGGAAGGGGTATGGTCCTGAAGAGAACTCCTGGGAACCAGAGACTGGCATCCACGCCAAGAGGTTGGTTCTGGCATTTAAAAGATCTCACCCAGGTAGGATGTCCCAGTTGGGCATCCGGAGGCTGCCCATTGGGGGGGGGCAATGTCAGGAAGATCCTCCTCACGGACGTCCGAGCGGCGAAAGTCGCAGAAGATCTTTTGCCCAGTTTCAGGAGCGTTACCGCGATCAGCGGTGCGCGCGTGCATGTGCGCGTGCGCGCGCACGCGGGTGCGCGCGCGGCCGTGTGACGCAAATTGGCGCCAATAGCGCTATTTAAACTGGAGCCATGCTTCAGTGCTTTGCTGCCTGATCAACAGCGTTCCTGTGCTTCCTGGTGATCCGTATCTGAACCTGAACCTGTACCTGTACCTGTATCCTGATCCGTATCGAACCCGGCTTGTTCCCGACTCTGCTGTTTGCTGCCTGCCCCCCGACTTTGGCTTTGTACCCGACTACTCTTCTGGATTCCGTTTCTGTACCTGATCTGCCCGCCTGTGCCTGACCTGGACTGTTACACCATCCGTCAACTGTAAGTTGCTTGCTGTTGTACTACAGGACACCTCCCAGTCCTCCGCAATATTTGGCTGTACTCCTTCTGCGCTTGTAGCCTTCTACCTCTGGCCGCAGACTACTGGACTCTTCCACCTCCGCTTATCCATTGCACCTGCATCCGTTGTTGGACTACAATACCCCTCCGTTGTTTGTCACTTCCTGCAATCACTTGTATGCTGTTGCTGGACTACAGGAACCCTTCTGCTGTCTGCTGAACCTTATCTCACCTTTGCCTGCATTCTGACACCGGACTACAATACACCTCCTCCTTCAACGGTCTTCTGCCTCTACCACCTGCTATCCAGTCAGGCACTTGTGCCCCTCTGTGCTCCTGAGCCCCTGTCACCACTACCAGGGTCTCTCGAGTCAGAGGTCTACGAGAGGCCACTCCCTGCACTCCGGGCTCTGCTTAAAGGTACGTGACAACAGCACATGACTAGTGATCACCACATTTGCCCAATCACAGGGCGCAACATGGTGGCCGGATCGCATTTGCAGGGGACACAGCAGTTAAATTCACAGAAGTGACACACAAACCGGTGCAGTGCGGGATTTCGATTTCATCAGTGATCAAGCCTGGATGAGAAACGATCCTAGCTTCAGCCTCATTGAACCCAACTTGACTGCATCACCATCATCATCATCTTCATCAAGGTATGATAACATAGCAGCTAAACGTAGAGACTTTAATAGAGCAATATCTGTTAAAAGGACAGACATCTCACCACCCGTATCCCCTCCTGCTCACCAGAGTGATTCGGGTGACAGAGATAAAAACCCTAATCGCCAGGGCCCTATGCACAATAAACCTCACCCCCTAAAGAAATGTTGTGGACTTAGGGCAAAGACACTACAAGAGCGCAGTGAGATTCTTCAGAAACTTGGAATATGCTACAGGCGCTGTGCTTGTTATGGACATTTTGCTAAAGACTGTAAAGTTGTCATCAAGTGCACAGAATACAGTAATGACAGACATGTTACAGCTATGTATCCAGGCCCACCTTCAGACAATTCACAGCAGCCTCCTACCTCCAGCCCTGTCTCAAGTCATGGCAGGGAGCAACAAGGTCATGCTCTAGCCACAGCTAAAGTTTCTTCTTCATGTACAGTAGTCTGTGGACAAGACTTAGATCATAAATGCTGTGCTAAGATATGCCTAGTCAAAATATATCCAAAGGGTCAACCTGAGGAAGCTATTAGGATGTATGCCATAATATATGAACAGAGCAACAGATCCCTGATTAAGCCTAAATTCTTTGAGATCTTTGGTATCGAGGGACACGCATCGCCGTATACTCTCAGAACCTGTTCTGGTCGTGAAGAAGGGCCCATGGGTTCATGGTCTCTTATATCAATAAGGGAGAGGGCCTACCCCTACCAACATTAGTTGAGTGTGACCAGATACCAGAAGAAAGGGAAGAAATTTTCCTTCTCTTTCCATCCTCACTTTAGGCACCTTGTTAATGAAATTCCTGCAATGGACATGAATGCTGAAATCTTGATCTTGCTAGGAAGAGACATTCTCAGAGTACACAAAGTACGCAAACAGTGCAACCGACCCAGGGCCGGACTGGCCTACCAGGATACCAGGACATTTCCCAGTAGGCAATTGTGGGCATGGTGAGGCTGCAATGATAAGCATGGTAAGGCTGCAATTGTGGGCACGGTAAGGCTGTAATGGGCATGGTAAGGCTACAATTATGGGCATGGTAAGTCTGCAATTGTGGGCACGGTGAGGCTGCAATGGGCATGGTAAGGCTGCAATTATAAGCACGGTAAGGCTGCAATTGTGGGCATGGTAAGGCTGCAATGGGCATGGCAAGGATGCAATTATGGGCATGGTAAGGCTGCAATTATGGGCACGGTAAGGCTGCAATGATAAGCATGGTAAGGCTGCAATTGTGGGCACTGTAAGGCTGCAATTGTGGGCACGGTAAGGCTGTAATGGGCATGGTAAGGTTGCAATTATAGGCATGGTAAGGCTGCAATTGTGGGCATGGTAAGGCTGCATTGGGCATGGTAAGGCTGCAATTATGGGCACGGTAAGGCTTGAATTGTGGGCACAGTGAGGCTGAAATTGTGGGCACGGTAAGGCTGCAATTGTGGGCATGGTAAGGCTGCAATTATGGGCACAGTAAGGCTGCAACTGTGGGCACGTTAAGGCTGCAATAGGCACGGCAAGGCTGCAATTATGGGCACAGTAAAGCTGCAACTGTGGGCATGGTAAGGCTGCAATGGGCATGGTAAGGCTGCAATTATGGACACAGTAAGGCTGCAATTGTGGACATGGTAAGGCTGCAATTGTGGGCACGGCAAGGCTGCAATTATGGACACGGTAAGGCTGCAACTGTAGGCACGGTAAGGCTGCAACTGTAGGCACGGTAAGGCTGCAATAGGCATGGCAAGGCTGCAATTATGGGCACAGTAAGGCTGCAACTGTGGGCACGGTAAGGCTGCAAAGGGCATGGTAAGACTGCAATTATGGACACGGTAAGGCTGCAATCGTGGGCATGGTGAGGCTGCAATGATAATGATGCATGTTCATGCTGCAATAATGGCACAGTAAGGCTGCAATGATGGACATGGTGAGGCTGCAATGATGGGCACAGTAAGGCTGCAATGATGGGCATGGTGAGGCTGCATTGATGGGTACTGTGAGGCTGCATTGATGGGTACAGTGAGGCTGCAATGATGGGTACAGTAAGGCTGCATTGGTGGGCACAGTGAGGCTGTATTGATGGGCACAGTGAGGCTCCAATGATGGGCACAGTGATGATGCATTTATGGGTAGTGAGGCTGCATTGATGGGTACAGTGAGGCTGCAATGATGGGTACAATGAGGCTGCAATGGTGGGTACAGTGAGGCTACATTGATGGGTACCATGTGGCTGCAATGATGGGCACAGTGAGGCTGCATTATTGGGCAGTCAGCCTGCCACGATGGGCACCGTGAGGCTGCAATGATGAGCACCGTGAGGCTGCAATGATGGGCACAGTGAGGCTGCATTGATGGGCAGTGAGGTTGCATTAATGGGTACAGTGAGGGTGCATTGATGGGCACAGCAAGGCTGCATGGATGGTCATGGTGAGGCTGCAATGAAGGGGACTGTGAGGCTGCATTGATGGGTACAGTGATGCTGCAATGATGGGCACAGTGAGGCTGCAATGGTGGGCACAGTGAGGCTGCATTGATGGGCACAGTGAGTCTGCAATGATGGGCACAGTGATGATGCATTGATGGGTACAGTGAGGCTGCAATGATGGTTACAACGAGGCTGCAATAATGGGTACAGTGAGGCTACATTGATGGGTACAGCAAGGCTGCATTGATGGGCAGTAAGGCTGCCATGATGGGCACCGTGAGGCTGCAATCATGGGCACCGTGAGGCTGCATTGATGGGCAGTGAGGCTGCATTGATGGGTACAGTGAGCATGCTTTGATGGGTAAAGCAAGCCTGCATGGGCACAGTGAGGCTGCATGGACTAGCAGAGAGGCTGCATTGATGGGCACAGTGAGGCTGCATTGATGGGCACAGTGATGCTGCATTGATGGGCACAGTGAGGCTGCATTTGATGGGCACTGCTGAGGCTGCATTAATCTCCTATACCATGCCCACAGCCTGTAACATCTCCTGTACCATGCCCACAGCCTCTGCCATCTTGGCATCTTCAGTACCATGCCCATAGCTTCTGACAACTCCTGTACCATGCCCGCAGCCTCTGAAATCTTGACATCTCCTGTACCATGCCCACAGCCTTTGACATCTTGACATCTCCTGCCCACAGCCTCTGACATCTCCTGTACCATGCCCGCAGCCTCTGACATCTCCTGTACCATGCCTGCAGCCTCTGCCATCTTGACATCTTCTGAACCATGCCCATAGCCTCTGACATCTCCTGTACCATGCCCGCAGCCTCTAACATCTTGACATCTCCTGTACCATGCTCACAGCCTCTGACATCTTGACATCTTCTGTACCATGCCCACAGCTTCAGACATCTCCTGTACCATCCCCACAGCCTCTGATATCTCCTGTAGCATGTCTGCAATCTCTGACCATCTCCTATACTATGCCCACAGCCTCTAACCATTTCTTGTATCATGTCCGCAACCTCTGACCATCTCTTGTCTTATATCATGTCTGCAGTCTCTGTGGGAGCGTCGCCGGGATGGGGGTCATGGGAGAAGTCAGACTTGTGTGAACTGTGGAGAGGAGACTATAGGAAAACCAGAGCCACCAAGCTGGAGCCGACTGATTGAGCTCTGCAATATACACCTGAGAGGAGGTCAGTGACAGCACCGCCAGGCCAGTCTGAGGGGGATCACTGATGTAAGGGGGGAGTGAATACAATAACGTAAGGGGGAACTGATATAAAGGTTTCCCCCTTATATCAGTAACCCCCCCCTCTTACCTTAGTGTATTCTTTCTTTGGAATGTCGTCTCTGGTCACATTCCCAGAGTCCCAGCTATCCCCCTTGATAATTGCTCCACTTTTACCACTTTTAACTGGAATTTGCTGTGTATATATATATATATATATATAAATAGCCCTATGTGCTTTTATATCTGTGTTATATATTTATAATATGCTATTCAAATGTGTTTTAAAATGCATGGTTTTCCCTTTTATGAACAAGCAAATAATGACGTTATGCTGTTGGGCTGGTATAATAATGCTATGGCTGGTTTTTATTCCCAGTCCGGCTCTGAATGGACCTAAGGTTTGCCTCTTACACACAAAAAATCGACCTAGGCCGGGTAATTGTGGGCGACATATGCTTGGATAGAATGCGTACGTCATCCGAGATTCACTCCTTCAAAACGTACATGTTAGGAAATGGACGTGCATCCCACTTCAAACAGTGCCCTCGCCATTATTAAGGAAAAGTGAAGCCTCTTGACATCATCCAAGTACCTGATGTCCCTCCTAACCTTTGCGATGACAACCTAGGTACCACAGTGTTTTGTACTACAAGCGATGACAACAAAATAGCCTTGTCAGTCAAAGACAGAGATTTCATCAAAATAATGGACAAAGAATTCTTCCAGGATGAGTCTAACAGCTGGGTTGCACCATTACCTCTTTGTGCTGCAAGGGTTCAACTACCAACCAATCATGAACAGGCTCTATCCAGATTCAACTCACTTCAATGAACACTAAAGAACAGGCCTGAAATGAAGGACCATTTTATCGCCTTTATGAAAAGGATCTTTAACAAGGATCACGCCGAACCAGCCCCACCACTTCCAAGACACGATGAGTGCTGGTACCTGCCTTTCTTTGGAGTGAATCACCCACGTAAGCCAAAGCAAATCAGGTTGGTATTTGAATCCAGTGCCAAGCATCAAAGCGTATCCGTGAACGATGTTCTTCTCACTGGCCCGAAACTAACCAACAACCTTGTAGGTGTACTTATGAGGTTTAGAAGAGAGCCAGTTGCTATAACTGCTGACACTGAACAAATGTTTTATCGCTTCATTGTGCATGAAGATCATAGGAACCTCCTAAGGTTTCTGTGGCACCGTGACAACAATATGGATATTGATATGATTGAATACTGTATGAAGGCACATGTTTTCTGAAAAAGTCCCTCACCCACTGTTGCAACATATGGTCTACGAAAGACTGCCCTTGACGGGGAAAAGGAGTATGACATGGATGCTCGACACTTCATTGAGAGAGACTTCTATGTGGACGATGGACTTAAATCTTTACCTACAGACGAAGAAGCCATAGACCTGCTCTAAAGGACAAAAGGTATGCTTTCTGAGGCTAACCTCAGACTACACAAGATTGCCACAAATAGTGTTGCTGTTATGAAAGCCTTTCAACCTGGTGATCATGCCACAGGGTTTAAAGACTTGAATCTGGGAATGGACATACCACCCATACAGAGAAGACTATGCCTACGATGGGACTTATTAAAAGACACCTTCGGTTTTCAAGTCAGCTCTACAGACAAGCCATTTACTAAACATGGTGTTCTGTCAGTGGTGAACAGCCTATACGATCTATTGGGATTCATAGCTCCCATCACCATACAAGGAAAATCCTTACTTAGTTCTCAGAGACTATTAAAGATTGGGATGCTCTACTACCGATAGACCAGCTTTCAAAGTTGGAGTCCTGGAAACAATCTCTACATGCCTTAGATGGAATCCATATACCACGCTGCTACACTTCTGCCTCCCTTGCCACAAGTCAGAGGAAAGAGCTTCACATCTTAGAGGAAAGAGCTTCACATTTTCTCAGATGCATCTACTGAGGCCATAGCAGCTGTCGCTTACCTCAAGGTAAGAGATTCTTCTAATCAAGCCAACGTAGGGTTTCTGTAAAGCTAAGTTAGCACCTAAACCTGAACACACAATTCCCAGGCTTGAACTTTATGGGACTGTGCGAGCTGTAGAAATTGCAGATTTCATACTGCGTGAGCTAGAAATTCAGATAGATGATGTCAGATTCTACACAGACAGCAAGGTTGTTCTGGGCTACATATACAACCAGACTAAATGTTTCTATGTCTATGTCAGCAACCATGGGAGAGAATCAGGAAATCTAAACCTGAACAATGGCATTATGTTCCATCTGAAATTAACCCTGCAGATCATACCACCAGGCCAGTGTCTGTAAGTGTCTTTGCAAATTCTTCTTAGTTAACAGGGCCTGAATTCCTGCTGGATCATCCAGAAGAAACCACAGCTGATGTCTACAGTCTTCTAGTTCCAGTGTCCAAAGATCCAGAGACCCCAACTATCCTTACCTCAGCTACTCTTCTTACCCAGAAGCTTGGGTCTGTTCCTGTTCCACCTGGAAAGTTTAAAGTAGGAAATCTGTGCTATGACCAGTGGAAGCAAGTACAACACCTTTCCAACTGCTTCTGGAATCATTGGAAGATGGAGTATCTTTCTACTCTGCAGGGATGCAGGAAATGGCAATGGTTGAACCCTAACATACAAGTTGGAGATCTCGTTCTGCTTAAAGACCAGCAAGCTGAAAAAATCAAATGGCCCATGGGACTTATTGTAAAGAGCGTTCCTGGTGATGACGGTAAGGTGGAGATGAAGGTTTCAAGACAAGGGACTGTAAAGATTTTCATCAGACCTATCATGGAACTTATTCTGCTCATACCCTTTGGAGAATGAACTTGTTTGCTTATGCTGCTGGATCCTACCTGTGTCTTCAAGAAGAAAGTGTCTTGAACTTTAGTTGACATAACTTGAAGCCTTAAATTAAGAGTTATTGTTATTGCATTATGTGCATGTTCGTTTTATGTCTTTCAGGTCTTTAAGACATCCAGCAAATTGCACTGTTTGTTATTTGCAGTTGCATAACTACCGTTCTGATGCACATAGTGATATTTACCATGCCAGAACGGGAGTGTGCAGCCTCAACAGGGCATAGAATTTATATAGATTGTTTCTCTAACCATTTTCTATGGACGTTTTATATTTAGTTCACATGCTGCCATCTAGTGACCTTTTGTGGTAATTCACTTGTTTTCTTATGTTCTTTTTCCCTTATGTTATGACACACTTCCTTTGTATGTAATGCTTCACCCTTCTTCCTGAGATTGTACTTCCTGTGTCATTGATGCAGCTAACAGGCCACATGTAGCAGGGCACATGTATTCTGCATAGTAAGCTACAGACAATATCATCTTTTGACTGCATAAATACTACAACATATTCATCTGTTTGTATCCTGTCATCTGCTGTAACCTGATGTTCAGAATAAAAGCACCTTTGTGGATGGAATCGGTATTTGGTGAGTTCAAACTATCTGATGAGGATTGTCCTCAGTGATTATATCTTATATAGGCTGGGGATAAATTGCTTCACAACAATCGGAGTCAGAATAATAGCTGCCCTTTATTTGATGTTTTTCAGAGAAAGAAGCTGATTACATTTAAATCAGTTCATTATTAAGAATAAAGAAACATGCTTTAAACATATTGCAATGAAATTTAATCGAATAAAAGAAATACAAGAAAAATTGCAAGAAAAATCTCAGCAGAGATAAAAGCACATCTTCACTGGGAAATGAACAGTCAGCTTCTGCTGCCAGCCTTTTCTGCCACTCTTTATATTAGGTCAGCTGGTGACATCACAGAGCAGTTTTTTTTTGTTTTGAAATCTCATGATGACTTTTTTAACCCTTTCACCACTAAACCAAACCAAAATATTCCCCCCAACCCTCCCCCCTTTTTAACCCCTTCACTACCAAAACCAGTTTTCCCTTTTCAACTTTTCACTGCCAAAACAATTGTTTTTTCCATATTTCTCATCCATATGTTGAATTATAAATAAAGGAAAACCTGTTTATTGTTAATGTTGGATGGAGTGGAGATGGATTAGAACTCCTGTCAGGTTTTTATTACTGTCTGCACCCCCTTTAGGGAGATTCATTCTCTCTATTTACCATTACCAACAAAAGTGAAAGAAAATTCCAGATTTTGGGTTGTCACCAGAACAGGAATTAGAGGGAAAACTTTCCAATGGGGACACTAGTTCTTGTGACACCCAGGGATTATGTCACTTTGGGGAATTTCTCTCACTTCTTTTTGGCCATGGGAAAAGAAGTGAGGGGAAATCCCCCCAATTGGGACACAGTTGACAAAGAAGACCTGACAGGGTCTTCCTTACTCTATTGTAAATGAAAAGAAAAATGTTTGTCTTTAGTTCTATGTTATCTTATAGCTGGTATGCGGGGGTCTAAAAGAGGATGCAGCATTTTACACATGAGACTATGGGGGGGGGGGGGGGTAGTATCTGCAGATACAAGCAACTGCCAGAGGGCATTCCATAGTTTGTGAAATGATGAAGGCCTCAGCCACACCTCTGACATATACCTGGATGACAAACACCCAACAAGCAAAGAGCAGTCCATTGATTTCAGTGCGCTGCCCTATGCGCCACAAGCGTGACAAAGTAGCTCATGGTGTGTTCCGGGTTGTTTTTTTTCCCATGCATTTTGCCACATTTTTTGTATTGGTGTCTCAAGTTTGGAGGGACATTTACAATAAATGGCACTACAAGCGTAAGGCACATTGTTTTGCATGTTCAGAGATTGCGTGGAAATGTGTATTTCTGTACGCATTACCAGAATGTGCAGATGTGAACGGAGACTGATATGATGGAAATTTGTCACAGTGGCATGCGGTGTTCCGCCATTTTTCCTTTTTTTTTTCGGTTACCACCTCACAAAAACTTGTGCTGGGCCTTTTTTAGAAGCAGGCAGACATGTGTAAAGTGCACATATTTTCTTTGGATGGAAATGTTGGAGGAAAGTTCTTTATCTCAATAGCCCCTTTCACACCAAGGCGGCTTTCAGGCGCTACAGCGCTAAAAATAGCACCTGTGTAGCGCCTGAAAAAAACGGCCCCTTTCACTCCGGCTTTCACACTGGATCGGTGCGCTGGCAGGACGGTCCTGCTAGCCGCACCTTTGGAGCGGTGTATTCACTGCTCCTACGCACTGAAATCAATGGGGCAGCGCGGCTGTACCGCTGGCAAAGCAACGCTGCAGCTGTGCTTTGCGGGCCGTTTTAACCCTTTTTCGGCCGCTAGTGGGTCTTAAAACTGACCCGCTAGTGGCCGCATGCCTCCACTAAAACGATGGTAAACCGGCGCTAACAATAGCGCCACTTTACCGCCGACGCCCACACCGCCCCAGTGTGAAAGGGGCCTTACTCCTGAGTATGAATAGTTGTAAAATGTGGTGTGAATGTGAGCAGACAGGGAATGTCTATCGCTCTGATCAATGAATACTGGACTTTCTACAGATGAGTCCCCACAAACCTTCCCAAAGACGGAAGGAAAATGGCTGAGCTTCCTACTTGTTTGGGGGGGGGGGGACATTTTCTTAGAGGTGGCTCCCCACAATTTCTAGGTTATGGGGGTCTCCGGAACACTTTCTGCTGACTGTGGCTATGGAGATAAAGGGTCTCACTGTATAATTGGTGAATCTGTTCTTTAGCTTCACAGAGGGCCGTACAAGCCCAAAGGGCCCCCTACCACCAACAAACCTGTCCAGGGGATTGGCAGGAAACCTGCAGGTATCGCCAATGGAAAAGAGGAGACTGCGGAGCCAATCCAACAGGTAGATAGGATTCACCCAGACATTATTTAGACTAGGCTGTGGCTCCCAAAGTAACTGAGATAGTTACTTTGCCATGCTGAATCTGCAGGCCGCTGTCTGGGGGGGCGGGTTTGGCATCAATGGAGCACTGGGGGGGTGATGATGTCAGCAAGAGCGGTTTAGCCACATCCACTGTTTGCTGCAGCGTGCTGCATTACCACTCTCCTTGGGACACCCAAAGATGTCATGGGTCTTTTATAATCCTATAGTGTATACTATGAAAAAAAATGTGCCCTGTGCCGCTAAAGTGTTCGGGATTACTTGAAGAAAAGGTGGCAACCCTAGGCAAATCTCAATGGCACACAGATGTGAAAAAAAGTTTGAATAGGTAAGTAAATAGTAGTATTTCCATAAGTATACGTCAATGGTGTATTTGATGTTTCAGTAACGACCACTACCATCACAGCCATTGCCTAACATTGCTGCCAGCATTGCCCAGAGTAACAATGGCTGCCGGTGCTCTGTCTCCGCCTTCTCCAGGCTAGGGGCGTACTCTAGCAGGAAGTCACGTGCTTACGGGTGTCACGGGGAAAGGAGGCAGGCGGGGTTGGTGGTCATCCCTGGATAGGACGGTGATGGCGGCGACTACCGAGAGTCAGTCCCCGGACTGGGAGTTTGATCGCTTCGATGACGGCTCGCAGAGTAAGACCTGTCATTCCCTGTATACACACAGGAGCGGACCTCATCTGGTGGGGGCATGTCATCACCTTGACAGATACCCGGGGCTTGACAACCTGCACACATCACCCTGGGCACCTCTTCTCTGTCATCATCCTCTGGTGTCTGTGCCATGGATGCCACTATGTTATGGCTAACTTCTGCACATTGCCCACTGCATGCTAATGTGACTGGTCAGTGCCCACTGCATGCCAATGTCTAATGTGACTGGTCAGTGCCCACTGCATGCCAATGTCTAATGTGACCGGTCAGTGCCCACTGCATGTTAATGTCTAATGTCACTGGCCACTGCATGCCTATGTGTAATGTCACTGGTCAGTGTCCACTGTATGCTAATGTCACTGGCCACTGCATGCCTATGTCTAATGTCACTGGTCAGTGTTTACTGCATGCCAATGTCTAATGTGACTGGTTAGTGCCCACTGCATGCCAATGTCTAATGTCACTGGCCACTGCATGCCTATGTCTAATGTGACTGGTCAGTGCCCACTGCATGCTAATGTCACTGGTCAGTGTCCACTGCTTGCCAATGTCTAATGTGACTGGTCAGTGGCCATTGCATGCCAATGTCTAATGTGACTGGTCAGTGGCCATTGCATGCCAATGTCTAATGTGACTGGTCAGTGGCCACTGCATGCCAGTGTCTAATGTGACTGGTCAGTGGCCACTGCATGCCAGTGTCTAATGTGACTGGTCAGTGGCCACTGCATGCCAGTGTCTAATGTGACTGGTCAGTAGCCACTGCATGCCAGTGTCTAATGTGACTGGTCAGTAGCCACTGCATGCCAGTGTCTAATGTGACCGGTCAGTGGCCACTGCATGATCCCGGGTGATGACTGCCTAATGCCAGCTGGATGTGTCATGTCACTGCATGTCAATGTCTAATGCTTGTCTGATCTTTAGCCAATGCCATCTGTGTGACATGATGCCATCGTTATCTTATGTACACCGGGCATGACATACTGCGTGATAATCTGTATACTTTCCTAATGTCCACTGCATGCCAATATGTAATTCTGGTCTGTGCTCACTGCAAGCTCCTGTCTCATCGTGTATTGCCATTGACCAATGCCATCTGTATGTATCATGTCACTGATCAGTGCCCACTGCTATCTTTGCCTCTTGTCTGTCATCTGCATGACCCTATTCCATCATTCTCTTATGTACACTGGGCATTGTCTGCCTCATGCCAATATCTAATGTTTTACTATGTCACTGAGAACTGCCCGCACCATTCTCATATCTAATGCTTTCTTCTTGTTACTGTTTACTGTCAGAGAAATGCCAATGACTAATGCTTGCCTTTATGTCCCTAGCCAATGCCTGCTGCATGCCGTTACCTAATGTCCCCCCAGTCAGTGCCGACTACATGTCTACCTAAAGCTTGCCCCGTGTCCCTCCCCCAGTCAGTACCTACTGTACCCTATATCTAATGCTTTCCTCATGTCCCCAGTCAGTGCCTACAGCATGCCATTGCCGAATGCTTGTCTCATGTCCCTAGCCAGTGCCTACTGTACCCAATACTTTGCTCATGTTGCCAGTCAGAGCTTACTGTACGCTTCTATTTAATGCTTGTCTCATGTCACCAACCATTGCCTACTGTACACCACTACCTAAATGCTTGCCGCGTGTCACCAGTCACTATCTATGGTACTCTCTACCTACGGTAATGCATGCTTCATGTTAACAGTCATTGCCTAATGTACACCACTAATGCTTGCCTCGTATCACCAGTCATTGCCTAATGTACCCATTACCTAATACTTGCCTCATGTCACCGGCAGTCCGTGTCTACTGTATGCTTCTACCCAATGCTTGCCTCCTGTCAGCAGCCGCTAACTAGTGGTTGCCTCCTGTCATCAGTCTCTAACTAGTGGTTGCCTCCTGTCATCAGTCTCTAACTAGTGGTTGCCTCCTGTCATCAGTCTCTAACTAGTGGTTGCCTCCTGTCATCAGTCACTAACTAGTGGTTGTCATCAGTCGCTAACTAGTGGTTGCCTCCTGTCATCAGTCTCTAACTAGTGGTTGCCTCCTGTCATCAGTCTCTAACTGGCATTGTCTGTACAGCCTCTGATTGGTTATGTCCTCATGACATTTTTGTTATCACGATGGGTAGTGACCATCCAAATCAAGGAGATCGATTTTGTCTTTGCTTCTATAAATATATGATCTGACATAAATCAATTTTTATCAAATTTAGGTATTGTTTTACATTTTAGTTAATCTAGGAAAGAATAAACCTTCTTTATCTGGTATAATTGGCAGTAATTGTACATAATAATTTGCTTTCTCCTGTGATCATTTTTCTCCCTCCAGTAAGGTTTTATTTTCTTTATTATTATTATTTCAGGTGCTTATATAGAGCCATCAATTTCTGCAGAGCTTTACATATACATTGTACATTCACATCGGTCCTTACCCTCATGGAGCTTACAATCTAACGTCTCTTAACCCACATTCATATACTAGGGCCAATTTGGACAGAAGCCAATTAACCTACCTGCATGTCTTTGGATTGTGGGAGGAAACTGGAGTACCCGGAGGAAACCCACGCAGGCACAGGGAGAACATGCAAACTCCAGGCAGGTAGTGTTGTGGTTGGGATTCGAACCAGCGACCCTTTACTGCTAGGTGAGAGTGCTACCCACTACACCACTGTGCCACCCGTTTCTTCTTTATTCTGGCTGATGTAAGCTCTATACGTTTGGTAATACAGAAAACGCCTATTTTTTGTTATGATGTCTAATTTGAACCGAACTGTTTCTTTAAAAACAGCAACAAATCCGAGGACAAATATGCTGGTGGAAGAGGCTTTGAGCTTTCCCATACTTTGATTGAGGCAGCTGTTCTCTGCTATGAATAGAAGTCACACTGAATGAATTTAGATGCTCCATGCCTCTTAGATGAACTTGAGTTGAATTAATGAATGGGCACGGCAGCAATCTGTAAGCCTATCAAAGAAACTCCTTTGTAAAGCAAATGCTTATTTGCCATTCTAGACCCTCTTAAGGATGGCCGTCTTCGTCCTGCATTCCTTTATCTTTGATATTCTTTAGAATCCCAGAGGCAGAATTCAGAAACATAAAGGCCTTAGTCCTGAAGCTTGGGGTCACCAAGAATCATGAGCATGGATGACTTGGCTCACAAGTCTTTCTTGTTGGTTAAAACAGACATATTTATCATAGCTGCTTTTTGTCAGATTGCTATCTTTGCAAGCTATGTGCATTTCCTCAGCCATGTTTGTACTTTGTGTTAGTACTCCATAAAAACATACATAACATGTTCTTGATAATTTCCTCATTTGTTTAAGAAAGCAATTCTATATGTGTGCTTGTTACTGGATTGTAGAGCTGCACGATTCTGGCCAACATGAGAATCACAATTTTTTATATAATTTTTTTATATAATAAAAAGGATCACGATTCTCGCAACGTAAAATCTTTCACATTATACAAAAAAAGGCTAACTTTACTGGATATATATATATATATATATATATATATATATATATATATATATATATATATATATATATATATATATATATTTTTTTTTTAATTCATGAAAGTCATGTTTTCCAAAAGAAATTGCATTTGAAAGACCGCTGCACAAATACAGTGTGACAAAAAATATTACAACAACCACCATTTTATTCTCTAGGGTGTCTACTAAAAAAAAAAATATATTTTATATTATAAAATGTTATATTACATTATATAATGTTTGGGGGTTCTAAGTAATTTTCTAGCAAAAAAAAAAGATTTTAACTTGAAACCAACAAATGTCAGAAAAAGGATTAGTGTTTAAAGAGATTGTAAAGTAAAATTTTTATTTTTTTTTAAATAAAAAAACATGTTATACTTACCTCCACTGTGCAGCTCATTTTGCACAGAGTGGCCCCGAACCTGCTCTTCTGGGGTCCCTCGGCGGCTGTCTCTGCTTCCTCCCGCAGGTACTTCCCATGTTCATGCGAGCTCCCTCACATGGTGAGAAGCATCTGCGGGCACGCTCCCGTGATACAGTGGGCGGCTATAGCCGCCGGCTGTATCACACGGCCCCGCCCCGGCGCGCCGCGTCATTGGATGTGATTGACAGCAGCGCAAGCCAATGGCTGCGCTGCTTTCAATCCATCAACTCCAGCCAATCAGCAGCCAGGCTGAGCAGCAAAGAGGACGGCGGGGGCGAGCGCGGGACTTTCGAGGGGTCAGGTAAGTGGGGGCGCCGGCAGTGTGAGATGTATTTTCACCTTAATGCATAGAATGCATTAAGGTGAAAAAACATTTACCTTTACAACCCCTTTAAGTGGTTAAACTTTTTTTAGTTACACACAAAGTCTATTCCATTGACAAATTGTTACAATGTTTACACTTAAGTTCAACTGATAAAGAATGTTATGATTCTTGGCAGACTGTTCAGTTTTTCTCTTCCTTTCTTTTGGCTGTGGCTTCAGAAGAGCAGAGAGAATTTTGAAACACTTTAGTCAAGATCGCGATAACGATTCTTGACGATTAATTGTGCAGCTCTACTGGATTGTATTGCAATACATAAGAATTAAGGGAAAACAATACTTAAAGTGGAGGTCCACCCTAAAGTGGACCTCCGCTCATCGGAACCTTCCCCCCCTCCGGGGGCCACAATTGGCACCTTTCAGGGGGGAGGGGGGTGCAGATACCTGTACAGTACAGGTATTCTGCACCCACTTCCGGGATAGCGCTCTGCGGAAAGGGGCGTAGATTACGCCCCTTTCCGCAAGTGCCCTGCTGCCTGCTGGGAAACACACAGATCCCAGAGGCAGCGGGGACCGTCCTTATTGCGCAGCGCGATTCGCGCATGCGCAGTAGGGAACCGGAAAATGAAGCCGAAAGGCTCCATTTCCTGATTCCCATACCCAATATGGCGGCGGCAGCACCTTACAGACGATCTAGAGATCGGCTTCGGGTGCCGACATTGCGGGCGCGCTGGACAGGTAAGTGTCACTATTTTAAAAGTCAGCAGCTGCAGTATTTGTAGCTGCTGGCTTTTAAAAAAAAAAAAAAAACGCGGAGTCCCGGTGGACTCCCGCTTTAAAGTGATTATAAAGGAAAGATTTACACGTTATTCTTACCTTGTCTGTGAAATGGTTTTGCACAGAGCAGCCCCCCCCCCCAACCGTTTTGTTTTGGGGTTCCCCGCCGGTGGTCCTGGGTCCCCGCCCCCCCTGCTGAGTGCAAGCGTCTTGCTATGGGGGCCACTCAAGCATGCTCGCTCCTAAGCCACGCTCTGTGTGTCTATTCTCGCTCTCCCTTTATTGGCTCACTGGCTGTGATTGACAGTGGCAGGAGCCAATGGCGCTCGCTTCTATATGAGCCAATGAGGGGAGAGACCCAGGAGAGCCGCTGCTCTAGTGCCGATCACTGGATGGGATCGGGCTCTGCTAAGTATAAGGGGGTGCTGAGGTAGAGCCCGCCCAGAAGGTTTTTACCTTCATGCATAAAATGCTTGAAGGTAAAAAAAAAACATTGAGCCTTTAGAACACTTTAAAGTGGGAGTAAACTCCCATGGTTGATTTGCACCTATAGGTAAGCCTATAAAAAGGCTTACCTATAGGGACAGTAAATATCTCCTAAACGTGCGCAATGAAATGTGAGAGGAAGAAGTAACACAAGGAGCCAGTTAGTTTATGTGATGACAAGAAGCATGCTGATAGGAGGAGAGGACAAGGTAGTGGGTAGCACTCTCGCCTGGCAGTAAGAAGGGTTGCTGGTTTGAATCCCAGCCACGATGCTACCTGCCTGGAGTTTGTATGTTCTCCCTGTATGTGCGCGGGTTTCCTCCAGGTACTCTGGTTTCCTCCCACACTCCAAAGACATGCAGGTAGGTTAATTGGATTCTGTCTAAATTGTCCTTAGTGTGTATGAATGTGTATTAGGGACCTTAGATTGTAAACTCCTTGAGGGTAGGGACTGATATGAATGTGCAATATATATGTAAAGCGCTGTGTAAATTGACAGCTCTATACAAGTACCTGAAATAAATAAAATAATCAGCGGGCTTCTTTCCTTGTCCAGTCATAAACTGAGGTGGTTCCAGGATGGCTTGGGGTTGAATGATGCTGGTCATAAGGACATTTGGTGGCAGAAAAATCTAGTTTTGCTATTTGACCTTTTAGCCCAGGTTCACACTTGTATGATGTGAGACATCGCATGTGATTTGCGCCCACACTGCGGTGCTGATCACATGCGATGTTTGTGCAGTTGTATGGCTGAACTTGCTTTGGATTCACATTAAGCGGCCAGTGGATGTCTGCCACCACCCACCAATCGTCAAGAAGGTACACAGGACTGAGCTCTGCCTATGTAAACAAGGCTGGGCTCCGTTCTGACAGGGGCGGAAGTGATGGATTTTCTTTCCCTGCAAAACAGGGGAAAGAAAATCCATCACAACCCTAAGAAAAAAGAACCCGACACACCGACTAGGCACACATTTTTATCTCTTTGATAGCCCTAGATGTTTAACCCCTTCCCAGCCAGTGTCATTAGTACAGTGACACTGCATATTTTTAGCACTAATTACTGTATTAGTGTCTCTGGTTCTGACAAACGGCGAAAGGTGTCGGTGTCCAATTGTTCACACTTTTAGTGTCAGTCCTGCTATAAGTCGCTGATTGCCACCAATACTAGTATACACAAAAGAAACCCCCCCCCCCCCCCCCAAAGCACCTTGTCTGCGGGTGGGGGGGCTTATCTGGAACCCCCTTTAACCAGTTCCCGACCGGAGCACCCGATGTACGTCGGCAGAATGGCATGGGCAGGCAAATTGGCGTCCATTTTTATATGCTGTCCTGCCATCGCGTGCGCGCCGCATGCCAGTTGGGACCCTCGTGAGACCAGTCGTGGGTCCTGCGATCGTCTCACAGGGCGGCTGAACGGGGAGATGCCGTTGTAAACCGCATCTCCCCGTTCTGCCTAACAACAAGTGACGCTGATCTCTGCTCCATGTGATTTGGAGCAGAGATCAGTGTTCACTAACACAAAGCCCAGCCCTCCACAGTTAGTAACACGCCCCTAGGAACACTTAACCCCTACACTGCCACCCCCTGGTTAACCCCTTTACTGCCAGTGCCATTTACACAGGAATCACTGCATTTGTATAGCACTGATTGCTGTATAAATGACAATGGTTCCAAAAATGTCCGATGTGTCCGCCATAATGTCGCAGTCACAATAAAAATCGCTGATCGCCGCCATACTAGTAAAAAAATAAATATTAATGCCATAAAATTATCCCCTATTTTGTAAACGCTATAACTTTTGCGCAAACCAATCAATACTCGCTTATTGCGATTAATTTTTATTTTTTTATTTTTTTTTACCAAAATATGTAGAAGAATATGTATTGGCCTAAACTGAGGGAAAAAATGTTTTTTTATTAATTTTTGGGGGATATATAACAAAAAGTAAAAAATAATGCGTTTTTTTCAAAATTGTCGCTCTATTTTTGTTTATAGCGCAAAAAATAAAAACCGCAGGGGTGATCAAATACCACCAAAAGAAAGCTCTATTTGTGGGGAAAAAAGGGTGTCCCTTTTGTTTGGGAGCCACATCGCACGACCACGCAATTGTCAGTTAAAGCTACGCAGTGCCGAATCGCAAAAAGTGGTCTGGTCTTAAGCCAGCAAAATGGTCCAGTCTGAAAGTGGTTAATAAGGGGGCCCCCAGATCCCGCCCCCCCCACCCTATGTGATTAAGTATGGGGTACATCGTACCCCTACCCATTAATCTGGGGAAAAAAAGTGTCAATAAAAAAACACACAGGTTTTTAAAGTAATTTATTAGTCAGCTCTGGGGGTCTTCTTCCGACTTTGGGGGTCTCTTCCGACTTCTCCACTCTCTTCGGCCTCTTCTCCCGATGTCCGGCCTCTTCTCCCGCTCTCCGTTTCTTCTGCCGGCTCCTCCGCTATCTTCTTCCAGCTCGTTTGCTAGCGTTGGCCTGGTCTTCTGCGTCTTCTTCTTCCCCTCTTCTCTTCCTGCGATGTTGACACAACGCTCTCTCCCGCTGTAATGCCGTGTGAGCGATGTGCAGCGACTTATATAGGCATGGGTTGGGGTCAGCATGCCCCGGGACTGTGACGTCATAAGGGGTGGGGGCACCGCGTGACAACACCCTGTGACCACGTCCCGTGCCTATATAAGTCGTTACGCACCTCTCACACAGCATTACAGTGGGAGAGAGTGTCATGTCAACATTGGAAGAAGAGGGAAGAAGGACAGAGAAGACCGGGCCACCACTAGCAAAAGATCTGGAAGAAGATGGCGGAGGAGCCGGGAGAAGAGGCCAGAGAGAGTGGTGGAGTCGGACGAAGACCCCCGGAGCTGACTAATAAATTACTTTAAAAACCTGTTGTGTGTTTTTTTTTTTTTTTACACTTTTTTTTTCCCCGGGTGAATGGGTAGGGGTACGATGTACCCCATACTAATTCACATAGTGTGGGGGGCCAGGATGTGGGGGCTCCATTATAAAAAGGGGCTCCCAGATCCCGATAAGCCCCCCGCCCACAGACCCCAACGGCCAGGGTTGTCGGGAAGAGGCCCTTGTCATCATCAACATGGGGACAAGGTGCTTTGGGGAAAGGCATATTGAGGGCATGTGGCCTGGTATGATTCAGAAGGGGAGGGGGGGGGGGGGCGCTCGCTCGTCCTCGCCCCCTTTCCTGACCGGCCGGGCTGCGTGCTCGGATAAGGGTCTGGTATAGATTTTGGGGGGGACCCCCACGCCTTGTTTTCGGCATACGGGGTTCCCCTTAAAATCCATACCAGACCTAAGGGCCTGGTTTGCCCTTGGAGGGGGAACCCATGCCAGTTTTTAATATTAGGGAGGCAACATTGTCGCTTCAATATAGATGGAGATCCGACTTGGAGGCAACTTCCATTGAAATCAATGGGTACAAGTCGCCTAGAAGTCGTACAGGAACCTTTTTTGAAGTTGGAGCGACTGCTGTAGTGTACATTAAGATGGCTCCGTTCACTACAATTGATTTTCTCAAGAGCGCAACTTGTGGTGACCAGAAGTCGGATCCCGGGTGGCCCCTGTGTGAACCCTCTCTCAGGCCCCATTCACACCTGAGCGTTTTGTAGCTTGAAGCCTGAAGCTACAAAACACTAGAGGGGAAAAAATCTATTATTCTCAATGGAGATGGTTCACATCTCCACTCCATGTCGCCTGAAGCCGAACGCCTGAAGCTCAAACAAGTTCCGGACCCTTTTTTGTCGCTCGAATCGAGCAGATTTTGGCGTTTTTCTTCATTTTACATTGATGACCTTTTGCCTTGCATAAAATCGCGGCAAAACGCCGTAAAAAACGCAGTGAAATCGCAGTAAAAACCTCTGCAAAATCGCAGTAAATTTGAGCGATTTTCTGCTTGAAAACGCTACGCTCAGGTGTGAATGCAGCCTCAAGGTCAATAGATAACAATCCTAGGATAAATACATAAAAAGAATACAGTGCAAATCTATACTAAAAGTAATTAAAATCATTTATTATTGTGTCATCCCTGAGCCAGTACTGTAATCTCAAACTAGAATGATGGCTATAAAATGGCAAAAGAAAGCACCTTAAAGCGGTAGTAAACCCGCACATTTTTTTTTTTTTTTTTTTTTTTTTAAAACCTGCAAAGCAAAAGGCATAATGAGCTAGTATGCACCGCATACTAGCTCATTGTGAAATACTTACCTTAGAACGAGGCCCCGACATCTGGCCCGATCCACGCCGAGGGAGCTGACATGCTCCCTCGGCGTTTCTTCCGGGTATCACGGCTCCGGCGCTGTGAGTGGCCGGAGCCGCGATATCGTCACTCCCGCGCATGCGCGCGGGAGATTTCAGTTCGGCCGCTTGGCCGCTGCCGGATTTTCACGGCAAGAACCCCCTTGTGCGCATGCGCCGCTACAGTCAGCGGCACATACCGAGGGGAATATCTCCTAAACCGTACAGGTCTTATTATAGGCTTTCCTGTAGGTAAAAAGTTTCCTGTAGGTAAAAGTTAAAAATTTGGGTATACAACCACTTTAATAAAAAAAATAAAAAATAAAAAATGTTTAAAAAAGGGGGAGAAAGTGGCATTGTCAGGTGGAGATGTGATAAAATTGAACTGTAATAAATACCTGTTTGAATTACACAAGTGTGATTTTAAAATTCGAAAAAAAAAAAAAATTCTAGGTTTGCTACTGCTACAGGAAATATATATATATATAAAAAAAAAAAAAAAAAAGGGGGGGGGGGAAGTTGATCCATTTACAAAAATGAAAGCACTTGATTTCAACTGCCTTTTCCTGAAATGATTCAGCATTTACAGTTTATCAGCTTGTTCCACAGAAAACTCAGCATGAAGCAGTTCTTAAAGCGTAATTTCCTTTCCTAATTATTACTGCATATTCAATGAGCAGCTTTCATTAACAAAAACAGCTGAAAATGATTCCAAAATCACATCGCTAGCGGCAGATAAGATTATTTCAGATAGATTGCTTTAGTTCTTTTCGTGGATCACTTTGGCAGAAAAAAAAAAAAAAAAAAGATTGTAAAAGCATTTTCTTCAACGCTCTTCAGGACAAACAATTAGGAGCATGGCATGGGCATAACTATGGGGTGAAATATGAGGGATGCTGAACTCCTTGTAAAAATGCTTATTTTATGGTTCTTAGGAGGATGTTCCGAGTGATGCCAGAAGTCCTAATATGGATAACTGAGTTAGTGATTCAAAGTATAAAAGCAAGAGGGTCAGCATGGCAGCCAGGCAAACTAGCAACAACGGCAGCCTCCACCGTTCTTTTCAATTAACCACTTGGCCTCCGAAAGATTTGCCCCCCCTTCATGACCAGACCATTGTTTGCGACATGGCACTGCGTTACTTTAAGGCTCCTTTACACTTGTGCGACTTGTCCTGCAAAGTCGCATGACAAGTCGTACCCCATGATTTCTACCGTTCATGGTTGTGCGACTTCAAATAATCCCTGCACTACTTTGGTCCGACTGATGTGACTTGAGGTCCATAGACCTTAAGATTACACAGGCATTGCTTCAAGTCGTGGCAAAATCTAACGACTTTCTGGTCGCACAAGTGTGAAAGGGGCCTAACTCACAATTGCGTAGTCATGCAACGCTGTACCCAAATAATATTTATGGCATTTTTTCCACAAATAGAGCTTTGATCACCACTGTGTTTATTTTTTTGCGCTATAAACAAAAAAGACCAACCATTTTGAAAAATAAAAATACTATATTTTTTACTTTCTGTCATAAAAATATCCAACAACAAATTTAAAAAATATACCATATTTATGGGCATATAACATGCACTCCCCCCCCCCCTTAAAATCAGGGGGAAATCGTGGGTGCGTTTTATACGCATATATTTTTTTTCCTTAAACTTGCCTCCTAAAAGTTTTTTTCCTCAAAATTCCCTCCTAAACTTGGGGTGCGTGTTAAACGCCGATAAATACGGCAATTTCTTCATAAATTTAGGCCAATATGTATTCGACTACATATTTTGGTAAAAAATAAAAAATAAATCCCAATAACCGTATATTTAAAAAGAATACAAAGCAGCGCTAAAAACAAATCTATACTAAAAGTAATTAAAATCATTTATGGCAAGAGAGAGGCCATATAAAATTCCCAGTACATAAGATTAAAGCCATTCCAAAAGGTTGAAAAAGGAATACCACACAGAGGTGTGACACTAGACAGACATAAGTGTAGATTTGTTTTTAGTGCTGTACTGTATAATTGCACCCTTGTCAGTGTCATATGCAGCTTTGTCCATCATTGCACCCTTGTCAGTGTCATATGCAGCTTTGTCATGCAGCCTTGTCCACAGGCTCACAACGGCGGGGGATTGGCGTATATGCAGCTTTGTCCATCATTGCACCCTTGTCGTGTCATAGGCAGCTTTGTCCATCATTGCACCCTTGTCAGTGTCATATGCAGCTTTGTCCATAATTGCACCCTTGTCATTTCATATGCAGCTTTGTCCATCATTGCACTCTTGTCGGTGTCATCTACAGCTTTGTCAGTGTCATATGCAGCTTTGTCATGCAGCCTTGTCCATCATTGCACCCTTGTCAGTGTCATATGCAGCTTTGTTCATCATTGCACCCTTGTCAGTGTCATATGCAGCTTTGTTCATCATTGCACCCTTGTCAGTGTCGTATGCAGCTTTGTTCATCATTGCACCCTTGTCAGTGTCATCTGCAGCATTGTCAGTGTCCTATTCAGCTTTGTCATGCAGCCTTGTCCATCATTGCACCCTTGTCAGTGTCATATGCAGCTTTGTCCATCATTGCACCCTTGTCAGTGTCATATGCAGCTTTGTCCATAATTGCACCCTTGTCAGTGTCATATGCAGCTTTGTCCATCATTGCACCTTTGTCAGTGTCATCTGCAGCTTTGTCATGCAGCCTTGTCCATCATTGCACCCTTGTCAGTGTCATATGCAGCTTTGTCATGCAGCCTTGTCCACAGGCTCACAACGGCGGGGGATTGGCGTATAAAACGCACCCACGATTTCCCCCTGATTTTAAGGGGGGGGGGAGTGCATGTTATATGCCCATAAATATGGTATATTTTTTAAATCTGTTGTTGGATATTTTTATGGCAGAAAGTAAAAAATATTGTATTTTTATTTTTCAAAATGGTTGGTCTTTTTTGTTTATAGCGCAAAAAAATAAACACAGTGGTGATCAAAGCTCTATTTGTGGAAAAAATGCCATAAATATTATTTGGGTACAGCGTTGCATGACTACGCAATTGTGAGTTAGGCCCCTTTCACACTTGTGCGACCAGAAAGTCGTGAGATTTTGCCACGACTTGAAGCAATGCCTGTGTAATCTTAAGGTCTATGGACCTCAAGTCACATCAGTCGGACCAAAGTAGTGCAGGGATTATTTGAAGTCACACAACCATGAACGGTAGAAATCATGGGGTACGACTTGTCATGCGACTTTGCAGGACAAGTCGCACAAGTGTAAAGGAGCCTTAAACTAACGCAGTGCCATGTCGCAAAAAATGGTCTGGTCATGAAGGGGGGCAAATCTTTCGAAGGTCAAGTGGTTAATTGAAAAGAACGGTGGAGGCTGCCGTTGTTGCTAGTTTGCCTGGCTGCCATGCTGACCCTCTTGCTTTAATACTTTGAATCACTAATGCCACGTACACACGGTCGAACTGTTTGACGTACTTAGTCCGTTGAAACACATTTCAGCGGACAATCCGCTCGTGTGTGGGCTTCAGCAGACTTTTTCAGCGTGCAGTCCGGAGTACTAAGAATTTCGGATTTTCCAAAAATCTGTCCGTCGTACTTTGGTTTCAGCGGACAATACGGTCGTCAGTATGCTAGTTCGACGGACTAAGAATGGCGCATGCCCAGAAAGGATTTACACGACGGAAGGGTGCTTTGCTGTGTATTGGACTTCCTATTTCTAGTCCCGTCGTACGTGCTGTACACGTCATCGCGCAAGCTTTCGACGGACTGTTTGTGTATCCGTGTGTGGTCAAGTCCGTTCAGTGGAAACTACGATGGATTGTCCGTCGGATTGTATGACGGACTAAGTACGCCATACAATCCGCTCGTGTGTACGCGGCATAACTCAGTTATCCATATTAGGACTTCTGGCATCACTCGGAACATCCTCCTAAGAACCAGAAAATAAGCATTTTTACAAGGAGTTCAGCATCCCTCATATTTCACCCCATAGTTATGCCCATGCCATGCTCCTAATTGTTTGTACTGAAGAGCGTTGAAGAAAATGCTTTTACAATCTTTTTTTTTTTTTTTTTTTTTTCTGCCAAAGTGATCCAGAAAAGAACTAAAGCAATATATTTGAAATAATCTTATCTGCCGCTAGCAATGTGATTTTGGAATCATTTTCAGCTGTTTTTGTTAATGAAAGCTGCTCATTGAATATGCAGTAATAATTAGGAAAGGAAATTACGCTTTAAGAACTGCTTCATGCTGAGTTTTCTGTGGAACAAGCTGATAAACTGTAAATGCTGAATCATTTCAGGAAAAGGCAGTTGAAATCAAGTGCTTTCATTTTTGTAAATGGATCAACTTCCCTTTATATATATATATATATATATATATATATATATATATATATATATATATATATATATATATATATATATATACACATACATATATATATATATTTCCTGTAGCAGTAGCAAACCTAGATTTTTTATTTTTTTTTCTAATTTTAAAATCACACTTGTGTAATTCAAACAGGTATTTATTACAGTTCAATTTTATCACATCTCCACCTGACAATGCCACTTTCTCCCCCTTTTTTAAACATTTTTTTTTTTTATTACGGTGCTTTCTTTTGCCATTTTATAGCCATCATTCTAGTTTGAGATTACAGTACTGGCTCAGGGATGACACAGGCATGAAAATCCTGATGGCTGTACAAGTAGGCTTTACGTTCTTGGCTCACATAGCTTGGTCTTTTGTTGCCCCTCACCCTTTAACCAGCCAGTGTAAAAATCTTACAATGTGCTTTTTCTACCAAAATAGAAAAAGCTTTAGCAGCTCTGCAATATTAAATCTCAATCAAAGTCAATATGATTCCTTTCATTTCAACTCTCATATAGGGCAGGAAACGATGATCACAGTTGCTTCAAAGATCCCATCACACCACATCTCGTGGGGTCCCACTACCTATAGATGTTACACTCACCAGATTCAAGTATAAATCACGCCTTATGCTGGCCATACACTATATGAAAAATTGGGCGAACATAATTTCAAAAAACAAAAGTTCGGCCGCGAGTGCAAACAACGGTGCCATAAGTGGACATAAATACATTTTTATGTTCGTTTTTTTAACATATACCGAGTGCAGATAGGTCGGACGGGAAACCCATTAACCTTTTGAATTTATAATTTATTCGGCAGAAAATTTCCCAACTTGTCCTTAGTTTTTTTGGCTCAAAAATATCCAAATGATTATCTATTTTGTGCCCATTAACTGCCCGAAAAAATGAATGAACGCTCTAATGAACGAATTTCTGACGATTTTTCCTATAGTGTATGGCCAGCATAAGAATCGACCACTTTGTCCAGCTGGAATTCTCTGATTGGCTGCAACCCCTACACCGTAACAACATGCCTACAGGGCACTTTCACCCCCTTCCTGCCCAGGCCAATTTTCAGCTTCCAGCACTGTCACACTTTGACAATTGCGCAGTCATGTGATATTTTTATCATTTTCTTCACTCAAATAGAGCTTCTTTTGGTGGTATTTAATCACTGCTGGGTTTTTAATCTTTTTTACAAAAAAAAACAAAAAAAAAAAGTTGTTCTTAGTTTCTGTCAGTAAATTTAATAACCAAGTAATTTTTCTCCTTCACTGATGAGGCGGCACTAATATGCCGCACTTATAGGCGACACTGATCTTTGTCACTGATGGCCAGCACTGATAGCCAGCACTGGCTGGCGTCACTAATGGGCACTGATTGCTGGGACTGGTGGCACTGTATTCAGGGCACTGATGATCAATGCCCTGATTACATGTCTGGATGTCCCCTGTGAGGAGATGCCCCTGATCGGCTCTCCTCGCTACACACGATCAGTGTGAGGCGAGGAGAGCCGATTACTGGCATCTCTGTATTTACAGGTGACCAGCTGTGATTGGACACAGCCAGTCACATGGTTAAAGGGCCGTGGCTCTTTAGACATCGGGGTTGCGCCGTGTCCTAGCAACACGGCACAGCTGCGATCGCCACGCTGCACTCGCCCATTCTGGGATGATGTCATATGATGATGACATATGACCCCATGAACGAGAGCCACACCGTCCCTCTGTCATTTGACGGTGGGGGGGGGCGGCGGCGGCAAGCGGTTAAGCACAGGGAACCTCTCCCACAGGAGTCTGCTGTATAAGGAACCCCCCCTCATCAGAAGTCTGCTCATTTTGAGCACTTCTCCAGGTAGCCGGGACCAGCGAAGGAGGCGTCGCTGGCCCCGTCACCTGGTATGGACTTGAAGAGGAATCCCTACGCCGAAAAATCGACGTGGGGGCTCCCCCCCTAGGGCCATATCAGACCCTTATCCGAGCATGCTACTCGGCTGGCCAGGAAAGGGGGTGGGGACGAGGGAGCGTCCCCCCCTCCTGAGCCGTACCAGGCCGCGTGCCCTCAACATGGGGGTGCCTTGGCAACCCTGTCAACTTCCGGATTATCGGAATCTGTGAGCCCCCTTTAATAAGGGGGCCCCCGGATCCCGGCCGCCACCCTATGTGAATGAGTATGGGGTACAATGTACCCCTACCCATTCACCTGTGAAAAAAAGTAAAAAAAAAAAAACACAACACACGAGGGTTAAAATAGTTTATTGCACAGCTCCGGGGGTCTTCTTCCGTCTTCTCCGGGCGGGAAAAGTCCGTTCATTTCAAAAGTACGGTGGACTGGCACACACAGGGCCGTACTGTCTGCCGCAATGCGAGTCCGGCGGACAGATTGGAGTGCAAAAATACTTTCTTAGTCTGCTGGACTTTTGGGTAAAAAAAAGTCCGCCGGAGCCTACACACGGGCGGATTGTCCGCCGGACTTTTCCACCGGATTGTTTGATCGTGTGTATGAGGCATTAGTTACAATGTTTCATGTTAAAAACTTGGCAGACTGCCCAGATGTTTTCTTTTGACAGCTGAGTGAGCAGATAAGTCTCTCCACTTGTTATATAAAAGAATCTGCAAACTCTGCAATAGAGATCGTCGGGGGGGGGGGGGGGGATGAATCAAGATCACAATTTTTTTGCGATTAATTGTGCAGCTCTAGTAGATACTGGTTGCAGCTGATCAGAAAAGGATTCCAGCTAGACAAAGTGGTTGATACTACTAAGGTGTGATTTTTACTTGGCTCTGGTGAGTGTAACATCTATAGGGATTGGGACCCCACGAGGTGTGGTGATCAGTCAAAATATCCTGAATGCTATTCTTCCGCATTCAGGAGAGGGAGGTTGAAGCTCCCCTAACCCTAAGCAGCTCCTAAACGCTGCTAAAAGCCTATGTGCACATGGATACATAGGCTTTTAAGTTGAGTTTAGGAGCTTTGGCAAAAACAAACACCAAAAGCTGCTAAACTCACGTTTAGGAGCTGTAGTGTACGTTAATTAGGTGAGTCCTCAGTCACTCATACAGGAAATGGAGGCATCCTCCTCCTCCTGGTGGTTGGGCAGCGCTCGCTCTCTCTGTGCTCGTGTTGAGGTCCCCCCCATTTTCAGGCCTGAAGCCGCACTCTCTTCCCGTGCCGTCCTCAGTCGGTGAGCTCTGTGTGGCCCCACTGACTTCCGTCCACTGGAATCTTAGGAGAAGATAAAACTCCACAAATACAAAATGTCCGTAGCCGCCTGTCTTACCACTAAGTAGCATCTTATTTTTTTTCTTTTTCTGCCCTACGTCTGACATCAGCGCATTCAGGTTAGACTGTTATCGGAGAGTTTATTTTTATTTATCACAGGTTCTTATATACCGCTATAAATTTACGCAGCTCTTTACATATATAATGTACATTCACATCAGTCCCTGCCCTCAAGGAGCTTACAATCTAAGGTTCTTAACTCAAATTCTATTGCCAATTTTGATTGGAGGCAATTAACTTACCAGTATATCTTTGGAGTGTGGGAGGAAACCCACGCATGCACAGGAAGAACATGCAAACTCCATGCAGGTAGTGCCGTAGCTGGGATTCAAACCGACGATCCTAGTACTGCCAGGCAAGAGTGCTAAGCACTTAGCCACTGAGTTGCCTCTTCATGCCTGTTTTAATTACTCAAAGCTGCAACCGTGTCGGGTATTCTCTGTCGCGTAAGGTAGGTAGTAACGCCAATGAACACGACAGGTGTATATGTTTTGCGATGCCACGAGTGTACATGAGGCCTAACCTCCTATCCTGTGCCTGTCTGTGTAAGAATCCATCATGGCCTTCAACAGTTTAGGCTGCTTACTGCTTCCTACCTTGTACGTTTTAGATCAGAAGAAAAGCCAAATGGTTAGAGTATGGGACTTGACCTCTGAATAATTAGAAAACAATACATCAGAATTTTCTGCCTTATTGACTGAGATCAAAGTAGAAAAATTAGACTTCATGTCTATAATGACACGTGAGTAATGTTGTTGGTAACTGTACCTCCATTCCAAATACATTAACACTGTCAGTGGATTGATAATTTACAAGTGTCCTACAGTTTTATACGTAACCTATTAATCAGCCTATGCGGTAAGGCCCCGTTCACATTTTGCGTTTTGGGATTGAGGACAGAATTGCTGCAATGTGTGACAATTGCCGCACAACGCTCTACTATTCTTAACAGGATTGCGCAGCAAAGCAGACCTTTACAAATTGCTAGAAGCTTGCAATCTATATTATTTCTGTGTTACAATATTTTAATTTTGCAATGCTTCATGGCCAGCTTCTCTAGTTTCTGGTTAACCCAGGAGGAATGTAGTGGTGGTCTCGGGCAAAGCACATTGAAATAAAACTCTGCTATTTTGTCTCTGTAAATAAGCCCCCCAAATTTCATATTAATGTTAAAAAAACAAAACAAAAAAAAAAACAAATGTACTCCTGTATTGTCTTTGCATTATTTAAATAATATAAGATAACTCATTGTGTAAAGTTCCTTTCTTGAGCAACACAGTCTTTATATTGTATAGTGTATACGTCTCCTTTTAGTATTACAAATAGGTATGTCAGTGTAATTCTGTTTATTTTTCTATGCAGAAATTCATGCTGAGGTCCAGTTAAAAAACTATGGGAAATTTCTGGAGGAATATACATCTCAACTTCGAAGGATTGAAAATGCCCTGGATGACTCCATTGGGGATGTGTGGGACTTCAGTCTGGATCCAGTAGCGCTGAAGGTGAAATTTCTATCCTAGAGATGGATACTGTATTCCAGCTACAACCTTATGATACATGGAAACTGGGTCAGCTCACTAATCTAACAACAACAAAAAAGTAGAATGAAAGGTTGATTTAGGGAATGCTGGTCCTTAGTATTTTAGCAGTGATGTAAATGGATGTATTTGCAGTTTTCACAGAAATAGAATAGCTTTATATTTGGTTCAGTTTCCTGAATAGTTTGCTTTCCTTGTTTAGGACAATGTGTTATTTGTTACTGACTGAATGCTTGAAAGATTAATCAGTCCATTTCCTTTGTCCGCCTTTATAATGCCAGGCAGGCGGTTTTTGAATTGACATGGAGAGAAACTGAATTAAAATGATTTTGCAATTGCGTTAAATAAAATAGTGTATGCATACAGCAATATTAGCTACCCACCGAGGTTCACGCGTGTCTGTCGTAAGTCCATGTGACTCTGGAACTGTGGTTAAGAGCTTTCTGGCCCACTTTTTTAAAAGGAAAAGCAAACTTCAAACAAAGATTTGCACATGGGTTTTCCAACAATTAAACAGTCAACAGAAAATACTAAGCCACCTGGCTTCTCTTGTCTTCAGCAGCACCGCTGCTCTCTCTACTTGGCTAATGCCCTGTAAACACGGTCGGACTTTTCGTTGGAAAATCGAATCGTGTGTGGGCTCCATCTGACTTTTTTCCATCAGAATTTCCAACACACAAAGTTTGAGAGCTGGATCTAAAATTTTCCGACAACAGAATCTGATCGTTTAAATTCCGATCGTGTGTAGACAATTCCGACGGATAAAGTGCCACGCATGCTCAGAATAAATTAAGAGATGAAAGCTATTTGCTACTTGCTCCTTTATAGTCCCATCGTACGTGTTCTACGTCACTGCGTTCAGAACGATTGGATTTTCCAACAACTTTGTGCAACCATGTGTATGCTAGACAAGTTTGGGCCAAAATCTGTCAGAAACACATGTCCCCTGGCAGGAACACATGTCCTTCTTGGCTGGAGCGCACAACTCTCTCTCCTAACAGTGCTCTGTCTCCAAATGGGAACCCTGAGCTATGGTCAGGCCTTGCTACTAATGAGCAATCACACCTGCATACTGACGCAACCTGCCGGTCTCCAGGAAGACCTAAACAAAGGTTTTGGAGGCTTATTCCCACCCAAATCTCTTTAAAGTCGCTCCAGACCCCGATCCGGGATTGCAAAACTCGGAGAAAGCTGTACAAACAATTTTCTTTGCTCATAACAAATACTCTGGAAATTCACACTCTGCCTTAGGCCCTGTTCACTCTGGCATTAAAAGCAGGCGTTTGAGGCACGTTTTTAATGCTGGGTATTATACACAAAAAATAAAAATAATTTTCTGCAGCAGCTAACACTCAAACAAACAAAGTCATAGAAATACAAACCAAAATTGTGTAACGCAAAGGCTGATAATAGCCATGTGAAAAATAAATCAAAATCACAAAGTGAACAATAGTGTGTAATATGCAAGTGAAAGTCCAGTGCCCAATGTGAAACTGGTGAATACAAGTCTATCTGGAGGATGAAAATCCGAATCGAGATCAACCGTAATATCTCAGAGATGGTGACTACACAAGGATGTAAAGCTTCTGACACGGAGAACATCAATGCTTAAAACACTCAATGAGATACTCTTACCAGCAGAGGTGGACACACATACCATATGGCAGTGGGTCAAATGCGCATGGATAGTTGTCCTTGGGTACAATGGCAAGGTCCCGGATGTCTGTCTTTAGATGTAATGAAGGGGTTCCTATAGCAAGGATGGATTCACGGCCGGAGATAATTTCTAGGCGCTTCCACAGCTTCAGAGTCCCACTCGTCAATATTCACCGGTACCAAAAATATCATGAAAAAAGGGGTGCTCCAAATAGTGAAGATCAGCCAATAATGTTTTATTGGAAAATTTCTCGCAGTCAAGGAGACATAAAAGGAACACAATAGTGTAATAAAAATGGCATAAAATGGCATCCATTTGAGACTCCCATACTGCTTTTTAAACATTTTATGCCATTTTTATTACACTATTGTGTTCCTTTTATGTCTCCTTGACTGCGAGAAATTTTCCAATAAAACATTATTGGCTGATCTTCACTAGCCGTGAATCCATCCCTGCTATCGGAACCCCGTCATTACATCTAAAGACAGACATCCGGGACCTTGCCATTGTACCCAAGGACAACTATCCATGCGCATTTGACCCACTGCCATATGGTATGTGTGTCCACCTCTGCTGGTAAGAGTACCTCATTGAGTGTTTTAAGCATTGATGTTCTCCGTGTCACAAGCTTTACATCCTTGTGTAGTCACCATCTCCGAGATATTACGGTTGATCTCGATTTGGATTTTCATCCTCCAGATAGACTTGTATTCATCAGTTTCACATTGGTCACTGGACTTTCACTTGCATATTGCACACTATTGTTCACTTTGTGATTTTGATTTATTTTTCACATGGTTATCAGCCTTAGCGCTACACAATTTTGGTTTGTGTTTATGTTTTTAATGCTCCTCAAATGCCTAGTATAGCAGTCTGCAATTGATAATATGGACAGCTCACAAAGCTGTTCACTTTCTCGAAACGCAAAGCATTTGCATCACATCACTTCCCTTCAACAATGAAGCTTCATGTTGAGTTTGAAAGAAGTTGAAGCATCTTAACTCTATTCAAGTCTGTGGTAATGTGCCATAAACATGCCGTCACCTGTTTTGTGGCACTTTAGGCCTTGTTCACAACCATAAATGGGTGTCTGGGGTGTGTTTTTAATGCACATAGAGCATTTGGGGAGTGTCTTTAACAATGCTTGTCAAAGCGTTAAACAATGCGCATTAATGCTATAGACATGTTTTGTTCAGAATTAGTATTTTGATCAAGTGTTAACAAGGGCCAAGTGCAAATCCTGTTTACTTTTTGTTTGTATACTTACAATGTTACAGGGCCAGGCACTGTCACAACCCCCTACGTCATCTCAATCCTTCTCTGCTACAGACGACCTCTGACAAAATCTCACCCCATCCTGCGCCCACCTAGCCGCTTCTCTCTACAACGCTTCACTACTATCCTCACTGGACTCGCTGGTCCCCCTCACTACACAAAGAATCAGGCCCTGACCCCTTCAACCTTGGCAAACAGATGATACTAGAATTCTGAAAAAACATAATTGTGCTCATGAGCGCCTGTGGCGTAAGTCTAAGTTTCAGAAAGACTTCAACCAATATAGATCTGCTCTCCAAAAATACAATTCCGGCCTTCTTTCTGCCAAGCAGACCTATTTTATCACTCTCATGAACAACTTATCATCCTGTCCCCGTCAACTCTTCTCTATCTTCATCTCTCTACTACGTCCTCCATTGCCTCCACCCACTAACTCACTGCCCAGGAGATCACCAATCACGTCAAACAGAAGATTGATACAATTTTCATAATCGATTAGTTGGCCAATTATTGTTTCGATTAATCGGTTAAAACCCTTAAAAAAAAAAAAGGTAAAAAAAAGGTAATTTTGCTGCGATTTGTATTTTTACATTTTTTTTGGCCAATTTGTTGTTGGGCAGATTCAAAAACACAAATTGCCGCAAAAATGTATTATTACATGCTTTTCTGCAGCTTCTCCATTGAAGTATATTGAACCAGTACTTGTCTTTTCCAAATACAGCTGCTTTTCCAAGCAGCTTAAAAAAATCATGGATATGAACGTGTCCCATAGGAAACAATGTAAATTAACTGTAGTGTGTTTCTGCAAATAGCACCAAAAACACAGAGGTGTGACCCAGGCCTGAGATGTTTAGTAACATAATGGGGTTAAAAAAACTAAAATTAGTACAAAAAGAGCAAATAATTACTACTGTAAGGGGTTCATTTTTTAATATGAGACAGTGAAAGTAATATTTACAGTAGCGATTTGCTCTTTTTGTACTATAAAGGGCTAATTTTAGTTTTTTTTAACCCCATTATGTTAGTGGCCGATTAATCGATTATGAAAATAATAATCGATTAATTTCATAATCGATTAGTTGTCGATTAATCGATTAGTTGTTTCAGCCCTAGTTCACATACCATCCATGCTTTACACCTCACGCCCACAGGTACAATCATTACTTCCCTCTTTCTTCCCCACCACTAAAGACAAGGTTGCTAAACTACTTGCTAATGTCCATCTTACCACCTGTCCTCTGGATCCTGTTCCCTTGCAAATGCTATGTTCACCCTCTGGCTCTATTCTACACTCTCTAACCCACATCTTAAATCTCTCCCTCTCTTCTGGCATTTTCCTCAACTCCCTAAAACATGGACTTGTCAGCCCCATACCTAAAAAGCCCTTATTGGGCCCATCTATTATTAATAACCTACACCCCATCTCCTTGCTCTCCCTTTTTATCCAAACTCCTTGAACGTCCTGGTCTACAACTGACTGAACCATCACCTTGCCGATTAATGGCCTTCTTGATCCCCTTCAGTCTAGATTTCGTCCCCAACACTCCACAGACACTGCTCTCCTAAAACTAACAAATGATCTACTAACAGCCAAAACCAAAGGACACTATTCTATACTCCTAATCTTGGACCCCTCTACTGCCTTTGATACAGTTGACCACCCCACCCCCTCCTCAAAAATAACTCCATGACTGTGGTCTCTGAGAATCAGAAAAGAAGTTTATTGAAAAACCGAATAACACTACATACACAGGCATATCCATATTGTACCAAGTACATATAGAACAGTAGTTATTATACATGTCATATAATGTGCAACATATTAACAGATCTGCAGGAGTTACTTCTGTATGCATAGAGTAAACTTGAGTACAATAATGTTGCCTGATGTACCGGATACATTGGGTTAGCAGAGTTAGCTTACCCTTATAAGGGCCAATATGTCCTTATAGGGGAATTCTTCTTCTAAACTTATAGTTATATAAAAAGATCTTGGTATCCTCAAGGTTTGTACAACGCTCAAACCAAACAAAATAAAATCAAATAATAAAGAAAAAGAACACATACCCTCTCTTTACTCTTCATACATTTGTGTTCGTACACCATGGTCCTCTAACTGTAATTATATCTATTTCCTATATGAGCAAGCAGTACAATTATTTCCATCTCTGTGGTATGTCACATCTGCAGTAGCCTATCCCTAATTGGCTGTGTTGGGGCTAAACCAAGAGTGTCTAAGCAGGGTTGCCATAGAATTTTTAAGAGCGTTTCTATGTTGGTAGGTAAGTTCACCCCCCCCCCTTTATTAGCATGTTATTTACCAGTTCCACCCATCCTTTCCCTTTTGGGACTTTCGGAGTTATCCAGAATCTCGCAATTGCCTTGCGTGATAAATATAGTAAACCTAGTACTGCGGTATGGCCACTCGGCGAGAGAGAGGGTATCTCCAATGCGCCAAGTAGACTTACAGCTGGGTCCTGCGGAATTGGAATTTGAAATACCTGGGATATAGTTGTTAGAACGTATTGCCAATATCTAAACAATTTTGGGCATTTCCACATCATGTGTAACAGATCTCCTTCATCCCTGTTACATTTTGGGCATAGTGGGGAGCTTCGAAATTCCCATTTATTTAGTTTGGATGGAGTTCTGTACACTCTGTGTAACAAGAATAAGTGTGACAGCCTGTGCGAAGTAGAAAATGAAACCAGTGGGGCCTATGTCAGGCAACGCTCCCACCGTTCACCGTCAATTGGACCCAGATCCTTCTCCCACCCCTGTCTATCCAACCGCACCTTTAGCGATTCTTACAATTCTACTTCCTCCTCTCCTCTTCCTTTCTCTATTGGGGTCCCCCAAGGTTCTGTTCTTGGACCTTTCAATGTACACCTCCTTCCTGGGTCAGCTGATGGCCTCCCATGGCTTCCAATACCACTTCATTGATGATACACAAATCAATATCTCTACCCCTCAGCTCACTCCCTCCGTCTCCTCACGTATCACTAATTAAACTTATAATTTTTCCTCCCCCATGTGCCCCTTCCCCTGACCTCCCTGTCAAAATTGATGGCACAATTATAAGCCCATCCCCGCTTGCCAAGGTCCTAGGTGTAGTCCTTGACTCTGAACTCTCCGACCAATAAACCCCACTTTAAATTACTGTCCAAACCTTGCTGCCTCAACCTCCGCAACATCTCCAAAATACGCCCCTTTCTAACCAATGACACAACAAAACTCTTAATTCACTCCCTGGTCATCTCTCGCCTTGACTACTGTAACTCCCTTCTCACTGGCTTACCTCTACATAGTCCATCCCTCCTTCAGTCCATCATGAATGCTTCTCCCAATCCCTCCACTGGCTTCTGTGCACCCAACAAATTAAATTCAAAATACTAGCAACTTCTTACAAAGCCATCCACAACTTAGCCCCCAGCTCGATCACTAGCCTAGTCTCTAAATACCAACCTATCTGTTCTCTTCGTTCCTCTCAAGACCACCTGCTCTCTAGCTCCCTTGTCACCTCCTCCCATGTTCTCCTCCCAGGACTTCTCCAGAGCCTCTCCAATCCTATGGAACGCCTTACCCCAATCTGTCCGATTTATCTCCTACTCTGTTAGCTTCTAGACGATCCCTGAAAACACTTCTCTTCAGAGAAGCCTATCCTACACTCGCCTAACAACTGTATTTTCATTTTCTCTATCACCTCATCCCCCACAGCTATTTATTACCTTTTGTTCCACTTGATCCTCCCTTCTAGATTGTAAACTCTAATGAGCAGGGCCCTCTGAGCCCTCCTGTATTCGTATTGTAACTGTACTGGCTTGCCCTCAAGTTGTAAAGTGTTGCGTAAGCTGTTGGCGCTATATAAATCCTGAAAAATAATAATGGACCAGAGCAGTTTTCACATTATAGCTATGGGCCTGTCCAGCAATAACCTTGTCATTACTTCAGAATTCTTTTTTTAGAACAAAACCAGGCTTTCTTTTTGTGACTTTTTTTTTTTTTTTCTCTTGTCAAAATTTTTTTATTTTCTATGCAATTCATAGACTAAACTAAAATAAATAATAAAAACTAAAACAAAATACTTTTTGTCATTTTGATTAGTGTTCGTTTTAAAAAAAAAAAAGGGTTATGATGGATAAAAAGCATACATTTTATTTTATAATTTGTCCCGTATAAAATGACACTAAAATTATGATTCTGATCTAAAATAAACAAAATCAGGAGGAAAATATATACATTTAATTAGGGTGAATTAGGATAAACTAGCGCTAATAAGGGGTTAAATATTTGCAAATGCTGTTTAACCACTTGACATCTGCGCTATAGCCGAACAACGGCTACAGCACGGACCTGAATTTCCGGGAGGCCATATGACGCCCCCCCCCCTTTGAGCGCCCCCCTGTGCTGTAGTCACCGAGACTCGGGTGATCACCGATCTGAGTAAGGCGGCGATCATGGCCCCTTACCACTTGGATCAGCTGTCAGCCAATGACAGCTGATCACATGTTCTAAACAAAAGCTCGGTAATCTGACAGCCTGAGGAGAAAAAAATAAGGCGATCACCGACTTCTGTTCAAGGGATGTTGGCCCCGAAGAGGAAGGAGGCAAATCTGCCTCCTCTGTACCAATCAGTACCCCCTGCCAGTGCCCACCAGTGCCGCCAATCAGTGCCACCTAGCAGTGCTGCTTTTCAGTGTAACCAACCAGTGCCGATTAGTGCCCATCACTGCCAGCTATCAGTGCCACCTATTAGTGCCACTTCTCAGTGCTCACCAATGCCACCTATCACTGCCACCTCTGTCACCTCTCAGTGCCCACCAGTGCCGCCCTATCGTTGCCCATCAGTGCAGCCCATCGGTGGCCATCAGTGCATCCTCATCAGCGTACATCAATGAAGGAGAAAAATTACCTCTTTGCAAAATTTTATAACAAATTATAAAAAACTTTTTTTTTTTTTTTTTTTTTTTTTTTTTTAATTCAGTCATTTTACATTTATTTTTAGAAAAAAATAAAAACCGCAGAGGTGATCAAATACCACTAAAAGAAAGCTCTATTTGTGGGAAAAAAATGATAAAAATTTCATTTGAGTACAATGTTGTATGACCGCGTAATTTTCATTCAAAGTGCGACAGTGTTGAAAGCTAAAAATTTGGTCTGGACAGGAGGGGGGTTTAAGTGCCCGCTAAGCAAGTGGTTAAACTTGTCAGGTTGCATTACCTGACATCTGCAGATTGAAATTCATCCCCTTGATCTGCACATGAATGAAACAGAGCAATTCTAAAAGTAACAAAGTTACTTTGTATCTCTCTGACTTCTTAAAAGTGTTTATAAACATTGTGTCGGATGGCCTGTTTTTTGATAGCAGCAGCAGCTTCTATAGCTGCTGTATTTTCACAACTCTGGACTGTCACTTTGATAGCTGGGAATTGCTGCCAAATTTGGGGGTGGGGGAGGGGCAGCCTCAGTGGGGTTACTGTTACTCTGTGTCCACAATTGGTTAATGTCATTATAGTGGTTTACTTAAAGTGTCTGTAAAGCCAAAACATTTTTTAGTTTTGAGTAGAACAGTTAAAGGTTAGAACCCCAGTCAGGTGTTTATCACTATCTCTGAGTTTCCCAGTGACCTGTGTTACCAGTACAGGAAATGAGGAGGAATACAAAATGTTGAGTTGTCACCGGACCCGAAATAGAGAGCCCATATTTATAATAGGGGACACTCTTTGTGGTAACAACTTTTTAAGGGCAGATGTATCGTTATATTGTTGAAAGAAAAAAAATCTTTTTTGTAAACGATTTGTTGGAGTTCTAAAACCTTCAGTGTCATTCATATTTGCCATATGAGAATGGATTAATGACAATAGACTGAAAATATTTCCTGCCTGAAAATGATCTATCATGATATTGTTTACAGTCTGTTACATGACTTATTAATTCTCCTTCTCTTTATATCAGGATAAAAAAAAAATCCTCTTTTTAGAGTGCCTGAGTTCAGTGTTGGCTTTAATTATACACAAACCACTACACCCAGCATACAGAGTAAAATAAGTGGTACTACGCAGCACCCATACATATGGAATAAGAATACATACTGGGATTTACATTCAGGGTACAGAATAAGAGCAATACTGCTGCTGTACAGATTCCATATATACAGATACTAACATTTACACACATGATAAAACAAGGAAAGCAGCTGTGGCTGGTTGTCATACAGTATAATGTAGATAAGATAAGTACAGATATACAGAATGACCCGGGTTTGGGGAGTGGTAGGGTGATAAAAGCTACTTGGAACTTCAGCCACAGTAACAAACTCTCCAGTTTGTAAAACTCATACTTGTCATATTTGTGTTTATTAAAAGTCAGCAGCTACAAGTGTGGCTGCTGACTTTTCATAAACAGACACTTACCTGTCCCAGGATCCAGCGATGTCCTCACCTGAGCCCTTCTATCCATTCGTGTTTTGTCCCTGAAATCTCAGCTTGCAGAGTCACAGCCGGGTGCCCACTGCGCTTTTTGAATGGTCTCGCAGTCGTCTTGGACCAGTGACATGTCCCAGAAGACTGCGGGGAGTGGGGGAAAGAGGCCATAAAGCAGAACTTGCCCTTTTAAAGCGGAGCTCCACCCTAAAGTGGACCTTCCGCTCATTGGATTCCCCCCCCTCCGGCGCCACAATTGGCACCTTTCAGGGGGGAGGGGGGTGCAGGTACCTGTACAGTACAGGTATCTGCACCCACTTCCGGGATAGCTCTCTGCGGAAAGGGGCGTAGATTACGCCCCTTTCCGAAAGTCCCCCGCTGCCTGCTGGGAAACACACAGATCCCAGAGGCAGCGGGTCCATCCTTATTGCGCAGCGCGACTCGCGCATGCGCAGTAGGGAACCGGAAAATGAAGCCGAAAGGCTCCACTTCCTGATTCCCATACCCAAGATGGCGGCGGCAGCACCCGAGAGACGATCGAGAGATCGGCTTCGGGTGCCGACATCGCTGGCGCGCTGGACAGGTAAGAGTCACTATTTTAAAAGTCAGCAGCTGCAGTATTTGTAGCTGCTGGCTTTAAAAAAAAAAAAAAAAACGCGGACTCCCGGTGGACTCCCGCTTTAAGTGGAGCTCTGCTTTAAATCACATAGCAGCAACCTGGCCCATTGGTGTAGTGCAGGGATATGCAATTAGTGGACCTCCAGCTGTTGCAGAACTACAACTCCCATGTGGCATAGCAAGACTCTGATAGCCACAAGCATGACACCCAGAGGCAGAGGCATGATGGGACTTGTAGTTTTAGCAACAGCTGGAGGTCTGCAAATTGCATATCCCTGGTGTAGTGAAAGCATTCTGTAATGTCACAGTTAACTTTTTGCTGTACATTGCAGTTCTCTGACTGTAGCTGGAATAGGTAAAGAGACCTAGCTAATAATGGTGGTAAATACAGAACAAGGTATGAAGTGGAGCTTGTGTGATAGGGGGCATATGCGCACTGCAGCTGCTTTTTCAGGCATTTGAGCTTTTATTTCAACTCAAAGAAACTTGTGCTTTTTTGGCCTCTTGCATGTTTTTATTGAGCTTTGAGCTCCTTATTCTCCTTTTTGAGCGTAAGCATTTTTTTCACAAACTCTACCCTCAGATAATTTTTCCTAACTTTTTTTTTGTGTGTTTTTGAGCTTCTTTGAGCTTTGTCATGCTCTTTTATTATTATTATTATTATATTATTAATATTATACAGGTTTTATATAGCGCCAACAGTTTATGCAGCGCTTTACAACGTGAGGGCAGACATCACAGCTACATTACAATGTGGTGCAAGAGGAATCAGAGGGCCCTGCTTGTTAGAGCTCACAATCTAAAAAGGAAGGGTCAATTGATACAAAAGGTAATAGCTGTGGGGGATGAGCTGATGGAGGAAGTAAAACAGTGTTAGTTAGAAGCAGGATAGGCTTCTTTGAAGAGAAGGGTTTTCAGGGATCGCCTAAAGATGGATAGATTAGGGGACAGTTGGACAGATTGGGGTAGGGAGTTCCAATGGATGGAAGAAGCTCTGGAGAAATCTGGAGAAATCCTGGATGCGAGCATTGGAGGAGGTGACAAGAAAAATAGAGAGCAGGAGGTCTTGGGATAACTGAAGAGGGCGTCTTGGTTGGTATTTTGGGACTAGGTTAGTGATGTAGCTGGGGGCAGAGTTATGGATGGCTTTGTAAATTATTGTTAGTACTTAGAATTTTATTTGCTGGGTGAGTGGAAGCCATTGGAGGGATTGGCAGAGAGGGTTTTTTTTTTTTTTTTTTGCCTGTATGAGCCTATGCCTGTAAACTTGAAAAAGCAATAGTGTGCATGGACACAGATTCTTCAGTTCCTTTCTCTGCAACCTCATTTGCACTAAAGATGAATGAACAGGAGACAGAGGCTCCTGCTCATTTATAAACTGAAGCATGGTAAACACAGTTTATTATGCTCAGTTATCAGTGGACACAGCAGTGATCGGTAGCAATCGCCCACTGTGCCCAATTCAGAAAAGGGGAGGGGTCGGTAAATTACACATTTACTAGTCCCTTCCCCCACTCTCTATCCACCTTTGTACCCACAGCAGCTGGCGAGAGAGGAAAGCCAGTAGCGATGCGGGTGGATGAGGTTGGGCCCGGGCACACCCTGGGGAATCGGATGTGGGCAACACAGGGAGGGGGATTGCTGCGGTGGTACAGGAGAACAATTACAGGACGATGCACTGTGTCTGTGTGTGTCTCTCCCTCCAGCAGCTGAAAGCCGGTGGGAGTAGGGGAGAAATTGGCTATCAGCTGCTGCAGGGACACAGTGCATCATTCTGTAATTGTCCTTCTGTCCCACCGTAATAACCCCCCGTCTCCCAACAGGAGGCCCAATGGTGCCCAACTTTTGGCGGCACTGCTAAAAGGGAAGCATCTTGAGCCTAACACCCCCCCACAAACTAGTGTCCCTTTTCTGGTTGGTGCCAACGATTCTGTTTCCATTGCCTGTAGAAGACACTGGGAGACCTGAAAACCAGGGACATCTGATATGAAAATGGTGACATATGGTGCCTGAGCTGCCACTTCACCATGCCAATCTATCACGTACAATAGCAATTTTATTAATTTGGGGCTCAAGTTTACTTTTTGTCTTTGTAAACGAAAGTGGACTAAGGTATGTGCCAGACAGAGTTATAATTAGAGGTATATATTTCTGTCTGCCTCCTCTATAGAGAAAATGTATCTAATTTCATGTGTCAATGACCCACGGAAATATAAACAAAAATAAAAACGATAAAACTGTTTGCAAAAGTATGATGTAGTGATGAACATGCATGAAACTGAATAATTTGAGTTTTGCTATTTTGTTATAACCTATTGAAATAAAAATATTTTTGAAGAGACCATGTCACCAGACCATTCATTCATTTTAACAAAAATCTTCCATAAGATTATATGTGCATTTAATATTGTTTATGCATGTTCCTTGCAATCAAAGCCCGAAACAGCTGCTGGGCGCAGTTACCTTGGACTATGTCAACAGTCCCAGCATACTCAGTGCTGTCATGCAAGTGGCACACTGTAGTACTGAGCTTTGCTCCTTCCCCAGTAGCTACATAAAAGGTTTTGTATCGAGAGGCAGAGGAGTGGTGGAGCTGGGCCAGCATGGAGAGTATTTAGATACTCCCAGAAGGAGAGAGCTGTTTTTTTGAAAAATTGGAAAAAAAATAAAAAATTGGAAAGTGGAGTTGCATTTTATAGCAAGTTCAAGCATATTGCAAGTGAATGAAAATCATTTTTTGTTGCGGAAACACTGCAAGCAACCATTTCAAATACTTCTTTTTTTTGTGCTTTTGCCTGCCCTTTTTTAAGCTGGTGACCGGGTCTCTTTAGTCCATAAACAAAATAATGACTGGCTTGTCTTTTTTTATTTTAGCTTGTGCCATATGAGCAATCTTCTCTTCTGGAGCTCATCAAAACAGAAAACAAGGTATAATATACTTTTTTTTTTTTGAGTCCCATTCAAGGAAACTGTACTAAGGAAGAGTATTGTCAAAGTATTAAGCCAAGGCAATCGGGCAGTTAGCATTTTGATAGGGAGGTCAACAATGGTACCCTCCGTGTTTCTTTCAGTATACCCGTTCCTGTTTTTCTTTTTAGAAATGTTTATGTCTTTAGTATGTGCAGTCGGAGTACATTCAGGGGAATTCATAAAGAGCGTCTGTCAGTGTGGACAAAAAATGTATGTACCTGTTATAAACGGGTACATGAGTCTGGGCATGCACCCCATGAGGACACACAGTGAGACAGAAACAAGCATACAGGCAGTCAGTCCTTGGTGCAGCTCAGCTTCCACGTATTGCTACAGCTGTCGTACAGCTGAGGATTTTTTAAGCTGGGTGGGCAGAAACTAGTACCCCATCAGGTCTGCTAACTTTGTGATTAACAGCAAGCAGTGGTCAGATCCATAGCCAATGGACAACCTAGATTTGTCTATCAATTAAAGCGGGAGTCCGCCACTTTTTTTTTTTTAAAAGCCAGCAGCTACAAATACTGCAGCTGCTGACTTTTAAAATAATGACACTTACCCGCCCAGCGCGCCCGCGATGTCGGCACCCGAAGCCGATCTCTCGATCGTCTCTCGGCTGCTTCCGCCGCCATCTTGGGTATAGGAATCAAGAAGTGGAGCCTTGCGGCTTCATTTCCCGGTTCCCTACTGCGCATGCGCGAGTCGCGCTGCGCAACAAGGATGGTCCCTGCTGTCTCTGGGATCCGTGTGTTTCCCAGCAGACAGCGGGGGACCTTGGGAAAGGGGTGTAGATTCTGCGGAAAGGGGCGTAGCTTCTGCAGATATCTATGCCGGAAGTGGGTGCAGATACCTGTACTGTACAGGTACCTGCACCCCCCTCCCCCCTGAAAGGTGCCAATTGTGACGCCGGAGGGGGGGAGGGTTCCAATGAGCGGAAGCTCCACTTTAGGGTGGAGCTCCGTTTTAAGCCCACTGCTTGCTGTCAATCGCAAGCAGACCTTCCCCAGCACACCTACTGAGGAACTGGTAGTTCAGATTCAAGCTTCACCCACTGTCGGCATTACAGGTTGCTAGGCGGCTATTGACTGAATCCAAAAGCATTCTTAAAAGCCAGTGAGAGGTGAGGAGGTGATGAGGGAGCGGGGCTAGATATGCTGCCTGCTACACAGCATACTGAGACAGACACTCAGACTGTCTCTGTACTATAACTTAAGTTGCCTCTACATGAATCAATGCTGAATCAGCCGAATTTCAAATCATCATGGTTGTTCCCGTTCCAGTTCCAGATAAGTCGACCCAACGACTTCTCTTGACCCAGCTTGTTGATAAAATTTCCTTAGAGGAGAAAGATTTCCCACTGTGTTTTCATATTCTGACAGCGGGAACTCCTCGTCCTCGAAGGAAAACTTCTCTAGCCACCTCACTTTTATCTGCGGGATCAGTTTTTTTTTCAATCTGCCCACAGGACCGATGGAACTTATCCATGCATGTCCAAACTTAAAGTTGGTATTAATTACTTCTGGTTGCTTTAACTATGAACTAGAGATAATTATTTTTATTTGGTGCAGTAATAGTGCCACTTTGTAAAAGTGTCTCTAACAACGAGCTAAATCTGCTGCATATGGCGTTAAGCTACTAAAATAGGGGTTTTTCAATCTGGCACAGGCTGAAGGGCCATATCACCAGAAAAGTGTCACTAGGACTTTATTGAATTCCCCCGATTTGAGTAAATAGAAGCCATTTAATTAAATATGCTACCTACTCTGGGGTTGATTTAAAGCATTAAATCGACTTTGCCCAGTGACAAGTTATGGGTTGCCTGGAGAACAATCCTATGTCTATCAGCACTTCTGCATGAGCCTTTGAGGAAGAATTGTTTGGTCAAGTTGATCCCCAAGATTATCCAGTGCTAGTTGAGTTGTAACTAGTGCTTGCCTTCCTTCATCTATAGTCCTAAACATTCATTCAATCCTGTATGAGCATTTTTCTAGAAGTATGTCTAGGCCAGTGATGGTGAACCTTGGCACCCCAGATGTTTTGGAACAACATTTCCCATGATGCTCATGCACTCGAGTGTACATGAGCATCATGGGAAATGTAGTTCCAAAACATCTGGGGTGCCAAGGTTCGCCATCACTGGTCTAGGCCATTGGATTGTGCCCACACATTCAACTAGTATTTAGACCTGATCACTTAAATCTTCGTATTTCCTTTAACATAAACAACCGCTTTTATTTGGAAAATACTTGGGGATGCTGCACTTTTGGTTAGGCACTTGCTTTTGTAGGGTGACAACTCCAAATTGTGCCGCTGCGTTGCCACCCTGTCCCTGATGGAGTTTACAAGCAGCCTTGCCAACATGCAGGCATGGTCCACTGTTGTTACTATCAGGACCTGAGCAGTGATATGCAGCTGATGCTGGAGCAAATGAATGTAGACAGGAAGTGGTTGGAGGAGCTTAGCAGCACTGAGATGAAAAAAGGCCACAACAGTTGTTTAATATACAGAGCTTTAGAAAATTAAATGTTATCCAGCTATGGTTACATCTTTAGTTAACTACTTTTTTTTTTTTTTTTTTATTATTGGAAATTTTGTCTTTTTTTTTGTTTAGTCTAATATTCTCTTGTTATGCTTATTCCTTTTCTAGGTTTTAAATAAAGTCATAACAGTATATGCTGCTTTGTGCTGTGAAATTAAGAAATTAAAGTATGAGGTAAGTACTTTTCACAGGAGTTTGAGTTTGTTTGTAAATTATGGCTACATTAATATGGATGGCCACTGGCAAGACTCAGTAGATTCTTGCCAGTGATTCTAAATGCTGCACACTATGGGGGAGATTTACTAAAACCGCACTCATAATCTGGTGTGCTTGGTAGCCAATCGGCTTCTAACTTCCGCTCCGTTAAGTTCAGCTTTGACGATAAAACATGGGAGCCGATTGGTTTCTATGCAAAACTGCACCAGATTTTTCATGCTCCAGTTTTGTTAATCCCCCCCCCCCAAATAGGCAAACAGCATAGGCTATTATAATAGTAATTTGTACAAATCAATAAACTGTGCCACCACTGTTCCCGAAAGACCCTTGGCGCATACACTGTGGGGTTGATTTACTAAAACTGGAGAGTTCAAAATCTGGTGCAGCTCTACATAGAAACCAATCAATTTCCTTCAATTTTTTTTTTTTGTCAAAACCTAATTAACCAAGATGAAGTTAGAAGCTGATTGGCTAATATGCACAACTGCACCAGATTTTGCACTCTCCAGTTTTAGTAAATCAACCCCATTGCGTCCAGGCATGACTTTTTTTCAGGATTTCTGGCTGCACACAAACTGCACCTAACTGGCCAGTTTTTATGTGACTATAGCATGGAGTACAGCTGTGTCCAAAGGTGGCCTTTAACGCAGCAAGCCTAGAGTATAGTTCAAATAAGTAGATAATGGTAGATGACCACCTAGTCGTGTAGGGTGCACTGTATTTTTAGACAGCTATTGTTGCATTAAATTAGACATACTGGGTGGAATTAAATTCCTAAACATAAAAACGGAACAGATACTGTTCCTAATAAACAAAAGTGGCAATTAACAAGGAGTGATCCATTTATCTGTTCTGCTGTGTCTGACACAACAAGAGAGCTGGAGCTGCAAGCCCCAATCTCTCTGCCTGACCCTGCCCCCAGCTCTGCCCACAGTAGGAGGGAGGAGGAGGGTTGTTAACCCTACAGGCTTTGCTTGTGTAATGTAAGCACTGTATGGGCAGAGAAAGGTATGTGAGCTGTCTACTGAGAGCTCATATCCCGTACCTTAGCTCTGAGCTGGTTTAAATTTCTTAGCAGATTTCTATTTGGAAAACTGCAACTATCCCTGAATTGGGAGCAGACACTGAGCTAGTTTCTACTTCACTCTGAAATAGAAACTGTAGCGTACCCCACTCCTGACTGCATCTAGTAGAAGAGTTGATTATAATGGCACAGGGAGCTTAGGTAATTCCCTGGACTGTATAAAAATGTCAAAATCCTTACTAATTAATCAGAACTGGAGAATGGAAAAGAAGAAAGATGGTGACACTGTAGCAGTAGGCCTGGTCAGCTTTAATTCTTTTGGAAAATCAAGCAAGAATTCTGATTTTGGTTAGTAAGGGCGACAAATCCACTTTAGTACTTTCTGTTTTTCAGAGGAATGAAAATTTAGAGCAATCAATATGGCAATGCAAATGGTAATGATTTTATGACACAAGACAACACAAAGTAACATGTTACCATATGCTTTGAGTGCATGGTAAAGATAGGCTTCAAAGTGGTTGTAAACCCTTACAACACACTTTGACCTACAGGTAAGCCTAGATTAAGGCTTACCTGTAGGTCCAAGAAATATCTCCTAAACCTACGCGGTTTAGGAGATATTTGCCGAATGACAGGCACCGCTGTCTACGGCGCATGCACCGTAGACCGCAGGGCTCAGGTGCACTGAGCGCGGCACCGTCAACGGCGAATATGCCGCGCGTGGCGGCTCCCACGCGCATGCGCGGGAGTGATGTCATCGCGGCTTCGCCAAATGACAGCGGCTGAGCAGCGAGACCCACCGAGAAGATTGATGCGCCGGACTACAGGGGACAGCGGTGACTTCACTGGCTCCTGTGTCAGGTAAGTGACACATAATGGACTACTATGCAATGCATAGTAGCCCATTATGCTTTACCTTTGCAGGGAATGAAAGAGGAAGTAAACTCATCAGGGTTTACTTCCTCTTTAATGCAGTCTTCCTTACTATCACATATAGATACAGTGTTATGTTAAAATTGCATACTGATACACATGAGCATATAAAAATCTGCGTTCCATTCAAATGTGCACATATATATATATAAATCCATTTTCCCTAGGAATGTATTATACGTGCAAAACAAACGCCTGCATGTACATCCAAAAAAGCAGATTGCTCAAACGTCAGTACTATGTGCAATAAGCCTATGTTTGTCTAATGTGGTTCTGCAGCCTGACCTTTTTATTTGTGTGATCTCTTCCATTTGGCACTTCACGAGCTTCCTAATGGGGCACAGATGTGATCTTGGTGTACAGCCAGGTTTTAATGTACCTCATCAGCTTTACTGTAAATGTTATGAGGCAGAGTTATTAATAAAGCTGGTCAGTTGAATCTGTTGTCCTGGATGTGGCAATTACTCTCCTTCCCTCGTAAATTATATATTTTCCACTAGGAAACAATAGCTGTTAGCGCCTGCTTCTTTTGTTGTTGTATACGCATACAGCATTTGATATGGTGGTTTATGTTCTAACCTGTTGTCTTTTGCCATGCAGGCAGAAACAAAGTTCTATAATGGTCTATTATTCTATGGGGAAGGAGGTAAGTACATTTTATCCTCTGTGTACCTCTAGATCTGACTGCTGAAATAAATGTTCCCTAGAAGACTTTTTTTGCTGCCCAGTCATGGATGGCATGCCAACAGCAAGAGCAGCAGAACATTTTTAAAGTGAAAATGAAACTAAAGAAGGATGTGTGTGTTTTATGGGTAGGTCTGTGTTTGTAGGACACAATCCAAGGAATTCAATAAAGCATTTAGGCCCCTTTCACACATGCTGTCCGATCAGGTCCACCTGTCAGTTTTTCAGGTGGACCTAATCGGACGCTCCATTCACAACTATGGAGTGAAAAAATATCAGCATTGACATCTGTCGCTATCCGATCTGGTCTGCCAAATCCAGACGGATGGAGACCCTAGTTTCCATCCGTTGATCGGATCAGGCGGAATCGTATGAAAACAGACGTTTTCATCCGATCTCCCATAGAGGACAGCTGGGCTCTGACAGGTCCACCTGCTCAGTGGAGAACAATAGATCGATGAGCAAGCAGAGTCCATCAAAACAGATAGCTCCGTTTGAAAGGGGCCTTAAGACTGTCTTCTGGAAGTAGGTCTCCTGTGTCTAATTCCGGAAAGCCAGTTTTGTATGCATTATTATGTGTGACATATTCAGGTGCGCCACTTGGAATGTGTTACTATTGCTAAGACAGATTCAAAAAATATTACCACCAGTTCCTAGATAAGGAAACTGATTATAATTAAGACCAGCTTTAAGTTGGCAGAGGGACAGGCCAGCGCTGCCTTGCAGCATCCCTCGTCTCTCACTCTTCTCCCCACTTGCTCCATTTTCCCCCCTTCTGCTCTCTCCCTGCTTGTGGCTGCTCTCCATGCAATCAAAATGGCATGGATACTGGCTGATGTCAGTACCCAAATATGATAATAGCCATTTTGGTCAATGACATCAGTCAGCATCCCTCTCCTTTTTTGTTTACATTCACCTGTTGTCTGAGGTATCTCCTGAGCGGCAGCTGAATGGGGCTGAGAATATGTAATTGGATGCTAGGACATGGATGACTGCACAGCCAATAGTGTCCTTACAAGGGTTTGAGCATGCACCGAAGACGGAATGTCTGGGGTAGGGACCCTCCAGCCTCAGTGCTGCTGCCCACTATGTGACAGATTATTTACCTGTTTTTATATCTTAATTGTTACTCAATTTTGTGTGCTTATATTGTATTGAAGCACTGTGTACCATGTTTGTATTTTCTTTTCTATAAATCTTAATAAAAAGTTGAAGGAAAAAAATGTACCTGTTTCTAACAGGTACAGGAATCTGTCATACGTCTAGTGCAAAGTAAAGCCTGGTGAACACAATCAGTTTTTTTTAGTTTAACCTCACGGGTTGAAGCAACAAAAGCTTACAAGCTTGTTGTACTATCTATCTGATGTTATCTGAGTGGGGAGATCTCTGTACTGTTGTGTTCTGACAGGGGGACAGGCTGGTGTACACAATGGCCAGATTATGTATTATAGCAAAAAGTAAAAAAATATTGTTTTTTTTTTTGTTTTTTTTTACAAAATTGTCGGCATTTTTTTGTTTGCAGCACAAACTTTTAAACTGTAGAGGTGATCAAATACTAACAAAAGAGAGCTTTATTTGTGGGAAGAAAGTTTTTTTGTTTGGGTACAGCGTTGCATTAAAGCGACGCAGTGTCGTATTACAAAAAAGGCCATGGTCATTAAGGGGGCTGAAGTAATTAATTTAAGCCAGTGCAGAAAAGGGTCCCTGAATCATGAAGTTGTTGTTGTTGCCTGATCCAGCTAATGTTCACTCAACTTGGCTGGTGATCATCATGTTCCCAGGAGAACAAGGACTGGTTGTGTATTCTTTGCGTTCTCCCGCCACATTTTTCTATACACATTAATATTCAGACTCTGACAATACGAGTGCATGTAAGTGGAATAATTTTTTGGCATTTTGGAATGCCTTACTCCTTGCCAACAATGTCTATTGATAGTGTCAGAGAGTGAAAGCTAAAATCTGTTTGGCTGCTGTTGTCACTAAAAACACTAAAATCGTTAAGTATATTTAATATAAAATGTAGAAATATGTCAGGATTTAATGACACAAAGGATGTTTATGTTGTTTGATTTTGTTTTTAGCTGCAGAATCCAGTATTGTGGAGGGTGATTCCCAGATTCAGATGGGAAGGTTTGTTTCATTCCTACAGGTAAATTTTCCTCTGGAAGGAAATATCTTTTCTTATGATATGACTTCTGTTTGTTGCTAATGTTGGCTGGTGTCAGAGCGACCCATTTATGAGAAATGGAGGATAATAAATAATTGTGTGGTGGAGGTTGCTCTGCATTACATGACTGGGAGGTTTTAAAATAAACCACACAGCAAAGTTCTCACTGGAGCCGTACATCAGGTAAGTATGACTTCTAATAAAAAAAAGATTACTGTCAGTTGTCTTTTTAAGGGTTAGAGGGTTGTGACTAAGTAGACATTTTAATTGTACAGGTAAGATGTAGGGGTCAAAGCTGAACTTTAGACAAAAAAATAAAATGGAAATGCTCTGCTACTTGTGAAGTAGCAGAGTAGCAATCTCCCTTGCAAATTGTAAGGGACTGCCCATCCTCTTTCTTTTACAGCCTACATGAATGTCAGTGAAGGTCTCTAATAATTAGCCTCACTCACGCCTTTTAGGCACTTCAAAAAGTTTCTAAAGGAAACCCAATGTGAGGCGGTTAATGTTGTCATAGGATAGGGCATTGAAAAAAAAAAAAATCTGAAGAAAGAAGTCATGTCAAATTATTTCTTTGATGACTTCTTGGGGATTGGAGGGAGATATATATATATATATATATATATATATATATATATATATATATATATATATATATATATATATATATATATATATATATATATATATATAATTAGGGCTGTTACTGATTCAAATTTTTGTGTTTGATTAATAGATTTTTTTAAATCGACTAATTTCGCTTAATTATAACACACATACAGATCCAACTACTTTTAGCTGATCTCCTTGCATTGCCACTCTGCATTAGTCAGTGGTAAATGTGGTATACACTATATACAATCACCCAACACTAGTTAGTTTCCACAATCCATGACTTAACTTCACAGTTCACACAAATACGTTTTAAATTCAAACTGTAGCACTGACGCAAGTCATTTTTTTCCCCACAGTAGCGTGACAATCCCTCCACCTCCGGTCTAACTAATCACTCTAACCTTATGGCATGGACCCCTGTGCTAACAGGTGGTAATGCAAGCGGGTATCAAAAGGGTTAACACGGACCATAAACTTCTTTCATGTCTACGTAGATCTCAGCAAGGACGCCAGGTCATGGGTAGAAAGAAAAGATCTAAGTGCTCACCGCTTAAGTATAAGATTTAATGTTTGTGTTCAAACACAAACTACTCACATATAGATGATAAAAACACAGCATGTAAAGCCGACAATCATGTTAGTTCCATAAGGGCAGCAGCGGGTGACATCATACGTAGCTCCTCCCCTGTACGCGTTACTTTTAATCAGTGACTTCAACGTCACTGGACTCCTCCCCCTTCCCTTCGTTAGCAGACGGAGGGACTTGGGGAGGGGGGGGGGAGTCCAGTGACGTTGATGTCTCCGACGGAACTCCCTGAAGACCCGGAAGACGCCCACAGAGGTGAGTACAAATCAAAAGAATTAATCGAGGAGTTAATCTTTATTTTCCACAGCCCTAATATGTGTGTGTGTGTGTGTGTGTAATTTTTTTTTTTTTTTACTTTTACCAGAGTTTATTTTTGGTGTCTATTAGGCCTAATCAGTGTTTAGGGTATGATAGACTGGGTGTCCCCATACTACTGCATCCAAAACCACTGCACCAATGTTATTACCTGGAAAACGACCCAACTGAAACTGTTTATTTAAAGTGGCTTTTCATATGTATTGTTTGTTTATGGGTAGCAGCGAACCAAATCCCATCTGAATCTTTCTTGTAAAGTTAAAGAGGCAATAGCATTTTAAAATTTGTTACAGGCACATATATAGTGCCATCAATTTAACGCAGAGCTTTATATATATATATATATATATATATATATATATATATATATATATATATATATATATATATATAATGCTGTTCCTTCACATCGGTCCCTGCCCTCAAGGAGTTTACAATCTAAGGTCCCTAACTCACATACATAACCTACACATACTAGGACCAATTTAGACAAGATCCAATTAAACTGCCAGCATGTCTTTGGAGTGTGGGAGGAAACCGGAGTACCAGGAGGAAACCCGCGCAGGCACAGGGAGAACATACAAACTCCAGGTAGGTAGTGCCATGATTGGGATTTGAACCGGCAACCCTAGTAGTATAAAAAAAAGTATTGCAAAACATTGAATTGTGTTGTGTTAAATAATTTTGTTGTTTGTTTTCCTATAAACCTAGATTTACAGGGTATATTAAGTCTCTTAAAATTTAAGGGATCTAAATTGCTATTTACAATGTCTTTCACATTGATTTTAGTATGCAAGATATGAGATGGCTGCCGATTTAAATAGTTAACGCTCCCAGTAGCAACGTTTTCAGTGTAGCCCAAGACAAAGGCTAATTTTATCGCTTTAACTTTTACATTTCTGTTATATTTATCTTTTTCTTTTTTTTTTGTTTCTTTTCTCAGGAGCTTTCATGTTTTGTTACAAGATGTTATGAGGTTGTAATGAATGTTGTCCATCAGTTAGCATCCTTGTACACAAGCAGCAGGTAATTTATGTGAGAAGCGTACGGTATGTTATAGCTTTGTCATGTTCGCTATCTAGTTCCTAAAAATAAAAATAAAAAAATAAAAATAAGTAGGAACTGGAATAGGTTAAAGGATAAGTTCACCTTCAGAAACATGAAGGGTGGAACATTTAACATGTTCCCACTCTTGTCATTCTGTGTGGGAACACATGGCCGCATCATTCATTCACAGAGTTCTGTTAGTGAATGAACTACAAGTACCGAAATCTTTTGCAGCTGACAACTTGTCGTTATCAATGAACTACCACAGCGCTGTGGAATGCTCTGGTAGTTTGATTCTTCCTGTCAGTGGGAAACTGCCTGCCTGTATAAGATACAAGCAGACAACTTACACTGACAGTCTGCACAAGTCCTGCATTGCACCTGCAACCTCCTGATTGCAATGCCTTCCAGGCGCCTAAAATTAAATAGTAAATGCAATTTTTTTTTTTTAACCTGCAAAGGTGAACTTATCCTTTAAAGTGGAATTCTAGCCAAACAGGAACTATGCTTAAAAAAGTTCCAACCCCCCTTCTGCTAACCTCCTAGTCTGGTCACATGATCCCGCAGCTCTGGATTCCAGTGTCCTTGAGCTGCAGGGGAGAGGGATTGCCGACAATGGCTGGGCCAATGCGAGTCTATTGGGTAATGTCACCGCTTCCAGAATTCCCAGCTGCTGTTGAGTGATCCCTCTTCTCAGCAGCCGATGTTCGCTGATGAGGGGATCACGTGACTTGACCAGAGCAAACTAAAAATAGATAAATATACTCTTAACTATATATTTTTTTTTACATATGTTAGGGAGGATAGGTGGGGGTGACATTTTTAAGAATTAATGTTGGGCTAGAATTCCACTTTAAGAGAAAATGTTGTATCTCACTGCATTCCACTCAATATGTAGAAGTTTTGGTTCTCCATTTGGATTCCAGTAGCAGATTTGGGTGGTGCTAGCAAGATCAATTCAGGCACCTTATGATGTTTGCTATACACCACTTCCCTTATTTTCTTCTCTTTGCTACTGGCTTTGAGCTAGAGGTTTGGCAGCTTGGGAAAAAATGATTTCTTGCTGTTAAGGATTGATTGAAGCAGTGTAAGTACCTGAATTTGGCTCGGTATTAGCTTTTTGCAATGACTGTACATCAGATCTCAGAATGGGGGAGTGCATGGAGTCAGTCACTTCATGTACTGACTTGAAGTATCCTGCTATTGGAGCTAAAAACACCGTAGCAAAGAGATGAGCTTATCTCTGTGCTACTTCTACTTCAATGCCAAGTCATGGGCTTGGAGCAGGTCCATGACAGCCTGGGCTCAGGTGAAGTGGGTTGTAGGATGCTAGCCATCCTCCAACCCAGGAAAATGATATCAGAAAATAAGTAATGTGGAGCACAGCTTTACACTGAAGGGGACTATTGCAGCAAGAGCTGTTTTTATGGTCCTCTAATGGGCTAATATTTGTTTACTGGAGTTTTATTGCAAATTTATTTTCCCTGTCGCCTTTGCCATAGCCCAAGACATTGCTGGGTGTCCGTATACATGAAGCATTTGTAATAAAATGCTAAGTTGACTTTATTCTACAGCTAAAAATTGAGGTATACTTGCTAGGACATTGTTGGCTGTGTGTATACCCATAGGATTTGTAATATTAGGTTATCATGGAAAATTTTAGTGAAACCTTTTAAATGAATGTTACTCTTGTGACTTTTTGCAGGAATGAATCAAAGATAATTGAAACATCAGGAGTTCATTTTCTGGTAAGGATTGTGAATGTTGGTAAAGGGTTTGTAAACCCTCAAGGTTTTTCACTTTAATAAATTCTATGCATTAAGGTGAAAAACCTCCTATGCTGCAGCTGTGCCCCAGAGCCGCCCTTTTACTTAACTCGGTCTTTTCAGCGACGGGGGCGAGCTCACCAGCTCCAGCCAGGGTCTCAGATCCTCATTGGATAAATTGATAGCAACCGGGTCCATTGGCTCCCGCTGCTGTCAGTCAAATCCAATGGCCAGGTCCTGCTCTCTGTGTCAATGGATGCAGCAGCAGGATACAGGAGCATGCCCGCACAAGTGCCCCCAGGGAAAACGCTTCTCTATCGGGGCACCTGAGGAGGAGCCAGGAGCGCCACGGCGGGACCCCAGAAAAGGAGGATCGGAGACACTTTGTGCAAAACCCTTGCACAGAGGAGGTAAATATGACATGTTTGTTATTTTTTTTAAAAAGGGACTTTACAACTCCTTTTAACTCTTAACTTTTTTTTTTTTTTTTTCTTCAAAGGAATACTAAAGTCTTGTGTTTTTTTTTTTTTTTTTTTCTTTAAAAATAACAAACATGTCATACTTAACTGCTCGGTGTAGTGGTTTTGCACAGAGTAGCCCAAATCCTCCTTGGGTCTCTTACCGGCACTTCTGGCCCCTCCATCCTGCCGAATGCGCCCACAGCATACGGCTTGCTATGGGGTGCCCCCGAGCCGAGCCACAGCTCCCTGTGTCCATTCAGACATGGAGCTGTCATTTGCCCCCCCCCCCCTCTCTCCTCATTGGCTCACTGAGCCAATGGCGCTGTGCTGCCATCTCAGCCAATCAGGAGGGAGACTCCCGGGGCAGCCGAGACACCCTTGAAACATTGCTGGATCGAGATGGGGCTCAGATAAGTATTGGGGGGGGCTGCTGCACACAGAAGAATTTTTATTTTAATGCATAGAGTGTATTAAGATAAAAAATCCTTCTGACTTTGCAACCACTTTAAGGGATTTTATTTTTAATATTTAAAGGAATAAGTTATCATATTATGGGTTTAGCTTGGGAATTTTGGAACACAATACATAGGGGTTGATTTACTAAAGGCAAATAGTCTGTGCACTGTAAGTGCAGTTGCTCTAGATCTGAGGGGAACATGCAAGGAAAAAAAAAAACGGCATATTTGCTCACACGTGATTGGATGATAGAAATCAGCAGAGCGTTCTCTCATTTCAGAGCTTCTCGTCAGATCTAGTGCAACTTGCAGTGCACAGACTATTTGTCTTTAGTAAATCAACCCCATAATTTCACCTAATAAGGTCATGCATCTGTTTGTCATGTAGTATTATACCCAGAATAAGTGTATAGAGCTCATTATGGTATGCCATTATTTTCTTTTTTTTTTTCTTTTTTTTCTTTTTTTTTTTTAAGTATTTGCAGTTTGGCTGTTTCTTACTAAATCGTTTCTTTACCATGTGTTACTTGCTGTCATGATGAATGTATTATCCTGTTTTTTATGTAGACAATGTATGAACACTTAGGAGAACTGCTGACTGTTCTGCTTACTCTGGATGAAATAATCGAAAACCATGCCGCATTAAAGGATCACTGGACAATGTACAAAAGGTATGTCAGTTTTGTTTTGAACCTTTTTAATCAATATGTGCATGAAAGTGATGTGTCCTTCCATGTTTGTTTGTTTACATCAGTTTTATTGTGCTTGGTTTTATTTCATAAGATTCATAATATTTAAAGCATTAATAAGCAACATGCTGTTCTATGTTAAAAATGTGGTGTTTAAAACGATATCACTTATTGGATAACTCATAGTTAAAATATTACGGTGGTACTACAGGCAATATCAAAAAGGACATATATTATGGAGTCTGTCGCTAGCATTAATACCTAATTTCAGCTTTGCTATCACTTTAAATAGTTTGTTCCAAGCTGGCCCAAACAAACTATTTTAATAATACTAATACATGTGGCCATTGTCAGCGCTGTATAAACTGTATGTAGCATCAACATGTAGAGATGTGTTGTGGCAACAGTGCTGGGAATTCCCATTCCACTCCTGGAACAAAATTGGGTTGGGTTTAGCACTGCTCAGCCTTTTATTATTAACGAATGTAAGTGATAGCAAAGCTGGAGTTAGGATTTAATGAAGCAGTCTTCTGTTGAACTTTTTCAACTTCCTTTTAACAGAACACGCTGTCCAGCAAAAGTGGCAGTTAGAGGTTTGAGACAAACTATTTAACGAGGAAGTAAACCCTAGTGGGGTTGTGTGAAGTCACTCCCACGCAGGCACGTAGGAGCCGCCAGTCACGGCACGATCTGCCCTTTCTAAAGTGTGAATGCGTTGATGTCTTTGGCGCTCTGCTTTTTTGTAAATATCTCCTAAACCGTGGCATACCTGTAGGTAAAAGTGGTTGTACAGGGTGTACAACCACTTTAACACCAGCATTCTTACAGTGGTCCATTTCTATTAATTTATACAAAGTCTGTATCCCAAAAGGAAAAGAAAGCTGTTGCTGTAACCGCATTAAAAAGTGTTAGGAAATTTGGCATTAATTTTTAAGGGATTTAAGCATAGTACACACTACAGATTGCTGTACTAACACAAGCAATGTTTGTACAGCAATCTCCCCTGCTGTGCTATTGTGTTCTAAAGGGGGACCAGCTCCATACCGAAAGGGTCTGGTATGGCTTGATGGGGGACCCCCACGCTGCTTTTAAAAAAAAAAAAAAATTTTTTATCAAATTTGTGTTCAAAACTGATCGGATGTGCGATTTCTATTTTTTTTTTTTTTTTTTTTTTTTCAAAGAAGGCAATGAGCCTTAAATTCGAATCTGAACTGCCCTGCAGTGCTCAGAAATCACACAGGACTTTTTAATTTGCAGTGAATTTGTATTGCTGCTGCAACACATTTATGTAAACGGGCTCCATAGAAAGCTGGTTTGATCCGTCATGCAAATCGGATATGGTTCAAAACACATCCAATTTGCATGTGTGTGAACGGACCCTAAGACAGGAAGTGTGTTGCTGGACAGATCTTGAAAATAAAGGGGGGAAAAAAGCCTAAAAAAGAAGTAATCCAGCCATGACATTTAAATTGGTTGTAAAGTCAGAAGGTTTTTTTTATCTTAATGCATTCTATGCATTAAGATAAAAAAACCTGTGTGTAGCACACACAAATTAAAAAGGTACTGGGAACCACAATATAAAGTACAGGGGTACTGTTGAAAACTCAACCACTCACTTATTCAAGGAAAGTGTGGCTCTGTGGCACACAGAAAGAAGACTGTACTAGAGAGGGGACAGTTGCAAGTGCCACATTAGTGAGCCACAGGGATATAGTAATCAAATAATATAATTAGGAAACAAATGATCCAATGAATGTCAACATTTATTAGTAAAAAAAAGTGGTCATAACAAAGACAATAAAGGTAATCATCCACCTTCCACCATTAAATTGACAAAATTGTCTGTGTCTAAAAACGTCTAGGCGCCACCCATGCATCCACATAACCACATATCAAATCATACAGCATTCACTATGAAATGGGAAGCTGGGGTAGGCTAGCCAAAGCTAGCAGGGCAGCCCTGTGAATTCCAGTAGCCAGTGAGTATCATTCAATGAATGTAATAATTTGGATGTCTGGAGGGCTGCAAGCCAAGGCAGGATTAAATGGACACAAAAATGGCAAAGCGGTCTCATGGGTATCGCCGTGATAAATGTGAGCTGGTGCCCATGTCCGGGTGGGTCAAATGATGGAAAGGGGCAGCAAATTGCCAATGGCAATGATGGTAGTAGGGGCACCAACCAACGAACACAGTACACAGGCAGCTATGCGTGGACAAAGTAGACAAACAATGTCCTTTGCAGACAGGGGAAACAATGCACAGCAGCGATGAGGTATGTTTTATGTATCCGAGTGTCAACTTGAAAACTCCATGAATCCAATGAAAGCCTAATGCCAGTGAAGGGGATCCAGCCTCCCATTAGTTCTCTTTGTGGCATGGCACACTAATCTTCATTAGGAGATGCCACATCAGGTGTATCTGTGAGCGGCTCACGAAGGTCTAAAGCTGGATGCTGCTTTGAGTTTCCCAGTACTGCAGTTGGATCCACATTGTGTTGGCCATACTGCAATGGAAGCGAAGGGATGAAGCGGATGGCTTCAGACGCACAGAGGCATGACGTCAACGCATTTCGCTGGGAGTCCCCAGCTTCGTCAGGACATGACACCTTTTAGCTGAGGCCTGTATAAATACACCTTCAGACTCAGTCTCTTTTTATTTCTTCAAAAGGGAACCAATAGCAGAATCTGCATATTCAAATATGTGGATGATACTATTCTATTGCTGAAGTAGGTGAAATCTCCATTTGAAGTATCCCCAGACAAGAAATTGCCTATGCATTGCACACACAGCAAGCCACTACAAATAATATTGAAATAAACAAATACATTTTATATGAAAAATTACTTAACATTCTAAATAACAAAACATTTCACCCAAAAAGGGGAAAAGAGACTGATGTGAAAAGCTAGTTATATATACAGAGACAAATAACCAGACCTATGTACAATAATTTAATCTTAAATAGCTCTAGGATAGAACCAATATGAGGACAAATTACTGTGGAATATTTATATACTTACATAGGTGTAGAGCAGGGGTAGGTAACCCCGGCACACAAAGCTTCTTCAGCCGGTACTCGACTCTTTCCCCATCAGCATTGTTTAGTTCTCTAATGCCCCACTGAGCGGAATGGTTCGGGTTGGTACAGTTTGGAGGGGTTAGAATGATCCGGTCTATTCAGGTGAGCATTTCCACTGCATGTCGGACCGCCAGGGGCCATACGGGGTTTAGAAAAAATGCCTTTGACGTGACCATTGACTTTTTTTTTTTTCTGTCCGTCAATCAGTGGAATTTATTGTGTGATGCCAGTAGCTCTGCCCTAATAGTACCGCACCATTTTCTATGGCCCCACATCTGAAGCAGGACCCTGAATGGTGCAGTATAGTTTGGTTGTATGGGCTGCTTTCATAATGGAAACACTCAAAATAGCGTACCGTACAGAACCGAACCGATCCGCTCAGTGGAAACGAGGCATTACTTTGCTGTAGCTGTGATCGTCAGCTTTTGTGATGGGAAAGAGATTGGGTGCAGTTCTGTTAGGGGGGCGGTCCCTGGTTCCAGGAGGCGGAGGACTGACATTGATCACTGCTAAAGCCAATCGCTGTTCTGCTAGCCCCATCCACCATCTGGAGGAAGATGACTCTGTTGGTTGCCACTACCAATCTCAGAAGGGATTTCACTGTGATTGAGAAAACCACAATCAGGTGACAGTTTGTGGAATTACTGGTGAGCTTCTGGGAACTTTGTTGAAATTATTCCATGAACCTTTGTGTCAGTTACTACTGAACCCCCGGCACTCTGTGTCCCTTTAAGACACAGCCAGAATTCGGCGCAATGAAAATCACACCCAACTTTTCCTGTGGCACAGCTGTGGGGGCCCACCTTATGATCCTGCACACAGGCCCAGTGCTTTCAGAAAATTCCCCTGACCTGAGTTCATCATTGTGCATCCATTCCAGATGCTTGTATGTGACATCACATACATCACGTACAAGCACTTGGGCTGGATGCGAGAGTTGGATCAGCGGGGATGAGTGTGCCAGGACAGGTAGATGTCTCATCTTTGCTTCCTTTCACCACTCTGCATACCACATAGATGAAAAAAGGGTACAGAAATGGAGCAGATGAGCAGGAGGGTACAGCGTTGGGGAAAATGAACAGGAGGAGTTCAGAGGTGGGACAGATGAGCAGGAGGGTACAGCAGTGGGGCAGATGTGCAGGAGGTACAGTGGTAGAGGAAATGAGAAGGGGGTTCAGCAGTGGGACAGAAGAGCATTGAGGGTTCAGTGTTGGGCCAGATGAGCCGTGGGTTCAGTGTTGGGCCAGATGAGCCGTGGGTTCAGTGTTGGGCCAGATGAGCCGTGGGTTCAGTGTTGGGCCAGATGAGCCGTGGGTTCAGTGCTGGGCCAGATGAGCCGTGGGTTCAGTGCTGGGCCAGATGAGCCGTGGGTTCAGTGCTGGGCCAGATGAGCCGTGGGTTCAGTGCTGGGCCAGATGAGCCGTGGGTTCAGTGCTGGGCCAGATGAGCCGTGGGTTCAGTGCTGGGCCAGATGAGCCGTGGGTTCAGTGCTGGGCCAGATGAGCCGTGGGTTCAGTGCTGGGCCAGATGAGCCGTGGGTTCAGTGCTGGGCCAGATGAGCCGTGGGTTCAGTGCTGGGCCAGATGAGCCGTGGGTTCAGTGCTGGGCCAGATGAGCCGTGGGTTCAGTGCTGGGACAGAAAAGCAGGTGGGTAGAGCAGTGGGCCAGATAAGCAGGGGGTTACAGTGGTGGGTCAGGAGAGTAGGGGGGAACAGAGGGGAGACAGATGTGCAGGAAGTACATTGGTGGGGCAGACGAGCAGATGGGTTCAGTGTTAGGACAGATGTTCCTAGATTGTAAGCTCTAACGAGCAGGGCCCTCTGATTCTCCCCTGTCTTGAATTGTAATGTCTGCCCTAATGTTGTTAAGCCCTGCGTAAACTGTCGGCACTATATAAATCCTGTATAATAATAATGAGAAGGTTATTAAGTAGTGAGACAGAAGAGCATAGGGATACAGCAGTGAAGCAGATGTGCAGGGAGGTACAGTAGTGAAGCAGATGAGAAAAGGGGGTACATTGATGGGGCAGATGAGCAGGGGGGTTACAGTGGTGGGGCAGATGTGCAGGAGGTACAGTGGTGGGACAGATGAGCAGGGGGGATTCAGTGTTGGGCCAGATGAGCAGGTGGTTACAGAGGTGGGAAAGATGAGCAGGGGGGCTTTAGTGTTGGGACACAGGAGAAAGGAGGTACATTAGCGGGACAGATGAGCAGGGGGTTACAGCGGTTGGGGAGAGGAGAAGGAGTACAGAGGTGGGGCAGATTAGTAGATAAGTTCAGTTTTAGGACAGATATGTAGGGGGTTACAGTGGTGGGGCAGATGTGCAGGGTAGTACAGTGATGGGGCAGATGTGCAGGGTAGTACAGTGGTGGGACAGATGTGCAGGGTAGTACAGTGGTGGGGCAGATGTGCAGGGTAGTACAGTGGTGGGGCAGATGTGCAGGGTAGTACAGTGATGGGGCAGATGTGCAGGGTAGTACAGTGGTGGGACAGATGTGCAGGGTAGTACAGTGGTGGGACAGATGTGCAGGGTAGTACAGTGATGGGGCAGATGTGCAGGGTAGTACAGTGGTGGGGCAGATGTGCAGGGCAGTACAGTGGTGGGGCAGTTGTGCAGGGTAGTACAGTGTGAAGTTGACATTTTTTTGTTATAAAATCGTCACGCTCAATTTCTTTGAAAACATTTTTCGGCTCACTGTGCTCAAAAGGTTGCCTACCCCTGGTGTAGAGTGTGTCCAAACGGGATCTAAGTTGCATCCAGGAACACTTGTAAATTAGGTTCCTTGTTTAGTCTCTTTGGCATCAGTGCATTCAATTTATTAATCCTACAATTTTTCTTTTTTAAGAAACACCACTTTTTTTTCTTTTTTTTTTACTAATAAATGTTATTCACTTGATTATTTATTTGTTTCCTATTATTTGATTACTGTATCCCTGTGGCTCGCTCGTGTGGCACTTTTCACTGTCCCCTCTCTGGTAGTCTTCTTTTTTTATGCGGTTTTGTATGTAGCAGCATGCCCAGCACCCCCTAATACCTGAGGTCTCTCTCTGTCCAGCGATGTCCACGAGTGACTCGGCCGTCCGAGATTCTCCTTCCTGATTGGCTGAGACACAGCAGCGGCGCCATTGGCACTGCTGTCAATCAAAGTCAGCTAGCCAATCAGGGAAGAGTGGGGCAGGTACGGGTCGGGGGCTCTGTGTCTGAATGGACACAGGGAGCTGCGACTCAGCTCATGTGCCCCCCATAACAAGCTGCTTGCTGTGGGGTCACTGAACAGGAGGGAGGGGCCAGGAGCAGAGAAGAGGAGGATCCGGGTTGATCTATGCAAATCCACTTCAACAGAGCAAATAAGTATAACGTTTATTATTTTTAAAGGAAAAAAAAAACAGCCTTTACAATCACTTTAAGGATTGGTAAGCATTAATATATAAACATTTTTGTTTTTGGGTTTAGATACCCTTTAACTTTTCCTACACTTTAGATTTCTGTATTCAGCATGATGCTACAGTATTTGGTGAAGAAACCCAAGTGTTTAAAGTGCAAGCATGAGCAAGTGTTTGAGTTTCTGCACCATGTTTGTGGTTTCTTGGAATTTTCATTACTGAATTCCTCAAAAAATTGAATTACAACCTGCCTTTTGCCCACTATACATTACCCAGCTCTCTAGAATATATTTTGAGATTTGAATAAATCCCTTTATCAGCATATTTCCCAAGGTTGCTGTAACCTAAAATGGCCATTGTTATTGTTTTTTAAATTGGTATTAAATACAGTTCTTTTAGGTGCAATTGATCAATATAAGAATGTAAATACATGATGCTTCTGGTTCCCATAAAAAACAAACAAAAAACCCCCAACTAAAAATCTTATTTTAGCTGTGCTTTGAAGAGATCACATGATCTTTCCCTGCTGGTTCCCGTCTGCAGGGAAAGATCTGGCAGGAGCTTCTAGAAATGGCTGTTCTGCCCCCTAGTGGCTGGGGACATGTTTGCATGTTTTGGAACTACATTTCCCATGATGCTCATGCAATCTGCATTGTAGTTAGGCATCATGGGAAATGTAATTCCAAAATATCTGGGGTGCCAAGGTTTGCCATCACTGGCCTAGGAACTCATTGGCATGGAGGAGGAGACAAGCAAGGGTCACAATGCCTGTTGGTTCCAAACCTGAATACAGCGGTACACCATCATGGCCTACTGTCATTGCAAACTATATAACCCGTTCCCGCTGAGCATACGCAGATGTGCGTACTCGGCTTTCATTCGGGGGTTATACCGGGATGATGCCTGCAGCTGCAATCATCATCCCGGTACCGTTGTTTAGATCGGGCAATCGGCTTTCCGAGGATAACAACCGATGCGGCTAAAAGCTGCTAGTTTTTTATGCGGGAGGAGTGGGAGGGGACTCCCTCTCGCCACTCTTCCTGGTCCTCCCGGTGGAATGGGAGGGCCAAACGACGATCCGGCTCTTCCGGCGGCTAGTGACAGACTGGAATGAAGCAGGAAACGGCTTAGTTCCAGTCTCCTTGATGTAAGCACGGAAGCCACGTCACTTCCTGTTTATTCGGCTGCCAATGGCGCCGGATTTTAAAAAATATACAGTATTCAGATACACCGTTTTCGGTGATCTGAATACTTTGAAGTGCAAAAGAGGAATTTGGGGTCTTTTAGACCCCCCCCATCCCTCCATAAAGATTACCTGTCACCACCTATTACAATACTGCAATAAAAGTGATCAAAATTTTTTATTTTTTTTCAAAAACACAATTTAATAATATAAAAGAAATAAAAAAAAAAATTCTAACTGCCCCCATCACCGCGAGCTTGTGCAGTAAAGAAAACGCAAACGAAAGTCCCCGCATATGTACACAGTGTTCAAATCACACATGTGAGGTATCGCCGCGATCGTCGGAGCGAGAGCAATAATTGTAGCATTAGACCTCCTCTGTAACTCTAACCTGGTAACTGTAAAAAAAAAAAAAATTAAAGTGTCGCCTATGGAGATTTTTAGGTACCAAAGTTTGTCGCCATTCCACGAGTGCATACAATTATAAAGCGTGACATGTTTGGTATCTAGTTACTCGGCGTAACAACATCTTTCACATTATAAAAAAAAATTGGAATAACTATACTGTTTTTTTTTTAATTCATGAAAGTGGCTCTTTTCCCCAAAAATTGCCTTTAAAACAATCGCCATTTTATTCTCTAGATTCTCTGCTAAAAATGTGTATATGTGTGTGTGTGTGTGTGTGTGTGTGTGTGTGTGTATGTATGTGTGTATATATATATATATATATATATATATATATATATATATATATATATATATATATAGAGAAAAGAGAAAAACTGCGCAATCCCTAATAGTGAATATTAAGGTGTACACACCTCACCCAAAACTCAGTATGGACCCTAAGTGATTATAATACAATAACACCTATTTTACCAAGAGTCTCAAGGAGTGCAAAGTGTTATATAGAAAATCACATCATTATAAATACCTGAACATATTGAGTGGCATATATTAAACACATTTAGCAATACATATACAACAGTGTCACTAATTGCATAGAAAATGAATCACAATAGTATTGTGCCATGTGCCGACACACAAAAGTTGTGCGAATAGATAGGTCACATAAATTATTGATGTGTCCTCATTGTGATAGTTCTTATAAAAATAGAAAAACTGTGAACAAAACACCACGTGTCTCAAATAATTCCAAATCTTCTAAGTCGTGTTTCAACGTAGAGCAAACTGAAGTGCACCGCCACCAAACAGATAAGATTGGCTCCTTACCAGATATCCTAGTAAGGTGCGCTTTAAGGGGTCAGGTCAGACCATACATAGACTTGAATCATCCAACCCTGGCTCCACTCTCAAACAGGAACGCAACTCAAGGGTATTCCAACAGGGAAAGCGAATAGTCCACCATAGGAAGGAAGAAAGCACTCCAAATAGTGTAAAACCATTTATTAAAATAAAAGTAAAAAAAGAGATGCACTTACAGGATTAATGTAGGGAAAGGCATGTCATGGTAGAAAGCGTCGGCCAAGCGCAATTCTCCACATTCATATCCTTATTCTGACTGCTGTTTCATGAGGCAAAAAGTAGCGTGTCACACTACTTTTTGCCTCATGAAACAGCAGTCAGAATAAGGATATGAATGTGGAGAATTGCGCTTGGCCGACGCTTTCTACCATGACATGCCTTTCCTTACATTAATCCTGTAAGTGCATCTCTTTTTTTACTTTTATTTTAATAAATGGTTTTACACTATTTGGAGTGCTTTCTTCCTTCCTATGGTGGACTATTCGCTTTCCCTGTTGGAATACCCTTGAGTTGCGTTCCTGTTTGAGAGTGGAGCCAGGGTTGGATGATTCAAGTCTATGTATGGTCTGACCTGACCCCTTAAAGCGCACCTTACTAGGATATCTGGTAAGGAGCCAATCTTATCTGTTTGGTATATATCAAAACTGCAGCATTATTTATTTTCATTTATATTTTTTTATTCTGTAGCGCAAATTTTCTCCTTTTTTTCTTATATATATATATATATTATAATGTTTGGGGGTTCTAAGTAATTTTCTAGCAAAAAATGTTAACTTGTAAACACCAAATTTCAGAAATAGGCTTAGTCATGAAAGGGTTAAACTCAGTTATTTGATGCATGGATGCCGAACTCGGAATTCAGTATAGGATGACATGTTTATTCTCCCCTATAGGTTATTAAAATCCGTACATCATAACCCGGCAAAGTTTGGAATTCGGGAGGATAAACTGAAACCTTTTGAGAAGCTGCTGTTAAAACTGGAAAGTCAGTTGCTTGATGGCGCTTTGTTCCAGGTAGTAAGCCATATCAGTACACTGGCTAGAAATCTTCTAATTTAAACTTTTTCATAATGCTGGTAGTGAAATTGTGTCCTTTTCGAAACAATTACAGCCAAAAAAAATGCACTGAATATATTGGCTATTACAATAGTTGGTCTTAGTTTTGAATCCTCTGAATGGCAAGGTAGCTGACATGTTAATTTTAACTCCAAATGCTTTCTTGTGATATTAGTGTTTCTGTGTATATAGGACAGCACCAGTAATTGCATACAGTGTGACGTAAGGCAAAAGTAAACACACCCAAAGTTGGCAGAGGTACTCACTGCTAGTGCTGTAAACTGGAGGTGCAGGGACTTCTAGAGATCAAATTATAAACCGATTCAAAGTAGACAAAATTTTATATAGTATGTTTTACTTTTATGGGGTTTTTTTCTTTCTTTTCTTTAGTCTTGTCTTGATTTCATGTATACTCAAACACTGCAGAATTTTCTTGGATTTTTTTCAGTATTCTACTAGTACATTCGTTTTTTTTTTAATGTTTAGAGTAAGTGAGACCGGGTATATTTTTGCTAGTGATGCATCTGATCAAATTATTTGTACTTTATGGGCATTGTAGCAAAGCAAATTGTACCTGATGAATATTTGTTATTCTAAAGTGATTCTTATAGCTTACACCAAAGTATTCCTGCAGCATGTAGCTTTAGTGACCTGAAACCTGAATGTATGATATATAGGAAGAGTAGGCATGCCTTCTCTTTCTCTTAGACCCCTTTAACTCCACACCGCCCATAGCGTCGGCGGTAAAACTGTGCTATTTTTAGCAGCGTTTTACCGCTTGATTTGCGGCGCATTTCGGCCGCTAGCAGGGCGCTTTAACCCTCCGCTAGCGGCCGAGAAAGGGTTAAAACCGCCAGCAATACGCTGCAATAGCGGCGTTTTGCCGGCAGTGTTACAGCGCTGTCCCATTGATTTTAATGCGTAGCAACGGTGGAGGAGTGGTAAACACACCACTCCTTCAATGCTCCAAAGAAGCTGCTGGCTGGACTTTTCCCTTACGTCCTGCCAGCGCACTGCTGTAGTGTGAAAGCCCTCGGGGCTTTCACACTATAGACAATGGTGCAGCTTTTTTAGGGCGGATGCAGGCGCTATGTCTAAAGCTATAGCGCCTGCAAAATGCCCTGGTGTGAAAGGGGTCTTGGTGCCATAATGACCTGTCACTAGGGATGGGTGGACTTTCAGAAGGTAATATGTATGAAGGGTGTTGGGCTACGGAGGAGTTTTTCTGCATGTATACTTTTGCCCCATCTGGTTAGCATAAAAAAATATATTAGGTACAGCTGTATTTTAAAGTTTGAGCATCGAAGATATTTTGACTTGCTTGCATTGCTTCCCCATCTTTATATAGTGTTAAACTTTCATTTTTAATGCTTTGTGTTATTTCATGTCTAACAGGGGTGTGTTGAACAACAGTTTGACTCCTCCAATGGGGGAGTATCTGTCTCAAAGAATGGAACCTTTGCTGAAGAGTTTGCACATAACATTCGCACAATATTTTCTAATGTGGAAGTTAAACTAGGTGAGTCCAGTTTTCCTGTTCAGTTTCAGAGATGTACAATCTTTTACGGTGTGACCTGTGATGTCAGCTATTTTCCTTATCCATTACTCTGCAGGAGAAGCCTCTGAAATTGATCAGCGGGAGCGATATGTGGGGCTCTGTGGCCTTTTTGTACTTCACTTTCATATATTTCGGAGCGTAGACAAAAAGCTTTACAAGTCTCTCCTGGATGTGTGTAAGAAGGTACAGTGTCATGTTGCAAAAAGCACTGAAAATATCCTTAAAGAACTGTATATTAAAATCCAAGAGCAAAAATGTAGTGTGATTCTATATCAGTCCTTAGATGCGGTGGCTGCATTCGTTTTCTTTTCAGGCACAGTGCATCATTACTAGATGTCTATTATGTCTATGATGAGCTGGTGTCCTTGTATCTATCTGTGCTGACATAAACAAGGTGCCACACACTTGCACAAATTTCACATTGGAAGCAGTGACTTTGTCCGTGCAGCTGCTGCATCCCAATTGACAGCTATGGGACGGCCTAATGGGGATTCACAGAACACCTGTGCATCACTAGGAGGGTAAAACTTGCCCTCACCTGGAACATGGAGTCATACACCCTATATGAATGAGGCCTAATGCAGCTACCTCATCTAAGACCTGATCAGTTGCAATATATTACATTTTTTGTACTTTTTTTTTTTTTTTTTTTTTTGTCATCAAATAAGTGCGAGATGCTGATATAGTATACTGACAAACAGAAAAAAATTAAAATTATATATATATATATATATATATATATATATATATATATATATATATATATATATATATATATATATATATATACACAGCATATTACACCTGAAACTATCTATTAATATTTCCTTGTTAGAGAAAAATATGGTCACACCATTCATTTGGCTTAAAGCGGAGGTTCATACAAAAATTGAACCTCTGCTTTTCGGAACCCTTCCCCCCCTCCGGTGTCACATTTGACACCTTTCAGGGATAGGGGGTGCAGATACCTGTCTGAAACAGGTATTTTCATCCACTCCCGGGCATAGACTCCCACGGGATAGACCCCTTTCACACTGAGGCACTTTACAGGCGCTACAACACTAACAATAGCGCCTGCATAGCACCTGTAAAGCGCCGCTCCTGTCTCTCGGGCTTTCACACTGGAGCGGTGTGCTTGCAGGATGTTAAAAAAAAACTCCTGCAAGCAGCATCTTTAAAGCGCTGAAGGAGCGATGTATAACACCGCTCCTGCCCATTGAAATCAATGGGACAGTGTGACTATACCGCCGGCATAGCGATACAGCAGCGCTTTGCAGTGGTTTTAACCCTAAAAGCGCCCCGCTAGCGGCCGAATAGCACCGCAAAATTGACGGTAAAGTGACACTAAAAATAGCGCCGCTTTACCACAGACACATTCACCGCCCCAGTGTGAAAGGGGCCTAAAAGTAATAAGCTACCTTGATGTAGCCCGCCATTATCCAGACCTAAAACTTTAGTGAATGAAAGCGAAGATGCTGAGTTATACTGAATGTCATTAAAAGGACATTCATGTAGATTTATTAGATATCTAAGCCCTATTATTAGCCCCATTTGTCCTCCAGAATGTTATTTGTCATAGAAAAATTGTATCCGTTCTATTGCACTCTGCTAGCTTCAGAGCCCAAAAGCTGGCAGAACACATTTGTAAAGCACATTGCTCTGCTTTATAAATGTTTTTTTTTTTTTTGGTCATAGCAGATCATAATGTGGCTTTTTAAATGAGCCCTTCTATTTTCTAAGCATTAGCTTTGCAAGAACTCTTCTTTGGATTTTGTACACTGTGTAGTTGTAGTACAGTGGGGAAAATAATTGTTTGATCCCCTGCAGATTTTGTAAGTTTTCCCACTTACAAAGAAATGAAGGGTCTATAATTTTTATCAATGGTGTATTTTAAATGATAGCGACAGAATATAAACCAAAAACCCAGAAAAAACACATAAAACAAATGCTATTAACTAAGTTGCAGTTCAGTGGGTAAAATAAATATTTGATCCCCAAACATGACTTAGTACTTGGTGAAGAAACCCTTGTTGGCAAGCACAGAGGTAAGACGTTTCTTATCGTTGGTGAGCAGGTTTGCACACATCTCAGGAGGGTTTTTGGTCCACTCTTCTATACAGATCTTCTCTAAGTTTCATGGCTGTCTCTTGACAACTCAAAGTTTCAGCTCCCTCCCTAAATTTTCTATAGGATTAAGGTCTGGTGACTGACTAGGCCACTCCATGACCTTAATGTGCTTCTTCTTGAGCCACTCCTTTGTTGCCTTGGGGGTATGTTTTGGCTCATTGTCATGCTGGAAAACCTATCCACGACCCATCTTCAGTGTTCTGGTTGAGGGAAGAAGGTTCTCATCCAGGATTTTGCAATGCATACTCAATGCGGCAAAATCAGCCTGTACCTTTAGCAGAGAAACAGCCCTAAAGCATAGTCCCCTTCCTTCTTGAGGAGGAGACTCGCTTGGAGTAAGAAAAATACAGTCAAGCATGGAGGCCGAAACATTATGCTTGGGGGCTGTTTCTCTGCTAACAGTACAGGCTGACTTTGCCACATTGAGGGGCCAATGGACAGGGCCATGTATTGTAAAATCTTGGATGAGAACCTTCTTCCCTCAGCCAGTACACTGAAGATGGATGGATCATGGATGTGTCTTCCACCAAGACAATAACCAAAAATATACCACCAAGGCAACAAAGGAGTGGCTCAAGAAGAAGCATATTAAATCCATGGAGTGGCCTAGACTTTAGTCCTACATAAAATGTATGGAGGGAGCTGAAACTTTGAGCTGCCAAGCAACAGTCAAGAAACCTTAAGGATTTAGAGAAGATCTGTAAAGAGTGGACCAAAATCTCTCCTGAAATGTGTGCAAAACTGGTCACTAACTACAAGAAACGTCTTGCCTCCTAAGCTTGCCAAGAAGGGATTCTCCACCAAGCACTAAGTCATGTTTTGCTTGGGAATCGACTCCAATTTATACCATTTGTATCATGCCTTTTTCTAGATTTTTGGTTGATATTCTGTCTCTATCATTTAAACTACACCTATGATAACAATTATAGACCCTTCATTTCTTTGTAAGGGGATAAACTTACAAAATCTGCAGGGGATCAAATAATTATTTTCCCCACTGTAACTATGTTTCTTGCATACACAAATAGAGTAGTTACTTTACCTTTCTGCTAGTAACCCCTAGATCTACTTGCTAGACAGGTTATTGTGCAGTACTGTTATACTGTTCAGTTACATTTTTTTTCTGTAAGTTTTTTTGGCAAGAAAAACATAGAAAATGATGACATAAATGTAAGACAATACAGTGAGCACAAACCATGCAGAAATGTGAGCAGGCTTGCACCATACTGCGTAAGAATATTCATAACAAATTAACAAATAACATCAAAATTAATTCATACTTATTTCAGAGATCCAGTACTTCTATCTTGTGAATAGTTTAATTTAAAACTGATTTCAGGAAATTATTTGCAGAATTCTCTTCTCTACAGCTGTTCGAAGTCCATAATTTACACAGGATTATCTCAGCTCTGAAAAGCAGGGGGTGGAGAGATGAAGTTACATCAGTGAGGAGAGCTCTGAGAGCTGATTGGGGGGAAGGGACACCCCCTGCACACCGGAACAGAGCTAAGGCTGTCAGTCAGCTGGAGGTCCCTCTGTCCCCATTTTCTCTTGGGGTCAGGAAAACTTGTCAGAAGTGCTTATAGCAGAGGAAGGAGGCAGCGGAAAGAAATTACACTTGGTGTTTAGGATTGAGGCAAACGCACACTATAGAGAGATTTGCTTTGTTTATTTTTCATGTCTGAGGTTTACAACCACTGTAATATAATATCTGAGGTTTTACTATGTACATGTTTCAGTATAAAGTGGAATTTTTATCTGTATTGTAGGTCCCGGCTATCACTCTAACAGCCAACATTATTTGGTATGCTGATAGTTTTCTAATCCAGAAGGTACCGGCTGCAGCCAAACTGATGGACCGGAAGAGCCTACTTGCTATTAAGGCTCAGAGAGAAACTTTTCTACAGACTAAGGCCCAGTCACTTACCAAGTAGGTCCATTAAAACCTGCAAGCCACTTCAAATATATGTGGTATCATTGTAATCATAAAGATTGATTGATTGTATTTGAGGGTAACTATAATTCTTTTAATAGTTGAAGGTTGTGTTATTCAAATTTGCTCAGCTTCCGTTTTAATTAGCCACATTTGTCTTCAATTTTACATTGTTTTAGGTGAAGCTGAGTAAGATAAAGCCATTTACTATCTGATTAGTTAGCTAGACATTTTCCGTTTTATGCTGACCATACATGGTTTGAATTTAGGCCAGTTCCTGATGAACTGGCTGCAGTTTGAGCCATGGGTGGCCTTTTGCCACCACCCAGCTCCACAAACATTTGTCTGAAAATTGGAAGACCTTGGTGGAAAATTCCTGCCCAAACTGTCGCTGCATTCAATCAGATGCAGTCACAGTTTGGGTTTTCTGAAAAATCGCATCATAAATACATTATCCAGCAGGGGAAATTCCTCTCTCCACGCTTTTCAGCATGGATGTGGGACTCTATTGAAATCTTTACCTTTTATGGCTAGCTTTTACAGATCCTGTTAGTTGGATAAGAAGATAAAACACACACACATGGGGTCTCCATCAGTTTGTGTTCATGCTCAGAAACACTACACCATTCCAGTTAGTTAAAGCGGTTGTAATCCCTCACATATACTCAGTGAAGGGACTATCCTCAGGTGCAGGGCCGCCATCAGAAATTTTTGGGCCCCTTACGTGGCTTTAGGCCTGGTCCCACCTAGCCATCCCACCGAATCAACAGACCTGGCTACCTCACCTGTACGCATTCCTGTATATATGCCAGCTCCCCCACCAAACCTGTATATATGTCAGCCCCCCCCCAGCTGTATATACATCAGCCCCTCCCATGTATGTGTGTGTTTATATATAATTTCAGCGCTACACATACACAAATGCACGCACGCACAAGTCTCTGGCCCCTCCCTGTACACAAACAGCCCCTACCTGTAAAAAATCTTCCTCCTAGTCCCAGCTCGTTTTCACAAAGCTGACATGTTGATGACACAGGGGAGCACAATACAGGCAGCTCATATGAGGGATGCATATGCAAATAGTAGACAGTAGGGGTGTGGCTTCGGCCTAGCCCTGGAGCGGCAGCCATCTTGGTACACCCGGCGGCCGTTTACAATGTGACTGCTCCGTCAAATGACAGAGGAATCACTTGTAAACAAACCGGCGTCATGTCATGATGCCAGTTCCTCTCTGCCCTCTGTGTATTGATCTGTACAGTCGAGGGGAGAAATCGGCTGGAAGCAGCACTGTGGGCTGGATCTATAGTGCCCACAGCGCTGCTCTGTGACCGTTGCAGTCACATCCATCCATGCTCGGCCATCCCTCCATACTCTGCCATACCCTGCCAATACCCTGCAATACTCTGCCAGTACTCTGCCATACTCTGCCATACTCTGCCATACCCTGCCATACTCTGCCAATACCCTGCCAATACTCTGCCATACCCAGCCATACTCTGCCATACCCGGTGATACCCAGCCATACTCTGCCATACCCGGTGATACCCAGCCATACTCTGCCATACCCGGTGATACAAAGCCATACTCTGCCATACCCGGTGATACCCAGCCATACTCTGCCATACCCGGTGATACCCAGCCATACTCTGCCATACCCGGTGATACCCAGCCATACTCTGCCATACCCGGTGATACCCAGCCATACTCGGTGATACCCAGCCATACTCTGCCATACTCGTGATACCCAGCCATACTCTGCCATACTCGGTGATACTCTGCCATACTCTGCCATACTCGGTGATACTCTGCCATACTCGGTGATACTCTGCCTTACTCTGCCTTACTCTGCCTTACTCTGCCTTACTCTGCCTTACTCTGCCTTACTCTGCCTTACTCTGCCTTACTCTGCCTTATTTTGCCTTACTCTGCCATACTCTGCCATACTCTGCGATACCCAGCCATACTCTGCCATACTCTGCGATACCCAGCCATACTCTGCCATACTCGGTGATACTTTGCCATACTCTGTGATACTTTGCCATACTCTGTGATACTTTGCCATACTCGGTGATACTTTGCCATACTCGGTGATACTTTGCCATACTCGGTGATACTTTGCCATACTCGGTGATACCCTGCCATACTCGGTGATACCCTGCCATACTCGGTGATACCCTGCCATACTCGGTGATACCCTGCCATACTCGGTGATACCCTGCCATACTCGGTGATACCCTGCCATACTCGGTGATACCCTGCCATACTCGGTGATACCCTGCCATACTCGGTGATACCCTGCCATACTCGGTGATACCCTGCCATACTCGGTGATACCCTGCCATACTCGGTGATACCCTGCCATACTCGGTGATACCCTGCCATACTCGGTGATACCCTGCCATACTCGGTGATACCCTGCCATACTCGGTGATACCCTGCCATACTCGGTGATACCCTGCCATACTCGGTGATACCCTGCCATACTCGGTGATACCCTGCCATACTCGGTGATACCCTGCCATACTCGGTGATACCCTGCCATACTCGGTGATACCCTGCCATACTCGGTGATACCCTGCCATACTCGGTGATACCCTGCCATACTCGGTGATACCCTGCCATACTCGGTGATACCCCGCCATACTCTGCAATACCCAGCCGTACCCGACCATGCTCAGCCATGCTCAGCCGTACCCAGCCATGCTCAGCCGTACCCAGCCATACTTGGCCAATATTACAGTGGGGGAGATGATGTGGATATTACAGTGGGGACTATATGGTGGTTGAATTTTCACAGGTTTTTGCAAATTCAATTATTTCTGGATCTGAAAAATGATCCGATCCGTGGCTCTGATCCAAGGAGCGATCCGATCCGTGAGTTTTTTGATCCGTTGCACCCCTAGTAGCCAGAGGTGACAGTAAAGAGCTCGATGTCTGAGCTCAATGACACAGAGACCAGCAGAAGCTGCGAGATTGTTTCTATACTGCACAACCGCCCTTCACCCACCCTGCCTTCTTCTGGCCCGGGTGCCCCTTACAGTTGTATCGGCTGTACCCCCCTAATGGTGGACTTGCTCAGGTGATACACAGAAATTAAACAAAACATCCTACATAAGTTGTATCTGTCTATCTGCAGCCCTTTCTTCTCTACATCCGTTCAAAGTGCTGAATTTATAAGCTTGTCTGAGTTCATAAAAAAAAAAAAAGGGGGAGGGGGCTAAAATTACACTCTGCAGAGTTCAGTGTGGAGACCACTGACAGCTGATTGAAGGGAAGGCACACCCCCTTCACAGCACATAGAAACAGAGCTCGGGCTGTCAATCTGTTGGAGATCCCTTCCCTGTCACCATTTTTCTCTTTGTGTCAGGAGAAATGAGTGACTCGTGCCGATAGCAGAGGAACAATGCAGCAGACAGAATTGACACACTATAGAGGGGTATGCTTTGTTCATATTTCATGTCTGAGCTTTACAACCACATTAAATCAGCCTATAAAACGTGACATCTAACATCATTTCTCTATCAGTCATAAAAGTTAAAATAGATTAACTTGTTTTACACTATTATGATTGTGAGGCAGTTGACAGACATTTTATATTGCTGGGTGTGTGTTTAACATTAGTCCGTTTTTAAAGCGGAGCTAAACTTACCTTTTCTTCAACGGTCCCCATCACTCGCTGGTATCATCGGCCTCTGCTGGTTTTTGGCCGCCTTCCTTAGCCAGTGCGGCATGATTACACGCCTGTGCATGCACAGGAGTCTGTCATCCCGGCACACGGGTACTGTGCCAGTGATGTAAGCAAAGCTTCCCATGCGCAGTTCAGTTTACTTGCCAGGGAAGACAGCGAGCAGGTAGGTGAATTTTATTGTAGAAGAAACATTGCATGTCTCTTCTGCAGTAAAGTGCCTGCCTGCTTGTATTTTGTGACTTTAGTTCCACTTTAAGTCTCCATGTAGATTCTAGTTTATTAAATAATAAAATCTGTCTAACCACTTCCTGTTTGGTGTATGTTTATAAACATCCTCGGACGGGAAGGGTGATATCTTGGTCATCACTGCAGAAATTATCGAAATATCATCTTTTAAGTGCCAGTGATTCCCTACAAAGTAAAAGTAATCCTAGCGGCTAACGAACCGCTGTATTATACAGGCTGTCTTTACTGAGCTCTCTCCTGCAATTGGGGAGCCTGGTTAGGATGCGACCGGTGGCATCCAGATCTGGGCACACAGTGAGAGGAACAGATGTTGTGCCTCCCACTGTGTGACGTCAGAACGCCCAGTAAAGTGGCTGGTCAGACCAACCCTGTGTCTGATTGGCTGCATTAGAGGCCAGAGGAGAGATGTGGGGTCTGATAGACCCCACATCTCTTCATAAAGAGGACCTGTCACAGCCCATTCTTTTACAAGGGAAGTTGTTCATTCGTTGTAATAGCTGTAAAGTTGAACAAAAAACAAAATAAAGGTACTGTCTTAGAAAACCCACTTTAAATAAAAAATAAAATAAAACAAAATACACACTCCTGTTACCTTGTGCTCACCTGTAAATGCACACCTAGGTCCTGCATGCATATATAAAATCCGATCGCACCACACATGTGAGGTATTGCTGTGATCGTCTGAGTGAGAGCGTTCATTTTAGTACCTGACCTCCTGTGTAACTCTAAAATGGTAACCTGTAAAGGCTTTTAAAATGTCTATGGATAGTTTTAGGTGCTGTAATTTTGGCACTGTTCCACAGACAGACGCCATTTTAAAGCATGACATGTTTGGCATTTATTTACTCAGTGCAACATCATCTTTTATATTTTACCAAACAATTGGGTGTTCTATTTTGTGTTTGTGCATTAAAAATCAATAACATGTTTTAAAAAAAAAAATGTTTGAAAAACCGCTCTGCAAATATCGTGTACATAAAAACATGTTTCAAATGATAAGCTGTTACAATCACAAACTATTAAACTTTGCCTTGCAAATGAATTGGCTACAAATTTACACTTCAGGACATGATACAGTGAACAGATGTGTCTGCCCATCCCTTTACTGTATCGTGATGATTGACAGAGGCCTTTGTCATATGCTGAAGATAAGGAGTGGCCGCACTCATAGATCTTATTTAGGTATTTTGTATTTATTTTTACATTTTTCACTTGTGTTTGCCATCTGAAACATTTGGGTGTGTTATAAGTGTACCCGAGTTCACTTTAAAGTATGTAAATGTACATGTCTAGGAAGGAACACATGTAAAACAAAACCTAAACTTGTTAATATGCTCACAACAATGTCAGTCCCCCAAGTTGTGTATGGCCCTCCTGCATTTTACTGTTGGTCCCATACTGTAACTAAAAGCTTCAGTGGCCAGTAGTTTGGGATGGAGCCAAATCGGAGGTTTCCATTTGGAGATTTTAAGCTATATGGGCTTCAGGGCTTTTTAGTGCTGTACAAGGTATATGGTAATATGTGCAGGCCTCCTTTACTTTGCTGCCCAAACCATTTAGAAACTTTAACCACTTCAGCCCCAGAAGGATTTACCCTCTTCCTGACCAAGACTTATTTTCAAAAAAATTGCAATAAGCGTATATTGATTGGTTTGCGCAAAAGTTATAGTGTCTACAAAATAGGGGATAGATTTATGGCATTTTTATTATTATTATTTTTTTTTTACTAGTAATGGCAGCCATCTGTGGGCAATCAAGGGGTTAAATGTGTTCCCTCACTGTGTGTTCTAACTGTGGGGGGATGGGACTGACTTGAGGAGGAGCCCAATCGTTGTTCCTATATACTAGGAACACACGATCTGTCTCCTCTCCCCTGACAGGATGTGGATTTGTGCGTTTACACACACACACACACACACACATACCCGTTCTTGCTCAGTCAGGAGTGATCGCGGTTGCCCGCACACTGGCTCTTTAGGGACGCGTTGGGTGCATGCCCCCTATACTCCTTAAAGCGCCCGCCATATAGCTATGGCGCAGGAATAGACGTTTACTTTACAGTGTTACTAATCTCACAGCAGTAAAATCAGTCTGTATATGCAGTAAAGCATTGGTCATTGACCCTGTCCTCAGGGCTCACTAACAGGCCAGGTTTTATGTATTACCATGGGGAGATGCATAGAATACTGCAATCACTGAGCACCAAATGATATCACCTGTGATGTATTTCAGTTATCTTACAAACCTGGCCTGTTAGTGGGCCCTGAGGACAGGGTTGATGACCACTGCAGTAAAGCATGCTTGTTATACTCTGTGGAGGGGTTAATCCTCTGCATTGTGTACAAAGGCTGTGTGATCCTGTGTCTGATCCTCCTCCTTTAACTGACTCCAACTCGTCTAGTGAAAGAACAGAGCATTAGGAGTCAGGCTGCACATGCTCAGTTTGGTGTGTATTGCTAGAGAGTTTTTCTTTTTTCTTGGGAGGATGCATGTGATCAGCACAGGGCCAATCAGCACTGTCCAGACAGGATCAGGGGGGAAAGAAAACTCCACCTACAAGCTTTACTAGGAACTGATACAAGTCACAAGACTGCTATATACGGCTGATGAGAAAAGGTATTTAGCAGTTTATATTTACTAAAATAATTGCATTTCCACATTCTGTGTACTGTGGGAGACCATATATAGTGAATGCCGGGTGCTGGGTTTGGTAGCACTTTAAGTAGCGCTTAGCTGAGTACTTTTATCATTTCTGCCATGTCTTGTGGCGTCAAAAATTCTAAGAATTCTAAGCAGTATTATGTGGTCTTCGTGTATAAAAATTGTAGAAAAGAAAAAGTGGTTTATTTTCAACAGTATGCAGTCAAGTGTGTGCTTTTAATTTTCTGCACTGGAAACATTTTTGTAAATAAGTCCGATGTTTCTTTCTTATACCTTTTCACTGGTTTCCTTGTCCTCTAGAGATGTCCAGTCGTACTATGTGTTTGTAACCTCTTGGATGATGAAAATGGAATCTATTTTGTCAAAAGAACAGAAAGCAGAAAAATTTGCAGAAGACCTGACCAGCAGATGTAATGTATTTGTACAGGTATGGTTTTTAGGGTCAGAATGTGTACTTTGTAGATAGTTTGATGAAAATGTCCATATGAATATTCTTTCTCAGAAATTTTCTGATGCAAAGACTCATTTTTAATGTTGGTACTAAATGAGAAAGACGCATCATTTTATTTGTATGTTTTTTGCCTACGCGTAAAGAAAATCTTAATGCCTTAAGCCCAATTTTGCAACTTTGACATGTGTTAGTTAAACCGTAGAAATCACAACTACTTTGTGTATTCAGGTGGATTATAACTTGTTTTTCCAGGACAAATTGGGCTGTCATTTGGTGTTAAATGGTAATGGACATCTCCTGATTTTTTTTTTTATTTGTTATTATCAAAGGAAAACTGTCCCAAATTAGTAAAAAAACAACAACATTTTTTTAGCTGTAAATTTAATGCTACTACCATAACCTACTACCACAGAACAACCCAAAATGAATTCTCCTGCTCCTGACAATCGCAGTGATAACACATATAACACATATGTTTTTTTTTTTTTTTTATCCTACCTAAAACACACCGACACTAACGGACACTGATGCTAGTTAAAAAAAAAAAAAAATCCTGTCCAAAAAAAAAATACTGACCCTGACATTGACCCAAACACTAACCATGGAATTGACCTAGATCAAACCTTGACCTAGGTATATATTTTTATGTATATTTTTAAAATTAATATTATTTATTTTTCTACATGCACTTTTTTCTACTAGGACAGAGAAGGATATAATGCATCTTTCTCGTCCATTCACAGAGACAGAAAACGCAGGGGTGGGCTTCACAGCGACTGATCACTGTGTTAGCCAATCAGAGGCTATGACATTGATCAGATGACTCAGAATCGAACGTTCTAATTATCAGAACCCTGTGCTCTCAGTGAGACTCCAGTCACTGTGCTGGAAATGCGTTGTGCACCGCGCTCTAAGAACAAAGGCAGGTACGCAAATATTTGGCCTCCTAGCAAAAAGCCCAGTGCAGTGGGGCTGCATATTTGTGTTAGGTCAGCGCCAAGGGGTTAAAGGTTATTTTTTTTAGGAATTACCCATATTTATCCACAACCGCCCCCCTTCTAGATCATATGCAAACATTTTTTTATCCTACCTTGTTACATTTTGCTTTTATGTACAAACAAATGTAAACCGACATTTCTAACATGGGACTGTTAGGATAACTGAGCAAGAGTTTGCAGCCAGAGTAGTTGACCGTTGGTTGGGAGGCAATATGTTGCCTCCTCATAGCATCTTTTAACCCGGAATAGCCCGAAATGTCCATGTGACATCATCACCAGCCTTCTAAAATCCTTTGCTGGGGCAGCTGCTGAAATTTTGATGTAGGCGCACACCCTTAGAACTACATTTTCCTTGAGCCCTTTCCCTATACATGGTGTGTGGGCAGGCTGTTGGCAATCAAGGCATTAGCATTACTTTGCTGGGAAAGACATGAATGTATGCATATAGGGGAAGGGGGGGGGGGTGCTGTAGTTCAGGCAGGGCTGACAATTCTGGTTGGAATGTCAGAGCAGCAGAGGCATCGTGTTAGCCCGAAGCAGATTTCTAGCGCATCAACTGTGTTTTTTTATTTTTTTTGCCCTGACCTACGCTTTAAGGGTAGTTTTTACATTGTTTAAGAATTTGTGGAGAATGATGATATTCTGGTCTTAACCACATGGGTGGCCAGGGGGCAGTAAAAATAATAAGCAGGTGAGCTGCAGTTTTTTTCTAAAAAAGAACATGCAGCCGCTCAGAGCTGTACACATGCTGTGGCCACAATGCTTTACTTCATAGCCCCTGCAAAAATGATACCCCCTGTCGGGGTTCGCCAAACGTGACCTATTCATGTCATAGGGCCACGCTGCACTGCAGCCATGTGTAATGCATGTGAGGAGGCAACATATTGCCCCCCCCAGTTGTCTGGCATCTGCTGCCGTGCATGTGGATGAGCTCTTGCGCTGCAATTCTTGTTCAATTGTTATAGCAGTAATCCAATGTTGGATATGTCTGGGTCTGGGTGAAACACTTAATTGACAAGATTTAACCTTAATCTTTTTTTTTTTTCAGGGATTTCTTTATGCTTGTGGCCTTAGCAACATCATTAAAACAACCATGAATCTGTACATGTCTATGCAGAAGCCAATGACCAAAACATCTTTGAAAGCATTGTGCAGGCTTGTGGAGCTTCTCAAGGTACTGTTTGAATTAGTATGAAATAAAACATACCTGGACAGCAGTGGGTGGCTTAGTGTTTATTCTAAATAGTGATGAGTGTATTGATGTACTTATCGGGTGGATTTGGCGAATCTGATGACATTTCATCCAGATCATGGTTCTCCAGTTCTCTTTATTATGAGCATGTACTTACTGTGGCCTGGATCCATCAGTTGCTTATTTCAGTTGTCACTTTCTCCATATCAGTTTCAGAAGCTCTTTTCAATCTATTTGTACGCTTGACCAGGGTAGATCTAACATGTAGCTAAAAGGCATCCCAAACAGTGTGTAGCGGAGCTGTCCCCTCATTGTCTAGGAAGTAGTGCCCTCAGTCCATCAGAATGTCATCTTCAGGGAATAGTGTGAGCCAGAAGGGGTTTAACCTCCACATGGCTGGGGTACGGTTTTGCGGCAATGCTAACGTGGCCCAACAGGGATTGTGGTCCGAGAGTGACCTCGGAGAGAAGCCTCCATCCTGTAATCTAGGTTGCAGTGAGCTGGAGATAAGGATTACGTCTATCCTAGACCTAGATTGATACGTAGAGGAGAAACATGAAAAGGCCTGGGCATCAGGATGCACAGATCTCCATGTATCAACAAGGTTTAAGCTAGTAATTAGTTTTGCAAATCTGGTAGACTGGGTTGGGGTTTGTACTGGTGTGCTTTGTGTATCGTTTATCCAGGCTAGGGTTAAGGGTCATGTTGAAGTCGCCTAACCAGACAGCCGGAGCTGTAGGGTGCAATGGCAAAAAACTAAAGCCATCAGACAAGTGCAGAATTGAAAGGTGAAGGGACATAAAATCCCAATATTTAAAATTGGTTCCCCATATATAGCTGCATGCAGAAAAACATGTCTGCCCAGTGGGTCAACCTCAGAACCCCGGAGCTCAAAATGAGTGGATTTAGCTATAAGTACAAAAACACCTCTGGAATGAGTGGTATGGGCAGAATGGTATGCCCAGCCTATCCAAGGGCATTAAAGCACCAACTGTAAACGACCTTCTATATGGGTTTCTACCAGGACTATTATGTCAGCTCGCTGTTTTTTAAAGTGGATGTAAACCCACTCTCATCCTTTCTAAACTACTGCCATAGTGGTTATCTCTAAGGATATACATGCCTCCTGCATGTATCCTTACCTGTCAAATATCTCCCCTCTGTCTGTTATGAGACCCGGAAAAGGGAAGATTCTGTGGGTGGGTCTGTTGTCTGGAGCTCGGTAGGTGGAGTTGTGATGTCAGTAGACTCCCCGCCCACTTCTACACTCCCCTTGGCCAGGCATCAATATTTCTTACACTGAATTTCTGCTGGTCTTGTGGATTATGCCCAATGATCACTAACATCCAGTCAAAACCCAGGAAAGGAGAAGGGGATCTTAGGTACACAGAATGCCTCTCTCACATTCATGCATGAGATATGTAAATCGCCTTTCACTCACAGCAAGGGCATCTGTTTCTCTGTCTGACTGACTGTTTTTATCTCACTGGAAAAAACAGGCAAGACTGGTCACAGATGACATGAAATCCTATACTGTACAAGGTTTAAGCCTTAATAAAAAATAAAAAAAAAGACCAACCTCTTAAATTTATTGTTCATGCCTCGAACATTCCAGGTTAGGAGTTTCAGGGAGGCCATAGATCAAACAGAAAGGAATTGTGAGGCTCCAGGGTTCTTGGTGCCCACGGCATATATATATTAGTATGAAGAGTGCAGAAAAATTCTCAGCAGTAACCCATATGATTTACTGTACCATATATCTCAGATCTGTACGTAGTGTAATAACATGTCTTTAACCAACTTAAATTATAAACCCCCGTCCTTCACTGTGTCAAACGTGTGCGGGCATCATACCCAAACTGCCCACATGTGGCGAACATTGTTCAACTTGTGAAGCAAACATAAAGTAGCCACTGTATGCATGTGACAAAAATAAGTACCCGTGAGTATAGTCTGGCTGTGGAGAAAAAGGATATAGAGTAGAGCATGCCTGTTTGTATGTTCCAGCACAGGTCACATAAAAAGTCAGGTAGGGCAAAACTTCGCTGTTTTTTAAGGAAACACAACATAGGACAAATCTCACTTGGTGGGGTGGGTGTCATGGTGAGTTGTTTGTCTGCTTCCATCGGAAATAACTGTATACTGAACTAGTACCATAGAAAGGGGTGAAGAAAATGGTCTGTCACTGGGATGGCTGGATGATTCCAGGTTCATCTGTGATCAATGCTGAATAGCGTGGATGCTTGCAATTGTTGGGCAACAGCGGATGAGTATAGAAGACACTTAGCTGTGTGTTTCCCTGTGTTCAAGCCAAGAGATGGCTGCATCCGGATCTTCAAAAAAGTGCACTCTGTCATCACCCTCCACCCTGAGACGAGCAGGAAAAAGCATTGCATACTTGATATGTTTAATATGGAGGCACCGTTTCATTTCTGTGAAACCTTTTGTCCGCGCTGCACCTCCTTTGAAAAATCTGGGTACACAGCTATCATCTTATTGCCATAGGGGATATCCCTTCTCTCTGCTGAGGGGCAGTATGGTGTCGATTTCCCTATAATTAAGGAATTTTGCAATAAACGTGCGAGACGGGGTGGTCTCCCAGACATGCGGTGGGCCCATTCAACAACGAATGTGGGGGAAAAAGCCTCCTTACCATACATATTACACAGCAGTTGCTCCAGAAATGGTGGGGGGGTCGTCTGTATCTCAGATTAATCTGTAATCACAGAAATGAAACGGTGCCTCCTTATTAAACACATTTCACAGAAATGAAACGGTGCCAATTTCGCAGAGATGAAACGGTGCCTCCGTATTAAACATATCAAGTATGCAATGCTTTTTTCCTGCTCGTATCAGGGTGGAGGGTGATTACAGAGTGCACTTTTTTGAAGATCCAAATGCAGCCGTCTCCTGGCTTGAACACAGGGAAAGTGTCTGTAGCAGTTGATTTACTTGCAGCTGCATGCTCTCTGAAGAATTCTAAAGCGGGGGTGGGGGTCATCCAGAGTGTTCAACCGAGTTTTTGTGTCTGTGGCCCTTTTCCCTCAGCTTCTGGAAGTCCTGTCTCACCAGGGAGAGGTCCACCTTTACTTCCTCAATCCTGGCGGTCAGGGTGGTTTGTCAGATCATTATGGCCTCTTGGCAAGCAGTGATGGCTTCAATTATTACCCTCGCAGTGTCGGCTCCTGCAGCAGTTCCCTATCCCAGAATGGCGCCGCCATCTTTCTCCAGGGGATCCTGGTCTGTCCGGCGGTATTTGTCAAGTTTAGCCGCCGCTTCCGTGTTTATTTATGCTCTGACGTTATTGTGGGAGGCAACAGGTGATCAGGCAACAGAAAACGGGCAAATTGTGGGTGTCAGAGTCCAAGGATGTGGTAATTGGGATACTGTGCTGGCGGAGCTCAGATCACCAGCATCCTACTGCATGCCGCTCCAGGCCACACTCCCCAACTTTAGTGTATTTTTACTGAAATCATGTGCTTGATAAATTGTTGAGCTAATGTCTTGTGACAAAAAATTGTACTTGCCACTATATTTTTCCAGGGTGTCTGCTTTTAGAAAATATGTACTGTTTTGAGGGTTTTAAAGGAGAAGTATAGCCACTATAAATATTGGTGTAAAAGGTGGAGTTAGCCTTTATATGGAAACATCCCATTGAATAAAAAAAAAAAAACTTGGATTAAATTCTTTTTTTTTTTTTAATGCACATACATTGAAAAATGTTATATATAATGTGTGTGTGTATATACCTTTTATTCTAATGTAGCCACATTTTTTTTTCTTACCACCAGGCAATTGAGCACACCTTCCACAGAAGGAGCATGGTTGTGGCAGATTCCGTAACGCATATCACTCAGTATTTACAACATCAAGCACTGAATGCTATTGCAGTTGCAAAGGTAACATCATTCCATAGGGATATTATGGCATCTGACAGTTGTTTTATAGTTCTGCCTATCCTGCTTCACACTTTGCAGGATGACTACAAACTGAATTTCTGTCCTTGTCAGTTGAGTTTTGTCTTTCTTAGGCAGCTCTACGAAATCAGGATATCACGATTTTCCATTTTAGATGTGGTGTATCATACACTTGGCTCTGGTTTTGAGATATGATTTGGGGAGGAGGGTGGTCAATATAGCTGGAAATAATGTGGATGATTTACTAAAGGTAAATAGTCTGTGCACTGCATGTGCAGTTGCGCTAGATCCGAGGGGAAGCTCTGAAATGACAGAAAGCTCTGCTGATTTCTATCATCCAATCATGTGTAAGAAAAAATGCTGTTTTTTTTCATTTTCCTTGCATGTTCCCCTCAGATCTAGAACAACTTACAGTGCATCGATTATTTGCCTTTAGTAAATCGACCTCAACGACTGTAATGGCAAATAACATGTTTATTCAAATTTGCATTGAACCATAAAACTATGTAGTGATTTTGTTTTGTATTTAGAAACGGGTAATTTCCGACAAGAAGTACAGTGAGCAACGATTGGACGTTCTTTCTGCACTGGTACTGGCAGAGAATACACTTAATGGACCAAGCACAAGACAACGAAGGCTTGTGGTGTCACTAGCGCTAAGCGTTGGGACACAGATGGTAAGCGCTGATAGGGTGTAAAAAAACACAGTCCTGTGTATTCCTTTCATTTTTAATATTTATATGATATTCTGCTTTATCGCATTTCATTTTTAGTCTTTGTGTGTGCAATTCAAATCTGTAGCTACAGCTATGTTTTTTTAATTGGGAATGGAGTTTTCAATATGGTACAATAGCCTGTATGATTTTTTTTTTTTTTTTTTGTTTATTAATACGCTTATTTTTTACTGTTCTGAAATATGCTTATTGTTTCAAAGTATTGATATCAGAGTCAGCATGGATTGTGTTAAAGTATTGAAGGGGAGAAACGCTGAACTGTTGCTTCTGTTGGTGGTATGCATTTTTAGTGCATTTTGCAGAATTGCACTACAGAATGTGTTCCATAGGAAACCATGTTAAATGGACTGTAGTGCAAATCTGCAAAAAGCACTAAAAATGCATAGATGTGTATCAGGCCTAAGGGTTCCATAGAACTACAGTAGATGGCGGCCTACAGATACACAAGATGTGTATGTGTTTTTGGGGTTTGTTTTGTTTTTTATAGCAATATATAACTTTTTATTGCTGTCTGTGCCCCCATTAGGGAGATTCATCCTCTTAATTAAAAGTGAAAGTAAGAAAATCCCAAATTTGAAGTTAACAGCAGAACACTAATAGAGGGGAAAGCTTCCTTTGGGAACACTAGTTATAGTAAAGCCCCATACACACTATCAGTTTTTCTGCTGAGTTTTTCCATCAGGTTTACCAAAACCATGTAGTAGAAGGGCCTGCCTGATTGCATACACATTGAAACTCCTAAGGTTTGACCTCATATTATATGGTTTTGGTAAATCTGAAGGAAAAACTCAGCAGAAAAACTGATAGTGTGTACGGGGCTTAACACTGGGTATACACCAGGATTCCCTCACTTTAGAGCAATTTCCTCTTGTTTTCTTTTTTGGCTATTGGGCAGGAAGTGAAGGAAAATCTCCCCAATGGGGGACACATGGCAAAAAAAACAAAAACTGACGGGGGTTATAACCCTCCCTGATTCTCTCCAAAATAACAAAAAATAAAGTTTTGTCTTCAGTTAAACTTTAAGGTAGTCCTTAAAGTAATATTAAAAGCTTTCTTTTTTAATTAAAATTAAAAAAAGGTTATACCTACCTCATCTTAGGCTATTCCTCCCATTGTCTGCTCCTTTTTCTTCTGAGTGCCTCTTAGCAAGCCATGTGCCATGTATGGGGGCACCAGTGCACGCACGCCCCCGAGCTGGGCTGTGTGAGTCCATAGAGACAGAACATTGGTAAGCCACACTTCTGCTCCCTCCTTACAGGAGTTTTACTGACAGCGGCAGGAGCCAATGGTTCCTGCTGATGCCTGTGTTTCCTGTGAGATGTGGAGGAGCGGTGTGGGTAAGTGTTTAAGGATGGGGGGAGAACAGTTAGTGGGGAATTTTTACCTTAATGCTGGAAATACATTAAGGTAAAAAGCATTAAGCCATTAGAATCACTTTAATCGATCGAGAGAGAAGGGTGGGGGATGAAAGAGCCACTACTCTGGTGTGTCCAAAAAATTATTTTATTTAGGTTCAACAAAAACAGCCAGTCAGTTTGGCCACTGAACTCCAGCTGGAACGGACATTATACTAGTTGGTTCAGATGTTTTCATATGTCACGTAGGCCTACATTCATTCTTTGGAGTAAGTCAACGTGACAGTCTGGGAACTAGCCTTTTCAGAAGAAGAGATCAATAATGGCAGCTTCCATATTTCTGTTACAGATTTACTTTAGGCACTTCCAGACATCATAGGGAACATAGTTTAGAACTCAAGCATTTGTTTTATATTGAAAATCTTCGCTTTGTAATTGGACTATTAGAACTTCTAATCTAATCAGGCAGTTTAACTGACTTCCGTAATATTTTACAGAAAACGTTTAAGGATGAAGAGCTTTTGCCTCTGCAGCTTGTTATGAAGAAGCTAGACCTCATAAGTGAATTACGGGAAAGGTAAAGATTATGGACCAATACTCCTGGTATGGATGGATATATGCATGGCCCAAAACCCTCTTTAGGCTCAGTTCAAACTGTAACACAAGGATAAGCATCTTTAATTTAGCCCTGTGACTGCTACTTTCAAATCTGGATTTTTATTTATTTTTTGATAATATCTGTAAGGCATATGTCAATTGGCTTTTGTTCACTAAAGAACGTAGCCCATACAAGTCTAGACAAATTCAAAAGCAGCTTAAAGAGGAACTAAAGTCAGAGATACTCGTCTTTCCAACGATCCCTGCGGCACCGGCATCTTCTCCTGAGTTTTAGGGGCTCTTCATTGGCCGGCGTGAGATGACGTCATTACTGCGCAGGAGCTAGTCATCCCACCAGACAGGATTGGGTCAGGCGCTGTAAGCTGAGCTGCGCATGAACAGTTGAACGTACATTGCAGAGGTCACTGTGATCAGGTAGGTAGGTGTAGTTTATTGCAGAAGACACTGCATGTCTCTCCTGCAATAAAAAAAACCTGCCTGCTCACTGTGAGTTAAAGCAGAACTAGTTCCGCTATAGGTAGGTCAACTGCAATTGCGGAATAGTTTGAATGATCTCATAATTGTCTAGAACTGATGCGGCATATGCATATCAAAGCCTGCCAATGCTAGTCCTAATGTTGAATGTTATTTCTTTAATTGAGCCTATTTTTTGTTAGATGAATATGGTTGATGCGCAAAGCTGAATTAAAAAAAAAACACAAAACACTTTATCCAGCTAAGATTTCCTGACATGAAGTTTGGTCATATCTTCTGGTTTTAATAAATGTTAAATTGGTTTAATGCTGTAGATGAGTTAGGTTTTGTACCATGTTTGACCATATTGTTTTAATGAACAGAGTGCGAGCTCAGTGTGACTGCTGTTTTCTGTACTGGCATCGGGCAGTTTTTCCCATCTACCTGGATGATGTGTATGAAAATGCAGTTGATGCTTCTAGGATACATGTGAGTAATATTTATCCCAGATCTGTTATATTTGTCTCATATCAAATATTATTTACTGAAGTACAATCTAGTTTTCATATGATTTCCACTAAGAGAGGTTCTTACAATTCATTTGATGCATTTTCAGTGCAACTTTCCATGTAGAGATTGTTGGACACCTCTGCTCCAGACAAAGACTTCCATGGCGTTTTCTAATGTATAAGATTTTTAGATATCTAGTTATAAAACCCTTTAAAGAGGAAGTAAACCTCCCTGTATTGTTTGTACCTATACGTAAGCCTTTAATAAGGCTTACCTATAAGAACTCTAAACATCTCCAAAACTTGCACAGTTTAGGAGATATTTACTGTATACGCTGCCAATGACGTCATCGACGCATGCGCTCTGAAGGAGTGGCGACCCATGCCATTTCTGCAGAGCCCTGTGCCGTGCATACTAGCACATTATGCCTTTACTTTGCAGGTAAAAAAACAGCGTTTACTTCTGCTTTAAAGTGGTTGTAAATAGGGTTGCACTGATACCACTTTTTTAAGACCGAGGACTTTTTTTCAAGTACTCACCGATACCAATAACAGATGACTTTTTTTACTGTCATGTGAAAGTGGCACTAATATGCAGCACTGATGAGCTGTGGACTGTGTTGATAGTTTTTTTTTATTTATTTTTTACAATTGAATTTTTTACAATTTATATATATTTTTTCACACTGCTCTCTTTTTTTGGGGGGGGGGGGGGGTGGAGGAGTGGACGATGTCAGTGTGTTTTTTATTTTATTTGTTCTTTTTACAATTTAACCTTTAAATATTTATGTTGGGGGGTGGGGTGTCCTTTGGTGAGTTACCAGGGGTCTAAACAGATCCCTGACATCTCCTCTTTGAGACAGAGAAAAGGACTGAGCACAGAGGTTCATTCCCCAGTCCCTTTCTCAGCAGCCGCCTCAGCAGACAGCGTCTCTTATATTCGTAAACGGAAGAATCGTTATGAATGGGCAGAGTCAGTGATTACTGACTCTGTTCATCCTGAAAAGGAAGGAGGAAGGAATATGGAATTTACCGGCTCTTTCCTCTGCTCTTCATCCTGAATGATCTTCAGAGGAGGACATGAAGGACACTGGGACTCGAAGAAGCAGGACAACGGGAGCCAAAGGAGGAAGCAAGGGGACAGTCGGGCGTTATCAGTGCAGCGGTGGGGGCAGTTACAAGCACCAATCTCCCCTGTATAGCTTTCAGTGAAGCAGTTGACAGACACTTCTCCTCTCCCTCTCGCATCTGTCAGCTGCTTCATTGAAAGCCACACAGGGAGATCGGTGCTTGTAATTGACCACACCGATCACCCCCGATTGTCTTCTGTGTCCTCCTCTGGCTCCCTGTGTCCTCCTACCTCCTGCTGGGAGGTATCTGATTAGGTATTTGAGCATTTGCACAAGTACAAGTATTTGTGCAAATGCTCAGTACTGGCACCGATAATAGTATTGGGATCGGTGCAACCCTAGTTGTAAACCCTTCCATATACCCAGTGAAGTGACTGGCCTCAGGTGATACACAGAGATGAAACAAATCCTCCTACATAAGTTGTACCTGTCTGAAGTCTTCTGTTCTATATATCTATTCAAAGTCCAAAATGTATAAAGCTTTTCTGAAATGTCAAAAAAATAAAAGTGGGTGGAGAGCTCTGAAGTTACACTCTGCAGTGCTCAGCAAGGGGAGCTCTGAGAGCTGATTGGAAGGAAAAGGCACCCCCCCCCCCCCCCGCATATCCCGCTATAGGAACACAGCTGAGACTGTCAATCTGCTGGATGTCCCTCCTCTGTCTCCTTTTTTTCCTCTTGGTGTAAAACGATTCATGCTGATAGGAAAGGAATATAGCAGCAGACGTAAATTACACTTGGTGCTCTTAATCGAGACAAGTACACACTATAGAGGGATATGATTTGTTCATATTTCATGTCTGAGGTTTACAACCATTTGAATTAACTTTTTTGTCAGTTACTGAAGCTGGGTAATTAACTGATCCCATATAGCAGACATCCAGATGCGTATTTTGCATAAAGTGGTTGTAAATCCTTACATATACCATTTGAAGTGGCTGGCCTCGGTTGATGCACAGAGATGAAACAAATCCACTGACATAAATTGTACCTGTTTATCTGCGACCCTCTTCTCTACAGCCTCCTAAATCACACATTTTACACAGTATTTCCAAGCTCTAGCAAGCAGGGCTGGCGATCTGGCCTCACACATTGCAGAGCAGAGATTCTATCTGCTCCAGTTTTGATATATTCCCTTCATTTTATTAATATCCTACTCTTTGATTTTCATTTCATATAGTATATGTTCAGTGCTTTGTGGAGCTGTGTCCCTGCAATGATGCATGCCAGACACTTGGAGTCCCATGAAGTGTTGCTGAAGAGTTATGAGAAGGAAATAATGGATGTTTTAAATGAGGTAAGAGGAACATATCTCAATACAGCTGTCCTGCATTGGCTTTGAACAGACTTTTTATTTTATTTTTTAATGTGGACTTAATGTGAGTAATTTACTTTTAAGTCTGCCGTTTTTTGTTTTATTGCTTCCCCCTGTCTTTATTTTTTGACACACAGCCCTCATTTTCATGAGCACTAAATCTGTTTAGCTTTTAGTCATAAAAATTGTACCATAATTCAACTTTTTTCAGTGCATCTGTTGTAATACATGAAATCTATTACTTATCACTTGGGAATTGACTTGTTTGCGTTTTTACATTGTAATTGTATAGTTAACACCAGTCCCATGATTTGACCTTTTTCTCACTTTAGCATTTATTAGACAAACTGTGTAAAGAAATAGAGAAGGATCTCCGCTTGTCAGTCCATACTCACCTGCAGCTAGATGAAAGAAATCCATTTAAAACCGGGATGAAGGACCTGGCCCATTTCTTTTCCTTGACTCCAGTTCGTTTCTTCGACAGGTTCATTGACATCAAAGGTAAAAACTATTGTAGCCCTCTGTCAGAAACATAAAACTTGGGCATCCGTTACATTGAGCAGTTTCAGGATCGTGCCATTTTTATCCGCTTGTGGCCATAGTTGGAGTTTTTAACAAAAAATCTAGTCAAGATGTAGTATTCACATTAAGGACACAACACTACTAATACAGAAGTCCAGTAGAGGATTGCTTAAATTTGTTATATGTAGAACACACCTTCCTAGAACTTTAAAAAGAAAGTTTAAAGGCCCAGCATATACCGCATGTTGGCTTCTTGCCAGTGCTAGTTTTTTGGTATGGGGCTATCGGCATCAAGAATATATGTAAGTCCTGCAGTTCACATAAAAGTCCCTACCATTAAAACATCTTATTACTAAAACATCAGATTCCTAAAGTAAGCAGTTAACAATTATTGCTTAACCATGAAACCTAAACACCACCACTTAACCACTTTAAGACCAAGCCTTTCCTGGCACTTTCTCTTTCCATGCAAAAATCTGTTTTTGTTGATGGAAAATTACTTTACACTTTAATCAATTTTACTGCACACAAACCCAATATAATACGTGGTGCATTAAAAAAAAATATATGTTTGTTAAATTTTTTTATATTTTTTTGTCACTTTTATTGCTGTCACAAGGAATATAAACATCCCTTGTGACAGCAATAGGCAGTGATGGGTACAACCCAGATCTTTCCTCTGCCTTTAAAAGCATTTGATCACTACAAGATCGGTGTGATCAGATGCTTTTGCTTTTTAAAAATGGCATTGTTTGCTTCCGGGGAAACCAGAGGAATTTAGCATTTTAGAGGAGCTAGTTTTAAAGGATTGCAATCACAAGAAATTAGTATACAATATCTGATAGGGTGCCAGAGAGGAAAAGGTTTGCCTAAAGTGTCCTTCATTTGTTTTTACTAATAACATAATCATGCAAGTAATATGTTTGATAGGCTTTTCTTCAGGACACTGCAAATGTTACTTATCGTCTGCTTAGGTAAAGTGTTAATTATTTTTGTTTCTTCTAGCTTATGTCACACATTATTTGGATAAAACCTTCTATAACCTGACAACTGTAGCCCTCCATGATTGGGCCACTTATAGCGAGATGAGAAACTTGGCGACCCAACGCTATGGTTTAACGATGACTGAGCCTCATTTGCCAAGCCAGACGTTAGAGCAGGTATTCTTTGTGAAATTTATGGTAATGTATTGTGGTGTTAGTATTCATCAAAAAACATATCTAAGCGTAGCTGGAACTTCAAACACTGTTTATTTGGAGTAATGAAACATACACCCGTTCAATGAGGTCATTGGCTTCAGCTAGGCTGCTCACATCATACAAAGATGCCCTCCAGTCGGTACAGGAAAAATCACTCAAAGCTGGAGTGCCAAGCCAAAAGGGTAAAAGGTACAAAATGCTTTAATGGATTTTAGCAACATCAATTAAAACAGCCAATTAGTATTTAAACCAAGGCTCAACATTACCAGATCACCATGGTGACTAGAAATTTGTGTCCTGGCACTGGGGCTTTTGTCAGCCATCCACCGCCCACTATTTTTTTCCTCAGTTTATGCCAATATGTATTCTTCTACATTTTCTTGGTTAAAAAAAAAATAGCAATAAGCGATTATCGATTGGTTTGCACAAAAGTTTTAGCGTCTACAAAATAGGGGATGGATTTATAGCATTTTTTTTACTAGTAATGGTGGCAATCTGCAATTTTTATTGTGACTTGTGACCTTATGGCGGACACATCAGACAATTTTGACAAATTTTTGGAACCATTAGCATTAATACAGCGATCAGTGCATTAATAAAGCGATCAGTTACTGTAAAAAGTTCACTGCCAGTGAATGGGGCTAACTGTGTTCCCTGGGAGGTGATTTTAACTGAAGAGGGAGGGGACCAACTAGAGGAAGTGACGGATCGGGGTTCCTAGCTAATAGGAACACATGTTTACACACACATATCCCTGTTCTGTGTCTCCAGCTCATGATTGCTTGTGGCCGGTGTTCATCGCGACCATTGGCCACAAGCATCGGCACCCCCGCTGTGCAGCGGCCAACGTATAGTTACGTGGTTTTGTGCAGGGGAGCCAACCTGCCGCAGTAAAGTTGCGGCGGCTGGTCCGGAAGCAGTTAATATATTTTATATGATGTGATTTATCAATTAGTCACATTATTAGTTGTGATCATTTATTGGTACATATTTAGTGCAGTAATTTAATATTTCATTGGTTCTGTACACAATAATTGTCAAGTTGTGGTGTTTGCAGCTTTGTTTACACATTAGCGCGGTAATCTGTCTTTGCATTTCATTAGAATGGAGTTCTCGGCTAACAGCCTCTACTTTCCTGGGAAGGCTTTCCACAAGTTTTTCGTAGTGTATCTCTGGGGGATTTGTGAGATCAGGTACTGATATTGAAGACCACCTGGCTCACAATCTGCATTCCTATTCATCCCAAAGATATTCTATAGTGTTGAGGTCAGGGCTTTTTGTAGGCCACTCAAGTTCTCCGCCAGACACTTCAAACTATATCTTTATGGAGCCGGCCCTTTTGTACATTGGCACAGTCAAGCTGGAACAGAAAAGGGCCTTTGCCAAACTGTTTATAGCCCTTTTTTAAAGTTTTAGATAGATTGGATGTATCAATACTATGTAGTACATGAACCTACCTAAACTATCCAATCGGTTTGTATCCCGGCAGGCAAACCCTTGCACTATATCATTTTTGGCAAATCGTACATATTGCGATGTAAGCTTAAACCATAAAAGAAAATGGAGAGTAAACGTAGTATTTTTTATTTTTTTATATTATAACTTTTTATTTAAGTATATGCAAAAGTAAGTTACTAAACGGGGCCTTTTGAGCATACCCAGGTCCAATGAATGCGTATACAACAAATCAAGGTACAATAAACGGTTTACAAATACTAGTACAACTATACCAACAACCTTTTGCTCACATGTGTATCATGGCGAAGGAGAGTTCGAATGGCCCTTTATAATCACACATGGGTCCCTTCAGAACAAATGGGGACCAAGGAGGGAATGGGGCCTTACAGGATTGAAATTCGGTGTCTGACTTTTCAGATCCAAAGTGCAGGGAAATAGGTCACCCAGTCAGTACTCTCAGTAGCTACAAAATGTGATGCGTTAAGACCTAGCATAGGAGTCATTATTATAGGCTGTAATCCAGAGATCCCACACTTTGGTAAATTTCTGTGTGCAACCATGGAAAATGACTTTAGGTTTGCTGCTGTGGATAACACTTCTTTCTACTACCATCTTTTAGTTGCCAGAATAAGCTAGGCCCTCCTAAGGGCCGGTTCACACTGCGGGCGATGCGAGGCGACACGACACGTCTCGCCGCTATCTTACAAGTCGCCCCCGTTCTGTACAATGGAACCGTTCTGAGAGGAGCGACTCGAGTCGCTCCGACTCAGAAAAAAGGTTCCTGTACTACTTTTGGGCGACCTCGGGGCGACTTGCATTGACTTCTATACAGAAGTCATCTGCAAGTTGCCGCTGAGGTCGCGGCAGGTCGCGGCGAGGCAAGTCGGTGTCGCCTCGCATCGCCTGCAGTGTGAACCGGCCCTAACCCTCTTGTATTGAATTATATTGTAACATCACTGCCTGCCTTATAATGTAAAGTGTTGTGAAAACTTCTGGTGCTATATACTACCTGTATATTAATAGTAATACATTTTTTTCACAGCATTTTCCCTGGCTGTCAGACAGTCTATTAAAATCTAGATCTATCCTTATACAGCAGCTGGTACTGTTACTGACCTGTTCTGCCTTTCATTTCAGGGCCTAGATGTTCTGGAAATTATGAGGAACATTCATGTCTTTGTGTCTCGCTATTTGTACAACCTCAATAACCAGGTGTGTTTTAATTATTGTATAGGCTTTATCATTAGAACTTTCTGGTAATATTTACATATGTGATTAAGCTATTGAGGACTTTTTTTGGAGTTTCAGTTCTCTCCAGTTGTTACGTCTAGGTACTGATAAACTTTTTTTTTTTTTTTACTTTACGTTTGATGATATTTTACATTTTTGGCCTTACTTCATCTAGTATTGAATCTTCAATCACCACAAAGAAGGGATATGGATGTAGTCCTGCTACAAGGTGCTACAGTGATCTTTTGCACATAGGGGTTCATTTTTTCCTATTAAATTGAAAAATACTTTTTGTACATTGCAATATTCCTCCTCTCTTTGCAGATATTTGTAGAAAGGACCAGCAACAATAAACACCTGAACACCATCAATATCCGGCACATTGCCAATTCTATCCGAACACATGGCACAGGAATCATGAGTACAACGGTAGGTATTAGCTGTTTGGTAGTAGCAGACATTGCTTAGCTGATTAAGGCTAGATAGATAAAGAAAGGGCCAAAGGGGTACCACATCCATATGAAATTGCTAATGAAAAAGGGGGAATGTTGAAGCGGACTTTATAGGTACCAGAAAAGAAATACCAAATATTATCAGAAAAATAATTTATTATACCTAGATATAAACAATTGACAATATAACATTAAAAACAAATAGCGTTTGGCTTCCAATAAAATAAGCCACACATGGTATGTGTTGTCCTGAGAAAGCGAAACGTCGACCTGCCTTATTCAAGCAGCAACAGGGAGCAATACACATATTGTGTGGCTTATTTTATTGTAAGCCAACGCTATTTGTTTTTAATGTTTTATTGTCAATTTTTTATATCTACAGTATGTATAAATAATTATTTTTCTAATATTTTGTACCTATAAAGTCCACTCCAATGTTCCCCTTTTTTCTTTACTGGTTAAGGCTAGGTTCACACTTGTAAGGGTAGTTTCCACTGTGGGACCATACATGTTCCCACACCCAGAGAAAATCGCACTGCCTAATGGCACCACACTGACTGGAATCAGCAGCACAGTTTCCTGAACTGGACTATGCTGTTTGCCTGCGGCCAAGTTTTTCCCAAAGCCCAATGCAATAATTTTCACTTGTCCTTTAGCTATATGGTGAATGTAATGAGTATTAGTATTTACATGTTCTTTTCCTTTACTTCTATTTAAGCAGGCATAACCCTGCTATTACTTGGCTGATGTCTGTGTTTTCAAAAATTGCATATATGAAACAAATAGATAAATAGTGCTGACTATATCGAAGGCACGTTATTTATCTATTTGTTTCATATATGCAATTTTGAATGCAGATAATATGTACACATTGTTTTAAATAACATGATTGTATGAAGGAAACAGCGTTCTATGTTCTGAATATCTATTATTATTCTTCCTTTTTGATACATTGTTAAAATAAAAATACTTTATACTTGTTTACAATCTTTTGTAAGTCTCACAGTTCATGCCTATAAAGTCCCGCCTTTTTGAGGGGAAAAACTTTGGATAATTTGAAAACTTTGATACTGGGATGATGCCTGCAGGTGCAGGCTTCATCCCAGTATAACCATGTAAACCTGAGGATGTACGGGTACGTCCTAAGGGGTTGAAGTGGTTAAAGGGAAAAAAAAAGATCATGAAATTGTTAAAGGAGAAGTAGGGCCAAAGCTATTTTGGCTATACTCCTTGTGGGGATCACAGGAGTGCAATTTGTTCTGCACTCCTGTGACCCATTTACAGCCGACAACGGGCTAAAGTCCAGTGAAGGCTGATGTCACTCAGCTGGTCCAGGCTCGGGAAAGAAGCCTGGACTAGTACCTGAGCCGCTCGGGCCACCCAGAAGCCTGAACCGGCACCTGGCCAAGACTCTCAGCAATCCGCGGAGAGCCTGAGGCAGTGGTTCCCTCCCCCTCCACAGCCCAGCGTTCCAGTGAGTGTTGGAGGGGCAGAGCAGAGAGTCGGTGATTGATGGTCATGGCTCTCTGCTAAGAGCGGAGGGGGGAACTGAGCGGTCAGCGGTGTTTGGCCGTTCAGTTCCCACTGCAGAGCCGGAGGGGGGCAGATGCAGCACCGAATTGATGCTACATCCATCTAGGTGAGTATGAATGTTTGTTTTTTAAATCCATACTTCTCTTTTAATGCTCTGTAAGAAACTGATTCTTGGTGCTCTGCTGGCAGCTTTTCACATGGCTAGGTATTTGTCACCTGGTATTTGCTGGGGGTGGGGGGGGGGGAATATGTATTTAGGCAGAACTTATGATTTGTCGGATGTGCCCCCAAGCCTCATTTCCAGAAACCTCTTATACCGCATTCACATTATCAGTTGCAAACTTGTAAGTAGTTGTTAAGTTAGTAGCATGTCCACTTGTTTTGATTAAATGCCTTGACTTGTATTTAAGCTTACTAAATCTTTAACTGTCATATTATCTTTTTTTTAGGTAAATTTTACATACCAGTTTCTGAGGAAGAAGTTTTATATATTTAGCCAGTTCATGTATGATGAGCACATCAAATCCAGGCTGATCAAGGACATTCGACATTTTAGAGAAGTGAAGGACCAAAATGAGCAAAAGGTACTTTTAAATGTCTGGTTATGAATTTTACATTCATTACTAATGAAGATTGTGACATGTGACTCATGACAGCCTCTGAGTAGATGCCCTGCACATTTCTCATAAGCTTGAAGTCAGTCATAGATGGACTGTTTTGGTGAATGTTCATAAAATGTTTTACAAATGTGACTCATTAAATGATAAAAGCTGGAGATGTTGGTAGAAGTGGAACTGTTCCTATGCAAGCTTTCATAGTGCTCTTGGGCTATTGATACATTACACCTCGTGATCTAAAGCAATAGTGAGATGGGCCATGAGTGGGATCACCCTCTCTGAGAACTGCATGCTTTCACATTTTGCTTCTCAAATAAATCATAATTTTATTTTAATATTTAAATAAATGTTGATTGTAAAGGTAATTTTGGAAATTCTTCCAGACCTTAATACAGTCAACAGATCTATTCACTATCCCTGTACATCTTTGAAGCACCAGCTGTGCTGTCACCAGACCATCATTTCAAGAAAATGCTTCCCATAAGAGCATGTGGACTTAACATATTTTGTGCATGTTGTATACCTGTAAAAACCTCTGTTGTATATCCACCCAAAAGTCCTGAGACTGCTGCTAAGCTCCGTCATCTTGGATGTGATGTCAGCAGCTCCAGCAGACTCAGACCTGTCACTTAAGGGACACTGTAGTATTTGTAGCTACATAAAAAAAAGTTATGAGGAGAGGGGCAGAGGTGCTGGGCCAGCACAGAGAGGGATTTGAGACTTCCAGGTGGGGAGAAGGCTGTGATATGCAATGAAGAATGTCTGTTATAGGGAATTAAAGTGGCTGTAAAGACTGATGTTTTTTTACCTGTATGCATTCTATGGATGGAGGTAAAAAAACCTTCAGTGTTCATCCCCAGCTCCCCCTAGTACTTACCTAAGCCGGATCTCGATCCATTGATGTACCAAGACCCAAGGCTATCCTTCCTGATTGGTTGAGATGCAGGAGGAGACATTGGCTCCTGCTGCTGTCAGTTACAGCTGGGGGGCTGAGCTACGCTCTGTGTCTAATGGACGCACAGAGCCGGCTCGGGAGCAAGCACGCACAGGTGCACCCACATCAATCGGCTTGCTATGGGGGCACTCGGCAAGGGGGAGGGGCCCAAAGCACCAGTGGGGGACCTGAGAAGAGGAGGATCTGGGCTGCTCTGTTCAAAACCATGGAACAGAGCACATAAGCATAACATGTTTGTTATTTTTTATTTTAAGTTAAAAAAAAAATGTCAGTTTAAATCACTTTTAACTAGTCAAAATTTCTATCCATTTTAAAGACAATTTGCAAGTTAAAAATAACAGATAGGCAAACAACTTGTATCCATTTTAAAATACTTAATTTTTATGTGCCGTTTTAAAAAAGTGATAGGTTTTCTTTAATGTTCAGGATTATGTACAGTAATGTTATATGCTACCAAACCCATCCTCACACATCATTTTGATATGGGCACAGCAAACCTTAAATGATTTGCCAGTTTCACTTCTTTGTTTCTAATGTCAGATTAAACCAAAGCTGCATTGTCTAAGTAGATAAAACTAAAATACTCAATCTACGAATGTGATCTGTACCCCACTGTTTTCTTTATCTACTAGTTCTATGTTTATTATTGGGCTGTGTTTGCATAGCTGGAATAAGTAAAACTGGCAGATATGATATTATGATGCTAACATGTTGTTACATTTTCCGATAGTATCCTTATGAACGAGCAGAAAAATTCAACCGCGGAATTCGGAAGCTCGGACTCACCCCAGAGGGACAGAGCTATCTTGATCAATTCAGACAGCTTATTAGCCAAATAGGTGAATAACCATTTTATTACAAAGTTCTGCTAGCAACTGATGATATCTTGTCATATTAGAAAACAATGGTACTGATTTAAATGATAGCTGAACACCCAGCATCCTTGGCACCAAAAAGTTTAGCTGATGCATGTGCCTTAAATCTGTTGTAAAGTAACTGATCCTCACATCACATGCCCTGTCCACTGCTGCTTCCTCTGTAGTATTTTCAATATGATGGGGACATTCACATCCTCACTCCATGTCCTGACCAGACCCCTTGTCATCTCTGGAGTTTGTCTGCAGGTGGTGCGTTCATTGAGGAAACACCTTTTACAGATCCACTCCCAGCTTGATAAAGAAGACTTTGCAGTTAGAAACTTGGCTATGGACTGAATGTAGTTTCTCAAGTTTTTATACTGCCAGATTAGCAGAGAGCTTTACTTGTCACAGCACATCTCTGCAAGTCCCTGCCTGTGTGTGTGTGTGTGTGTGTGTGTGTGTGTGTGTGTGTGTGTGTGTGTGTGGGGGGGGGGGTCTTTCCTCCAATCATCTGTCTTGGCTGTATGCCAAGAATCCACTTACAGTGCTGAGCAGGAAGAGAACATCTCTAACATGATGTGCACTTTCTAAAGAATATATAAAACTGAAGACAGCAGATTTACATGTAAAACGTATGTAGGAGAATTTGTTTTATCTCCATGTATCATCTGAGGCTGTTCACTTCACTGGGTATATGTGAGGGTTTACATCCACTTGAAAACAAAGACCTCAGTGTAGGTTTACTTTTTGGTGTTTTGAAATTCCATTACCAAAGGGGCTTCAACCTTTGTAAAGAGCAGTGAGATATGGTGTGCACCCATTTTGTTTACTGACTTACCTAGGGCTATGTATGGTTACCTAGGGGTAAAATAGGATGGAATTTCAGTAATCTAGGGAAAAATTTTTTTTTGAAAGCCTGCATCTAAAGATACTGAGTAGTTGACAAGTCAGCCTGCCACATGCATGAAGGAAGTGAATCATTACCAATGTAGCAAGCTGTTATAGGTATCTCAAAGAAAGAACTGCTGTTGGTGGCCCTTATACACAGACTGGGACCTCTACTGTCAAATTGACAGTGTAGGAGGAGTGCATGCTGTGGTGAAAGCAGGGAATATATTCATTTATTCTTTGGAGGTTTTACTGAAGAAATAAAACCAGGGATTTGGCCCAGCTATGGCAGATTTGGTGTTCTTTACCAACCCCTCCAATGAGTTAGCATTTTTCTTTTATTATTATTACATGTGGACATTTTGCTTTTATTTGTCATTGCAGGAAATGCCATGGGTTATGTAAGGATGATTCGGTCTGGTGGACTCCACTGCTGCAGCAACGCAATAAGGTATTGATTGAGAATTTAATCAGAATAAATGATTTGCTTCACCCTTTAAGCTGTATAACTTTAGATAGCTCTGGTGACTAAATGACCTTTGATTTTTTTTTTTTTTTTTTTTTTTATTCACCTTCCATAGTGGTGTTTGTGATCTGCAAACTCTGTATAAAATTGAGTTTTCACATGTGGACTGATGTCCTTTTTAATATATATATATTTTTTTTATAATAAATAGCACATGCCAAACTTAGACTGACATCAGATGCTTGAACAGACATGTTTACATATTAACCAAGGGAAAGGGCTGGTACACGCCCCTGTGCCTGATATGCTTGCCTTGGGACCCATTCACACTAATGTGCTTGAGTGCATACGCATTGCATTAAGGCAGCCCATTCATTTGAATTAGCCATCTAGTAGACCAAAAAAGGTGCATACACATTTACATAATACATGTTCTCTGTCAAGGTGGCCCATCACACCAGTGTATGTAATGTGCATTTGCGATCGTTGCGTTGACACAGTGCAGTTCATCATGTGGTGTATTGCTCTTATAGTTTTGTGTGGCTCTTGCCTGTGTAAATGGGCCAAGTACAGTGTATCTCTTTGCTTTAGCTGATCAGACTTCTTATCTCTCAAACATTGATGGACAGAGAGGTCTTGGCAAATTTGAAAGGTAAAATCATAATGTGCTGTTTGGCATTTCCACTTTTTATAATGCTTCTCCCACTTTTCAGCAAATGACATGAAGGTTTTTACTGCCATAGATGGTATGCTTCATAGTACTTGGTGGAGCCTAATTGGACATTGTGACAGGGCTGTACAAACAAAATGTCCTTTTTGTGACAATGTACGGTCTATAGTGGTATAGCTTACAGGAAGTGCCGTAAGTCCTTCATAGAGTATATGATAACAATAGTATTAATATTATTCAGGATTTATATGGTGCCAACAGCTTAGGCAGTGCTTTACAACATGAGCAGACAGTACAATTACAGTACAATTTAATACAGGAGGAATCAGAGCCCTGCTCGTTACAGCTTACAATCTGAGGAGGGTCAAGAGATACAAAAGGTAATAACTGTGGGGGATGTGCTGATGGAGAAAATGTACAGTTGTTAGGTAGGGACAGGATAGACCTCTCTGAAGAGATGATTTTTCAGGGACCGTCTGAAAGTGGACATAGTAGGAAATTGTCAGACAGCTTGGGGTAGGGAGTTCCAGAGGACGGGTGAGAGGATCTGAAGAAGTCATGGAAGTGATAGGAGCTAGCTATAATATAACTATATATGCTTGTTGCGTTATAGTTTATATTGGTGTAATGTTTCAGTACTAATTGTGCTGTAACTAACCAGTTAGTATGTCTGTGTTGTAATGTACCCAAACATGCACTGCCAAAAGATACTGGAACCTTTTACAGAGCTCACACATCAACCTTTGAATTTTCAGATTCGTTCCAGACTTAGAAGACATAGTCAATTTTGAAGAGCTTGTGAAAGAGGAGGGTCTGTCAGAGGAAACACAGAAGGCTGCAAGGTAAGATTCACCAACGTCATCAATTCTAGCAGCAGACTGACTGTCAAATGTTAAAGATTTCAGTGTTTCATCTGAGTGTAATGCAATCATAGAATGTTTATTGAATATTCTTTTTATAGACAACTGGACTCTGTTCTGAGTGATCTCACCCGGAATTCAGCAGAAGGTACAGAATATTTCAAAATGCTTGTGGACGTGTTTGCTCCTGAATTTCGCAGTGCAAAGAACATTCATCTCCGAAACTTCTACAGCATTGTTCCACCTCTGGTGTGTATTAAACATGTTTTATTGCTGATTTTATGTTATATTGTTAGAGTACTGTGAGCACAATTTCTAGCTTTCTGACCCATTGAAAGATTATAAAGAACTAAACAATAAGTGATGGTAGGTATTTCACTTTGCAAATTATTTTATTAAAGGTAACTTCATTATTAGTCATAAAAAGCAAAAAACTTTTATCGCCTTTATTGTCCCATGGATTTCCTTGTTCTCGAATTTTATATCTGCCCTCTTGCGACCATTGTCCCAGTTATATTAGTGCAACTAGTAGGCTAAAAGGGAGTGCTGAACTTAATATGTATTCCTAGGAAACAAGTGTCTTTATATATCAATATTTCCCGGTTCTTCCGTGTTAATGTGATTGTGAATCTGCAGTATGTCACTTTCCATCCTTTTATTATGGCACATTGGTATTCAGTGTGGGGAGCCTCGCAACTGGTAGCTCATAGCGTGTTCTCCTGATTCATAAATACATGTATTCTTTAGGGTAACGCTCACATTTTCCACCTTTTCCAAACCATAAAACTTCACATAACGCCTAATCACACGTGATCTAATCCTGAAACTTGGTGTCTAACCCCCCTCCCCAGCCATAACCCTTAAAACCTGAACCTGAAAAGCCTACTATTTCCCATAAACACTTTTCCCCAACTTCTCAGTTAAGCTCTTCAAACCCATAGTGCCTTTTCATTTCACCTTTAAGGCCCCTTTCACACATGCGGACGATATGTCCGTATTTCATCCATCCGTTTGCGGATGAAATACGGACATACATTCATCCCTATGGGATAGCGGGTGTCTGCGGATGAGCATCCGCAGACACCCGATTTCGTCCGCCTCCGCAACAGTCCGATTCTGCAGACGGAGGAAAATCCTATTTTTCTATCCGTCTGCAGAGCGGATCGGACGAACACAGACAGACGGTCCGTGCTCGTCCGATCCCCATAGAGGAGAGCGGAGAGCTGACAGGGCAGTCCCTGCACAGTGTGCGGAGACCGCCCTGTCCGCAGCCGGCTCAGCGGGGACAATGGAGCGATCCCCGCTGAGCGAGCGGATCATCACGGGGCGGATCATTACTGATCCGCCCCGTGTGAAAGAGGCCTAAAACTAATTGATCACTTTGCATTGCAGTTGGTGCAAAAAGTTGCCACATCCTGTGCCAAACAAAAGAAGTGCCCTGAGACCAGTGGCAAAACAAAAATTCATTTGCATTTCTGTTGTTATTCTGACAAGGCAATATATATATGCCTCCTAATTAATTTTTTTTATTCTTTCAGACACTCAACTTTGTTGAGCATTCTATAAATTGCAAGGAGAAACTCAATAAGAAGAACAAAGTTGGTGCTGCCTTTACTGATGATGGATTTGCAATGGGTAAGCTGTACTTCTTTTTCCATATGCGTAAAGTCAGACTATACCTAAACATATATTTGGCAAGGACGGGTTTTTGATGTATGATGCTTTTCAGCTTCTGGGCTTTTGTCTTTGGTGAGCTAATATCCATATTTTCATGTATGTTGCATGCAGGTGTTGCATACATCTTGAAACTACTGGATCAGTACCAGGAATTTGACTCATTACACTGGTTCCAGTCTGTGCGAGAAAAGTACATGAAGGAGAAAAGAGCCGTTTCCAAACAACAGAATGTACAGTCTAATAATCAAGATGAAAAACTGCTCCAGACAATGAACTTAACACAGAAGAGGCTGGACATTTACCTCCAGGTACGCTGTCTTTTGAAGCTTTATTCAAATAACATAATTGATGTAAACACAAGGGTACAACCAGTAATTGTTTAAAGTGTGTTTATTTTAACACTGGTTGTGAATATCTAGCTCTTCCTGGTGCCTCCACGCTACCTTTGGAACCTGACATATAAGGCCCCTTTCACACATGTGGACCGTTCGTTTCATCAGTTCAGTCCCATTTTTTTTTGTTTTTAAAGAAAAAACAGATAAAGTGTACATCAGTTAGTCATGTGTTTTTTTTTTTTTTTTACATCTTCCAGCAAGAGTCTTTAACCGCCTGAGTCCCAGAGCCGTTTTTTCATGCAAATACGGACTGTTTAACTATTTTACATCTGTTTTTCGTCTGATCCATTTTTTTTAAAGGAAGAGAAATGGGGCTTTGATCCGTTCCACAAAACGGATGTTGATTGAAGTGGATGTAAATGGATAATCATCCATTTTTCCATAGAGATGCATTGATGTCCGTTTTCATCACATCAGTGGATGCAGGAAAAGCGGACAAACGGTCCGCATGTATGAAAGGGGGCTAAGACATCATAGCATACAAATCATGATTACAGCAGATTACTGCAGCAGATCTCAGCCTGTCATTTGCCAGCTCGTGTGCCTCACTACTGGCCAGTCACGGTAATAGGTAGCCTTGCTATTCTACATTAGGGAATAGGCCAGAGCATGCCGTGGAGTTTGGTTGCTATTTTCTGGTAGTGTCCTTCCATTTAGAGGTCTGAAGGTGTAGCCACACTAAAGCCTAATATACACAATAAGATTATCGGAAGGATGGGCAAACTTTTTTCTCTTTCGTTCATTGACAGACACAGCACCTTTAATCTTGACCTTAGGGTTATATCGCCATCTTTAGTAGAGGACTAGGCAGAACACATAAAAACAGCATAGCTGTACAGTACCGCCCAGGGGGCGGCCCTACTGGCTATAAGCCCTCACTCTGCTACCAGCAGCTCAGTTTTTTTCTGCCTGGCTCCCTGTGGGGACCAATGGTCCTTGGATTTTTTTTATTTTTCTGCTGTTTTTTGATTCCTGTGATCTACAATCAACAGCTGGGCTGGGTGACAGGCTGGATAATATAGATCCTGATCAGGGGCGGACTGACCATTGGGGCACTCGGACACTGCCCGAGGGCCCCATACCACTAGGGGGCCCCATCAGGGTTGCCAGCCTCAGTAAAACCAGGGACAGTATGTAAAAAGTTGTGTTTTTTTTTTTTTTACATCTGTCTCTGAAATGTCCCTTACCGACATCCCTTTGGTCTAAAAATCATGAGATTATAGCTGCCCCACCTCTCCAGTACCTTCTCAGCCAATAGAAACATGTCTGTGTATACTGTGTGTGTGTGTTTGTGTCTACTGTGTGGCCCCATCATCTCTGATTGCTTGGGGGCCCCATAATCTTCTATTGCCCGGGGGCCCCATGAGTTGTCAGTCCGCCCCTGATCCTGGTAGTCTCCCCAGCCTGACCATCGAGTGTGTGCAGACCATAGCTACAACATGCCCCGTCTGGTCCAGGGGCGGCCGGTGAGCTATATGCTCCAGGGCACACACATGACAGTGCTACTGCTGTCCTTGTCACAGTGTGCCTTGGTCGAAAGCCACCCAGTACTGCTTGGGTGATGGGTCTGTCCATGAAATGCATCCAGCAGTCCCGGCAGGAGGGGTAAGTATGGTTCCACCTGTTGCAGCAGGATGGAGCAGCTGGGCATTCCCTGGGAGGTCGACTAGGGGGTCTCTTCCTCTCCCTGGGTCTCTTCCTCTCCCTTTCTCTCCTCCTCATGCTAAGGGGCAACTGTGTGACTGGACATAGGGGGTGCGTAGCGTACCTGGCCGGGGGGTCCTCTGGGTCCTGGCAAGGGGCTGCGCTGGGCGGTTTGTGGTCCGCTTGTTTTTTCCCTGTTTTAGTGCCATTTTTGGGGTGCTGCAATTTTTCTGTGTGCTGCCATGTGGGGACTGGGAGCCACGGCCATTTTCTTGTAGCCACAGCCATGTGCTTAACCGCGGCTATTTTCTTGGAGTCCTGGCGGCCATTTTCCCAGCTGTATTAGACGATTTTGCAGAGGAGGCCGGCAGCCATTTTTTAGTAGCCTCAGATCTGTTATACTCTAGTGCTGGGTGCTGGTTAAACCTGGAACATCGAAACTGACACAGAACACCTTGTGGCAGGCAGAGGGGAGAGCGGAAAGCAGCAGCACGAGTCCTGGAGGGGGCCCCCTCAGTCTGTGGCAGCTAGGAGGGTGGGCATTTTTTGTTGCTTGTCTTAGGTCCCTAAGGGTGACAGGCAAGAGTGGGTCAGCATGGCATCAGAAGCTGGCGCTTCTTCCCCAGACATCCCTGTAATAGCAACTGTTTCCCCTGCACCCATGGTGCCTATGGATGCTCTGTCGGCAGTCCTGGAATCTTTTGTTGCCAGGGTAGAAGCGGCATGCGGCCGCAACGGGGGGTAAAAAAAAAAAACCCCCCCCACCGTCTTATGGGGAAAGCTCTGATTCAGACTCTCAGACATTTCAGAGGATGCGGATCAGGACCGTTCAGACAGTGAGGATGACTCTGTGTCAGGGTCAGCGCAGGAAAAAGCACTAGTAGGAGGACTTATCACAGCGGTGCGGGATACCCTAAAGATAGAGGATACAGCAGGGGCATCTGCAGAGGTGTGTTGGTCCCTTTTGTGTCCCACAAGCCGGTCCGCACTTCTAAGGTGTTTCCATATTTAACTTATATTGATAAGTTTATTTACAAGGAATGGGGAAGCCTGCAGCGGGCCTTTTCAGTCCTGAGACCAATGGTGGTGCGTTACCCTTTTGAAGAGAGTTTCCTGAAAAAATGGACATCTCCTCTGGTTGTTGACCCCCCGGTATCCAGGTTAAATAAGGTAACCACGATCCCGGTGGAAGGGTGTCCTGCTTGGGGTGGGGGGGGGGGGGGGGTCAGCATTGCGGCCGGTGTTAGCCACTGCCTTGGTGTCACAAACACTTACTGAATGGGCTAAGTTGTTGCACCGCAAGTTGGGGAAGAAACAGGTTTGGAACTGGCAGACCAGTTGGTCCACGGCCTTAAGTATGTCTGTGATGCGCCCCTGGATACAGCCCCTTTGCTTTCTAGAGCCTCAGTATCAGCAGTGGTGCTGCGTCGCTTGATTTGGCTTAAAGTGGTGTGTCGCCCCCCCCCCCCAAAACAAAAAGATTAAAAATGAAAAAATATATATTTTTAAACTCCTTTAAGCCTCTAAATGGCTGTTGCTAGGGGGTCCCTCTCGCGCATGCACAGAGATCCCTGGGCGGAAGCGTCAGACGCGTTGGTGGCTCCAAGGGGGCATTATTGGCTGATTTATGCCCCCCCCCCCCCCCCGCTCAGACTCCTACCTCGTTTTCTACGCAGAGTGGAGGCCGAGGGGATTGCGGTGATTCTGATTGCCCCAGATTGGCCTCAACGTCCTTGGTACTCCAACATAGTACGAATGGTGGCGGGTGTTCCCTGGTGGCTGCCGATGCGGGAGGACCTTCTGTCGCAAGGTCCAATACTTCATTCTGCTTTACCGTTACTGGTTTTAACGGCATGGCTGTTGAAAGCCAGGTGCTAAGGGACCGAGGACTGTCGGCTTGTCCTCTTCTCAGAAGATTTATCATCGTACATGGAAGGCCTACATCTCCATGTGTGAGGAGTTGGGGTGGCGGCCGCGTACATATTCAGTTTCCAAGATCCTGCTGTTTTTGCAGCAAGGAGTGGATCAGAAACTTGCATTAAGCACCATTAAGGGACAGATATCAGCCTTGTCATGCAAGTCTCCCTACTTGATCCTCCACAAGGATAAGGCGGTGCTGCGCCCGCAGCCTTTGTTTCTTCCAAAGGTTGTTTTGGCCTTTCATCTAAATGAGGACATTGTGCTTCCGTCCTTATGTCCTCGGCCGTTGCATCCCAGAGGTTGCATTGCATTCTTTGGATGTAGTCCGGGCTCTGCGGGTGTATCTGTCTGTTACAGCTCCTTTTCGGAGGTTGGACTCCCTGTTTGTATTGGTGGCTGGTCCGAAGAAGGGCCTGGCGGTCTCGTTGGCCACTATTTCTCGGTGGATCAGACAGATCGTGGTTCAGGCTTATGCCATAAGGGGGCGGGCGCCCCCCTTTCCTGTCACGCAACATTCTACCAGGGCAATTGGTGCCTCCTGGGCTTTCCGACACATGGTGGTTCACACTTTCACTAAATTTTACAAGGTTGATGTGAGCGCATCTTTGGATGCATGCTACGGCTGTAAGGTTTTTCATGCGGCCGTTTAAGATTGCAACTCAAATATTGAGGAGTTCTTTTTGTTATGGGTGGAGTTTATTTTGTTTCTGTTCCCACCCCTCATTTTTGACACTGCTTGGGGACGTCCCTAAGGTCAAGATTAAAGGTGCTGTGTCCATCAATGAATGTAAGAGAAAATAGGATTTTTGTACTCACTGTAAAATCCTTTTCTCTGAAGTTCATTGATGGACACAGCACCCACCCCTCCTATTTATGTTTGTACTGCTTTTTGACGAACTGAGCTGCTGGCAGCAGAGTGAGGGGTTATAGCCAGTAGGACCGCCCCCTGGGTGGTAATGTACAGCTTTGCGGTTTTTATGTGTTCTGCCTACTCCTCCCCTAAAGGTGGCGATATAACCCTAAGGATAAGATTAAAGGTGCTGTATCTGTCAATGAACTTCAGAGAAAAGGATTTTACGGTGAGTACAAAAATACTATTTTTTTTTTCTTTTTGCATGGTAGTCTCCATATCGGAAACTAATAGGTTACTAAAGTACGAAAATTCTCATGAGTGAAAAAAAAATTTGGAAGTGATGTAATGTATTTGTATTGTACTTTTGGACTAAAACTGTACAGAATAAACAAAAATCCTATGATCTTGTATCATACGAGAACATTTTTCATGTTTGTCCCTTCCGTAAATTTCAGACAAAAGCGGTTTACTAAGATCAGAATATCATATAATGACTTAGAAAGTGGTATTTTTTGTACAATATTCTGATTGTGTGTATGGGGTTTAAGAAGCAGTGTGCAAATGTTTTTTCCCCTCACGTTTTGCTTTTATACACATGTGGATTTCAACATCGTCTTTTTTTTTTTTTTTTAATGTAGATCTAATCCTCTGTTTAATTTGTATAGGAGTTTGAACTACTTTACTTTTCGCTGAGTAGTGCAAGAATTTTCTTTAGAGCTGATAAAACGGCCGCTGAAGAAAACTTGGAGAAGAAAGAGAAGGAAGGTGAGTTAAAAAGGTGCTACTGAAGTTTTTTTCTCATGTTTCGCCAGTCTCCAGGCAGACCTTTCAGAGTACAGAACCAGCTCACAATGTAGTGTTTGACTGAATGCAGTCCTTATGGTATGTAATAGGTTTTGTGTGCTTAATTGGAAAGTTAATGGTTGCATTTTATTTAGCAATTCTTGGAAAGTAATGTTTCGGATTTTTCAGGATGGAAAACATCCCATTATTAATGGACACATAAAAGTATTACTAAACCCAGGACCCTGCTTTCACTATATCTGGTCTCCCACAGTACAAACATGAAATTGCAATTAGTTTAGTAAATGTAAACAGCAAATATGTTTTCCTCTGACTGTCCTATGAGGATGTAGGACCTCTGGGCAGTGCTGATTGATTGGCTCTGTGCTAATCACGTGCACCCTACTAAAAAAAAAAAATCTCTAGCAATGGACTATTTTTTCACTGAATGGATTACAGTAATGGACTTGATTCAATTATTTGTTTAGGCTGTCTTCATATGTGTGTTATGTATTGATCAGTTTTTCACTATTGCTCATTTATTACTTTTTTTTTGTTCTGAGTTAGGACCACATTTACTTTTTATATATTCTGTTTTATGTGGGGACACTTTTTAATGTTGGCTGCCACTCCTTTAGTATTTTTTTTTTTAACTTTGGTTTGCGCATTTGTTTTTTTTTATCCCTTTAATTAGTAGTTATGACTTGTCCCCTAAAGCTGCCCCTCTCTCCACGTACAATGGAAGACGTTAAGCCAATACTGGTCATGCATTGCACATGAAGGCACAAAGGTCCACTCACATTCTGTGATAGAGATGGGTGCCATGAGCCTGTGGATTAAAGTATTGTGAAATCTTTCAATCTTACAATGTTACTCCAGCCACTGGAATCTTCAGCCAACATTTCCTGGGCGTGTTGCTGCATACTGTTCATGCTGTAGTTTCAACACCTTTCAGCCCCAATGCCACCAATCTCTCTTCTGAGCTGTAGGGACGTACTAGTGACCTAGCAGAAGGAACCACAGCTGGGGAGGCAGGCATATGCTACAACTGAAAGTGTTGGGTGGCGAAGATTCCAGTAGAAAGTGTAACTTTTTTAGAGCGCAAAGTTTCTATGCACCAGAAACTGGTAATTGATCTTATTCTTTTTCAGGCTGCCTTTTTTTTTTATTATATGGAACATATGAAAAAAAAAAAGTGTTTTTAAAGCTATGCCTTTTTTTTTTTTTTTTAAATCTTCATTCGTTAACACTGCTGTGGCTGCTGGAAGGTGTACCAATTTACTCTGTTTACATAATGACTCTTGAGTTTAGGGCACCCATGGCAACCAGAAAATAGAAGGTTGAGTCAGAAATGAGCAGCCAACACAAATACTAGAGAACAGGGAATTAAATATTAATGAGAATAGGAAGAACGTACAGCATATACGCCTCAGGTAGAGTGTTTATGATGGTGAACAGTGGATTTAAAGACTGCATGAATAAGCCTGACAAGCATTTGTTTGTTTTGTAGAGTCTTCTAAAGCAAACGACACAATTCCAAATAATTCCTCCACCTCAGACTCCGTTATGAAGTGAGGGTGCTTCACAGCTCAACTCGGAGCCCCAAGAATATCTCATCTCTCAGCTTGGATGCGTTAAATGCAAGAGACTGGAAGCAGACATTGCACTTCACACACAGCTCTGATCACTGTGATTCCCAGGAACATATAAAGTGTGTGCACAGTTATCGAGTGTCAACTGTGAAAGCCATTAGGCAGAGCTTGGTAATAGACTCCAGATATTTTGGGAAAAGTAATGGTGCGTCCTTCTAGATTATAATGTAAACATCTCAGAATACAGGGATCATAAGACTGGAACAACCACAGACATGGTAGTGAATCTTCTTACTGACATTCACATAAATGAAGTTAGACATATATATCTGAGAGAAGGTTATCAGTTTGTATATGTGTACATGTGCACTTTTTGTACATCAATTAAGTATTGTAAATGTCGTATCTTCATATGTAAAAATGTATAAAATATATACATTATTTCAACCTGGTAAAGTGTGCTCTTATTCTCAATGAGGTTAACTTACTAAAAGGAAAATGTACAGCAAATGTAGTTGCTCAATCTCTGAGGGGAAGCTCTGTTCATTTCCGTCAGTCAACCAAAAATTCTTTTTGTTTTCCTTGCATGTGATTTGAGTACTCTTTGCAAAGTGAAGCTTTAACTCATTTACTATGCCCTGGAGCAAGTGCACAGTATATTGGCCTTTAGTAAATCAACGCTAATCTCTTTCATAGTGTTGAAGCTCTGATAACGTGAGAGTTCCAACCTTACCCAGGGCTGTCTTCCTTTGCGCTGAATGCTGATCCGAAACAAGAATGCAGATAATGACTTCTGACTTTTCATTTTCATGCTTGTTCTGGATCAGTAAATCAATAAATATTGAAGTCATGGGTTTTGTATACCAGCCTGGCAAGAAGCATTTTCAGAAAGCAGTCTGTACTACTATGCTATGTTCCAAAAAGGTACAGCCATCCTCCATTCCTTGAGAACTATATGTCCAACGTGAGGTAAGTTGATGGAATATAATTAGTATTGGTTTGACTTTGCGTAATGTAGTCTCCCTTCCTACTGTAACCATTGTAAATACTCAGTCAGCCCAAAAATTAGGGCTTGAAGTTGCCTGCAGCAACACATTTCCTGTAAAGGAACTGGAATTCCCAACAGGCTATTTGTGCATTGGACCACTGGTGACTTCAATGACCCTAGTAGTTTTGTGCAGAAGGAGGTTCCCGTTCTAAAAATAGGAAGATTGACTGCACCCCATTGCCTTGCTCTACCGATCCTGTAACTTTTAGTTGCCTTGGAGGTCAAAATGTTACCAGTGATATGTAAATTGAACTTTAGCTCCCTGTAGATTAATTTGTTGATACAAAAAGGCTGCTTCTAGGGCGCAGAGGCCTGAGCAATGACAAAGGCATACACTCCAGCCAAATAAACACTTAAGAGCCTGGATTCTTAGAGGATGTACTTTTATGTGCCAACACGTATAGTAAACACATGCCTTAAATGAGAGAAAGGTGCCATGCTGATCCTTCCCCTGGAACTGCAGGATCCTCTATAATGTAAAATGAATTTTGTAAGGTAACAAATGTGGCTTTCACTACTTTTTTGTGCATTAATAGCACCCCATGATCAGCACATGTGGAGTTTAGCTTTCATACACACATTTCTTTATCAGGTAGAGCTGTATAATTCATAATATGAAACTCGTAAATAAAATAAGCAAGACCATCAAAACTTTATTTTATTAGTGCAAAAAGGACAGTGGGCTTAGATTCCAACAATATAATGTTCACCAATCCCTAAAGGGTTGCTGGATTATTAGAACTATGTACATATAACGGATACATCTTCTGCATTGTTTCCACACTATTAAATTCCATTTTACAATAGACACAGGATTTAAGACAGTAGAAATTGATTGAACATGACAGACACTTAAATGATTAGCAGGTTTATGAAAAACTCCAGTAAGGTATAAAAATAGAATACATTTTACAGTTATTGGTCATTGTTACCTACAAATAAGTTTCTATGCATATTATTAAAGTGCAGAAATGGCCAGCTGTATTCCCAATAAGTGCAGCATTACTATTCCTGGTATGAGAAATTTAGTGTACATCTAATGTGAATCCCAGGCTTTTTTTTTTTTTTTGGGATAGAATGGTCAGATTTTTTTTTATTTCTGGCTGCAGTCTCCTCTTGGCCTTCCCCTTATCTGTGACAACCATTTACAGGGTTATCACTGGACCAAACAGTCAGTGTGAGGCAATCTACCCAATTGGAACACAGACAGCAGTCCAAAAACACTTTAGCGCTAAACCCAGAGATATTCTTTCCAAAATGCCCATCAAGTGTGCAGCCCTCCTCCGACCAGGAAATCCTTAGAACCAACTGCAAAAAACACAGGACCGTGCGACCACCTTGTGCATTAACATAGCCACATTTTATTTGATCCACAGCGAAATGGATACGCACATGCAAGTTAAAACATCAAGCAACACAAATCTGCTCCAGCTGGAATGTAATACAGCTTGTCCTAGGAACAAATGGTTTGACAGCTGATAAGGGGGCATGACCCCCGAAACTCTCCCCTGAAGCTGGAAGGCAGTAAAACCTGATGGGGGTCTAAACCATCCATACTCTACCAAAATGTATGTATATATATATATATATATATATATATATATATATTCTCTGGACACTATTTAATTTCTGTCTAGTGACCAGAAGTCATTCTGGCTGGGTATATGGGCAGGAAAGAAGTTCTAACCATTCCCCACTCCATATCTAACACATCCATTTTGGGCAAATAACTGTTTAACATGAACCTGACAATTCTAAGCAACTGAGCATATGAAAGAAAATTCAAAAGGAGGTGGTTGACTTAGCAAGAGAAGTATGGACTTGCCTAGGTGGATGTCCCCCACCAGGTATGCACTGAGCAATCTAATGCTGCCAATTGCTTAGTTCTCCCCCTCTGCTCTGAGCAGAGAAATGTGACTGTCAGTCTCCAGGTCCCTGCTCTACCCCTTCAGTGCTCACTGGGGTGCTGGGTTGTGGAGGGGTTGGGAGCAGGTGGCTCAGCCATGTTGCAGGCATCTGGGTGACGTCAGCCAACAGTGAAGTTTAGCCCGCTGTTGGATGAAAACAGGTCACAGGAGTGCAGAATGAACTGCACTCCTGTGACCTACAGGAGAAGAAGTACAGCCAAAATAGCTTTCTCCTTTAAGTGAAAACAAGCAGATCCAGAGATAAGGGTGGCTGAATTTACATAAAAATCAACTTGTAAATATTGAGTTATTCTCCATCCTCTACTGCGAAAGTAAAAGAAAATCCAGTTTTTTGGGTTGTCACCAGAACAAAAGTGGAGAGAATCTTCCAATGGGGTGACTAGTCTTGGTGACAACCAGAGAGTCCCTCACGTTGGAGGCATTTCTCAATTCCGGTTTTGACTTTGGGTCAAATGGAAATCTCCCCAATGGGACCTATGGCAAAAAAAAAAAAAAAAAAAAACTGACAGGCTTATAACCCTCCCTTATGCTATCTAAAATTGGGGGAGATAACGTTTTGCCTTTTAGCTCTACGTTAGGAATGATTAGATACAAATCACAGCATATTTTAGAACCAAGAGTACTTCCTTTGATAAAGCAGATTTAACCCTGTATTCAATAAAGAGTGTAAATTCTAAAGAGCAGTATCCCATAGAAACCACTCAGAATTCATCCCGCTGAAGTCAGATCAGGACAAGATGAGTTCAGACTGGCTGCAATACTTTTGTTGCACTTATAAATTTGCATTTTAAGGAAATTAGGTCAAACAATCTAGAATTTGATAATAAACGTATATAAAACAAACAAGAGTGTCACATGAAGATGGCCCTTATAAAGAACCCTAGAAACCCAACAATCACTGTTCCCCCAAGGCAAAGTGGTTTTGCTAATACAAAAATAAACACAAATACATTTCTTAATATTATATATCATTTCCCATAGAATGAACGAATAATGACTGAGGATTACATCTAAATATTATCCACATGCACTTTTGTTTTGGTGTGTTGTCAGGAGCGATGCTTTTAAAAGGAGAACTCAGTTTTTTTGTTATTTAATATTCAAGCATTCCAAAGCTACAATATTGTGATGTATATGTTGTTAAGCAAATGAAACTGCAAAGAGATACAAAAATGAGACATTTGTTTTCTCCCCCGTTTAGCTCTGGCCTTGCACGATCCCCTATGTAAAGCTATTAAGAGTCATACACATGAATCATCTCTATAGTTATTGTTTCATGGTACACTTAGTTACTCGGATTAGGTTGCCTGCCCAATTGCAGGCAGAAAAAAATGTAAACACTGGAGTGGGGTCATTTACGAGTGCTCAGAGTGAATAAACATGAAAACCTGTATGAGGCATTGTGTGGCCTTCACCAATGACTAAAGAGACAATTGGATACATTGATTAATATTTCAAAGAAAATATATAAAATTGTATGGTGCTGAAATAAACACAGTATACACTTTATATGACCAGACCTCGGGGAATCACATTGGCTTTAGCATCAGTGTTTAAACCATTAATGAGGAGATCTGCAGTACATTTTAAAGGAAAACATTTGATACCATGTAGGTGGATCCATTTTAGCTTTACAGTATTATTTAATTGTCTTGTCAAAAGTACTCAAAGCTCTGACATTGGAGCAATTTGATGTGCCAAATCTGCAGCAATGGCACTGTCCAAATTGGTGTGACGCCACAACGATTCTCAAAAGAAGTTTTTTTTTTTTTTATGTACTATTTTTGGCAACTTTAGGGTGCGATTTACATAGACATCTACAGCAACCTGCACCAAGGTCTCTGAAATCGCCCCTGAAAGTCGGGACTGACCTCACACGATTTTATTCCTGCTGTCAGTGTGAACCTAGGCTCAAAGTAATAAGTGCAGATATTATAGGATCATAGAGTTGGCATGCAAAGAGAAATGGGCACAAGTGTTAATTTTTGGGTATTTTTTCAGAAAGGAGTAGTTTAAGAAAAAAAAAGCGCTGCATCATCTCTTCAAAATGATAAACGGGACTACAACAATTAGGGGGGAAAAAAAAATCTCTACCTTATGCTCCTGGAAAGGTCACTGCCATTTATACCCTATTCATATTCTATATGTAAACATTCATAACCTCATTATTGATAAGGTTATTAAAAAAAAAGCGCACATCCAAAATTTGCACTTAAGGTTTATTGGGCTATAAGAAAGCAGGGCCATCAAGTACACAAATATTCATGGTGGACAGCACTTCGTATTGTGTATATATATAGATAAACAAATACTAGGAGCTCACAAGGGCTACCTCCTATACACATGAAAAGACCAAAACAGGAGATTATGAATTGCAGGCATATCACACCTATTGTGTGCAAATCTACATTTCATGCCATGGAACTCGCACACAACAGATAAAATAATCCATTAACTCCTGGGATCTTTTCATGCATAACAGCCTTCTAGTTAGTCTACCTCTGAATAAAATGTGTACAGTGCTGATAACTTGAGGCTTTGGGAAGACTGTGCAGTACCAGCTGAGCACCATTCACCCTGTGAGGAGCAATACTCAGATTAAACCACAAACATGATATCTGAGCATAAAATGATTATGGTATTAACTATTGATAAGGCTAGTCTTGCTGGGATCATTTTGTGTGACTTACATTATTAGTCTAATTCAATTGGTCTTCTGGCCCCTCCAGATTTACAATACAGACTTTGTCACCACTCTTATGTTGACAATTGGAAATTACTATCAGCAGAAAAAAAAAAAAAGTGTTTCAACATTGTGGAATCTAGACATTTTACCATCAAAGCAGCCTTGAGAATGTATAGAAGGATTTCAGATATGCTGTTTAAGCTTCAGATTCCAATCCTTCTTCACATGGTTGAATTTCCTCACTGTCTTCTGACTGGACATTCAGAAGAACAAACTTGCCATCATTCGAAAGGGGAACTGACGACATAAGTTGTGCCAATGCTTCTGGGTCCTACCAAGAAAATTCTGTTAAATCACAGCTTATACAAACTGAAAACAGGAATTTGATCCATAACACAATTATAGTAAGCTCCTTCCTGTGGATGTATGTTTGTACACTTATGCAAAACTGTAAAATGCACAGAGCTTTAGCTATTGTGAGCTGTAGTCCAATAGTCACACTGTTATAGTATATGCATATTCCATAATCAGAAGTAGAATGGAGCTTTGCTTATACCACATGGACAGGCTGTTTCCAAATCTGTCAGCCACACAAAACCAAATGCTTTTGGCATTTTATGATCTCCAATCCAGTCACACGGTTTGTACATGGGTTTCATTGTCCTGTACTATAACATGTGGAATTTACAGGCAAAATCCCTCTGATCTTAATCATAAACTACAGGACACAGGCAGCTTCTTCATACACCATGGGATGTCCCCAAGTAATCAATACAAGGATGGGCAACCACTATACAAATGTAACTGTGCCAAAAGACTCAAACAACAACAGGGATACAGTTTAGAGTGTGGTTGCAAGAACCTTGTGGCCAAAAGTTGCATCTGCAGTGTATATGACATCCACCTGGTAAAACATTTTGAAAAGGTATGAGCAGGAGACCATTTGGCAGCCATACAGAGTTGTGCGAAAGAGGCTTGATGCCTAAAAAAAAAAAAAAAAAAAAAAAAAAAGGTCCAGGATGCTCCAACAGAACTTCTGTAGTGGGTGCATAATAACACAAGAGGGTGTTTTTGTTGTTGAGCATAAGCTGTTGTATTCAAATTCCTTATCCATTGTGCAATGGGGGATTTTGAAGCAGGGGTGTGAGGTACTGAGGAAAGAACAAACAGGGAATCTGTTTGTCTAATGGAAAAAGTGTTTTTTATCTACACTAGTCTAATGGTTCTAACTACATTCAGTGCACAAAGATGGCAGGACAATGTCCTCATTGAGATGGAACATTAAAGCCATCTTCAGAAGAGAGGATGGTCTAGACGAGGGGTCTCAAACTGGTGGCCCTCCAGCTGTTGTGGAATGCCTCATGGGACTTTTAGTTCTGCAACAGCTGGAGGTCTGCCAGTTTGAGACCCCTGGTCTAGACTCTAGAGCAGCAGCCTCAAACTGTCGGCCCTCCAGCTGTTGCAAAACTACAAGGCCCATGAGGCATTGCAAAGCTGACAGTTATAAGCATGGCTCCCACAGGCAGAGGCATGATGGGATTTGTAGTTTTGCAACATCTGGAGGGCCGCCAGTTTGAGATCCCTGCTCTAGAGCATGGGTGCCCAACCTGTGGCCCTCCAGCTGTTGTGGAACTACAAGTCCCATGAGGCATTGCAAGGCTGACCGTTACCTGCAGGACTCCCAGAGGACAGAGGCATGATGTGACTTGTAGTTTTGCAACAGCTGGAGGGCCACAGGTTAGGCACTCATGCTCTAGAGCATAATACAACCTTGTCATTGTGAGGTATGAGGAAGGTATCTTTACAGAAAAGGACCACCAGTTCAGATTCACAAACCCGACAGAGTTGGTGGCAACCAGAAAGGCTATTTTGCTGGCAAGAATCTTGAAGGGGGGGGGGGGGATATCCATAATGGGTTCAAAAGGTGGTTACTGCAAGAGCTATATTCTGGTCATGTTTGTAGGAAGGCCAGAATGTGAGGCACAGAGGAATGAACTGACTGCCGTCACACCAGGTGAAGTAAGAATTCCAGGTATGATAATACATCTACCTGGAAATGGCTTTTCTAATTTCAGAAAGGTATGAATCACAGACTCTGAGACCCCCGTTATCCCTCAAGACCTGGGTTTCAAAAGCCATGCCGGTAAAGCCACAGACTGAAGCAGGGTGGAATAGAGGGCCTTGAAACAGCAGATGTGGCCTGAAGGGGAGAGGCCAGGGGTCTTCTGCAAAAAGTTGGGGTATGATTGTGTACCAGATTCTTTTGGACCAGTTCTGTGCCAGAAGAATCTCCATCTTCCTCTTTGGTGGAGAAGGCGAGGCAGAATGCTCAGTGGAGGGAATTGTTCGGGAAAATAGAAAGATGGGTAAATCCATGGAAAAAGCCTGTTTTCTATGCTGACAGAATGTTTAGTTGGAGAGTTCTTGAAAGGATTTGGGTGAAAGGTACTGCCTTGAAGAAGACCCACCTTTAGACCCAGAACTTTTTTTTTCTCTCCGGAGAACAGGCCTTTGCCTGGGATGTAAGACTGGGGAGCAGATTGAATCTGATTACTTAACTGAAGGTTTGAAGCAGCTGAACTGTCTTTCGATATTTGCCGAGAGTCACAGAGGAGGAGAAGGTCACCTAGATAGCCTGTCATCTGACTGCCCTGGGGTATGAGAATCTTTTTTTCGTTGTAGGAGCACTGAACCTTACCGATATGTTATGTGGGAGCCTGCTCACCAGAAACTGGTGTCTTGCTGGGCCCTTGGCACAAATTAATAAAGTGCTAAAAGAATGGGAGCAGCACACTAGCTTAAACGGCCCTTTAAACGTTTTTATTTTGCAACAACCAGCTACAAGGGATCATGCAAACACCTGGATTGAAACCACTGAGGCCGAGTTCTGAGTATGCAAGGATGCTAAGATCTTTGTGATCACCCGGCAGCAGAGGGCAAAGCAATATACTGGAAGCAGTCATTTGCCACTGCAAAGTGTAGAAATTGCTGAAGAGATAGATGAATGGGTACAGGAAAATGGTCATCTTGAAGGTCCAAGGATGCTATGTGTTCCTCTTGTCTCTGAGAGGCAATTGCTGACTTGGCAGATTCCATATAAAGTTTGGGAATGTGAAAATTTGTAAAGGAATTTTAGGTCCAGTATAGCACAGATACCTCTGTTGAGATTTGGTATCATGAACAGGTTTGAGTAGAATCTTTTGAACCAGTCTTGGTACTGGTACAATGACTCCCTGGGGGACAAGAAGTGGTTCAGGGCCTTTGAAAATCTGACTGTCCTTGGAAAATTTTAGGTTGATTTGAAAGAAATCAAGCGGTGAGGGGATAGAATCTTCAACTCTAGCTTATACTTTGGTTTTTTTTTTAAACCACCTACAGGTATGGGACATCTGTGATCCAGAGAGATGCAAACTAACAGATGTCCCACCATTCCTACCTGTGACCTGTTTGATAAACTGGTCACATTTCTCACTAAATGCATATCTTCCTTGAAAGGGAATACTTGTAAGGCCCATCTTACAGACAGCTTCTGCTGTCCTAGCATGTAGCCATAGTGCATTATCAATATTTGTCTCATGATGTGTTCCAGGCAATCTACACAGAAAACAAGAGTAAAAGGCAGTTGTAATTGCAACAGCACAAGGTCATGTTGGTTAGTCATAGTCCTATTCCAGTTAACTGCAGTTTGAGATACAGAAATAGTGACAACAACAGCTGGTTGCAGGGCTGGGTCTGCCAGGTTAGAGAGAACCCCTTACAAACCACTTTGACCTACAGGTAAGCCTAGATTAAGGCTTACCTGTAGGTCCAAGAAATATCTCCTAAACCTACACGGTTTAGGAGATATTTGCCAAAACACAGGCACTGCTGTCTACGGCGCATGCAGGCGCACCGAGTGCGCCGCTGTCAAGGGCGATATGCCGCGAGTGGCGGCTCCCGTGCGCATGCACGGGAGTGACGTCATCGTGGCTTTGTCGAATGACAGCGGCGGAGCAGCAAGACCCACCAAGAAGATGGATGCTCCGGACTACAGGGGACAGTGGTGGCATCGCTGGCTCCTGTGTCAGGTAAGTGACACATAATGGGCTACTATGCGATGCATAGTAGTCCATTATGCTTTACCTTTGCAGGGAATCAAAGAGGAAGTAAACTCATCAGGGTTTATTTCCTCTTTAAGAGCATCTCAAATTTTCTACCAGCAGAATCTTTAAAAGACGGAACATCTTCAATAACTAAACTAAGATTTGTTTGGGACAGAGACAGCAGGGTCAACCTCAGTATTAGCTCACTACCACTGGGTAAGGTTCAGCAAAGATTTTTGAGGGGGTGAGAATACTTTCAGAATTGACTCCACCATAGAGTGCCCATTCTATCTCTTTATGAAAAGGGAACTGGTTTGTAAGTTTTAGTAGGTTTCTTTGTGCATAAAGGGGCATGGCAAGAGAGAGTTGAGCCAACCTACACAACACCAAGGCTTTTATGGACAGAAGACATTTGTTTTTAAACATTAGCAAGCATGTTGCATGAAGCTCCCCTTCAATGTATTGACAGTGTGTGTGTGTGGGGGGGGGGGGGGGGGCCTCAACATCCTCTTCATTCCCCTCTAATTCAGCACTGCCTCAACATCCTCTTCATTCCCCTCTAATTCAGCATCCTCTAGGACTGACATCAGGATCTGACTGTTGACAAACTTGAGTAGAAGAGTTTTTGGACTCTGGGCAAAGATGGCTGAATAAAAGGCAGCAATTTGTCCTGGAAATTGTGACACGGATGCAGAGAATTGTGCTGCTTTTAAGTAGGCTTCTTGTTGTGTGAGCTAAAATAATACGCTGATTAGCATAAAGCCAGTTCCAGCTCTGGTGCAAGGGTTGCATCATCTGAGGTTGAGCGGACCTTTGGTGAGTGAATGTTAGCCTGCCGTTTAGAATTGGTTCCCTTTAGCCTGGTCTCAAACATACCTACAAGTGAGGGTATTCCCTGTGGGCTACTCAGAGTAGTTTGGAAGATTGGTTACAGCATACTCCTAGCAGACATGCTTATCCTATGTGTAGACAGTCCTGCAACAAAATCCTTGTGCCCAAAGCTTACAAGGAAGCGCCTGTGTACTTTATAAGGTCTCCAGGTGGAAGTGGCATTAAAGTGTGCAACTAGTAGTGTGTTGTAACACCTAGTCATCTCCGTGAGACTGAGCTCCGAGTGGTTGAATTTTACTGCCAAGTTTGAAAAGTTTATACTGCAAAGTGAATACATTCCCTTATTTTACACAGTGACAAGTCAGAGACACAGGGTGACCCTGTCTTACCTGTGCATGACGCTGGACTGTATATAAAGTCCGGGCTTCACCTGTCATGGTCAGCATACCCCAGAGGGGTCTCCAGGGACTGTGTTCCATTACAAAAAAGCACGACCCTGAACATGTATAGCACTCTGCGGCTAACTTAATACATTGCACTAAGTGCCAAGGGGAGCAGAATCCAGTGCCCAAAGCAGGATTACAGGCTGTCCCCACAGCGTGGGATTTGAATATGGCTCCCAAGGTTTTACCATGGTTATACTAAGCTAGATACACTGCTTCTTTGTAAAGAGTAGGTAGAAGACAGTGAGGTGTTGACTGAAGAATCAGAGGAGGTCTATCATCTCCAGCCACTAGCAAAAAAAAACTGATTTACAAAGCGGGATAGGGTTATAAGGGAGCATGTCCTCAAAAGTTTGCCATTGTCCAATCACCCGGGGGGTACGAGCCTATATCCCATTATGTATGAATCAGTTGCCTGTGTCCTGTAATGTACGATTAAGGTTGAACTGTCTCTGTAACTGTTTAAAAAGTGTTAGCTAAAGTTCAGCTTTCATTTGTTAGTCAAGTCCATCCAGATCTGCTAGATCATCTACCACTACCCTCTCCCCAGTCTAACAATGCTGCTCTCTAAAGGTGTCACCATTGCTTCTGCTGTGGAGTCAATACACACTACGACAGAAAGCACGTTACAGACCAGATTCACCAGTTGAAAATAAGGGGAAAACATTTTTAAAAATGATCATAATGCAGCAGCCACAGTTAAAGTTTGGTAAAATGCAAAATATAATTTTTATTTGTTTTGTTGTTTAATACCACTTAAAGTCTCCTGATGCAATCGTGTGCCCAAGGCTTGCCAAATCTTCCATTTACTTGCCATTTTATAAAGGCTTATTGGTTAATTAGACTAAGTCAGTTCCTTGTCTTCACCATGCAAAAATGGTTTCACAAATGTGTTCAATCCATTCCTACGATGTGACAAGGTCATGCCAAGTGTGGCTACCTTTTAATCACGTTTTTGCAGAGGACAAGTTTTGGTAATGAAACTTTATGAAGTATTAAATACTGCTTTCTATCCCAGAGAAAAATTATGAAAATATGACCTAGCTCATTCCCGTCTGTCACTCTCATCCCCCTGGCTTAAGTAGACTCAATTACTTTCCTAGAACCTGTATTCACATCAGGTGACCTAGCATCACCTGCTACATACTTGTTGCAGTGAGGGTATCCCCCTGTGGGGAAGCCGGGCTAAGTACACGGTGCGGCTTGGCCCCACCCCCACTATCTGCTCACTGGATTTGACTGACAGCAGCGGGAGCAGCAAAGCCTGTGAGACAACAAAGAAAGGGAGAGAAAACCTGCAGATGGATACAGCACTGGATGGATAGAGGAGTCAGGTAAGTAAGAGTTAGGGATGGGGGAACAGATAGTGGAAGGGTTTTTTTACACTAATACATTAAGGTAAAAAAAAAAGTTAGGCCAGGTATACACAGGCCAAATGCTGGGACTCATTTGCCAGTTAAAAAAAATGTAAATAAAAAACAAAAAAAACGGCCCATGTGTACTTCCGGTTAAGCATACTGGAAAACCAGCAGCCAACCAACTCCCGATCAGCGCTCTCAGCCAATGGCGGAAAGCGCTGATCGGAGTGTTTTGGGGGGTGCGTCCCCTGTCAGAACACAACAGCTCAGCGGGGAAGATTGCAGTAATAATGTCGACTAGTTAGTACAGCGGCTACGAGCAGTCTTTTTTCCCATGCAACCCAGCTATAACACACTAAGGCCTGGTTCACATTAGTGCAATTCCAGACATCGTATTTGATTCACACCGGATTGCTGTTCAGCTCACATGCGATGCGACTTCAGTCATACAAACTGTATGGCTGAAATCACATCACATTCGCACCAAAATGGTGCAGGACCCTTTTTTGGTCCACACTGGAATTGGATTGCATGGGTGTTCACACTTATGCGATCCGATTCCTGCCACATTTCACAGTTCGCACTGCGATCTGCTGACCAATCTGGGGGTGTCGTTTACACCGACACCCGGCAGTGGTTCGCAGATGTCAGTGTGAACCACTGTGCGATTCAGGTGTGAAGCGGGAACCTGCACTGGATTCGCAGGGTTCTCGCATCACACCAGTGTGAACCGGCACTAAAACGGTTAGTGTGTAGCCGGCTTTAGACTTTAGAACCACTTTATAGTATTGTTCCTATCTTAATCCTAAAGCTAATCTAAATCCATGTAGTTAAAAAAAACAAAACAATCTTACCTTTTCTGCAGCAGCAATTTCTTTTCCAAAACTGATTGAGAAACAAATCTGTGGAAAACAAACATAGGCACACGATAAAGTTGTGTGGTAAGATACTGAAGTGCTGCTAGGTGTATGGGTGAATACTAATCAGAAAAACACAGAACAGCTGCACCATTCAAAATGATCTTAAGCATTAAAAGGATATATAATTCTTGAGCAATGGTCTGCTTGTTGTATGTAGTGTACATAAAGTGAAATGTGAATAAATAAAACTTCAACAATTGATACATATGATTAAGAGGGGGTCGCCTCCTAAGATGAGCAGGCATTGCACCCAGTGATGGAAGTGGTGGCACGGATCACATAATAAACTACTATATTCTGTGAAGGAGCACTTTATTAACACTCTTTTTATATTGACTATTTTTTATATCGATTTTTATATTGGACTTTTTTCATATCAATTGTTGGAAATGTATTTATTCACACATTAAAGTTGCTGTAGCATAAAATGATCTTCATACATTGTAGAGAGTGTAAACTTAGACTCTCTCAGTATGTGCTACAGATTCCCAGGCACAGTCAACTGATCATGTCAGCACAGTGGCTAAGTGGTTAGCACTTCCACCTAGCAGCACTAGGGATTCCAACCAAACCCTGGCACTACCTGCCTGGAATTTGCATGTTCTCCCTGTGCCTGCATGGGTTTCCTCCCACACTCCAAAGGCATGCGAGTAGGTTTATTGGCTCCTGTCCAAATTGGCCCTAGTATGTATATGTATGAATGTGAGTTAGGAACTGATGAATGTATATTATATGTGTAAATTGCTGCATAAATTGATAACGCAATACAAGTACTAAATAAATGTCTGAATAAGGTGGGCAGTTTTGTTTGGTATAAATCTAGAAAGACAATCCTGTGCAACTTATTCAGGGGGTAACAGCCATCCAGTCTATCACCATCAGTAAGTCTGTGCCTGCAATGTCTGATAATCTGTGGCCACAGCCTACAGTATGTCCATCAGTAAGTCTTGCAACCTTGCAAGAAATTATGCACAAAGCTTATAGCGGACTTCTCAATGAATCCCAATATTATTATAATACATGACAGCAGATGGCACATTAGATCATATACTATAAAATATGAAGTCATTCACAGTTAAAGGCACTGCAGTGACCAGATTTCACTTTAAAGAATCAAGATGACTTAAGGTCAATTATGATTGTTTGCCGAGAGTTATCATCTATTAGTATAGTGTAGAATTTCAGAATAACCACCCTGTAGCCTGTTTCTCCCTTTTTACTAACAATCGGTGATGGGTTGTCTGGTACCCAAGGTGAGAAGGCTGGAGATCACCCCCCTTCTCTGAGCTCTCTAATTCAACACTACAGAATGTAACACAAACTTAAAACAGAAAAGAAAGCCAAGAGAAGGGAATGGAAGAATAAAAATTATAAGGAATAAACAAAAATTTTGACTACAAATTTTACGGTCAAAAATTAAGGCTCCATGCATACCGACTTAAAAAACGTTGCTTCTACAGGAGTTTTATGTCCTGGCTGTAGAAGCAGCTCAATGTTCTCCTATGTGTCCATACACATTAGGATGATTACAGAGATATTTTGAGCTCAAAGTTTAGAGGCAGAAAAAAAAAACCCTTTTGGATTTGTGTTTCTGATTGGAGCTCACTGGCAGAAATAACATAAAACTCATCTGAACTTTGTACAAAAAAATGCTCTATATGAGCGTTTTATTTACTCCCAAGAGAACAGACGTTTTATTAGGCCCAGTGTGCATGTTGTTAAATGCAGACTTTTTTCTGTAATTTGCCCCTTTTATAAAAAAAGGCACTGAAATCATGTTTTTTGGTACAAACACTTTTTTAAAATTTGGTGCTACAAAAGAACAAACACAAATTTAAAGTGGAACTAAACCCATTGATTTAACTTTCACAAAACATGGATTTGCGCTAAAATGTATGTATTTCTCTATCTATTTTAGTCGACTTTTAATGCACACTGACATTTGTTAACATACATTTTGCATTTTAGCGCAACACAACGTCATGGTGTGAAAAGGACACATTGGAAATTTTTATTTTTCAGATCTCCTTCAGTTGCGTTTTAAAGCTGTGCTAACACACACTGGTGTGAATTGGCCCTCATCAAGGCCTCTGCTCTCAACCAAACTGTCAAGCTATCAAATGGCTGGTGTCATAACTGATCACTAGTGTTGGGCGAACGGTTCAGCCGGAGCTTGGCTGTTCGCCCCGTTCGGGAAACACCCACATTTTTAGGGTGTTCGCACCGCCGAACGCCCTGCAATGCACTGCATCCTGTGCCCTGATTGGGCAAAGCTTTGGCGAATCAGGGAGCAGTAAAAGCTGGTTAAAGGAGTGGGGCCAAGTTTGTGGGGTCACAGGGCCCCCCCCCCAGTTGACGTTTGCAGGTGGCCCCGCCCTTACCTATATAAGAACAGAAAAGGAGGCATTTGGTGGTCGGGCGTTAAAGAAGGCGGAGTGCTTTTTTTTGTTCTTTTTCAGGAGCGCCAGGCGGTGTGATTGACAGTAGATTTGTATCGGAGGACACTATTTTTTTTTTTTATTATTTTTTTTTTAAATAAAGGAATTGTCAAAATACAATCTGTGTTTTAATACATTTTTTTCACATGGGGGGGGCAGGATCTGGGGGGCCCCCTCGTCAAAGGGGGCTTCTAGAGTCCAATAAGCCCCCTTGCCTGCAGACCCCCACAACCACAGCCCAGGGTTGTGGGGAAGAGACCCTTGTCCCCATCAACATGGGGCAAGGTGCTTTGGGATGGAGGGCCCTGCTCAAAAGCACCCCCCTATGATGAGGGCATGTGGCTTAATATGGCTCAGGAGGGCCCCCCCAACCTGCCAGGCTGCGTGCTCAGATAAGGGCCTGGTATTGCCTGGGGGAGGGGGAGTCCACAATGTTTTTTTTTAACTTTTTTTTTTTCTTCAATAGCCGGGTGTCGGCAATTGCAACCGATCAATTTAAAAATGTGATTGGACTCTTTTTCTTGGGGAAATCATGGGCAGAAAAAAACGATGGGAAAATGAAATGAAGTTGATAAACGAATTAGGGTTTACTAGGCATTAATAAAAGGCTAAAACATAAAAAGTGGTTCTTTTAAACACAACTGTAATTCATGATTGAATAATACAATAGTAGTATTCATAAATAAATGCAGAGCAGGACCATAGCTGTGAAACTGGTAGCTCAGTCTTGCAGATTACACAGGGAGAATGCTCACTGTGTAATCATCAGAGCTCCATGGCAGCTGGGTGATGTGCTCTGTGCGATCTTAAAACACAGCGGGCAATTGTCAAAATGACAGTGGCGTGGAGTGCCGCTGGTTACACAGGGAGAATTATGACCTTCTAGTGTAATCTACGGAGCTGAGCTGCCAGTTTGACAGCTCAGCCCTGCACAGTGCAGGAGATGCCCGAGTAATGCAGAGGCTCCCAGCTGTATCCCCCCCACCACAGCTCTGCGCCCAAGCAGAGTTCACCTTCTGCCTCGGCTTTGGCCAGGCCCCGCTATAAAATCAATGACACATATTCAGACAGCCTGTGAATGATAAAATGACAGAATACGGAAATCTAAGGTGAGCTTAGTTGCAAATAATATTCAAATGATTTTGACTGAGAAATGCAAAAGTCTGTGCTATTATTCAAAGTATCTTTCCCAATCCAGCAATGGTTAACATTTAAGTAACCACAATGCAGCAGAACTCTTATAAACACTGAAAGGGCTTACAGATTTTAATGTCAATGAATAACAGGCCTAAAATGATTTTTAGTCTATGAAAACGTTTTCTTATAAAAAATTCCTGCACTACACAAAAAATTGAATAAAAAAAAAAAGCTGATACGCCGACTTGACTTAAGTTGGCCATGAGTAGTAGATTCTCCAAATTTTTTTTTTTTTTTTTTTTTTTTTTTACACACGCAGTCTCGTCAGTACTTTCAATGCCATTACAAATGTTGTTCTACAAAAAAAACTGTTGCTTTTAACATTCAATTTTGAAGTGAATGTTAAAATACCATGAATGGTTTCCACCATTTTATCAATACCTTTCACCCACTTGGAGTGTGGTAGTCTCTCTAGCCAAATAGATTGCTACATAAAAAGTTGCAGTGCTTCAACCCCATTCCCACACAAATAAAGATGAGGATCAGATGCCTTGTGCCCGGAGACACATTGTACATACTGTCCATAGATTCAATAAAATATAGAAATCCAGCACCAGAGCATCATGAAAAAAAAAATTGCAGACTATTTTATCTGTCAAGATATAAAATGGAATAAATTCCTACAAAAGATTGACACTTTTCAGCCACCTGTATGGGCCTTATAATTAAGGCCTATACAAGTGGCTGAAACAAAAAGTACAAACATGAAAGAACAGGGTTAGGACCTTTTCACCCTCTGTGTTACTCTCCAGGACATATGCGCTCAGTGAATCCCCTCCAGATGCTTCAGGGGTACAAACCACAAATCCCACCAGACGCTTGTTCTCTTGATGGGCAGAAAATTGTGTGATGTTTTCAAGGTCAAACTGTAAAAGACACATATTTTCATCATCAACCTCAAAGGGTATTTATATATTTGGCCTAACTCATACAGTAATGTTAGTACATTATATAAAACGATAATCTTTGAACCATAACAAATTGGCTGTAGTATATTATGATGCACAATCATACAGACCCCCCCTTTTTTTTACACCTAAAAAAGTGTGTCGGTGTCCATCCAGAGAGAATAGCGCACACATACAAAAATACAAGAGGAGTAACTTTTAAATCTTACAAGGCTGCTTAAAAGCACCTAATCTTAATAAGTAAATATGGGGATTTATTAACATGATATGGCTATACCATACTAAAGCCCACCACTGCGCCAAAGTACCCCATTTTCAGTGGGTCCTACACCATTCATAAAAAAAGAAAAAAAAGGAGAATATGAATAGTGTAGGACTCACTGGGAATGGGATACTTTGGCGCAGTGGTGGGCTTAAGCATGGTATGGCCATTTGATGAAACTAAATCCCCATATTTACGTATTAAGATTAGGTGCTTTTAAGCAGCCTTGTAAGATTTAAAAGTTACTCCTCTTGTATGTGTGCACTATTCTCTGTGGAGATTTTATAATATATATAAAATCTATAGCAGCACCAACTTTAGATATTCAGCCCCTCCCCAGCCCTTTGTTTGTGTGTATACACACACACACACACACACACACACACACACACACACACACACACACACACACACACACACACACACACACACACACACACACACGGGGGTAAAAGTAATTGATCCCCTGCTGATTTTGTAAGTTTGCCAACTGACAAAGAAATGATTAGTCTATAATTTTAATGGTAGGTTTATTTTAACAGTGAGAGACAGAATAACAAAAATATCCAGAAAAACGCATTTCAAAAAAAGTTATAAATTGATTTGCATTTTAAAGGAGTTAAATAAGTATTTGATCCCCTAATCAATCCGCAAGATTTCTGGCTCCCGGGTATCTTATACAGGTAAGGAGCTAAGATTAGGAGCGCTCCAATCTCTCCACCACGGCCAAGACCAAAGCGCTGTCCAAGAATATCAGGGACAAGATTGTAGACCTACACAAGGCTTGAATGGAATACAAAACCATCGCTAAGCAGCTTGGTAAGAGGGGGACAACAGTTGGAAGGAACACAAAGTAACTGTCAATCTTCCTCGGTCTGGGGTTCCTTGCAAGATCTCACCTTGTGGAATTTTAATGATCATGAGAATGGTGAGAAATCAGCCCAGAACTACAGGGGAGAATCTTGTCAATGATCTCAAGGCAGCTGGGACCAAAGTCGCCAAGAAAAACAATTGGTAACACACTACGCCGTGAAGGACTGAAATCCTGCAGTGCCCGCCAGGTCCCCCTGCTCAAGAAAGCACATGTACAGGCTCGTCTGCAGTTTGCTAATGAACATTTGAATGAGTCAGAGCAGAACTGGGTGAAAGTGTTGTGCTCAGATGAGACCAAAATTGAGCTCTTTGGCATCAACTCAACTCGCCGTGTTTGGAGCAGGAGGAATGCTGCCTATGAACCCAAGAACACCATCCCTACTGTCAAACATGGAGGTGGAAACATTATGCTTTGGGGGTGTTTTTCTGCTAAGGGGACAGAACAACTTCACTGCATCAAAGGGATGATGGACAGGGCCATATCCCTTCAAATCTTGAGTGAGAACCTCCTTCCCTCAGCCAGGGCATTGTAAATGGGTCGTGGATGGGTTTTCCAGCATGACAATGACCTAAAACACAAGGAAAAGGCAACAAAGGAATGGCTCAAGAAAAAGCACAATAAGGTCCTGGAGTGGCCTAGCAAGTCTCCAGACCTTAATCCCATATAAAATATGTGAAGGGAGATTACCGAACGCCAGCCATGAAACCTTAGACTTGGAGAGGATCTGCAAAGAGGAGTGGGACAAAATCCCTCCTGAGATGTGTGCAAACCTGGTTGTAAAACTACAAGAAACATCTGACCTCTGTGATTGCTAACAAGGGTTTTGTCACCAAGTCATGTTTTGCAAAAGGGTTAAATACCTACTTTATTTCATGCATTAAAATGCAAACCCATTTATAACTTTTTAAAATCTCGCTCTCTCTCATTTATATAATTTATATGATATATATATATATATATATATATACATATATACATATATATATATATATATATATATATATATATATATATATATATATATATATATATATATATACATATACATACACACATACACACAGGGGCAGGGACAAGACCTAGTTGTATTACTTAAAGTGGTATTAAATTCAAATTTTAAAGTCTGCCCTACAGGTAAGCTTATGATAAGTCTTACCTTTAGGTACCTTGGAAATCGCCTAAACTTGCACCGTTTATTACATATTCACATCAACTCCAGCCAATGATGTTACTGGCGCATGTGCACTATGCTCTGCATTCATGATTGTAGAGTACCATGCGGAGATGGGAAGTGACCGGAGATCCTTTGAAAGTGTGGGAAGCAGTTATGGCTCAGCACTGAAGGGCTCTATTTTACAAGCAAGTCTGTCAGTGTGCCAGTATGTGGTGCATACTAGTACGCTATAGTATAAACCTGCAGAGGACCCATTTTAACCACTTGCCGCCCGCTGTATGGCAAAATGATGGCGGCAAAGTGGTTTAGTTATCCTGATCGAACACGATATGATAATCAGCACATTGATTATCAGCACTGCCCCCATCAAAGGTGTCCATCAGCTGCCAATCAATGTCCATCACATGTCAGCTTGTCCCCCTCTATAAAGTCTGCAAGTGCCCATGAAAGTGCAGAACAGTGCCCAAAAAAGTGCCAATAAGTACCCCATCAGTAATACCTGTCAGTGCCCCAAAGTGCCACTCAGTAAAACCTGTCAGTAGCTCCTCATCAGTGCTGCCTATCCAGAGCCACCTATCACTGCCCATCAGTTTTTTTTTTTTCTAAATTGTCGCTATTTTTCGTTAGAGCAAAAATTAAAAATGCAAAGGTGATCAAATACCACCAAAAGGAAGCTCTATTTGTGGGAAGAAAATGATAAGCATGCGACAGCGTTGAAAGCTAAAAATTGTCCTGGGCAGGATGGGGGGGAATTACCTGGTATTAAAGTGGTTAAAAAGAATATTTGTAAAGTTTAATACCACTCTGAGGCCGCGTACACACGCGCGGACTGTTCGCCCAACTTTGTCCGTCCAACAGTTTCGGCAAACAGTCCGCTCAAACTTAGCATGGACGGACATGGCCACACACGACGGACGAACAGTTTGCTGAAACCGTGCGCGATGACGTTTCGGCACGCACGACGGATCGAAAATTTCGACGTCCAATACACTGCAATGCAACCTTCCGACGTGGAAATCCTTTCTGAGCATGCGCGAGACTTAGTTGGCCGAACAAGCCTACACACGAGCGAACAGTCCGCTGAAACCTTGTTTCAGCGGACAGTTTTTCGGAATTTCCGTAAGACCTTGTTCGTCCAACTGTCCGCTGAAACTGTCCGCTGAAGCCCCACACACGAGCGGACTGTCCGCCCAAACACTGTTCAGCGGACAAGGTTGGGCGAACAGTCCGACCGTGTGTACGCGGCCTAACTGCAGCAGAGAAAAGTTAGGTCCCTTGCACTGCTGTGTGGCAGAAATACTTTTGGCCAGTAAAAAAAAAAAAGAGAGACCCTTTTCAATCCATTTCAGAAATCAACCATTTAACAAGCAAACTATTGGTGACAGCGTGATTTGACTAAACAAAGTCCCATTATATTTCAGAGCCCTCTCTATTCAAATAATGCACCAGAGACGTTTATAATTAAAACAGCTAGCGATACTGTTTTACACTGCTGTTGTAAGACAAAACACAGTTGAATGTTTAAAATCAGATGACTGATCATTCTGACTGTACAATACGGACTCTTCAAAAGGAATTACAACTTATTTGAAAAACTAAAATACATTTTCTTATTTTGTCCCCACTTTCCAATGCAATCCAACATTCTGGTGCAGCAAGAGTCCTAAATCTCCTTAGTGGAAATAAAAGACCTATGGGATTCCTTGTAAAGATTGTAGCAGGTGATCGTTTTATACTTACACTTATTCTTGTAACTTGCGTTTGTGGATCTATTAATCTAGGAGGTAAAAAGAAAATTATCAGTTAAACCCTACAATTTAAAAAAAAATAACACATCATTTCTAATTTCATGATTACACAAGCTCTTAATAAACCTCATAGATCAGTTTTCTTATTTCTAAATTATAAAATGTGTGTACAATACAATGCACTGCTGTATTTAACTCTGCACAACACACAACTGTCCATGATACCTTTTTTATTTTTTTGCACTAACGGCTACATTTTCAGGACGAGCTTCAAAACAAGCTTTCAGGACGTAAAGTGTTTGTTACCCCAGCATTTCATATTCCTGATATGTGCCTGCTGTACCATTTACTTTTATGAAAAGGTATCCTGCTCTCTTTGCATTGTTTCCATTATGTAAAATCCCTGGTGTTCCTGCTAGTCCCCTTGCTTTCCTATTAAAAACTGAATACACTAAGCAGGAGAACACCCTGGTGTCAGTCCTCTAGTTGTGATGGGAACTCAGCCTGCTCTCCTCCAATGATCAGATTTGCCCGACACACCCACCCCACACAGCCTTTTACTGGGAAGCCCAGTGTGTTACTGCTTCTCCTCCCCCCCAGCTCTTATGCAGCTGAGAACAGAGGGAACATAGTGATCACGTATTAAAAAAATAAATAAAATAAAAAAGGAGAAAAAAGGTATTTTTATATCTATACACAAGTTTTTTGTCCGATAGGTGATCCTGGCACAAAGCTTTTGGTTGGGGCATCACAGTCTCCAACTTTGGAGGCAAAGTTACTTAAATAATAAGCACAGTGTGAGGTACATGTGCAGTAAGCTCAACAGGCAACCAATGGCAATAATCGCAAACTGTGTTAAAACCGCTTTAACATTTTTCTCTTGAATAATAAGTATAAAAAACCATCGTAAGATACAAAACACGGGAGATGCAAAGCCGTATTCTCCCACAATCAAAAGGCACTACAGAAAATGGAAAATAAACAAAAATCATTCATGTTACATGTCTTCCAAAAATCTGAGAATCGTAACAGTTTGTACATGGAAGACATAATACTGCTATAGTAGAAGTTAGCTGGATCAATCAGGGAGCCACAAAGACTCCTTTATTATTCGTCTAGAAGACAAACAGGAGTAGAATATCAGAGCCATTAATGAGGGAATCAGTTAAAAGGCTCAGCTCACATACAATACTCAAGCTCCCTCACGAGAACTGCTCAGAGGATGGAGGCCTCGCAACCCCAATAAAGGAAGTGAATGTCCCACCGTTGCAGCATGGGGAAATCCCAACACAGAAAAAATTTGAACTAAACAGGGTAAGAATAAAAAAAGAAAAGAAAGGAAAACAGTATACAGCCACTTGCCAACGCTCCAATCCATGAACGCTGCATGAAAGGAATTATCCCGGGAATCACCCATCGGGTATTTAATCCAGGGGTTCCAGGATTTCTCAAAAAGTTTACCTTCATTGTCATTCAGTATTGCTAAAAGACACTAATTTACCATGATCCATGACAGTTTAGTCTTGGACAAGTCAAATAGTATTGTGGCAGACATCCAGGACCTGGCTTTGGTGATTTTCATTGCTACAAACATGAAATGAATCAGTCTTCTCAGACTGCTTTCACATTTTACAGCATTTTATGAAATGAGGTTGATGAACTTGCCAAGGTAACACCCACAAAGATGTTTCAGGAGCTATTCTACTATTCTAACCACCCATTGAAGGTGTGCAGGTGTCAATGAATCTATTGATGTCTGCAATTCATTTTGACTAGAGATTACAGAATCCATCTATCAAATTTTAAATTTGACTCCAATATGACAAATGTGCACAGGTGGATATCTATAAGCTTAAGTTATCCTCTGGTTGATTGGCCAAGCCCAATCTGTCAGACAACATGGAGTCTCCCACACATAATATGGAGCGAGAATAGTAAGACTAATGGACCACAAGCTGGTAGCAAGGCAGATAAGAACACAATGATGAAAGATGGATTCTCCCACACATTGAGCTGGCATAGCAAGAGACTGATGGACCACAAGTTGGTGGAGTGGCAGATGGGAACCCAGTGGTTCAGGCCAATTATTTGAGGTGTTGCCTTCTAACCATTCCTTAATCTATGCTACTTATTGTCTATACTTTCTACAGTGAGGTTGTTGAGAAGATTCTGCCTGATCCATTTTATACAAAATTGCACTTAATGTGTGGTACAGATGATGATCAGTTATAGCGAACAAACACCACATTAGATCAGTGAAAATCTAACATATTCTAAGTTGGATAGCAGATTATAGCACGTGTGGAAAAAAAAAAAAAACACACACACTATACCTAATGCTTTTGCTGGTTACCATCAAGTGAGATTCTGTCATCCGGAATATATTATGAATAGCTCGAGCAGCTAAGACTTGTCTCATGGCCTCAAAGATGACCTTGTTGGTGTGATCTGATTTTACTGCCATTGATCCTAAGAAGCGAACTACAAACATCTGTTGCAGAAGTAATCCTGAAAAATAATACAATTATTAACAAGGGGGGAAAAAAAGCATTTCCATACTGCTCCCTAACAATTAAAAAAAAAAAAAATGAATTCTCAAACTTTACTTCAGTTTTATTGCTTCCAATTCTTCCAATCTTTTCCCCAAGTAACTTGCATCCCAATACTGTTGTTCCATAGCCAGTAACTTCTTTGCACACTTGATTGTTCAGCAAAGGCTTCTAAAACTCTGCAACCATGGCTAGTGGCTATGTAAATTAATCAGTGAATAGAGGGACACCCTGTCCCAAAACATTCACTTTGTAATTAAGAGCTGGCAGGATAGTTAGTAAAAGATCTTTACCATCCTAACAATAAACAAACCCAAATTAAATTCCACATAGTTACCCAGCAACTGTACCTCTGGAAACAGGAAAGCATTTGCTTTATTGTATCACTATGTAGTAAAACTATGGCCAAATTCCTCTGCATAACTATGACCACTGTAGACATGTCACTGGAGAAGTGATCGAGGGGGTGTACATCTCACCTAGGTTGCTACACAGTGTGAGATGGTAAATCCAGGATGGATCAGTTTCTCAGCAGCGATATGCTGCTGAGTTGTTATTTAATTTTGCCGGGCCTGGGTTTATATGGAATGGCAGGTAGGTTTGGTAGAGGGACCTGTCATTCCACATCCCCCGATCCAGTTCTGGGTTTGGGATCAGGTGAGCTTGGATCCTAATTAGCCTGGGAAGCTAAAGGCTCTGTAGGGTCTGCAGGTGATTGCTTCTCAGCCAGGGAATGAACAATCTGTGTGTTGAAGGAAGCTGCAAGCACAGCCACTGCTGGAGCTAAAACTCATCCTGCGATATCCAGGCGAAAGACGCGGTGTTTGTAAGTGTCAGATAGGTGAGCAGAACCTGTTAGTAAGCGCCCAGCCGGGCTAGGACTTTTATTTTTGTTGTACTTAGAAAGCACGGTGTTGCTGTATATTTTGTTTGCTGGACTGTTTGTACCACGAATAAACGCCAAGATCTGCTTTATCAAATTCCAAGTCTGCTGTGAACTGTGTCCAAACACACCCTACCCCGGGAAGATCCCTTACAATTGGTGGAGGTAGCGGGCAACGCGGTTGCTAGGGGCAACGGTGTGGACAGACTTGGCTACAGCTGCTGATGTCCTGGGTGAAAGCTGCAACTACACTCCAAAAAACAGTCCAGCAACATGGAGGAGATGCTGAAGCAGTTTATGCAAGTGAGTTTGCAACAACAGCAGGCTCAGACAGAGGCCAATAGACGACATGAACAGTCCATGGCTGAACAACAGCAGATGATGGCTGCACAACAGCAGGCGCAGACAGAGGCCAATAGACGACATGAACAGTCCATGGCTGCACAACAGCAGATGATGGCTGCACAACAACAACTTATCGAGCACCTGATAGTAAATCGAGAGGCGCCTGTGGTTGCTAATCCACCCACAATGGAGGGAGCCGCTCCAGAGATTTTTTCTGGGAGAAGGACTGTGCAGAAAGCGCTGCAAAAGATGACTGCTGAGGACGATGTTGAGGCCTATCTAACAGTATTTGAGCGCGTGGCTGAGCGAGAGAAGTTACCAGCCGCTGAGTGGGCAGAGGTAATTGCGCCCTATTTAACAGGTGAACCTCAAAAGGCCTACTATGACCTCAGTGAGCAAGAGGTTAAGGACTATACTCGGCTAAAAGAGGAGATGCTTGCCCGACTAGGAGTTACTACTGCAGTCCGTGCCCGGAGGGTACGCAACTGGAGCTACAGTCTGGACAAATCAGCGAGGTCCCAGATGTATGACCTAATCCATTTGGCAAGAAAGTGGTTGGAGCCAGACACTTCTACTCCTGCACAAATCCTAGAGAAGGTCGTGATGGATCGCTACCTCCGTGCCCTTCCTACTGACTTGCAACGCTGGGTGGGACAAGGTGATCCTAAGAATGCAAACGAACTTGTCAACCTTGTGGAGAGGTTCCAGGCGACTGAGGACTACCTCCGTGATGTTCCTGCAGCATCTTCACCTCCCCGGAGCGCCAGATCTGTGCCGTCAGCTGGTAAGAGACTTCCATCTATTGGGGGAGTGTGGAGGGGTGCTGATGGGGGGAAAAGGGCTCAAGTGGTGTCTCAGGGACAAAAGACTGGTGATGGTCCCGGGTGGCTAAGGGGCTCTGAAAAGGACTCCTTGCCAAAGAGACCAGGCCCTATCCAGTGTTGGAGATGCCATGAGGCGGGACACGTGTCGGCCCATTGCCCTCTTACCTCTGAACCCATGGAATGTGACGCTAGCAGGCGTCAGTCGCTATTTGCGGAACCATCTTGTGCTGCAGTTCCTGGACTAGAGACTGAACCGCAAATCTGCAACATCACAATCAATGACTTTCCTGTTAAAGCGTTAATGGACTCAGGAAGCCTTGTAACCTTGGTGCATGCTAGCCTGGTGACTGGGGACTTAGAGTCTAAAAAGCATATGAGTGTTGTGTGCATACATGGTGATACAAAAGTGTACCCTATAGTGCTGGCTAAAGTCGGGACTGAACAAGGCACCGTACAATATGAAGTGGGTGTGGTTAAAAACCTCATGCATAATGTAATATTGGGGCGCGATTTTCCATTATTCTGGGCTCTTTGGGAAAAAAGAAAAATCCCCAAAAGGAGTGAGGATACCTCTAAGGGGGTTGCCTTGTCCACTGTGAATGATAAAAATGTGCAGGATGAAAATGATTGTTTTCCTTTGCAGGTCCTGGCTGGGGAGGAGGAGGCTCCTCCCACTGAGCAAAATATACTAGACTTAGAGGTGTCTAGCGATAATTTTGGGACTGCACAATTACAGGACCCCACTCTCAAAAATGCGAGAGAGCAGGTTGCTGTTATGAACGGGGTACCTCAGGAACCAGATGCTGAAAAAAGATTTCCACATTTTTCGGTGACTAATGATCTTTTCTATAGAGTCAATAAGGTTAAAGATGAGATTGTGGAACAGCTTCTGGTACCTAAGCCGTACCGGCGTCAGGTGCTTGACATGGCACATAACCATGTTCTTGGGGGACACTTGGGGACTGACAAAACGCGAGAGAGGGTTCTCCAGAGGTTTTTTTGGCCGGCCATATATGATGACATTAAAAAATACTGTGAGTCGTGCCCCACATGTCAGGTTAGTGCCCCAGTGTCACATTTTCGCAGTCCTTTGGTTTCGCTCCCTATTATAGAGGTGCCTTTTGAGCGTATTGCCATGGATTTAGTGGGTCCCATTGTAAAGTCAGCTAGAGGACACCAGTATATTTTGGTAGTCCTGGATTATGCGACCCGCTATCCTGAGGCTGTACCCTTAAGAAACACTGCATCTAAAACAATTGCACGTGAGTTGTTTTATATGTTCTCTAGGACTGGGATCCCCAAAGAAATCCTAACTGACCAAGGTACGCCATTTATGTCGAAAGTAATGAAGGAATTATGCAGACTATTTAAAATCTCACACATCCGTACCTCTGTGTACCACCCCCAGACGGACGGATTGGTGGAGAGATTTAATAAAACTTTGAAACATATGTTGAAGAAAGTGGTGGCAAAAGATGGTCGTGACTGGGATCATTTATTACCCTACCTCATGTTTGCTATTAGGGAGGTGCCCCAAGCGTCCACAGGGTTCTCACCATTCGAGTTGGTCTATGGTCATCACCCTAGGGGTCTACTAGACATTGCAAAAGAGACATGGGAGAATGAGTCCACCCCATACAAGAGTGTTATTGAGCATGTAGCACAAATGCAGGACCGTATAGCCACTGTAATGCCCCTGGTAAGGGAACACCTCCAGAGAGCTCAAGAGGCCCAAAGTAGAATTTACAACCGGTCCGCAAGAATCAGGACATTCAACCCAGGCGATAGGGTCCTTATACTAGTCCCCACTGTTGAGAGTAAATTCTTAGCGAAGTGGCAAGGTCCTTATGAAATTGTTGAAAAGATCAGTGAGGTGAACTACAAGGTGCACCAACCAGGTAGAAGGAAGCCTTTCCAAGTTTATCACATAAACTTGATCAAGCCCTGGAAAGACAGGGAATCCTTGGGGGCGACAAATACTGTTAATAATTTGTCACAACCAATCCCTCCAGTCAAGGTAGGTGATACTCTATCAGTGTCACAGAAACAGGAGGCTCAGGAATTTTTACAGAAAAACAAAAACAAGTTCTCTGACCTCCCAGGGCGTACACACCTCATCCATCATCACATTGAAACTGAGCCTAGAAGCAGAGTAAACCTTAAGCCCTATAGGATACCCGAGGCACGTAGGGAAGCCGTATCTGCCGAGGTAAAACGTATGCTTGCTCTGGGGGTAATTGAGGTGTCACAGAGTGAATGGTCCAGCCCAATTGTGCTAATCCCAAAGCCCAATGGAACTTGGAGGTTCTGTAACGATTTCAGAAAGTTGAATGAGATCTCCAAGTTCGATGCGTATCCTATGCCCAGGGTAGATGAGTTGATTGAGAAGTTGGGTAACGCCAGGTACATAACCACCCTCGATCTCACAAAGGGCTATTGGCAGATTCCACTTTCTGACGAGGCTAAAGAGAAAACTGCTTTCTCCACCCCTGATGGGCTATTCCAGTATGTAGTGATGCCGTTCGGGTTACATGGAGCGCCTGCAACTTTCCAGAGGTTGATGGACTTGATTCTGCGACCACATCGTGATTACTCAGCCGCCTACCTCGATGATGTGGTCATTTTTAGCCCTGATTGGGAAAGTCACCTCTGTAAGGTACAGGCCGTGTTGGATGCCATAAGTGATGCAGGGTTGACCATAAATGCCGAGAAGTGTGCTCTAGCCCTAGAAGAGGCCAAATATCTGGGCTACATTGTTGGAAGAGGATTGGTTAGGCCACAGCTAAATAAAATTGAGGCAATACAGAATTGGCCTAGACCCCTGACAAGGAAACAGGTTAGAGCTTTCCTGGGTATTACGGGTTATTACCGTAGATTTGTGCCGAACTTTGCCTCAGTTGCTGCTCCGCTAACTGACTTGACAAAGGGCGGAAAGACAGCAATGGTCACGTGGACCCCAGAGGCCGAGGAGGCTTTCCAAAGCCTTAAGTCTGCCTTGTGCCAACCACCTGTGTTAGTCACCCCCGATTTCAGGCGAGAATTTCTGGTCCAGACAGATGCCTCTAGCACAGGCTTAGGTGCAGTACTCTCACAAGTAGTGAATGGTGAGGAGCATCCGGTGACGTACTTGAGTAGAAAACTAACCCCGGCCGAGAAAAATTATGCCATTGTGGAGCGAGAATGTTTGGCAGTGAAGTGGGCCCTAGAATCTTTAAAGTATTACTTGCTAGGCAGGAAATTCAAGTTGGTGACAGACCATGCCCCCCTAACATGGATGAAGTTAAACAAGGAGAGAAATGCAAGAGTGACTAGATGGTTTCTCTCCCTACAAAACTTTAATTTCACTGTGGAACACAGGCCAGGGAAATTACAGGCAAATGCTGACGCATTGTCAAGGGTAAGTTGTCTGTGGGGACAAAAGGCTCAGCCCTCCGGTCTGAAAAAGAGGGGGGGGATATGTAGACATGTCACTGGAGAAGTGATCGAGGGGGTGTACATCTCACCTAGGTTGCTACACAGTGTGAGATGGTAAATCCAGGATGGATCAGTTTCTCAGCAGCGATATGCTGCTGAGTTGTTATTTAATTTTGCCGGGCCTGGGTTTATATGGAATGGCAGGTAGGTTTGGTAGAGGGACCTGTCATTCCACATCCCCCGATCCAGTTCTGGGTTTGGGATCAGGTGAGCTTGGATCCTAATTAGCCTGGGAAGCTAAAGGCTCTGTAGGGTCTGCAGGTGATTGCTTCTCAGCCAGGGAATGAACAATCTGTGTGTTGAAGGAAGCTGCAAGCACAGCCACTGCTGGAGCTAAAACTCATCCTGCGATATCCAGGCGAAAGACGCGGTGTTTGTAAGTGTCAGATAGGTGAGCAGAACCTGTTAGTAAGCGCCCAGCCGGGCTAGGACTTTTATTTTTGTTGTACTTAGAAAGCACGGTGTTGCTGTATATTTTGTTTGCTGGACTGTTTGTACCACGAATAAACGCCAAGATCTGCTTTATCAAATTCCAAGTCTGCTGTGAACTGTGTCCAAACACACCCTACCCCGGGAAGATCCCTTACACCACACAGAACTGTGTATTCCTAGGATGACATTTTTTCTGTTTCAATTGATTTTATTAATAGTTTTAAAAAAACAAAGATAAAGGATCATTTGGCAAAACAATCCTCGCAAGCTTCAGACGTGTAACAAAAGAGGATAGGATGACATTTTTTACAAAAGATTAGAAAGAATTTAAAATTTCACCTATCAGAACTGATCGTTGACAACCTTGTTATCCTTATTGGGATTGAAATGAACCAGAGGACCAAATGAGTGACAGAGCATACAATGTAGGGATAGGTAAAAAAAAATATTTACTAATGCATATAAAAATGTATTAAACTCCCCAGTGGGAGGTCGCAGTAGAGACACAAAAACATGAAATATATATCCAAAGGCCACTGCGTCAAATAGTCTCCAGATGTGGCAACACACAGCACAAGACAATAAACAAAAACACTACAAATAAAACATAAGCGAACGTCCGGACGCCAGAAATCTATGAGTGGATGTCCATGCAACGACTAATGCGTAGTTTAAAATTTTTATTTTATAAATAATGTAGAAAATGTATGTTATATTCACAGATCAGGGTAATCAGCATTTATTTTTTCCCCATACCCAGCATGATATCTCAGGTAATATTGAGTATAGGTGCTGGCCATATGATACCCTTCTGTAGTGCTGCTCTCCATGGTAAGTCAGCTGCAAGAAATGAGCTTGTGCGTTTTATCCATGAGTCCTGCAGCTGTCCCTCGGTATAGGCACTAAACAGCGCATGAGTCCCTTCCAATATTCCACAATCGTCACACTGTATTACAGCTATCAGGCTATCCAACCTCCCTAGCTCGCTGTGGGCTCACTTCCGGGACACGATGGAAAGGAGAGGTGTCACATGATGCTGGTGATGTCAAAACTGGAGCACTCCACCTGCCCTTTCCCAAATGTCCTCCATGTAACATGGTGCTTAGCCAATGTCCAATTCCAAGAGAACTAAGAAAGGGCTATAGTGGATAAAAGCACACTACTGAGGATGAGAAAGAGGGGAAAGAAGGGACCACATAGCATTCCATTCTTGGGTTTTTAAAATTCTACTGCTGAGGATAGCAGAGAAAAAGGAGGTGTGTGTTCCCAGCAAAACCCTTCACATTGATGCCACTCATCTTCACCACTTCTAGAAGACCTACCGTTATCTCTGTATAGCTGTGGAACACATTTTTCTAACCCTGGCAGGGCTGCATGTGATGTCTCCCCAAAAAAGGCATAACTCTACCCCAAATCCCCACACATTTGAGGTCTGGCAAAGGTTTACACAACAGTGGCTCAGCAATTATCTCATAAAGAGACCAGCTGTGCTGGTCTTCTCTCTATATGAAAGCACAGATGAAACATACTAGGCCAGGTATTGGAATGCATACCTACAACCCCAGGTTGCTGACTTGCCCACAAAAAAATAACATAACACCAACACCATAAGTACTTCAAAAAGTGTCTAATATTAAAAGAAAGGAATTTGAACGATATGTACATTAGAAGTTGTAGACTCATACATGTATATTTGTGAAGATGTTGCACTGCATAATAAAAGCAATAAAAGCAGTGGGAGTAAACAGCCAGTAAAGAGTTATGGAACAAAATTCCATCACCAGGGATGAATGTACTAGGAAAAGATATGCAGTTGTGGGGGGTGTGGCCGGATGTTGGTGGGTGTGAGTACGTGTGAGGAGTGAGAGCATGGTGTTGCTCTGCCCTTCGTTACCTTGTCTGCTCTGATATCCCCGCTCTGATCCTCCCCAGACTGCCTGACGCTGCCTAATGGCTTCTTAATATACTGTGCTGTCATGGCTCCTATGCACTTATGCTCAGGCACATATCAATTGATTGTATTAGACTGAGCTGCTGTGCTTTGCTATCCTTATCCTTAATCTCCTCTGATAGTGGCTTGAGCACGGGGACTGTTGTTGCTTGTGTGCGGTTGGCGAGCTGTCGGAGCAGGGGCTGAGAGTCTCGCTGGGGATCTCGCGAGATCTCGAGCGGCTCTTGGGTTCCCGCAGCGCTGTACCGCCTCTCCCCCCGCACGAGCTTGGTGAGTGGACACGTGTGGCGTGTCCGGTACCTTAAGTCTTGGGCGGCGGGCTGGCCGGCGTGCGCTGTGAAGACGAGAGGAGACTCTGGTGTAGAGTTCCCTCTCCCCCGCTCTCCCATCTTTGCTTGCCGCTCTTTGCCTCCATCCCAGACTAGCTGTCAGAGCGGCTGATGAGATGAGATGAGTGGCACTGGAGAATAGTCCATAAAAATAGTGCTGCCTGCTTAGTCTTCTGAGGAGGAGAGAGGAAGATTTGGATGACCTGGATGGATTTATGGAACGCTGTGAACCAGCAACCAGCAACTAAGATAAGTGTCCTTCCTTCCTTTTGCTCTTAATTTGAAGTGAACTACTGACTGGAACTGCTGTATTTTGTACATATGCTGATTTACACAAATACAAACATGTTGCTATAGTAGTGAATCTGTTGCGGCAGGCCTATTGCTGGGGCTGGAGGTCAGAGGTAAATCAGCATTGCCCTCTTCGTGTTGGGTGAGTGGGACTAATCTACACAAGGAGAGACGTTACAGTATTTTTTTTTTTTTTTCTTCTCGCGATATATTCTTCCGGCTTCATTAGCTGATAGTGGGGATTGGGACTCACAGATTCACCCGCAAGGTGGGTTTGTACGTGGTCATCTAATTTAAGAATGTCAAGAAAAAGATCCCCCGAGGAGCAAACACCTGCAGAGGGTCAACAAATCACCCGTGCCGCTAAGGACAAAACCAATCAAATGGCGGCAATGTCAGCAGCGGCGAAGTTGGAGCGATACGCTCATTCTGGCCCAACCTCACTCAGCAATTTAAGTTCTCAGCAGGCAAATCTACACAATAAAGAGACCAAAAATTCTGCTGCTGACAGAAGGAGCCAAGGCCAGTCTCTGACCAATCCCACCGTAACAGCTGCTAAACTGGGGGGTAACAAGGGAGGGGGAGGAGGCAAATCTGCATTAGCAACAATAAATCTGGAAACAACGCTAAGTAGTTCTCAGGTATCGATGGCAGACAACCAGGAGGAGGAACCTACATTAAGAGCCATTCTGAATGCAATTAAGGATTGTAAAGACTCGATATCCAGTTTTGATGAACAGTTAAGATATATAAAGGAGGAACTATTGTCTATGAGGCAGGAATTGAATAGGACTATCCTAAGAACCACTGAGCTTGAGGAACGAGTGGGTGCGATGGAGGATGAGCTGAGGCCTGTAAGGCTGGAAATTGATTCACTTAAAAAAATAGTTACTACACAAGCGGATAAACTTGATGAGATGGAGAATAGGAATAGAAGAAACAATATTAGGGTGTTAGGCCTCCCTGAATACTGTGAGGGGACTAATTTGATAGGTTTTCTTGAAGGGTGGTTCCGAGATTCTTTTGGGGCGGCAACATTTACCCCAACGTTTGCAATAGAACGGGCACATCGTACCCCGGTAAAAATTCGCCATATGGGGGAGCGCCCTAGGCCTATAATGCTTAAGATCCTTAACTATCAGGATAAAGTGTCCCTATTGCGAGAGGCCAGAATAAGGGGAGATATTAGATTTAAGGGAGCTAGGGTCTCTTTGTATCCTGACTTTTCCCCTGACCTCCAGAAAAGAAGAGCCGAATTCATACCAGTTAAACGAGAAATGGTTAAATACAAGTTAGATTATGCGCTCCTCTATCCTGCACGCTTAAGGGTGACTGCATTAGGAAAAACGTTTTTTTTTAATACGCCAGGAGAAGCATCCCAATGGTTAGATGAAACTAAAGGATTTATAAACGCACACTGCAGGGCAGCTAGGTGGATTTCAAGGGATTTAAGTGTACACATTTTGGGGGGGTAGGTAGGAACAGGGGGTATGCTGGTTACAGTTTGCTGTATTTGATATAGTGCACAATGTAGGTGGGGCAGGGGCTGAGTAATAAGGGTGTGTGGAGTGTAATTAAGTATTTGTAGTGGGGGACAGAGGGTCCCCATGAGCGGGGGTAGATTTTGGGTGAAAGCACCCAGTAGGATTGGTATGGGTGAGTGGTGGGAGTGTTGTGAGAAGGCCACAAATATACCCCTAGGGGGTAGCCCTATGGGGCGAGGGGGGGGGGGGGGTGGGAGAGGGGGTTTGGTAAAAGGGGAGGAGGGAGAGATGGGATGGGAAGGTGGGGAAAGGGAAGAGCAATAAAAATAATACAAGGATACACAAATTTTGAGATGCACTATTTAGAGGGGGACGTGAGAAAATATTATGTAGTATATAGGATACACGTATGTAAAGCTGAGGGGAAAAAGGGAAGGAAAGAATTTTTTTGGTATTACTATATTTGTATATTTCTTCACTTTTTTCTTTCTTTTTTTTCTTTTTGTCTTTCTTGGTTAAAACCACCCAATGTGTGGGGAAGAAAAGGGGAAGGTCCTCCTTTTTCCCTTTTTTTTTTCGGCATTAATATATTCATACACTTTCTTCACCGTTTTTTCTGCTAATTTCAAAACTGCCCAATTTTTAGGTTATTAAGCAGTGATGCAGGGGAAAAGAATTAGGATAGTATCGTGGAATGTGCGGGGCCTGGGAGATCCGACCAAAAGAAAAGTAGTTTTGTCAGCTTTAGAGGGTAAAGGACCCGGATTATTATGCCTCCAGGAGACCCACTTAACAGGCGATACGATTCGGTGCCTACAAGGTCGGAAATTCCAGACCCAGTTCCATTCCATATTCTCAACCTATGCAAGAGGGGTTAGCATCCTGGTTGACAGGGCGGTCCGTTTCTCTTGCTATAATAGCTGTATAGATGTAGAGGGTAGGTATATTTTTTTATATTGTCAAATTGAAAGTAATCCCTACCTTATAGCCAACATATACGTCCCTCCTCCATCTAAATTGGAGATTTTATACAAGCTATTAGCCTTTGTAATAGATAAACCTGATATCCCGGTGATAGCAGTAGGGGACTTTAATGAAGTCTTGGATAAATCCTTGGATAGGTTCCCAACTGGAAAAACACCAACGGTGAAAGACGAAACGAGGTTAGCTCGTTTCCTACTTGAAGCTGGCCTATGCGATGCATGGCGCACTCGGTACCCGGGGGAGCGACAATACTCCTGTTACTCCGCAACTTTCTCTACATTATCAAGACTTGATATGGCTCTGGTTAATAACAGCGCGATGTTACGAGTGGATGAGGTAGAATATGGCCCGAGAGGAGTCTCGGACCATTCCCCCCTAATATTGACACTTTGTGTAGGTAAGAAACAATATTCTGGCCAATGGAAAATGGACCCCGTATGGTTGGAATTAATGAAGGATACAGATCGGGTGACAACCATGTTAAAGGAGTTCATTGATGTTAATATGGGTACAGCATCAGTGGGGGTCATCTGGGACTCTCTAAAGGCCTTTTTAAGAGGTCTTTTTATTCAGCAAATCGCTAGAAGCAGGGCCGAGATGAAAAAACAGGAAGAGGAAGCTACCAAGGCGGTATTAGAGACAGAAAGACAGTATATTATGAATCCGAATCCTACTACACAGAAGGCTTGGCTGGATAAACAGCAAGAATTTAAGACAATTACTAGGTATAAGGTGGACAATAGACGTATACTGCAGAAGCAAGCAAATTTCGGGGAGGGAGAAAGAGTGGGGCGAATGCTGTCACTCTTGGTTAAAGTAAATACGGCACCCTCAGCGGTAATATCAATTAGAACCCCAGAGGGAGAGATTACCTCTGAACCATCCATTATCAATAACATATTTTATCATTACTATAGCTCACTATATAAATCCCAAGGGGGAAGTGAAGGGGGAGCTATGGCGGCCTTTTTGGGGAATCTGAATATGCCAACAATAATAGCAGAAGACTTAGCAGTTTTGGAGGCCCCAATTACTATGGAGGAACTCCAAAGAGCGGTGGCAGAGATGCCTAACTCAAAGGCACCAGGACCCGATGGTTTACCAACCGAGGTCTATAAGAGATACGGGGAGGTCCTGCTCCCACAATTATTGGAGACATTGAAGCAGTCCTTGCAGTGTGGAGCCTTGCCTTCCTCGATGTTGGAAGCCACGATAGTAGTGATTCCTAAAGAGGATAAAGACCCAATGGACCCTGCCTCATATCGTCCGATCTCGCTTTTGGGGTCGGATGTTAAAATATTAGCAAAGGTGCTCACAACACGCCTAAAAAGAATTGTCCACAAGCTCATTCACCCTGATCAATCGGGTTTTATCCCGAATAGATCTACTAGTATCAATATCCGTAGACTGTTTTTGAATGCCCAGATTCCAGTAGATAATGGAGGCTCCAGAGCAGTTTTGACTCTGGATGCAGCCAAAGCATTCGACAGCCTTGAATGGGAATATCTATTCAAAGTGCTTATCAGATTTGGGTTCGGACCAAATTTCCTTAAATGGATAAAACTGCTTTATACAGACCCAAGAGCGAAAATTAAAATTAATAATGAGCTTTCTGAGACTTTTCTATTGGAACGAGGTACGAGGCAGGGGTGCCCTCTCTCCCCCTTATTGTTTGTTTTGGCAGTGGAGCCATTAGCCATCGCTATTAGGGCTAGCCCTGATATACAGGGATTTAGGAGAGGACAGGTAGAGGAAAAAATTGCATTATTTGCTGATGATATTCTGCTTTTCCTGGGGGATGCTCAGGCCTCGGTGAAAGCGGCAATGAAGATGATTAGAGAATTTGGTCTCATATCAGGACTGACCATTAATTGGGATAAATCCGCTTTGTTGCCGCTGGAACCGGGGTTCATTTGCGCTCCCCAGGATATTCTGAATTTGAAACAGGTTGAGAAGTTTAAATACTTAGGGGTGTGGATTACTAGGGACGTAAATTCTTACCTGGAAGATAATTTATCTCCTCTCCTAGTAAAATTAAAACAAAAGGCCGATATCTGGAGTCGCCTCCCCCTCTCGATGGCGGGCCGCTGCAATCTGGTCAAGATGGTATGGCTCCCTCAAATTTTGTACTTCCTTCATAACTCACCAGTATGGATTGGGGAAGGATGGTTTAAGAAAATAGAATCCTTATTCAGACTTCTTATATGGAAAAAGGGCCCCTCGAGGATTAGCTTACGGACCTTGCAGTTGCGGTTGGAAGAAGGGGGGTTGGCGATCCCATATCCTAGACTTTATTACTTAGCGGCCCAGCTACAGCACTTAGCTGGAGCAAGGGCAATAAGTGAAGTTAATCCCTGCCACAGGCTATTAATGCTAGGCTGTCCGCACAATATGCTTGTGGAGGCGTTAGAGGCAAATTCATTTAATATGCACTGCCCAACAACTACTCAGGTCGTTAAACTCTGGAAAACAGTTAAGGCCTTATTAGGATATCAGAAGATATCCGTGTTGGCTCCCTTATGGGACAATAGAAACCTAGATGAGCTATTTAAAGTTGAAAGATGTAGGGAATGGGAAACTCAAGGGATACATAGGCTAGCGCAAATTGTCCAGGGTTCAGCTATTAGATCATTTTCTGACCTAAGATCTGAATTCTCTCTATCAAACCGCTCATTCTACAAATATCTCCAGATCAGACACGCAATTCAGGCCCAATTTAGATCGCAGGAGATACAGTTGATCCAGGCCCCGGCGATATCTCAAATCATGTCTCGAGATACGCTCAAAGGCTTGATTACGTTTATATACGCTAGGCTGGGGGACAAATTGTTAGATCGAAGCGGTATGATTAAAAGTAAAATGAAATGGGAGAGCGATGTGGGTCCAGTGTCCATACCCGATTGGGATTGGATAATGGAACAGGGAACCAAGGTTTCTATTTCTCCGGCACAGAAAGCTTCTCAACTCTTCTTTTTTCACCGGGTATATTATACACCCAGGAGAATGTTTAAAATGGGATGGAGGGATAATGATCAGTGCCCCAGATGCGGACAGGTTGGAGATTTCATTCATATGTTTTGGAGGTGCCCGAAACTTTTTAGATACTGGACACGAGTTATAGATCATGTGAATGAAATTTTCGGGTTGACATTAGAGGCAACAGTGAGGACTTGCTTGTTGGCTATACCGGAGGGATACAATATCTCTAAAAATATATTTGCACCAGTTACTAGATGCCTTTTTCAGGCAAGGAGGTTAATTGCCCAGAACTGGCAAGCATACTCTAGCCCACTACCAGAAATATGGTTGGCCAATGTAAGAAAAACTATTGGTAATGAAAGGGTTTTCTTTTTTAAACAGGGTAACGGTAAGGAGTTCAAAAAGATATGGGGCTCTGGATTGGGAAGACTAGGGATTCCCCTATAAGTAACCGGGATAGAACAGGCGCTTTTTAGCTTGTACATTTTTACTACCTACTCTTATTATGTATTCTATTGCTTAAGTGTGTCTTCTTATGAGCTGGGGATGGGGGGGGGGGGGGGGGGGGGGGGGTGGAGGAGGGGAGTAGGGAGAGGGAAATTTGTATTAGATATGAGGTACCAGGACAATAGATATCGTCACGGGGTGTAGTCCACAAACACTAGGGGATCTTCTATTACCTCTGTATTTAAATTAAACGACAAAAATGTTTTATGTGATTACATTAAGTTAAATATTTGTACAACCAAATATGCCACGATGATGTGGAATTGAGAATGAGACACAAGTGAGCGACAAGCTGAACCTAGTCTCTGGTATAGAAACACTGATGTGGCAAAAAAAAAAAAAAAAGAGTTATGGAACAGATGGAAAACGAGGCGCCAAAAACCAACTCCACACAGAATTAGACAGGCTGTCAAAGCTGCACGTGTGGTTTCACTGTATAGGTTACCTGGGCCATGGGATCACTTAGTATCACAAGGTACTTTATATTCGAGCACTGTGTTCTACTTTATCTCCTTTGCATTCATAGTTTCCTTTTCAGTTTTATCTCTTTTTGCTTTTGGAGATTGGCTACTCTTTTAGCCACTTATGTCGCACCAGTTCTATTTCCCATCTACTTTAGGTGACACCTTATTAATCAAACTATATCTCTTGGTGTTTCTATGGTCCTTATAAGGACGGGCTATACTCCATCACTTTGTGTTAGCAGCAATGGATCTGTCACATTTATACACATTAATTTACTTTAAAGAGCTTTTCTTTTTGGAGTCAACATGTGACCCCATTATCTAACACTCATGGTGACCTGTATCCTGCTGAGGACAACTTTGTGTGCACCTGATGCTCCCATGGACCTCTGCTCCCGGGATAGACATTGTTGGCGGCCTCAATATGCATTTTATTTCAGATCTGCTCAGCATATGCTCCTGATGAGTGAACTTTATCCACGAAACGCAGTTTTGATCCTCTACAGGGTTTAAACAATATATGTACAAGTTTTGACATTTCAGACCTTGTGATACGTTACTTAATGGCTCACATATGGACAATTGCTCATGTACTCTATTATTCCTTTGTATATATTGACTTCCGATGTGTTTTATGTATGAAGCAATAGTTGTTATTCAGTTTATGTACCTTATGTTCCGTTTTATATTGTTTATGCCAATAAACTTCATTACTTTTTTTTTTTTATTTAGTCTGACGATACTTGCTTCAAGTCTCAACCTCCATTTTATTTCAAGTTGTTACTAAGGTATTACTAAGTAATAACAGAAGGAAGACAGAAAACAAATAGCTGGTGTAACTGCTAGATCATTGCAAGCTGTGGACTATAGGCATACAACTAAAGGCTCCTCCTGTATGACATTCTAAACAGGTACCGATTTAATTATCCAAATACACTATGAGGCACAAACCTCATAAAAATAAACAAAGAATGTCCTTGACCTTCCTTGACCGAGCAAGATTCTTCATGATTTGTGTATCACGTGTTCCTCTCCCAGATACTGCAGCTCACAGTAGAGGGGAGGGTATGTGTTAGCAACAGAGACCGAGCTGCCAAACCAGGATGGAGTTGTCAGGACTATGCGTTGCCAGTTGATGATTGATAGGTTAGAGCAGTGATGGCGAATCTTGGCACTCCAGATGTTTTGGAACTATATCTCCCATGATGCTCAACTACACGGCAGAGGGCATGAGTATCATGGGAAATTTAGTTCCAAAACATCTGGGGTGCCAAGGTTTGCCATCACTGGGCTAGAGGCTTCTGAATCAGCAATAACAATGCTGATAGCCACGCTTGCTGTAACATTTTTATTTATTTCATCCCACTGTAGTGCAAGCATGCATAGCCTACATGACAGTAGTAATTCTACTGTCAATTCAGAAGCAATGCAGCATCGTTGCCACACCATCACAGGAAGCTGCAGTAGGTGGACATCACCAGCATGTATTTGTGGGACTTTGCAAAGGGAATAAGAGAAAACCAAGTGCAGATATACATATAGCACACATGTATTTTTTTAATGGGGAGCCATAGTTCTACTACATTAATACTCCTATTACAGAGCATTGTTGAACTCCAAACTGGAAAGCCAAGTGGATCAATACAATTGTCCTGGATAGCCTTCAGATAGTCATAGAATCAACAGAATAGTGACCAGTCTCTGCAGCATACCACCCCTCCCAGAGACTCTGGTGCAGCCATGATAAAACAACTGGTAAGGCCTAAAGATGATGCCGTAATACCACCAATTATAATTTAAGAATATTAAAATACATACACAGAAGTGGATCTGTTTATAAAGGTTTTTACAAAAGAGTCAAAAAAACGGTCACCCAAGGTTTACATATTTTCCAATTTGGTGCAATTGGAAAAACTGTTTGAATCTTGGATAAAAAAACATTTATAAAGAGACCCATAGGCTCTGTACACAGGAAAGTAACACAATTAGAAGCTTCTCAGGGAGTTGAGACACCATCACATCTGTGTTCTGTCAATGCTTGTTAAGCTAGAAAAAAATTACTCAATACAATACTTGTTGTTAGCATTTTGTAAGCTGGTTTCTGACCTGGTCTATTAATATTGATAATGTACTTAATATATTACCTTCCTCTGCTGGGTTTTCACCGGTGTCCTCAGATTCTCCAAACGGATTTGTGCGCCTGAAAATACAACACATATGATAAACAATTTGTACTACACAGCAGGTATAATATGGAAGTTATATTGTATACTTCATGGAACACTTCAAGTAAATTGTCACCGCATAAAATTGTACCAACTTTACTGTTAAATTAACATTTTCTAAATCACTGACCTGTAAAAAAATATCTAGAAAATTGATAAACTATAAATAGCACGCTTCTCTCAATTGAAAATTCAGCACTTAAAGTAGAACACTGAAAAGAGGAAACCCACAGAGTGCCTCTAATTTTTATTCTGGAAGAAAAATGGAGATTGAAGCGCCACTCCACTGCTTAGGGGACCAAATACAACTTTACTCCAATAAAAGTCAGGGGAAAAGTAACCAACCAGCTGCTGACAAGGCCTTTGCTTGTAATCACATTGGAAAGAATAATATTAAAAGTTCTACTTCCTCTAGTCTATTCTCATTGTTTTCAATGAAGACCTGACGAAGAGGGTATTTTTGGACCCCCAAATGCATTGGTTACTTTTGGATAGTCCTTCTGTCTTTAATGGGAATGAAGTTGCATCTGAACCTCTAAGCAGATATGTGGCACTTTAACTCTAATTATATTATATTATATCTTAATACATTTTACTACAAGCCAAGACCGTTGAGATCTGCTGGGGTGTAGAAGCCACCTGCCCCGGAACCAGATTATTTCCATCAATATCATTACTTTTTGATAGCAATAACAATAATTTAACCTTGCGGGTCCAGTGCTATTTTTTCCACTTTGCTCATCTAACTTTTATTCTGGCATACATGATATTTACCTTGCTGTCCCACTATTACTGCTAGTACTGTTCACTTTCTGTATTGATTTGAATCTGTGTCTGTATAAATGACAACCAGCGTTGCCTAGTTTAATCACCACTCTTTCTTTGAGCGTACTCTAGTTTTGTCCACCCTCACCAAAGCACAAAAACAAAACTGAACAGCAGGGACACATGTGACATGAAGTTGCATTCACAAAAAGAGCAGGCATTTTGATTTCTGAATATAGATGAAGTAGAGTTTTCTTCTGCAAAGAAAAGATCTAATCTAGAAGTTAAAATGTGAAGTAGAGAAAGGTGCACAGTTGAGACAGTGACAATTTATACCGGTTTCCTCTGTTTTGGTCCTGGAATTCAGTGGCTGGCAGAACAATGTCAAACTGAATAGGTGTGCCCGGGACTATTAACTGCTCTGGTTGCAGTTCCTCTGTGCCATCTTCAGTCACATGGTTAGTAGGCTCTCTTTGTGGTACATTCTGTCTTAAGCTTTCACTGCACAGATAAAATGAACAGGCACAAGTCATCACATACTGTACATTAAAGTCAGACTCCAGCCTTTTCTAACGTTTTGGACAGACTTAAGTTAATACTTTATTTTGTTTGCGGTCCATGATCCCTTGGGGAGATATTACCTCTCCCATATTACCTCTCTGTAAGGAGCAATCGTCAAGGGGGCAGGAAGTCACAGACCATAATAACCTGACAAATGTTCTAATTATTGCCCATTTTACTGTAAAATTGAGTTGTGTAGAAGTCTGTTTCAACACTGGAGAGACTTACCCTTGCCTCCTTTCCCAACAGGAAGTGAGGTGAAGTCTCCCAAATGGGGACATCGACTAATGAAAAACCGATAGACATTCTACTTTGCTCACTCTGTTCAAAAGTAAAAATAAAAGGGAAAAATACAAAATGTAATATAAGGTCTGTATAAAAAGGGCTTTTACCTGTTCTGTGTATTTTCAAGTCTCTTGTCAAAGCTGGTGATGGGGGTAACTGCCTCTTGAGCTGTCTGGTTTAACCTGATAGCTACAGCCTAACAGAGAAATTGAGAACAGTTAGACCATTAAGGCAAACTCAGAGCGCTACCAGGATATTCCCTCATGTATGAATTACCTCTGGATTATCTGTCAAGTAGATCTGTCTTGAAATGTTATTGATAGCACAAATCCACTAAACCAAAAGAAAAAAAATATTAATGTAAATCTATGCAGGTGGTCTATTAACTTCAGTATACAACTCTCTAACAACGTCCAGTGATTGTGGATGCAATTCAAGATACAATAAAGGCATTTTAGTATACCATGGTTGGGGGTCCCAGGGCACTCTGCAATGTATGAGAACATACGAGCTGACATCTTGAATTATCTGCTTTACATCACAAAGAATAGTGAAGCACTAGATATCACAATTAATACATCTCCTCATCCAATAAATCAATACATGAAAGATATAGTTATTGGAAAGGAAAAATAGGATTTTTAATACAGCTTACCTGTAAAATCCTTTTCTTGGAGTACATAACGGGACACAGAACAGCCATATTAATTACTATGTGGGTTATATGCCACCTATAGGTGAATGGACACTGGCACACGCAAAGACAGGAAGTCTTCCTCTATATAACCCCTTCCATACAGGAAGTACCTCAGTTTTGTATCAAAGCAATGAATATCCCAGTAAAGAGGGGAGGGACCTCTGTGTTCATGATGTACTCCAAGAAAAGGATTTTACTGGTAAGCTGTATTAAAAATCCCATTTTCTTTATCATACATCACGGGGGACACAGAGCAGCCATAGTAATTACTATGTGGGATGTCCCAAAGCAATGCCCTTGAGGGGAGGGAGACACATATCAAAGCAGGCCACCATCATACGCGAGTACCTATACTGCTGCCTGCAGCACACTGCACTCAAAAGCGGAATCCTCCTGCTGCCTTACATCCATCTGTTAAAATTTAGTAAAAGTATATACTGACAACCAAGTCACGGCCTTGCAAATCTGAGCCATAGAGGCCTGGTGACACACTCACTGCCCTGGTAGAGTGCGCCGTAATTTGAAAAGGTGGAACCCTTCTTTTCAATCCATAAGCCTGAATTATAACCTGATGAATCCACTGAGAAATAGTCCATTTCAACGCTGCCTGCCTATTCCTGAGCCCTACCGGCAGCACAAAGCATCAGTCTTCCGTATCTGAGCTGTCACATTCAGATAGATCAGATCCTGACAGCTCTCACCACATCAAGAGAATGCAACAACTTTTCTTCCGCATGGGGAGGTTCTGGGGAAAAGGAAGGCAGGGAGACATCCTGGTTCAAGTGAAAACTGGACACCACCTTAGGCAAAAAGTTTGGGTGAGGACGCAACACCACCTTGTCTTTATGAAGAAGTATGGCTCTTTACAGGAAAAAGCTGCCAATTCTGACACTCCTTGCCGAAGTTACTGCCACCAAGAAAACCAACTTCCTTGTCAAAGGGATCAAGGGAATATGGTGCAAAGGCTCAAAGGGTTGTCTTTGCGAGACCGATAAAACTAGGTTCAAATCCCACAAGCACAAAGGCCGCCTGACTGGCGGAGTTAAATGCGTTACCCCTTGTATAAAAGCCCGGACCAACGAATGCAAAGCAAGCGGTCTTTGAGAAAATACTGACAAGGCCGAGATCTGACCCTTAAGTGGTGAGCCAGCTGAAAATTTTTTTTTGTAAAAGTCAGCAGCTACAAACACTGTAGCTGCTGACTTTTAATAAAGACACTTACCTGTCCAGTGAACCCGCGATGTTGCCCCACCGAGGCCGATCCGTCCATCGGCGCCTCCATCTTAACAAAGGGAAACAGGCAGTGGAGCCTTGCGGCTTCACTGCCCATTACCTACTGCTAATGCGCGAGTTGTGCGCCGCTTTGTGAATGGCCCCATTGTTTCCTGGGACAAACATGTCCCAGAAGGCAACGGGGTCGCTCGCCGAAGAGGAGGAAGTGCAGCGGAATAGGAAGAGGCAGATTAGGAAAACTGCCTAGCAACAGCGGTTTCAAGTAAGTAAAAAAAACATTTTTCAAATGATTTTTTTTTTAAGAATATTAATGCAATTTTTTTTTAGGGTGGCCCTACGCTTTAAGGCTAGCTTAATTTCTACCCCCAATTGTAGGAAGGCAAGAATTCTTCCTACAACATACTTTCAAGGATGCCATCTTTTGGCTTCACACCAGGAAACATAGGACCTCCAGATCCTATAATAAATAGCCCTAGAAGCCGGTTTCCTTGCATTAATCAGGGTAGTCACCACTGAGCCCGCAAGCCCCCGATCTTTTAAAATTTAGGCTTTAATAGCCAAACCATTAAAATTTAGCCATTGTAAGCCAGAATGGAACACTGGTTCTTGCGAAATCAAGCCTGGACAGGATGGAAGAGTCCATGGTTTCCCTACTGCCAACCTTATGATCTCTGCATACCAGGATCTTCTGGGCCACGCTGGGGTTACCAGTATCACTGGCTTTCCTTCCTCCTTGATCCTGCATAGAAGATGCGGTAGCAGCTCAACAGGGGGGGAAAGCATAAATCAGTGAAAACTGATCCCAAGGGGTCACTAGCGCATCCGTCCGGAATGAGATCGGATCCCCTGTCCTTGACACAAAAACTGTCCGGGGTATCCTGCTTTTGGCATATGGCTGAAAAAAATCTCAAGATGCAGGGAATATTCCCCTGGGGACAATTGTTGGCGACTCAAGAAGCCTGCCTGCCAATTCTCTACTCCCGGAATGAAGACTGCCGACAGAAAAGGCACATGCTTCTCTGCCCATGTCAAAATATGGTCCAACTCCCTTTTGGCCACCTGACCCTTGGTACCCCCTTGGTGGTTGATGTAAGCCACAGCTGTGGTATTGTCGGATTGTATCCTGACAGGACCTGCAACCTGAAAGTCCAGGATATTAGAGCCAGACACGCTGCCCAAATCTCTAGAATTTTGATGGGTAAGGTTCTTTCAGTCTCTGACCACTTTCCCTGGACAGTGGCCTACTCCAGAACTGCTCCCCATCCCAAGAGACTGGCATCCATTACTACCTTCCAGGCTACTGGCAAAAAGGATTTCCCCTCCTCCAAATTTCTGGCCATTAACCACCAATTGAGACTCTGGCGTACCTTTGGAGACAGCTGCATTGGATAGTCCAAGGCTTGGATCCTCTTGTTCCAAGCCAACAGAATACTGTTTTGCAACAGTCTTGAATGTAATGGGGGATAGGGAATAGCCTAGAACAAAGCCACCAATTTCTCTAGCAAACCAATGCAAATGCGAATGGAGGGATCCTTCTTCCCTTTGACCACACAGACTAGATCTCTTATAGCCCTGAGCGGCAAAAAGACCTTTTCTTGGACTGTGTCTATGACCAAACCCAAGTATTCCAGCCTTCTTACTGGCCGTAAGGCCGACTTTTCTAGGTTGAGAATCCAACCCAGTTGCCCCAAATACTTGACCATGCTGAACACATTGTAGTCTAGCCGTATACCCGACTGATCTATAAGCAGCAGGTCGTCTAGGTATGCCATTACTGATTTACCCTGGACCCTTAATCTTGCTAATACCGGGGCCAAACTCTTTGTACACCCAGGGAGCGGTGGCTAACCTGAAGGCCAAGGCCACGAACTGAAAATGGCACTGTTCCACCTCCAATTGTAGAAATTTCTGGTGAGTGGGGTAGACTGACACATGCAGATATGCATCTTTGATGTCTATTGATGCTAGAAAATCTCCTCCCCTCAGAGAGGATGCGACTGACCAGATTGCCTCCATGCGAAAGGATCGGATGGTTAGGAATAGATTTAGATGTTTGAGATGTAGAATGGGTCTGACATCTCCATTCGGTTTTAACATCGTGAAGAGATTTGAATAAAAACCCATGCCCTGCTCCTCTGTTGGAATTTCTGTAATCTCACCCTGTGATATCAACCGGTCCAGTGCCTGGAATAAAGACCTTTTTAACTAGTATCTGGGAACATCCGATCTTAGAAACCAAAATGGTGGAAACTCCCGAAACTCTAACTTGTAGCCTAGAGATACTGTGGAGATTACCTATCTTGTCCTGGACCCTTCCAACAAGCTCCTGAAAACTGCAGAAGCCTTCCCCCCCATCCGAGCGAGTGGGGGCGCTCCTTCATAAGGAGGCCTTAGGATTCTGTTTTGTATGCTTCTGCCCCCCCATGGCTTCTTCTGGCCTTGTGCTTGGCCTTAAGGAATACCTCTCGAACCTGACGGCAGAGGCCGTTAAAACTGCCTGGAGGCTGCAGTAACTGGTGCAGGGGAAGAAGGTTTAAATGAAGGACGTCTACTCCTTTTAACCACTAGGCGCCCGCGCTACAGCCGAAAGACGGCTACAGCGCGGATGCCAACTGCCGGGAGGCTGCCCCTGGATGTCCTGTTTACTTCCGCGATGCGCGCTCCCATGAGTGTGCATCAGGGAAATTCTGTGCTGGCCGTGTCCCTTGGACACAGCTAGTCACAGATCGCTGTAAATGGTCAATCACAGCGGCCGTTTACAGCGTGATCTGAGTGTAAACATATGAGATCATCTCTCATTGCCGGCTCTCCCCCCTCACACAGAGACAGCATGTGAGGAGGGAGAGATGAACGGCTGCAGAGGTGAGAGAAAAAAAAAACAACCGAAAATAAAGTGCCCACAGTACATGTCAGTGCCATCTGTCCTCACTGCCATCTGTCCCCAGTGCCACGTATAAGTGCCATCTGTCATCAGTGCCACGTGTCATCAGTGCCACATCAGTGTCACATGTCATCAGTGCCACATATTAGTGCCACGTATCAGTGCCATCTGTCATCAGTGTCACGTATCAGTGCCATCTGTCATCAGTGCCACGTATCAGAGTCACATGTCATCAGTGCCACGTGTCATTGTCCTGGTGCTCCAGGGCCTTCAAAAGTGTAATAGGTAGTCAAGTTAGATGTGTAAATTTATGCTCCTAGAACACGTGATGGTGCTCCCTGCATGTTGGGCCTCTCTATGTGGCTAGGCTGTGGAAAAGTCCTACACATGTGGTATCGTAACACTCAGGAGTAGCAGAATGTATTTTGGGGTGTCATTCGTGGTATACACATGCATGCCATGTGAGAGAAATAACCTATTACAATGACAATTTTGTGGGGGGGAAAAAAAAAAAATCTACATTTTGTAAAGAATTGTGGGAAAAAATGACATCAAAAACCTCACCATGCCTCTTACTAAATACCTTGGAATGTCTACTTTCAAACAAGGGGTCATTTGGGGGGTATTTATACTTTCCTGGCTTGTTCGGGTCGCAAGAAATTACAGGCCACCAGTACATCAGGCGTGATCAATTTTTTATGATTTGCAGCACAGCTTGTAGACACTAACTTTCAGAAAGACCAAATAATATCCACTAATTTGGGTTATTTTTACCAAAGATATGTAGCAGTATAAATTGTGGCCAAAATTTACGAAGAAAAATTAATAATTTACAAAGCAAATTCACAGAAACAAAAGATAAATTTGTTTTTTTTCAAAAATTTCGTTCTTTTTTCATTTATAGCGCAAAAAATTAAAAAAACTCAGAGGTGATCAAATACCACCAAAAGAAAGCTCGATTTGTATGAAAAAAAGGACCAAAAAAAAAATTAATTTGGGTACAGTATTACATGACTGAGTCATTGTCATACAAAGTGTGAGAGAACCGAAAGCTGAAAATTGGTCTGGTCACGAGCAGGGTTTAAGTGCCCAGTTGTTGGTGGTTAATCGGTAAAAGGGCACTCTTACCACCTGACATTTTTTGGATATCCAAGTCATCGCCGAACAACCATTCCCCATGAAAAGGAAAACTTGCCAATGGCTTTTTGCACGGCAACTCAGCTGACTAATGAAGAATTCTGAGCATATGCAAAGATAAGAGAGCAAAGCGTGACACCTGTTGAATAGAATCTTTAAGGGCGTCCAGTGCAAAACATAAGACCCTTGGCAGCGCCTCCAACTTACGGGCTGCTTCCCCTTGGGCAGGGACACTTAATGACTTGCCTGAGCTAGTCTTTTAAGGATTGGCAAACCCCTATCGCTGCTACAGCAGGCTGTACTGCTGACCTAGCTATATATATATATATATATATAAAAAAAAAAAAAAGGAGGCTTTAAGTAAAGATTCCAGCTTCTATTTGTCTAGATCTTTAAAAACCTGAACATTGTCTATTGGACAACTTAGACTCCTATTTACAGAGGAAATAGCAGCCTCCACTGCTGGCAAACTTTACTTTTTAGTGAATTTTTCCTCCATTGAGTAAAGAAAAGAAAATCTCCTAGGAGGGAGAAAATGCCTATCTGGGCGATTCCAGTCTGCATATATAAGTTGCTCCAGCTGTGGCTGTAAAGGGAAGGCATGTGGGCCCTGTGAAAGCCTTAAAAGACCGCAAAGAAGAAAAGGGGGCCTCAGCCACCTCTGCCGGGGGCAACTTATATGCTGAATGGACCAATTCCCTAAGGGATTGGACCAGAAGTTTTTGGGATTGCGAGGCTGAGAAGGGCTCCTCTAAGATTGAGTCATCTGCCTGCCCTTCTTCCCGGTCACCCAATGGCACCTCAATGTCATCTGCCCACATCTGTTCCAAAAGGGGGGGATACTGGCCACCCCCGCTCCAGTCATCAGAATCAGCCTCTGGGGGAGAGCTGCGTGCCATGGGCTAGGAGGCAGGTGGGCGGACCCAGGGCCCCAGCAGACCAGGATGAGGGGTAATGCTGCCTCCAAAAGGAGCACTGCTAGACACAGAAAACATGAAGCATGACGAGTAAACACCAGGTATGTTATAATACACCTTCTAGTGGCGAAAAACATGTAAGGCATTATGCTACTCAGAACAAAACCCTGGAAGTGAACCAAAATGTGTTCCTTTCGCAGGTTTTTCATTTTTTTTTTTTTTTTAACTTACCATTCCCACTGCAGGATACTGCTGGAATCACAGCCAGACCCAATCTCCACCCATCACGGTGGGCCAGGTCTTTTTACAGACCTTGAAGGACTGGGTCCCCTTTGCATATTGGGGTCCACAGCCTTGGACCTGCACAGCACCCTGCCAGGACAACCTTTGGTATAGTCATGTATCCAAGGGCCTGGATCCCAGGGTTCAGCCCTCTAAAAAGGAGCATTACAAGCAAAACCTTGCTTCTTCTTCCTCAAGGCTTGTGTACCATCCTTTTTTTGGCCTTGCCATTTTGAATGGATTCGACTGCATAGTCCCTTGATCCTGGGAAGGATTTCTCCAATGGGGCCATCTATATTATAGCACTTTAATCCACTGTGACCATCAGCTTGAGACACTGGCGGTCCTTCCTGTATGGGAGGGGTTATATAGAGGGGGACTTCCTGTCTTTGGGTGTGCCAGTGTCCATTCACCTATAGGTGGCGTATAACCCGCATAGTAAATACTATGGCTGCTCTGTTTACCATGATGTATGATAAAGAAAGTTATAAAAAATAAAAAGGAAGAATCACACTTACATACAAGGCACTTCCATTAAGTGCCAGCAAAAAAGTGCTGTCACATAAAACCACATGGATTCAGCATGAGGAAACGGGCGTGGGTGACATCAATCCCTCTAGCACATGTATCAGAAGGAGCAGGACTTCATTAGTGTATAGGAAAACATGTCATACACCCGTCTTAAATAACAATGATCATCTCATAATATCATATTCAATTTATGCCAGCAGAGAGCACTAGATATTTCCTGTTTTATTTGCATATATTGGGACACTGATGATAACCTTTTGCTGCGATCCCCTGTATATAAGCTGATGTGGTGATCCATGTGCTTTGCACTCTGAAGAGGTTAATCGCTACTCTCCAGGATTTTTCCCATAAGGGAAAGCCTTTTTGACCCTTTGTTGACTCAGGGGTCCTATCATTGAGGTGAACGGCAAAGAGTGTCTTATGGTGGAGATCACACTTCTGGCACCGATTTTCAGTCTTCATTGATGCACATTGTCACTTTTTGGAATCCCGATTTATGAACTTTGATTATGATTTTTTTCCTTTACAATAACTATATCTTTATATATGTATTGATTTACTGGATGAGAAGATGTATTAATTGTGATATTTAGCACTGCACTCTTTGTACTATTATTGCCTGGGATTTTTTTTGTAAATTTGCCTTGAGTGTTCAACAGCTGTTTATATTTTAACAATTTTTTTGCGCGGGTATAATTTTATTCCATTATATCTGTTTTATGTGTTTGCCAGAGGTTTAACCACTTGTGAAGACAAGACCATAGATGGTTTGAATCTCGGCCGGTTCAACAGGGACCAAACCATCTATGGGAAGGCTGAATGTACCCAAGTCGATCAACCCATCAATGAACTAGGGTACAGCCAGCATGTTGGATTTTCATCATGCAATTATAGTCCCAGGGAAGAACAGACTGAGCATTGGGTAAGTAAAAGTACTTTTACTTGCCTCTAGAATACAAGATCAATAAATCCCTGCAATGCGGGTAGAATGCTATAAAGCCTTGCGCATTTGGACTTCAGCACGTGAAAGACCAAATGTGTACAGTAAGCTTCAAACAGCTTTGTTAAAAGAGGAGTATGGGATTTTTTTTAATCCCAGATTCATACTTACCTAGGTGGAAGCAGCATCGGACCGAAGCTGCATCTGTCCCCCGCCGCCTCTTCACTGAAAACCGAGCCACCGAACACTGTTGATGGCTCGGTTCTCTCGCCTCCCCGAGCAGAGAACTGCTGCCTGCCAGTAGCTCTCTTGCTCTGCTCCTCCACACCCACTGGAACACTGAGCAGTGAAGGGGCGGGGAGTAGCCATCTCAGTGGAGAGCTGAAAGGCTGAGATGCCTATCAGTCTAGGCACCTGGTGGATCCAGACTTCCAAAGTCGGGATGACGCGGTGCCTGGACTGATTCTGGTGACGTCAGCAAACTTCAGACTGCTCTCTGCTGAAAAATGGTCACAGGAGTGCAAAACGAATTGCACTCCTGTGACCCTTAGGACAAGTCCAGCCCAATGAGCTCAGGCTGGACTTCTCCATTAAAGCAAACTTTGATTCCAGAAAGGGGAATTGTTTGCACATAGATACTACTGGGAGTGTTTACTGTCAGTTTATTTAAAGAGGAACTGCAGTCTACTCACATAATATATAATAAAAACATCTTTGTCATTCCGGAGCTTCCCTCCAATCACTGTGTGTGTGTGTGTGTATTATATACATACATATATAATATATATATAATATAATTTATTTATTTTTTATTGTATTTTGCGGCAGTGGGCATGCCTAATGGCAGCCAATATAAAGAGATTGACATGTCAGTCCTCGCACATGCTATATAGGCTGTGGAACGTCTGACACTTCAGCATAGACCTTTGCACACAGGTCAGTGGTATGGATTAGAACCTCGATACCCCTATATTGAACAAAGAACGTTATTTTTAATAGTGTCCCCTCCTGTTTTCCAGGGCTTAGCGTTTTTTTCTCTCTCTAATCACTCTTTCATCCTGGGGAAATCAGCTGGATAGGCCATCACAGGTTATGCTTACATGCTGGTCTTAGGGCTGCTTGACCACCATCAACATTTGACTAGTGGCAATATCCATTATATACAAGTTCCACAAGTAAGTTTGTCCCACTAACTGCTCATACACATTAATCCAATCATTCAAATCCGATTAAAAGGATCAAAATGAATATATTTAATATGAATTTGTTAATTTTGATCTAACTTGGTGAATTATTTCTATATATTGATTTAAATGTGAGAATCTAATTAAATTGGACATCAATGATTCTGGGGTATTTTGATTAGATTTGACCTGACGTTATTGAATTTCATTTAATTTGATCTAATTCAATGTAATTTAAATTTATTTATAACACAATTTCATATAATTCAAATTTAATGAAAATGAATATGCTATTTAAATTAGAATTACAATATTGGTTGCTGAAATGATTGCTCTCATTAATCTGAATTAATCTGAATAAGATGAAAATTAGAATAAAATAATAAAAATATTAATGAATATACCCTATATAAAATAATATAAATGTACTTTCTGTAAACAATACTAGTATTAAAGGAACTCATTATCATTACTGTTATTTTCTTTTCTTTGGCAGGCTGCCATCTATCTGGATTCAGACTCCTCAAAATAGGCGGTTTTTACAATTCCTTAAAGTTCGATATTTCTTGCTCTATTTTGTCCTCCCCTTGCTTTTTTTTTTTTTTTTTTTTTTTTTTTTTTTTTTATGCACCATTTTCTGGTTTTCTCACTCCTTGATGGTGCATTGCTGCATGGATTGAACCCTCTCTGGTTGATGGATGCTCTTATTTTTCTTGTCATGGTATATATATTAAGGACTTGGTTGTACATCTTAAAAACATTAGACAATATACATGTTCTTCTACTATTATGAATCTCTTTTTTATGTTCAAAAATAGTATGCATATCTATCTTCAAATGACATACAAATTGTTAAAATGTAATATATTTATTGTCTAGATAATGGTCTAGAAATAGTTTCTAAATGGTGTATAACAATTTAGCATGATATTACAGATACGTGAACTTAAAGTGATTACAATATATCTCTCAGTACCAATAGGATCTCCTAAAGAAGCTATCGGCGAAACTCACAGCGATCCATTGGCGCCGACATTGCAAATTTGCATGATTGGATCTTCTAGGACTACCTTGTAACCAGTATCTAGGCCAGTGATGGCGAACCTTGGCACCCCAGATGTTTTGGAACTACATTTCCCATGATGCTCAACTATACTGCAGAGTGCATGAGCATCATGGGAAATGTAGTTCCAAAACATCTGGAGTGCCAAGGTTCGCCATCACTGCTCTAGGCCATCCATGCGATTTCTTTGTTTCAACTTTTTGATCTGTTCTCTTGTATGAGACAGTGAACCTTTCAGACATGTTCATGTTTTTTCCCCTTATGTGTTTTTTAATGAGATTTAAATGATATATTTTGACTATAATAATACAAGACTATTTTTCTTTTCTATTTGGGATTACAGTGGCAACCTTTTCCTCTTTTTTGTTTTTCCTCCATTATCATTGGATGTGGTGCCACGTTCTGCAATATATGTTTCAAACCTTTATTGCGAGGAACTACCCACATAATTTGTAATAAAAACATCTTTACCATTCTGAAGCTTCCCCTGCAATCCCTTTGCATATTTTATATATACTGTGATTCTGTACTTGCCAATATGCTGCAGAAATCTCCCTCCACTGAGTCTAGCTGCATCCATTTTAACTGTGGCAGCTGAAGCTGCTGCCTGTTCACTTCCTGGATTTACACAGACACAGCTTATTTGGCAAGTACAGAATCACAGTATATATAAAATAGTATGCAAAGTGGTTGAAGGGAAGCTTCAGAATGGCATGCTCTGCAGACCTGCAGCTTTCATTGGCCCCCTTATGACTCATCCCCCCCTCCCTTCCTGGCAAACGCTCAAGAGAGAGAGAGAGAGAGAGCTGTGCATGATTTCATATGCCTAGGCTTATTACCAGACAGGAAACAGGAAGTGGGCTGTATAAGGTATTTACTGGCAGAATTTTTTTTTTTTACCATCAAAATTTATAACAAGGACAGAAGATTTAATAGATGGAAAGTTGAAAAAATTACTGAAGGTCCGCTTTAAGCTACCAGCAGGCTTCAGCAGGTCTTCAACAAGCTTTAAGTGGTTCTAAAGCTTAAACTGCAAGTAAACTTTCATCTCTGACTTTTATTATAGGCTTACCTATAGATACTGTAAATTTCTCATAAACGTGCACAGTTTAGGAGAAATTTACTATATAAGCCACCAATGATGTTATGTGCTCTGAAGGAACTCCCACCCAGGCCAGAGCCTGTGCTCTAAACAACGGCTCCCCCAAACATGTGCGGGAGGTGAGGTCATCCCGGCACCAGCCAGTCACACAACCAGAGTCCACAGTGAAGATAACATTGCATCGCTGGAATGCTTAGTTTTTAGGCAAGTTTTGCATAATGTGCTAGTATGTGATGCATACTAGCACATTATGCCTTTACCTTGCAGGCAAGAAAAAATAAAATAAATAAATAAAACAATATTGCCCAGCAGTTTACAACCGCTTTAAGAAACCTGCCAGCAGTTTCTTCAAAGTGAAATAAATTTCTGTATTTACCCCAAATTAGAGATGAAGATTACTTTTTTGCGTTTTATTCAGATAAAATATATTTTTGGAAATAAAAGGTAAGGGAAAAATGTTGTTGGAAGAATGACGGCCAGCAGCAACTTACCTCTTCATATTCTCTTTTCCCTTCTGCTTGGAGGATTATGCTCCTAGAAAAGTAACACAGAACTGTGATTCTTCAAAGGAATGTGTCACAAAGCAGAACACCTGTGTGAAAAGGCTTTGATGCAACTAGCCACATCCAACCTATGCCTCAACATTAGTTCTAGCCACTGGACCCAAACCACCACAGAATCACTGCCTGGAGCTAGCAAGTGGCACATGAACTGGGAAATAATGGCTTCCATCAGAACCTTCTCAAGCAGGCAAGTTCCTAATGACCATACCCATATATTTGTACACAAGCAACATAACTGAAACTAGAAGCAGATGACATGCTCTTCTGTTTGTTGGGTAGACTTGAAAGAGCTTTTTACACGGGACATATAGCTTGAAACAACGGTCAAGCTATACAGATTACACACGTTCCAATTTCGTGACCAGTGATAGGCTTTGACAAGCAGCCTACCCATTAGGAACACACCACTAGTTATTACAAACTTGCAATGAAAAAAAAATTGCACCATTTAAAAGGCATCATTATGGCAAACAGCAAACTTTTTTTTCTTCCTCTCCGGTGATAGTAAAAATTTGCCCAAAGCCCAAAAATGACACAAGATACGTCAGTCATGTGATGGAACTACAGCCACAGCTGTTTGGTTTACTAAATGCATTATAGTATCGTACCCACTATAGTCATGTAGTAATTGTTTCTAATTTTTATGGAATATATTAAAGAAAATCTGAGAGAATCACATAATTAATGAAATACAACATATCTATTTCAAAATATTTTGGAAGTATATATATAAAAAAAAAAAATAATAATAATAATAATAATAATAAAATCAACTTTCTCAAGCCCCACTTAATACAATCACATTTTCAACTGTAAGTAAAATCAGACATCTAAGTAGACCAAAAGGCTCAATTCAATTTATTTATAATGCATGTGCCATTTACTGTAGTTTTCAGCCATGTGACAGTCACATTCAACTGTCTGACACAAGAAAAAGTGAGAATATTTTTGGGGTGTTTACACTCAAGTTAATCACACATTACTATTACTCACGTCTTGCCACTGGGAGCAGTGATTTGGAAGCAGTATCGTCTATCCTCACAGTCCACTGCCATGACAGAACAATTGTCCAAGTCTTTAATAAGGCCTCCAGCCACCTCACCTCGGTGCTGACACATTAGGTTTCCGCCTTGTGTAAAAAAATATAGTCTCTCCCAAGTTGTAGTGACCAGGCCTGTTTTACTGAAATGTTTAAAAACTGTGATTAGTTTACAAGTGAAAATTACAGAAAATAAACAGCACTAGGTTGAGGCAATAGGCATCGAGAAGTCCAAGCTTAAAAAGGAGAAGCAGGGCCAAAGCTTTTTTTTGCACTACTTCTCCTGTGGATCACAGGAGTGCACTTAGCTCTGCGCATCACTCTGCCGAAACAGACTTTTGGGGAGAGCCCGACTTTAATGTTGGGATCTACCCAGATGCCTGGACCATTAGCTGGCTCAGACTCTCGGCACACAACTCAGCCTGAGCCAGCCACTCCTGCCCAGCTCATCGCTCCAGTGAGAGCTGGAGGGGCATAGCACAGAGCAGGCTGATGCTCACAGCTCACTGAAGACGGAGACTGGAGCGATCAGCAGTCTTTGATCGCTCAGCTCTCGGTCCAAGAGGCAGCAGGGAACAGATGCAGCATCAGACCAATGCTGCATGCCCCTAGGCGAGTACTTAGGTTTGCTTTTTTTTTTTTTTTATTCCCATACTTCTCTTGTAATCATTCTTTCATCAAAACTGCTGTCAATTAGAATTTGGTTTCATTACTAAAAAACTTACTTTAAAAGAAACACAATGGAGAATACCAAATGGCAGCACTAAATATTATGATCATCTATTACCAGAAGGCCTACAATATGACCTGGATAAAATTGCAGTCTTAAATTCAAACCACCTGAAAAACAATCAATAGATTTGGAAAAATGGCCAGTTACTTGGCATAATTCAGTCGATATGTAGTGACTTAAAAGGCCATTGAATAGGATTCCAGTTGCCAATACCCAAAGCAGACAGCCACATGAAAACAGGGCTGCTACTGATAAAGCATTTGAAACTCAATTATAATTAATTATGCCCAGGTTCCCATTTCAGACAAGAAAAAAAAAAAAAAAAAAAAAACTAAAGTCACTCCAATGTTGGTACTGAAACACTTCATACTAAAATACAAGGCCAAGGACAGATTTTTCTCCAAGTGTAAAGGAGATTTGGAATTTTCATAAGAAGTTGGATGCAGTGTATGATCTGATCAGCAAAAGTAAAAAAAAAAAAGTATTAAAAAAATTGCATCATGGGCATATGCTCGCAATCTTCCTTGAAATGTACACAGAGCTACACAAGTGCAGCTCAGTTTACAATCCGGCACAGATCCTGTGTGCTGGGATGACTGAACATCTGCAGATGTGCAGAGTGACATTATCCTACTCCAGGCCCGGACTGGCCATAGGGCAGACCGGGCATTTGCCCGGTGGGCCGGGGCCACCTGCTCCATAGAATGTTGCTGTTTAGGCCGCACTGACAGTTCCGCTCTTTGCTCCCAGGGACTGCTCCTCCAGCCAAGGTGTCCGCACGGTGAGGCAAGGGGCGGGGCTGCTGTCAAGACGTTTCCCCCGCTCACGCCCCCCCCTTCTCTTGTCGGCAGCACATGTGAGGAGAAAGCTTCCCTCACCATTGGCCACAACAGAGGGCCAATCAGAGACCTAGAGGGGCATCATGGGAAATGTAGTCCCAGAGATAGGTAGCCCAATTGTTTTCAGCAGGGAGCAGACTACACTCCCCAGCATGCACACTGCTGGGGGGGGGGGGGGGGGGGAAACCTGGAAACAAGCAGAAGTGCCTGTAGCAGCTACTACAGGAGTCATACAAAACGAAAGAGGTCTGTGCTGGGGAACTAATAGCCCCAGCACCACCAGAGACAGAGCCGCGCTGCACCGCACCACCAGAGACAGAGCCGCGCACCACCAGAGAGAGAGCCACGCTGCACCGCACCACCAGAGAGAGCCACGCTGCACCACCAGAGAGGGAGCCACGCTGCACCGCACCACCAGAGGGAGCGCCACGCTGCACCTCACCACCAGAGGGAGCCACACTGTACCGCACCACTAGAGAGAGAGCCATGCTGTTCCCGCACCACCAGAGAGGGAGCCACGCTGCACCGCACCACCAGAGGGAGCGCCACGCTGCACCTCACCACCAGAGAGAGCCACACTGTACCGCACCACTAGAGAGAGAGCCATGCTGTTCCCGCACCACCAGAGAGAGAGCCACGCTGCACCGCACCACCCGCCTCATGAGGATTGACCACAATTTCTCAATGGGATTAAGTTCTGGGGAGTTTCCTGGCCATGAACCCAAAATTGCAATGTTTTGTTCCCCAGGCCACTTAGTTATCACTTTTGCCTTATGGCAAGGTGCTCCACCATGCTGGGAAAGGCATTGTTCATTACCAAACTATTCTTGGATGGTTGGGAGACGTTGCTCTCTGAGGATGTTTTTGCATCATTCTTTATTCATTGCTGTGTTCTTAGGAAAAATTGTGAGTGAGCCCACTCCCTTGGCTGAGAAGCAACCCCACATGTAAATTGTCTCTGGATGCTTTACTGTTTGCATGACACAGGACTGATGGTAGCGCTCATCTTTTCTTCTTCGGACAAGGTTTTTTCCCCAGATGCCCCAAACCATCAGATCAGAGAAAATTACTTTACCCAAGTCCTCAGCAGTCCAATCCCTGTACCTCTTGCAGAATATCAGTCTGTCCCTAATGTTTCCCTGGAAAGAAGTTGCTTCTTTGCTGCCCTTCTTGACACCAGGCCATCTTCCAAAAGTCTTTGCTTCACTGCATGTGCAAATGCACTCACAACTGCCTGCTGCCATTCCTGAGCAAACTCTGCACTGGTGGTGCCCCGATCCTGCAGCAAAATCAACAGAAGACGACAGTTCTGGTACTTGCTGGACTTTCTTGGGAATCCTGAAGCCTTTTTGACAACAACTGAACCTCTCTCCTTGAAGCTCTTGATAAGCCAATAAAGGGTTGATTTAGGTAAAATCTTAGTAGCAGTTATATACTTCCCTGTGAATCCCTTTTTGCACAAAGCAATGATGACTGCACATTTCCTTGCAGGTAACCATGGTTAACACAGGAAGAACAATGATTTCAAGCACCATCCTCCTTAAAGCTTCCAGTCTGTTATTCTAACTCAATCAGCATTACAGAGTGATTTCCAGCCTTGTCCTTGTCAACACTGACACCTGTGTTAACGAGAGAATCACTAACATGTAAGCTGCTCCTTTAAATGGCAGGGCTGAAATGCAGGGGAAATGTTTTTGTTGGGTTTTTTTGGGGGATTAAGTTCATTTTCATGGCAAAGAAGGACTTTTAATTGCAATTCATCTGATCATTCTTTATAACATTCTGGTGAATATGCAAATTGTCATCATAAAAACTGAGGCAGCAGAATTTGTGAAAATGTATATTTGTGCAATATTCTCAAAACGTTTGGCCACAGCTGTACAACTAGGTGCAGCAAGCATGTATGTTGTGTCCTGACTGGCTCCAGGAGCAAAGCCCAAAAAAACACTAGATTATCTTAACTTCTTTTTTTTTTCTTTTTCTTTTTTTAGCAATGAATGCATATGATCCCAATGATTTTAAACAGCTCTTTAATTCTTAAATACATATAAGTACAGCCTAGCACATGTATAATTACATACTGTGAAATGGTGAACAACGCTGTATAACTGAATGGCTTAGCCTTAAAGTGTCACTAAACCCACATCATAAAGAAACTATCAATAAACAGTGTATTACATGCTGTTCATACTCACTCATTATGAGATTCAGTTTCTGTATTCTGTAAAAAACTTGGTTGATCTTGCTGCTCTCTCTATGTCCACCTTCTGTTCATGTCCCCAATGCAGCTAGGGATCTTGCAGCTGTGGTGGCACATGCTCAGTTTTCAGTGAGTTTCTATGCTGAGCATTTACTATCACATCTGAGCAGACCATGTGACTATCGAGTCACACATGTGCATGTATACACAGTGGTAAATGACAGCCAACTTCCTCCATCCTCCTTCATGCCTACTAGCCAACTAAACACAATGGGGTCAGGATATTCCATGTAGATTTATGGAGGTTTTACCTCCCTCCTATTCTAAGACACAGGCTGGAGGGGTGTGGCATAGTCTGTGGCTTGGAAAAAACCATCCACACCAGGTTATTGCCAAAACATAATAAAGATTGGATTTCAAAAATATATATTTGTATGCCAATTTAAAACGGTTTATGGATATTAATTATTTTTACTCTGTATTACAAAAGCTTTTTTTATTTTTATTTTATTTTGAAGTGACCAGCGGCAGCTCATACTGCTTATGCTTTTTGCAAACACGCTGGGAAAGATCTGAGTCATATGACAACTATAGGTACTTAGAATTTTTTTTTATTAAATTAGTGTCACCATCCGCCTACAGAAATAGAAGGAACGATGTAAATTAAAGCGAGAGTCCACCGGGACTCCGCGTTTTTTTTTTTTTTTAAAAGCCAGCAGCTACAAATACTGCAGCTGCTGATTTTTAAAATAGTGACACTTACCTGTCCAGCGCGCCCGCGATGTCGGCACCCGAAGCCGATCTGTAGGTCGTCTGTCGGGTCCTGCCGCCGCCATCTTGGGTATGGGAATCAGGAAATGGAGCCTTTCGGCTTCATTTCCCGGTTCCCTACTGCGCATGCGCGAATCGCGCTGCGCAATAAGGACGCTCCCCGCTGCCTCTGGGATCTGTGTGTTTCCCAGCAGGCAGCGGGGCACTTGCGGGAAGGGGCGGGCACTTGCGGAAAGGGGCGTAAGTTACGCCCCTTTCTGCAGAGAGCTATCCCGGAAGTGGGTGCAGTTACCTGGATTATCCAGGTAACTGCGCCCCCCTCCCCCCTGAAAGGTGCCGATTGTGGCACCGGAGGGGGGGAGGGTTCCGATGAGCGGAAGGTCCACTTTAGGGTGGACCTCCGCTTTAAATAGTGTGTCATATGACGTCCTCCCAGAATTCTGCTCTCACCCGCACTCGAGAGCATCCATGACCGTCGGGTCCACAGGGTCCATATTCCTATTACAAGGGATGTTTACATTCCTTGTAATAGGAATAAAAGTGATCAAAAAAATTATTTTTGGGGACAAAAAAAGTGTCAAACTAAAATAAATAAAGTAAAATGAACAATAAAACATTTTTTTTTTTAAAGCGTCCCTGTCCCCATGTGCTCGCATGCAGAAGCGAACGCATACGCAAGTCCCGCCCACATATGAAAACGGTGTTCAAACCATGTGAGGCATTGCTGTGAACGTTAGAGCGAGAGCAATAATTCTGGCCCTAGACCTACTCTGTAACTCAAAACATGTAACCAGTAAAAAAATTGAAAGCGTCACCTATGGGGATTTTTAAGTAGCGACTTTTGGCACCATTCCACGAGCATGTGCAATTTTGAAGGGTGACATGTTAGGTATCTATTTACTCAGCATAACTTCATCTTTAACATTATGCAAAAACATTGGGCTAACTTTACTGTTTTGTTTTTTTAAAAGCACAAAACAGTTTTTTTCCCCAAAAAAAACGAATTCGAAAAATTGCTGCACAATTACCATGTGAGATAAAAAGTTGCAACGACTACTATTGTATTCTCTAGGGTCTTTGCTAAAAAAACATATATAATGTTTTGGGATTCTATGTAATTTTCTAGCAAATAAATGATGATTTTTACATGTAGGAGAGAAATGTCAGAATTGTCCTGGGTGCTCCAGAGCGCCTGATGGCGCTCCCTGCATGTTGGGCCTCTGTATATGACCACGCTGTGTAAAAGTCTGACACATGTGGTATCACCGTACTCGGGAGTAATAGCAGAATGTGTTTTGGGGTGTAATTTGTGGTATGCATATGCTGTGTGTGAGAAATAAACTGATATGGCAATTTTGTGAAAAAACAAAAAGGGGCAAAAAAAAATAAATCTTGATTTTGCTGTTATGGACGAGCAGAGGATGCCGTCATGCTGCATGCGACTGCTGGAGGAGGTGTCTGTCGGTGTATTTATTGAAGTTTGCTGCACTGCATAGCCACGCCCTCTGACGAAAGTGATGACTGAAATGCGTCAGTTCATAGCTATGTAGCTTCCCATTGAGGTTGAGGTGTGACGATCTTGCCTTCCCAGGAACACAGCGGGAGCGGTGTCAGGTTAGATTCGATTGCACAACCGTTGCGATACCTATATGCTTTGATGAATCAAGATTGTTTGTGAGTGTTTTATTGTGAGTTTTACTTATTATTAATAAACGCGAGCTGTACGGGATTACGCTATGTTGCTTCTTTTTATTTGATTATGAGCCCAAAAGGACGCTTGGTTATGTGAGAAGGTGAATCTGTATATTCGATAGGCTCTCTAACCAGTGGTGTCTGGTAAGTGCATTACCTGCAGGGACCTGCACAAGAGGTGTGGTGAAGGACTTAATTTCACGTTTGAATTGACCTCCCATCATTGTCTGGATGAGATTCTTGTCTTTGGCACAGTCACCTTCGTTTATTAATGAACCTTTGTTGAATGAACTTTTTATTGATAACACTCCGTATTTTATTTTCTATTTTGAGGCTGAGGAGTATGCTCATTGTTGACTCTTGCTGATAATGATATTTATTTATAACAAGTGTCTGTTCAATCTGAGTTTCAATAAGCGCTGCTAATGTTCAAGGAAATTCATTTTTTTATTTTTTCCCTGTGACTTAATGATTTATGGTGTGTTTAGTATCACTTTAATTTATTTTTCCAGTGAAAAACACATTACCTCCTCATATTGAGATAACCAGCCTTTTGAATCAGGTTTCGGTTGATGATTGGTGACGTAACATCATAATCTGGAGTATACATGGCATCATTACCAGACAGAAGTTCTTGCTGAGAAATCCTCATGGCATCTGATTCTGTTTCGAGTTCTCCTTGTATCCTGCAAGGGCGGGTCACATCATTATTTCAAATAGACTTTTAGTGAATGACAAATTGTTTTACTGACACCATAAGGTTGAAGTTTAGTCTGCTTTTATTTTACCCTCCTTGGTTATTTCCATATTACTCTGTTGCTCTATGCAATGCAGGCACATCGTGGCTGGTAGCTGGGGCCACCAAGATGCTGTACATAGCGTCCTGAAAACCTGACAGCATCCTGCCTTAGTACTCCTCTAAAAAAGCCCTCAGCCCTGATGCAAGCAATGAGTCGACTCTTGAAAGGAGTTATGCAAATAATAAAATGCCTTGATTGGGCGTTAACCTGGGGGACTGGGCATTCCTAGGCAGCCTGCAGACCAGTCTAGGTAATGCCCACATTTGATGCTGCACCTCCATAATCGAAAGTACTGAAACCTTATGAATAAAAGAGTGGGCCAAGAACAGTCAGACTGGGACAGAATGGGCTATTTCAGGGTTTACCAACTTAATTTGTCAAGTATTCCTAATGGACCATGTTCTGGGAATTTCCCCTAAATAAAATAGTGGTCAAGCCCTTAACTTTGATTTAGAGGACCTGTGCTAGGTAAAGGAAATCCTGAAAACATGATTTGTTACTTGAGGACTGAGGTAGGGAACCATAGAGCTAGATTATGTTGGACATTTTCCAGCCTGGAAATAGGATCCGACTTGCTGCAGCTTCTAATGCACACCATGGGAAGGTCACTGTATGCAGTAAAATCAGGGTAAGCAATATCAGTACAGTGGAGGAGTCTATACAACTGTGCAAGACTAAAGGTCAAGCTGGGGTTCACCTATAAATCTGAAATATAAAGTCATATTTAAGTTTCAGAATCTTCATGCCAAATACAGAACTGTAAATTCTCTTCTGCATACAGGTTAACACCTATTCCCACCTACAAAAAGAAGAGATGACACACATGGGTGTTCTGAAGAACAAAGCGCCATCTGCACTAAACCACGTGTGCATTACTCATCACAGTACAATTAAATATTTACTATGTACGACATAATAAAAAGGGACCTTTATATCAGGCATACTATAAAAAGGAAAGGTGTATATCAACCTAGGCAAACCAAACATTCAGATATCAGCTTTGTGCTCTGTAGTGAATGTGATTCATTAGAATACCATGTCTGACTTTTTGAAAAGCAATACTGTGCTTCATGTGCAGCTTTTCCTAATTAACAAATTTGAGCTTCATGATAATTGGCTACATGTGCACAGGACAATTTTTTTTGTTGACTATGCATATATTGGAACCTGAAATTTAGTCCAGACTTTGTAAAATGCCAGCAGACCTGTTTTTTTTCTTATAAATTTAGATTGATGGGAAAGTATAGAGAAGAGAAAATACATAGGTGTATAAAGAAAAAAAATAAAAAAAAAATAAAGGAAGATGCTATTGAGCCAAATAATTCAGGCCAAGTCTTTCAAAGCAATGAGTCACAGACCATCTTAGGCTTAACAGTAACAATTATTGCCGCATACCTTACCTCTGAATCATGTTTGTTACAGATGAAAGAAATTCGTCCATTTTTTTGGAAAACATTTCAGATCCTTTTTTTAAAAAGTCAATCTGAAAAACATTGTTCAAGAGAAACACCCATCACATATGAGATGAACACAGTACCTCGCATCATTTTTACAATTACAAAAAATGCCTGGACATTATCCAACCAGGGTGTCCAGGCACCTTGAGGCATCTTCAGTGGTGCCTTGGCAAAATGCCTACAAATTGCCCAAAAATTGTATACAAGCCAGCGAGTTGAACAAGCCTGCCTTTTAGTTACACAAAGTCAGAGATTTTTATTTTGCACCATTACAACCTTCTAGCCGCTAGGGTCCTAACAACCAATGACATCATCAGTTAATAAGGAGGATGATGATGATTTCCTGTGCAGAATCCTTGTTTGACCCTCCCCTGCCCCTCACAATTAGCATTGGGGGGGTCACATTAGCTGAGTGATGGAGAAAAATTGAGGGAGAAGAAAAACATTGGAATACTAGTCAGTAACAGTATGCAAAAGTGTATTTGCTTTGGAATAATAAATCACCTCTAACATTGGGTTTCCTAGATGTGTGGGTATTGCTGCTTTATACAAATCTATTAGAATCGTTTTTTGCATTTTAGAATGGGGTGCCTCGAGACTATAACCGGAGAACAGAGTGCCTTGAGATTGTCCATAATTCTAAAGGGTGCCCTGACTGAAAAAAGGTTGAGAAACACTGTCATAGTGTATAGGGCAATGGCTGACACAATCAATCTCAAATTAGCTGCCAGTCCATTTATCTACTGAAAGCTTGTCTGATTTGTAAGTCAAGGTAAATAACAAACTGTCTCTAATATAGAGTAAGCCCTAAAGTGTTAGGGTCCTTTCACATGGGCGTTCCGCATGCCCGTTCTTCCTCCATCCATTGGTGGATGAAAAACGGACATACATGTATGTCTATGGGCTAGCAGACGTTGGCGGATGATTATCCGCTTACATCCACCTCCGTTAAGTTCCGTTTTCTGAGACGGAACAAAACCCTATTTTTCTTCCATTTAAAAAATGGAACGAACGAAAAACAGATGCTAGTGGACAACATCTGCTTACATCCGATCCGCTGACATTTGTTTTTCACCCAAAAACATGGACTTCAGTTTTTTAGTTCAGTTCAGTTCAGTGACTTCTTTTTGTAAAAAAACTGAGGAAAAACGGATGTCAGTGGACATGAAAACGGATGTAAAAATTTACATCCATATCCATTTCCATTTTTGATCCTATTTTTTTTACAATAAAAAAGTGACTGAACTAAAAAACTGAACACCAGTGTAAAAGGACTCAAAGAATAAAGAAATGTAAGCTTTAGTAAAACAAGGAGATATAACTCGATTAATATGGCACCACATTCATAGGAATTCAAACAGAAAAAGGAAAAAAAAGTAAGGACTTTACCAGTTGTCCTAAACCCCCAAGGAAGAAACAAGTGCTCAGAAGATATATAAAAATACAAACTTTATTTAACAGCTTGCTGACCACTGCACACACAGACGTCGGCAGAATGGCTCGTACAGGCAAATGGTTCACCGGCGGCCCGCGATCGAGAGACGGAAAGGCAGAACAGGGAGATGCCCATATAAACAAGGCATTTCCCCGTTCTGCCTAGTGACATGACAGGGATCTACTGCTCCCCGTCATTGGGAGCAGTGATCGCTGTCATATCAGTGGTAGCCCATCACCCCACAGTTAGAATCACTCCCTAGGACACACTTAACCCCTTGATCGCCCCCAAGTGTTTAACCCCCTTCCCTGTCAGTGTCATTTATACAGTAATCAGTGGCTATTTATAGCACTGATCGCTGTATAAATGACAATGGTCACAAAATAGTGTCAAAAGTGTCCGATGTGTCTGCCATAATGTCGCAGTCACGATAAAAATCGCAGATCGCCGCCATTACTAAAAAAAAATAATAATAATAATAATAATAATAAAAATGCCAGAAATCTATCCCTACCTCCCTTCCAAGCCACACTCTTTCCTCCAGGGTTTCTCTTCTCCCGCCCCAAGAGGAGAGAAGAAATTCCTGGAGCTCCCGGGAATGGAGCTGGGCCCAGAGAAGTCATGAGCCCTAGTACTCTCATGATGTTCCTTAACCACTTAAGGACCAGGCCTCTTTTTCAGATTTGGTGTTTACATGTTTAAAACATTTTTTTTTGCTAGAAAATTACTTAGAACCCCCAAACATTTTATATTGTTTTTTTTCTAACACCCTAGAGAATAAAATGGCGGTCATTGAAATATCTTTTTTCACACCGTATTTGCGCAGCGGTCTTACAAGTGCACTTTTTTGGGAAAAAATTAACTTTTTTGAATAAAAAAAAAATAAGACAACAGTAAAATTAGCCCAATTTTTGTTTATAATGTGAAAGATAATGGTACGCAGAGTAAATTGATACCCAACATGTCACGCTTCAAAATTGTTTTTACACTGTTTTAAAAAAAAAAAAAGGATCACTTTTATTCCTATTACAAGGAATGTAAACATCCCTTGTAATAGAAAAAAGCATGACGGGTCCTCAAAAAGTCCTCAGATCTCATATTTGGACTAAAATGCAAAAAAAAAAAAAAAATAAATAAAAAGAAAAAGTGACATTGAAAAAAAATATACCTTTAAGAGGTATGGGCGTAAGTAACGTTTTGACGTCGCTTCCGCCCTCCTATGGTATAGAGACGAGTGGGGGCCATCTTAGCCTCACTCGTCTCTATACCCAGCTAGTGAAAGGACCCGATCGCCTCCGCCGCTACTGATGGCTCGGGTAAGCGGCGGATATAGGGGCTCTGTGTGATCTTCTCCCACTGAGGGAGGAATCACAAGAGCCTTGCGCCAACCTTTATGTTGGCGTCATTTGGTTTCTTTGTTGGAAGGTCCAGAGCCGGAAAAAAGGATCCCGCTTTTTTCCTTGCCCTTCCCGAGCTCCCACATTTTTTCTGGCCACTTTTACTCTTAGACTGACTTTTTGCGGAGGGGCCTCGAAAAAATGTTTTCCCCCTTTCTCTGTTTGACTTTGTAGGGAATCTCTTACCCTTTTCTGTGGATCGAGAAAGCACTTGCTCAAGTCCCGATCCAAACGGGTCCCTTCAAAGGGAATACCAAAAAAAGGGAGACTTCAAAGGGAATACCACATAGTCGGGACTTGGAGGTAAAATCTCCATCCCATGTTTTTACCCATAAGGCCCTCCTAGCGGAGTTCAGTAGTGCCACTGACTTAGCAGTCGTTGTTACTGTCTCCACCGCTGCGTCTGCCAAAAAGGCTACCGCTCTCCCAATTATTTCCAAGGAGTCAACCACTTCCTTGGATTCTTTTTTACACGAGACGTGGTCCATCAACCTGTTGAGCCAAGCGTCTGTGTTTCTGGCCACACAGGCTGAGGCTAATACTGAGCCCATAGCTGCAGCATTGGCCTCCCAGGCTCTACGCAACAAAGTCTCAGATTTTTTTATCCATCTGATCCTCAAAGGACAAGTCCGACCTCTTGGACACCTGCACTAAGGATGCATCCAAGCGAGGGAACTTAAAGAATTTCTCTTCCTCCTCTTCCTTAAAGGGGCATCTACGCTGGTATACCAGGTAGGATCTAGCTTGCAGCTTTACCCAACCCTCTATACACCCTATCCTGAGCAGATACCTGGGTGGAGGGCATCTGAGTGTCCTCCGATGTATAAATGGCTTTGACCTTCCATGTCCTCAGCTGAAAAAAGGTGACCCCCAGGCCTAGCCTCCACCTGGCTGTCCTGATCGGAATCTACCCCCCCCCCCCCAGGAGCTTATTTCTGAGGCCTGGCCCTCTACTTCATCTGAGTGGTAGGGGGCAGGTTCCTGGGACCCTCCCGTATAGCTGGTGGACATGTCCTCCTGCGAGGGGGCTCTCCCTGCCTGATGGGGTATCAATCTGGTGTTTCTCAAGCGTTGTCCTAAATGACTGCAGGGTTTCTCTTCTCCCGCCCCAAGAGGAGAGAAGAAATTCCTGGAGCTCCCGGGAATGGAGCTGGGCCCAGAGAAGTCATGAGCCCTAGTACTCTCATGATGTTCCTTAACCACTTAAGGACCAGGCCTCTTTTTCAGATTTGGTGTTTACATGTTTAAAACATTTTTTTTTGCTAGAAAATTACTTAGAACCCCCAAACATTTTATATTGTTTTTTTTCTAACACCCTAGAGAATAAAATGGCGGTCATTGAAATATCTTTTTTCACACCGTATTTGCGCAGCGGTCTTACAAGTGCACTTTTTTGGGAAAAAATTAACTTTTTTGAATAAAAAAAAAATAAGACAACAGTAAAATTAGCCCAATTTTTGTTTATAATGTGAAAGATAATGGTACGCAGAGTAAATTGATACCCAACATGTCACGCTTCAAAATTGCACCCGCTTGTGGAATGGCGTCAAACTTTTAGCCTCAAAAATCTCCATAAGCGATATTTAAAAAATTCTACAGGTTGCATTTTTTGCGTTACAGAGGAGGTCTAGGGCTAGAATTATTGCTCTCGCTCTACCGATTGCGGTGATACCTCAGATGTGTGGTTTGACCACCATTTTCATATGCAGGCGCTACTCACGTATGCGCTCGCTTCTGTGCGCAAGCTCGTCGTGACGGGGTGTTTTTAAAAACCTTTTTTTTTTTCTTATTTATTTTAATTGATTTTATTTATTTTTACACTGTTTTAAAAAAAAAAATGGATCACTTTTATTCCTATTACAAGGAATGTAAACATCCCTTGTAATAGAAAAAAGCATGACGGGTCCTCAAAAAGTCCTCAGATCTCATATTTGGACTAAAATGCAAAAAAAAATAAATAAATAAAAAGAAAAAGTGACATTGAAAAAAAATATACCTTTAAGAGGTATGGGCGTAAGTAACGTTTTGACGTCGCTTCCGCCCTCCTATGGTATAGAGACGAGTGGGGGCCATCTTAGCCTCACTCGTCTCTATACCCAGCTAGTGAAAGGACCCGATCGCCTCCGCCGCTACTGATGGCTCGGGTAAGCGGCGGAAGGTGCGGGAGGGCGGGGTGGCACCTCTCCCGCCGTCGATAGCGGTGATCTGGCAGCGAATCTGCCGCGGAGACCACCATTATCGTACAGCGGACCGGCGCCTGAAGAGATGGATATCTCGGTTGTGGCAGCAGCTGCTGCCGTTACCGAGATATCCCTCTTCAAAAATAGGACGTACATCGTCGTGCGCTGGTCGGTAAGTGGTTAATGAGGCCTCTCCAGTCTCGAGGAGAGCTGCCATTGCTCCCTGAAATTTTGAAATTTTTTCTGGAGGAAGAAATATTCTTTGGGCCACCAAGTCGAACTGGTACCCTAAGTACACCTTGGACTGAAATGGGTCCAGGGAGGATTTCTCCCAGCTGGCCATCCAGCCAAGGAATCCAGGGTGGACAACACTATGTCCCGGTCTATCATAAACTCTTCTTGGGCTGGGCTGTAGATCAGCATATTGTCTAAGTATGGTATCAGTGCTATCCTCTGGAGGTGTAGAAAAGATACCATTTTGGCGAGAACCTTGGTGAAGATTCTTGGACTGGCTGCAAGGCCGAAGGGGAGAGCCCTGAACTGCCAATGCTGTACCCCCCCATTCCGTGCGTACTGCGAAACGCAGGTACTTCTGATGTTCCGGGGCAATAGGCACATGTAAATACACGTCTATCAGATCTAGCGTGATCATGAAGACACCCTTCTGGAGATGTTTTCTGACCGAATAGATTCTTTCCATCCGGAACTTCTTGTATAGCAAGTACCGGTTCAGCTTCCGCAGATTTATAATTAACCGAAACTTGCTCGATGGCTTCGGGACCACAAAAAGGTGGGAATAAAACCCCATAGCCATCTGACTCACTGGAACAGGGATAATTACCTCCTGTCTGCGAGTTCTCGGATACTGCCCAAAAGGCCCCTTGCTTTGAGTGGGTCTTTGGGGAGACGGGTAACAAAAACATTTTGAGGGGGGGTTCGCCCAAAATTCCAACCTGTATCCTTCTCTTACTAGATTTAGGATATAGGGGCTCTGTGTGATCTTCTCCCACTGAGGGAGGAATCACAAGAGCCTTGCGCCAACCTTTATGTTGGCGTCATTTGGTTTCTTTGTTGGAAGGTCCAGAGCCGGAAAAAAGGATCCCGCTTTTTTCCTTGCCCTTCCCGAGCTCCCACATTTTTTCTGGCCACTTTTACTCTTAGACTGACTTTTTGCGGAGGGGCCTCGAAAAAATGTTTTCCCCCTTTCTCTGTTTGACTTTGTAGGGAATCTCTTACCCTTTTCTGTGGATCGAGAAAGCACTTGCTCAAGTCCCGATCCAAACGGGTCCCTTCAAAGGGAATACCAAAAAAAGGGAGACTTCAAAGGGAATACCACATAGTCGGGACTTGGAGGTAAAATCTCCATCCCATGTTTTTACCCATAAGGCCCTCCTAGCGGAGTTCAGTAGTGCCACTGACTTAGCAGTCGTTGTTACTGTCTCCACCGCTGCGTCTGCCAAAAAGGCTACCGCTCTCCCAATTATTTCCAAGGAGTCAACCACTTCCTTGGATTCTTTTTTACACGAGACGTGGTCCATCAACCTGTTGAGCCAAGCGTCTGTGTTTCTGGCCACACAGGCTGAGGCTAATACTGAGCCCATAGCTGCAGCATTGGCCTCCCAGGCTCTACGCAACAAAGTCTCAGATTTTTTTATCCATCTGATCCTCAAAGGACAAGTCCGACCTCTTGGACACCTGCACTAAGGATGCATCCAAGCGAGGGAACTTAAAGAATTTCTCTTCCTCCTCTTCCTTAAAGGGGCATCTACGCTGGTATACCAGGTAGGATCTAGCTTGCAGCTTTACCCAACCCTCTATACACCCTATCCTGAGCAGATACCTGGGTGGAGGGCATCTGAGTGTCCTCCGATGTATAAATGGCTTTGACCTTCCATGTCCTCAGCTGAAAAAAGGTGACCCCCAGGCCTAGCCTCCACCTGGCTGTCCTGATCGGAATCTACCCCCCCCCCCCCCCCAGGAGCTTATTTCTGAGGCCTGGCCCTCTACTTCATCTGAGTGGTAGGGGGCAGGTTCCTGGGACCCTCCCGTATAGCTGGTGGACATGTCCTCCTGCGAGGGGGCTCTCCCTGCCTGATGGGGTATCAATCTGGTGTTTCTCAAGCGTTGTCCTAAATGACTGCAGGGTTGCTAGCATCTCTGACTGCAGTGCCCGGCATTCCTTCACAACTAGTGCGGTCTCCTTGCCTGCAAGCTTAAAGATGTATTTGTCACAAAAAGGCTTACTGTGGTTTTGTGAGAACTTATCGTTACAGTACCCACAGCGCCTAGACTTAGAAGTTGCTTTGGGTTTAGACCTACTGGCCATCCCCTGGGCAGGGCATTCAGTACCTATGAATGATAACAATTGCCGTTAAGCCACCCGGTGTCCCATGGGGAAGAGGGAAATAGGGCCACCCCCCAAATCCCTTCCCCACTGCAGCAGGATCACTCACTCACCCCCTGTGGCGACCTCAGCAGCTGCTTGTTTTGCGGTCCACCCTCTGTCTGCCCAGCAGGACTGTAGTCTTCTTTGAGCAGTTCTAGAAGGTTCTGGACCTTTGGCCCCTCCTGCTTTGCCGCCGCACTGTTTCCACAGCATCTGCCCCTTGTGTGACTGCCGGAGTTATGCCAGTATACTGCTCTGCGCCATTTTGGTGAAGCTCAAATCACCGGAAATTAGCTCACAAAGGCGTGTGGCGACTTCCGGTCATGCGCAGTAGCGTCCGTGAACGCTGCTTGCGTACAGCGGCCATCTGGAGGTTTCAGCTGCCTCTCTGGGAGACACACACACACACACACACACACACACACACACACACACACACACAATGGTGCCAGAGCCTTCTCCCCGGAATGTGGGGAATATCAGTGCGGCCCCTCTCCTCCATCCACCACCGTCAGGTAGGAGGGGAAGGCAGGATCTTTGGGGACACTGTGTGAAAAAAAAAAAAGACACCTCACCTGTCCCATTACACAGCCTCTCAGGTGGGTTCTTCGTAACCAGCCATCTGGACTAACACCCCCTGAGCCTTCTCAGTATAGAGAAGTTTTGGGAAAGCAACCCCTTTGGAAAGGACCAAGCCCAGACAGACCCCACAGTCCCTGACCTTTTAGTCCCTTTAGTAAAACAAAAACAAAAAAAAAAAAAAAACGGTTTCGCTGCCATCTGTGGGAAACAATCAATAACTGAGGGTCGGAGGGAGGGGCGGGGACTTTTAACCACTTGCTTACTGGGCACTTAAAACACCCTTCCTGCCCAGACCTATTTTCAGCTTTCGGTGCTCACACTTTGAATGACAATTACTCAGTCATGCAACACTGTACCCAAATTAATTTTTTGTCCTTTTTTCCCCCACAAATAGAGCTTTCCTTTGGTGGTATTTGATCACCTCTGGGGTTTTTTAATTTTTTTGCGCTATAAAAAAAACCACATATTTCTATGTTTCTGTGACAAAATTATGCAAATTATTAATTTTTCTTCATAAATTTTGGCCACAATTTATACTGCTACATATCTTTGGTAAAAATAACCCAAATTAGTGGATATTATTTGGTCTTTGTGAAAGTTAGAGAGTCTACAAGCTGTGGTTCGAAATCGCACAAAATTGATCACATCTGATGTACTGGTGGACTATCTCACTTCTTGCGACCCGAACATGCCAGGAAAGTACAAATACCACCCAAATTACCCCTTTTTGGAAAGTAGACATTCCAAGGTATTTAGTAAGAGGCATAGTGAGCTTTTTGATGTTGTCATTTTTTTCCCACAATTCTTTGCAAAATTAAGATTTTTAATTTTTTTTATTTTTTTTCCACAAAATTGTCATTGTAATAGGTTATTTTTATCACATGGCATGTGTATACCAGAAATGACACCCCCAAAAAAATTCTGCTACTCCTCCTGAGTATTACAATACCACATGTGTGGGACTTTTTTACAGCCTGGCCACATAGAAAGGCCCAACATGCAGGGTGCGCCATCAGGTGTTCTAGGAGCATAAATTACACATCTAACTTGTTGACTAACTATTACACTTTTGAAGGCCCTGGAGCACCAGGACAATGACACGTTGCACTGATGACAGATGGCAATGATACGTGGCAATGATGACAAGTGGCACTGATGACAGATGGCACTAATATGTGGCACTGATGACAGATGGCACTAATACGTGGCACCGATGACAGATGGCACCAATAAGTGGCACCGATGACAGATGGCACCAATAAGTGGCACCGATGACGCGTGACACTGATGACAGATGGCACTGATAAGTGGAATTGATGACACGTGACACTGACAACAGATGACACGTGACACTGACAGGTGGCACTGATGACAGATGGCACTGGGGACAAATGGCACTGACAACAGATGGTACTGACAACAGGTGGCACTGGGGACAGATAGCACTGGGGTGGATGGCACTGGGGCGGATGGCACTTTTTTTTACTTTTTTTTTTACTTACGGCCGCTGCAGCCGTTCATCTCTCCCCTCTCACATGCTGTCTGTGTGAGGAGGGAGAGCAGCGCTGAGAGATGATCTCATATGTTTACATATGAGATCATCTCACATTGGACGCGCCGATCGCACTGTAAACGGCCGCTGTAATTGGCCGTTCACAGCGATCTGTGTTTGCCTGTCTCCGGGGGACACGGCAAACACAAACCTTCCCCGATGCGCGCCTGTGGCGGTGCGCATTGCGGAAGTAAACACGAGGACGTCCAGGGACGGCCTCCCGGACGAAAGCGCCTGCTCTATAGCCGTCATTCGGCTATAGGGCGGGAGGGAATAGGTTAAAGGGATTGTAAAGTAATTTTTTTTTTTTTTTTTAAATAACAAACATGTTACACTTACCTCCACTGTGCAGCTCGTTTTGCAAAGAGTGGCCCCGAACCTGCTCTTCTGGGGTCTCTCGGCAGCTGTCTCTGCTTCTTCCCGCAGGTACTCTCACATTCATGTGAGCTCCCTCGCATGGTGAGAAGCACCTGCGGGCGCTCTCCCGTGATACAGCCAGCGGCCAACGGCCCAGCGTGCTGTGTCATTGGATGTGATTGACAGCAGCGCGAGCCAATGGCTGCGCTGCTTTCAATCCATCCACTTCAGCCAATCAGTGGCCGGGCTGAGCGGCGAATAGGACGGCGGGGGCGAGCGCGGGACTTTCGAGGGGTCAAGAAAGTAAAAACGTGGGGACTAGGGGCACCGGCAGTCTGAGATGTTTTTTCACCTTGATGCATAGAATGCATTAAGGTGAAAAAACATTTACCTTTACAACCCCTTTAAACTCTGTTGTTGATTGTGTTTCCTGTCAGGTGAGACCAGTCATCTCAGGTGTGCCGTCCTGGAAGATGACTGGAGAAAAATTTGTATTTTTATACATCTTCTGAGTACTCGTTTCTTCCTTTGGGGTTATTTATGGCAACCAGTAAGGACCTTACTTTTTTCCTTTTTCTGTTCAAAATGTAGGCTTTAGTGAGCAGTGAATAAACTGCTCAGACTACAGATTTTCTTTATATAATTTCCTTACAATATAATATATATTTTTGTTATTACATCTTAAACATTTTCTTTATTCTTTTGTCAGCTAAAACAGTGAAAATTACACAATTATCTGCAGTCAATAGGTGGAGAAGAAACGAAGGCATCACAGCTGATTTACTACTTTGTTGTTAATAGACCTGAATTGCAATAGATTAAATGCACGTCTGAATGACACTCCTTTTCTCCTAAGAAAAACCCCCTATGGATTTGTCAGTGTGCCAATGTAGCTAACAATTCAGCAAGCAGCGCTGAGCTTTTTAAATTAAAAATACAATGGGTACAACCAAGGGGTCTACAAAGAAGTTGATGTGCAAATGTTGCAATAAATGCCTCAAAATAACCCTCATAATGTTTGTAAAACATATGAAATTTAATTTTCTATTTATTTCCTATGTTTAATTTACTAGCCATCATGTGGTATTTTCCTAAAAATAAGGAAATCTAGAAAATATTGCGTTATGGCCACTAGATGTAACTGTCAATCATAGGAAATAAACAGACAATGATATTTCACATATATTACAGTAGGCTATTCATGAATTCTGTGGAAATGTTGTGCTTGGGTTTAATAAAAAACACTCATCAATATTCGAAAATTCCAGTTGGGACTATTTTTATAAGTTGGTGTAATAGACCTGGATAATGCCCCGTACACACGATCGGAAATTCCGCCAGCAAAAGTCCGATGAGAGCTTTTGGTCGGAAAATGCGATTGTGTGTATGCTCCATCGGACTTTTGCTGGCGGGAATTTCGGCCAGCAAAAGATTGAGAGCAGATTCTCTATTTTTCGTTCAGAAAAAGTTCAGATCGGAAATTCAGATCGTCTGTACAAAATCCAACGCACAAAATTCCTACGCATGCTTCGAAACAATTCGACACATGCTCGGAAGCATTGAACTTAATTTTCTCGGCTCGATTTAGTGTTGTACTTCACCGCGTTCTTGACGGGCGAAAGTTTAGTGAACTTTTATGTGACCGTGTGTATGCAAGCCAAGCTTGAGTGGAATTCCGTCGGAAAAACCATCTGAGTTTTTTTCCAATGGACAATCCGCTCGGGTGTACTGGGCATAAGGGTTGAGGATGGGTGGAAACTGTGCATGGAATGTAGGTTCGGTAACCGTGTCCCTCCTCTACACTGAAGCTGGTGCTATAAGACAATCATGTGACCTGACTAGAGTGCCCTCAAGATAGAGAAGTCTAGACATATTTCCTTTACAGGATAGTTAGAATAGCCTTAGAATGGGGGTGGGAGCAGGCTTAGATATGGTTAGTATTTCACTGGAATTCTACTTTTATGTACAAACAATTAGAACTGCAATAAAAATTTAAAAAAACACAAATGTTTACACTGACAGCATAAAAACCTGTCCTCCAAATGTTTAATTCAATATGTTAATAGAAATAAAAACATAACATGTACCTGTCCTTGGGTGTAGCCAAGTATAGGATCCAGCATTGCTGTCCTCTTTCTGTATTGGAGGGCATTTAATGCACAGTAGTACTGCAAGGATGAGAGGTGCTGCTTTCTTCTAGCCCCAGCAACTTCCTTAGCAACTTCAGCCTTTAGCTACAAAAAAAAGACACACTTTGGTTGATATTTTTAAGCCAGCTGAACATGAGCGCAATAATTTACTCATGTTTATACTCAGGACAGAAAAAACCTGAGTAAAATGTTCTTTACGGCTAGGTTCACATCTGTGTGGGTGGTTCCCGCTGTGGGCCCGTACCTGTTCCCACAGCAGCAACTACCCACACAGAAAAACATGCTAGATGCATGCAAGCACCATTAATCCCACTGGCACACGATGTGCACTTGAAATCGCACATGCACTGCAATTCACTTTTCTTGCTGTTCCCGTGTGGGCTCCGATTTCAAACGTCCCATACACACCTAAGCGGCACAGAGTAACGCCACCATGGCACAGAGTGACGCCGCCCCGCCACGTTTTATTCACTTTGAATGGGCCTCCCTCTGCTCCAGATGCGCAAAAGAAACTCATGTATCAAATTTTGACACTGAGGTGGACATGTTTGGCATTGTGGTTTTTGCTGCAATTTTTTCCCATTTGTCGCAAGACAAAAATATTGTTGATGCAGCTAACAAGATAGGGGTGCCATGCTACATATTTTGTGTACATGCCCTAGTATCCGCCCCTTTTTCAAGTTGACTGGATATACGATTGGAGGACAGATGGAAAAGTGCCTACTTCACTTAACTTCGCTCTCACGGCGTAGATACAAGAGATCTCTTTTGATACACCTACTGAATGCAGCAAAAATCTGCGTCCCTCAAAAATGGAAATGCCCAAATCCCGATGGTGGGCCAGTGGATGGTTGTAGTGAACGAAAATAGGATTTTTAAAACAGCTTACCTGTAAAATCCTTTTCTTGGAGTACATCATAGGACACAGAGTCTCAAGTAATTACTTGGTGGGTTATAGGCCTACCTTCAGGTGTTGACACTGGTATAACCAATACAGGAAGTTGACTCCCCTATATAACCCCTCCTCCTTCCAGGAGCACTCAGTTTTTGTAGCCAAGCAATAGAAGTAATATACTCTCACCCCATAAAACAGAGGGGCGGGAGCTCTGTGTCCTATGATGTACTCCAAGAAAAGGATTTTACAGGTAAGCTGTTTAAAAAAAATCATATTTTCTTTATCGTACATCATAGGACACAGAGTCTCAAGTAATTATTAGTGGGATGTCCCATAGCAATGCTACTTGAGGGGAGGGAGACACAACCCGTAGGGTAACCCCCAGACCTGAGGACTTATACTGCTGCCTGCAGCACACTGTGCCCGAAGGCGATATCCTCATTCCATCTTACATGCACTTGATAAAATTTTGCAAATGTATGTACTGAAGGCCAAGTCGCGGCCTGGCAGATTTGAGACCTGGAGGCCTGGTGACGCACTGCCCAAGAAGCACCAACCGCTCTGGTAGAGTGCGCCTTAACTTGAAAAGGGGGAATCTTTCCCTTTAAATCATAAGTTTGAATTATAACTTGCCAAATGCACTTAGCGACAGTGGATTTTGACGCTGCCTGTCCGTTCTTGGGACCCTCTGGCAGAAGAAATAAGACATCAGTCTTTACGAATCGGAGCAGTTTTCTTAAATACATTTTCACTGCTCTCACTACATCAAGACAATGTAGTGACTTTTCTTCCCTGGAACAAGGTCTTGGGGAAAAAACCCTGGCAGGACAATATCTTCATTCAGATGAAAGCCTGAAACCACCTTTTGGCAAAAAACCTGGACGAGGACGCAAAACCACTCTGTCCTCATGAATAATCAAATATGACTCCTTACAAGAAAGGGCAGCCAATTCTGAAATCCTCCTTGCCGAGGATATAGCAAACGAAAATATCAGCTTCCTAGTCAGAAGGACTAAGGGAACATGCTGCAACGGTTCGAATGGCTGTTTTTGTAACACTGACAAAACTAAATTTAAGTCCAAAGGGCTTAAGAGTGATTTAACTGGCGGATTAATCCGCAGAACTCCTTGCATGAAACCCTGGACTAAAGAATGCATAGCAAGCAGTCTTTGAAATAAAAATTGATAAGGCTGAGACTTGGCCCTTAATAGTACTCAGGGCCAATTTCATCTCTACGCTTAATTGTAGAAAGGTAAGAATTCTGCCTATGATATATCTCCGAGGGTACCAACCCTTGGACTCACACCAGGAAACATAGGCTTTCCAGGCTCTATAATATATAGCTCTAGAAGCTGGCTTCCTAGCATTAGTCAAAGTAGAGATAACTGACCTGGAAAGCCCACGTTTATTCAGAATGTGGGTCTTAATAGCCAAGCCGTTAAATTTAGCGTTCGTAAAGTAGGATGGAATATCGGCCCCTGAGATAGCAGGTCTGGCCTTAGTGGGAAGAGCCCTGGACCCTCCACTGCCATGCTTACAATCTCTGCGTACCATGACCTTCTGGGCCATACTGGTGCTACCAGTATTACCGATTTACTTTCCAGCTTGATCCTGCAAAGAACTTGAGGTAGCAACTGAATCGGGGGAAAAGTGCATAGATCAGTAAAAACTGATCCCAAGGGGTCACCAACACATCTGTTCCGTATGCGAGTGGGTCCCCTGTCCTGGATGCAAAGTTGACTAGCTTAGTGTTGAATCTGGACGCTAGAAGGTCTACGTCCGGAGTCCCCCATCTTTGGCAAACAGCCTGAAACACCTTGGGGTGAAGAGACCATTTTCCTGGGAATAACTGCCGGGCGACTTAGATAGTCCACCTGCCAATTCTCTACTCCCAGAATGAAAACTGCCGATAGGCATGGGACATTCTCTTCTGTCCAAGTTAGAATCTGGTTCACCTCTCTCTGAGCTGAGAGACTTTTGGTGACCCCTTGTGATTTATATATACCACAGCCATGGCATTGTCAGACTGGATTCTGGCAGGACAATTCTTTAACCTGGAGGTCCAGGTTTCTAGAGCCAGATACACTGCCGGAATCTCTAGGATGTCGATGGGCAAGGCTCCTACTCCCCAGCCTGAAAGGCTGGCATCTGTCGTTACTACCTTCCAGATAATTGATCTGAAGGACTTTCCCTTCAGCAGGTTCCAAGATAGTAACCACCAACTGAGGCTTTGGACACTCATGGGGACAGCCACATTGGCAAGTCCAAAGCTTGAATCGTTTTGTTCCAAGCAGTCAGAATACTGCTTTCAGTTTCGAATGGAATTGAGCATAGGGAACTGCTTCGAATGAAGCTACCATCTTCCCTAACAACCTCATGCCTTCCAGGTAACTGCTTGTGATGGCTACACCTTGCTTCAAGCAAGCCACTGACTGGTCTATTAACAATAGATCGTCTAAGTAAGCCAAGACAGTTATGCCCTGTGCCCTTAACCTGACTAGAGGTGGAGCTAATACCTTAGTGAATACCCGAGGTGCTTTAGCAAGCTCGAAGGGCAAGGCTATTAACTGAAAATGCTTCTGTTCTACTTTGAACCGCAGAAACCTCTGGTGAGGAGGAAAGATATGGACAAGCAGCTATGCATCTCTGATGTCGATGGACGCCAGAAGTTTTTCTCCTTGCAGGATGGAAACGACTGACTTGATTGACTCCATGCAAATGGAGCGGATTTTCAGAAACCGATTTAGATTACGTAGATCTAGACTTGGTCTGATATCCCCATTTGGCTTTGGCTCCCTAATTAGGTTTGAGTAAAACCTCAAACCTTGCTCTTGTTTGGGAATCTGTCTGATCACCCCTTGAGCCAATAATCGGTCTAATGCTTGCAACAGGGATTGCCTTTTCCCTGGATCCTTGGGAACGTTTGATCTCAGAAAACGAGATGGTGGAAACTCTCAAAGCTCTAGCTTGTATCCTGGAGACACTGTGGAGAGAGTCCATTTGTCCTGAATCTCCCTTTGCCTGACTTCTGAGTACATCATAAGTCTTCCTCCCCACCTTGGTGAGGGGAGATGCCTCTTCATAAGGAGGTCTTGTATTCTGCTTTGCAGACTTGTAGCCCCAGGTCTTCCTTTATGCCTGGTCTGATGGCAGAGGCCGAACAGTTTAAATGAAAGACGCTTATATTTTCTTTTGACTGCCAAGAGAGTACTATTTCAGCTGGAAATTGTTTGAATGTATTTATCCAAACTATCGTCAAATAATCGTTCTCCCTTAAAGGGGAAACTAGTTAGAAGGTTCTTACAAGGAGTCTCAGCTGACCAACCCTTTAACCAAAGGGTCCTTCGCATATGTACAAGTACAAACGCAAGGCATGATGCCTGGTGCATAGAATCCTTCATAGCGTCTACAGCAAAGCATAATGCTTTAGGTAGCTCGCCAGTTCCTGTGCTTGTTGTGCAGGGAGCTCATCTGAGAGCATCTGTGAACTGGTCCTTTAAGAAGAACCCAAGGAAGAGACCGGCCCTTCAGCTAACTCTGTTAGGGGTAGCATGCAAGTAGAGCGAACCATCTTTGCAAGCCTCTGTACTTCAGATTGTGAAGTAGGGATCCTTGGGAACTTCAAGTATTGTTTCCTCCGCAGAGAAGTAATCGCATGTCTTTCCTCCCGATCATCTGAGGGCAATACCCTGTCCTGTCCCCATAATTCTCTTGGACCCTCCACTGACTATAAAGAGTCTAAGGTGGGGGAGGGGGATCTAGGATGCTTCCTATACACTGGATGGAGGATGCGATTAAAGCCACTTATCTTCCTTCTAAGCCTTGCAAGGCAGAGGAAAATGCATTTTCAGTCACCTCTACGGGGGCTGAAGTGTGTGAAGCAGTTGCACCACCGCTAGCTTCTAATGACTCACCTTGGCTTGCCATGTCTGATCTCTCCGAAGAGGAAGACAGTATGGAGGCATAACTGGGATTCCCAGCGCCTGGGGGGGGGGGGGGGGTGACACCTTAGGTACCTTTACGGTAGGTCTGGAAGACATAGTGCAAAGCACAAGCAGAGGTACACACAAAATAACAGTTCTTTCTGTCTGGAAATGCCTTTTACACCCTTACGTGCCCAGCGCTCTGGTGCCTTAGTGTGACAGACTGCCTCTCTTCAGTTAAAAAGTATTTCTGAAATGAGAGTGTCTGTGATATAAAGTCTCAGGTGGAACCTGATTGGCATCCTCAGCTATGCTGCGAGTGCTGTGTGTGTGTGTGTGGACGTTACATCCATACAAAGCGCCACTTGACCTTGCAGACATGCCCCTCTAAGTAAGGTGAATGTACTATACACCTCTATAAGGGGGGAGGGGAGGGGGGAAGGGGGGACAGTCAGCAGATTTATAGTTTTTTTTAAACCACAGAAGCATAGGGCATTTCCCATTGTTACCAGGTGGAAGTGCTGGGTTGTAATTAAACCATGCAGCTAAAGCAGCTACGTCAACCAATCAGCCACCGCCCATATAGAAGTTTATACACATCTCTGTATTTGCAACTACAGTACTTTTTACCAAATCCCACAAGATCTATAGTAAGAACCCCCCTTTGCCACTGGGACCACACATGTTCTGAGACAGAGCTGCACTAAGACACATCATAGGTAGTGTAAGTTACTCCTTATAGAGGAGACATTTATAAGGCATATAAAGGTATATTGAAGGAAAAATCAAAGCTTCTTCCGTTACCTTGTCCTCGCTGCAGGATACTGCTGATTTAACAGACAGATTCAACTTTCACCCATCACGGCGGGCTGCGGTTAAACACGCTCTAAGACTGGGGCCCTTTTAAAAGGGGTTCCACTCCTTTGGGCCTTGTATAGCACCTCTCAGGACAACTTTAGGAAATGTAGCAAGACCAAAAAAGCGTCTTGGTTCCTAAGGTCCTCAGGTCCAGCTCTCAAAGAGAAGCATTACAGGCAAAACCTCGTTCTTGCATCGAGGTCCAGGTACCATCCTATGGCCTCAGTGGCGAGGAAAGATCTGATTGTGGAGGTTTCTTTAAATCCAGCATGGATCCCTCCTGGAGCTCATCTTCACTCGTGACCAACACCTTAGACACTGGCGAAAAAACTGAGTGCTCCTAGAAGGAGGAGGGGTTATATAGGGGAGTCAACTTCCTGTATTGGTTATACCAGTGTCAACACCTGAAGGTAGGCCTATAACCCACCAATTAATTACTTGAGACTCTGTGTCCTATGATGTACGATAAAGAAATATCAGAAATGGAAGATTTAAACGGCAGCTACGAGGCTGAAGGAGGAGCTGCAGCACTGAAAAACATGGTATTATTGGCACAATTTCCAATGTTCCAGTGACTACAACACCTATTTGTCCTCTGCACTTACTTAGATCATTCTAGCAGAGAACAAGCATCAATAGAGATGCTGGAGTGAATTTGTGTAGGTCATGAAGCAGTGTCCCCGCTAAATGATTATATTTAATCTCAGTGTTCCCCACACCCCTCACCCCCCCCCCCCCCCCCCTCCATTTTTTTCCTTCTCTCACTTTCTCTATTCTGTTCTTCCTACTGACTAATGTTTACACATATAATGTAGGACATGCTATTTGATGTGTTTCAGTTGACAAATATTCTGATAGTAATTCGTATCGCTATTGTAGTGCTACCGTCTTGTGCCTTTCTTTTTTTATTTTCTTCTTATACATTTAAGTTCGACCCTGGAAAATACTAAGTACATAAGCAAGGTCCTGCTTAAGAGGTATCGAGGGGCGTGGCTTGACGATGCACTAGAGCGGACGTGTTTCCCGAGAGCTGCGGCGCTGGCAAGATAAACTTGCTCTTTTTTACTACGATCCCCTCACAGTTACTCTACCCGAAGATGGGAAGGAAGACAGGCAAGTCCCTACCCAAGAAGGGTGCCGCTGCGAGCACTATTAAGTGGTTTTTATCCGCAGAACCAGAGGATGTGGATGAACAGGACGGCCTAGGCCGCTCGCCACAGCACGCTGCTGGGGATAAGCCCCGCCTCTACAGATAAGCCAGAACGTAGACCGTGCTTGCCTGATTCCTCGGCCGAGTCGGAGGGGGAAGGTGACTTGACTGGCCCTCATAAAGCAGCCCCCAGAGTGAGCGACCTTCCAACCAAAGCGGACCTGGCCTCAATGTTGCTGAACCTTGAAAGAGTGATTAAGAAGGAGGTCTCGGCGGTCCGCTCGGATTTGTCTCGGGTTCTGGTATGTGTGGAGGAAACTAAACAGCGACTGGACCGCCAATGCGACCGCCATAAGATCTCTGCAGATGACCACCCGCCAGCCTGCAATTGCCCACCGGACGGCCCTTTACAAGATTGAGGACCAAGAGAACCGGAACAGACGCAACAATATTCGGATCCGAGGCTTCCCGGAGGCGACCAGGGACGAGGACCTTCTGCCATCTGTCAGAGGTATTTTTAACAGTCTCCTAGGTCGAGCGGCGGATGCGCACTTAAAAATTGACCGGGTCCACAGGGCCCTTTGCCCCCGCAGCCTCGCTACTGAAACCCAGATAAAGAGCTGATCATGCGGAAGGCCAGAGATGCTACGCCATTCGATTTCGACGGCGCATCACTCACTCTCTCCACAGACTTGGCAAAGGAGACGCTAGACAGACGCAGGGCCTTACGCCCTCTCACAGAACTCTTGCAAGCGGCGTCCATTAAGTACAGATGGGGCTTCCCTGCGGCTCTGCTGGCCACCGTGAACGGTAAAACCTCGGCCCTCCGGTTCCCGAGGGACTTAGCAAAATTTTGCGAAGACCTGAACATGGCTGTTACAGACCTCCCCGGTTGGGAAGAGGTCATCCCGCCTTTGCCAGGCGGCTCCGAAAGCACATGGCAGAGAGTGGGCCGTAAACAACAAACCTCAGCACAGGGAAATCTGGATCACTAGAATGGAATCTAATTGGAACCTTGAAGCCACATTTATCTCCTTCTCCAGCCGGAGAGGGATTCCTGGTTTCCGCAAGTATAATCCCTGTAGAGTTCTATTTTTACTCGGGCCATGTTTGCTGACTTAGTTACGCGTTTTGTTTTGCTTTGCTGTCCGAGGTTTCTACATGAATGTTCAGTGTTTCATACTTTTGATACCCCGAACTTATGGGCAAGCCCGAACTACTGCTCTGAGCAAGATGACCTACGAATGTAATGGGGGGTTGTTTTTTGCCAGCCCCGTGGGACTGCTCAGGGGAATATGTTGTGGATTGACCACTGATCTCCTAGTTTAGTTTACTGTGGCCATTCCGACCCTGTCTTATGTCATTTGCTTTTTACTGTTATTCTACACTTTTTCTTTATTACTTGTGTTATAGTACTGTGAGGTTATATGAGGTGCTGGCGCCAGACCGTCGGGATGCATCTCTGACCCCCATGGCATGGTTAGCATTCGACTGTCCGAACGCCACCTCCCCCTTTCACAGCGGGGGCCGTCTGGTGAGGAGTCCTGGTGCCCTTGCCCTATTTGGGGTGATGGGCATGGGGTGACGCGCCGGGCGTGCGACCTGCCTCTGCACTGCAGGTTAATGTGTGCAATGAGAGCTATTGCTAAGCTACTCTTTCCTTTACTCTCACTTCTGATGTCCTGCTTTTATCTCTCTCTGCTTTCTTTCTCTCTCCCTGGCTCCTCCCCTTCCCCCACCCCACCCTCACCCATCCCTGTCCCCTTCTCCTTGGGTGGACCCGTTAGTCTCGGTATTATCACAGTGTATTTGGAAGGGGCGCGGTTCCTCTATTTGAGACCCCATGGCTACGGTGAACCTTCTTTCCTTCAATGTTAGGGGACTGCATGCCCCTGGGAAGAGACACAACCTATACAGGGAACTGGACTGTCTTCAGGGGGATGTGGTCTTTCTTCAAGAGACCCATCTCACCCACACAACCTCGGTCAAGCTATAATCCCCCAAGTACCCCACGTGGTATTATAGCCTCTCAGATATTTCTAAAGCTAAGGGGGTGGCCATTGGGTTTTGTAGGGGAACCGCGTTCACATTGGAATCTATGTCTAGCCATCCAGCTGGCCGCTTTTTGTTTCTGAGAGGCACTATGGGCAGCATGCCATGTACCCTGGCTACTCTTTACTCCCCTAACAGGGACCAGGTGGGTTTTATTGCATCAACACTTACTTCACTGCGGGATTTCACTGGTGGGTGCGTGCTCCTGGCAGGTGATTTTAATGTTGCTCTAGAACCCACCCTGGACACTTCCAGAGGTGGATCGACCTTGTCTTATAAAAAGCTGAGGTTCATTCGCACACCGCTTCATGAGTCACAGCTGATGGACACCTGGAGGACCATGCACCCACGCGAGCGGGATTTCACCCACTATTCAACGGTACACCAGACATACTCTAGAATCTATTTAATGTCTCACTGACCACCAGCACCTGCCACTACTAGTAAGATCGTGCATAGAAACATCTCCCCTATCAGACCATGCTCCGATCTTACTCACTCTTAAAGTAGATTCACTGCCCCTTAAATCTGCAAATTGGAAACTGAATGAAAACCTCATCTCAGAGGAACTAGATAAAAAAAATGGTAGGAGAGGAAATAGACTTTTATTTAAAAAATAATGTGAGCGCCAAAGTCTCCCCAGGCACATTGTGGGAAGCCCACAAAGTATTTGTTAGAGGTAGACTTATTGAACTAGGCGCTAGGAAAAGGAGGGAATGGGTGGCGCAACAGGCCACTCTACTGCAGGATATTAGGAGATTAGAGCGGCCCTTTTTCATACCCTCACTGAAAAGAGTGAGTCCTTAAAGACCCTCCTACATCTGGATCAGAAATGACAATCTCGGTTGGTATCCCAGCGTTTTTATGAGTGGGGGGACAGACCCAGTAGACTGCTGGCTAACTCCGTGAGACAACGGAAGGCTGCTGCATTTATCCCTAAAATTAAGACTCTTTCAGGGTCCGTGGCATTTGCTACCCCACACATTGCCAAAGAATTCAGGGAGTTCTATCAGCATCTATCACGTTCGTCAAGGGGATGATGATGGCATCGCCAATTGGACTGGTCATAATGAACCTGCTGCCCAGGGTGCTCTTTATGCTTCAAATGATCCCGTTTGGGATACCGGTTGGATTCTTTACAATATTGAACTCTATAGTGTATAGGTATGTCTGGAACAGGAAGAAACCTAGACTCCCTAGGTCTTTACTCATACGGTTAAAGAGTGAGAGGGGCCTGGCAATGCCGGATTTCCGGCTACATTTCCGCTCCATTATATTGGCCAGACTGTCAGATTGGAAATATAGTATGCATACTAAACTGTGGGTCGCTCTAGAAATGGAACTCAGTGGTACCGACCTTTCTACACAAATATGGATACCGAGGAAGTACAGAACCTTGTCTGCCAACTCGTCACCATTGACAAGCTCCTCTCTCACAATATGAGATTCTCTGTGCAAAGCCCAGGGCTGGCCCTACAACTTGCCATTGCTGCCCTTGTCAGGACATAACTATTTCCCTCCTGGTAACATGGGCTCGCATCAACATTCCTCTTGGCATTTGGGAACTAAAACTCTCCTGCATCAGGTTACTGGCCCTTCCGGCGTTCTCCCACTCTCTACCATCATGAGTGAATTGCACATCTCTTACATGGACCGCTGGAAGCATCACCAATTGGCGGCATTTGTACACTCACTGCCCAAGCCTTTACGCTCCATTACCAAGCTCACACCTTTGGAGTCTGCTTTCTCAGATACCCAGCCCATTGAGAAACCCATTTCTTATTTTTACCACATTTTGTTGTCTCTGGTGTCTACCAAAACCCCCTACCTTTTATACGCAATTGGGAACTGGACCTTCATAAGGAACTTACCCCAACCCAAAAATCCACTATCCTCACCATGGCGCATACCGCTTCTGGATCATCGAAAATGTCGGAGGTGGCCTACAAATTGTTAACCAGGTGGCATTACACACCTGTGACGCTGCATAAGGTCTCCCCTCAGATCTCTCCACTTTGCTGGAGAGAATGTAGCGAAAAGGCCACTCATGCCCTTATCTGGTGGTATTGTCCCAGGATTCGCCTATTCTGGCTCGCTGTCTTGTATTTGATTAATCAAATCCAGGGATGGGAGGTACCTAATGACCCATGGTATGTCTTGCTCCATTGTACAGGGGAACCAGCAGGCTCATATAAAAATTCTATTACGCCTCATCTCCTCAATGCCGCAAAAACCCTTATCCCACAGTTTTGGAAGCAGAGGACGATTCCAACACTTTCGGCGTTGGTTACTTAAGGTTGATAATATTTATCACATGGATTTGACTCTCTCCCTATGAGGCAAGTCTGACCTAGTTAAAAATATATGGGCCTGCTGGGTCGCCTTTATATACAATACTACTTATGCAGATATTATGTCTCACCCTGTGTAATCTCAATGCCTATGGCTATACATATGCTGAGGATGGACTCTGCTGAGGTGGACACACATACCACCCCCCTCTCCCATCCCTCCCTCTCCCTCCCTCCTCCCCTCCCTATCCCCGCCCTTCCCCTCCCCCCCGACCCCCCTCTCTGCATCTTTCTGCGCTCTAGACTCTTGCTCTTTTTCTGGCTTTTCTCTTTTTCAATCTCTAGTAGACTCTCTCTCATACCGGAAGGAAGGATATGCTTTATTTTGATACGTCAACTTTGGAGTCTCAGTCAGGACACCTGAGGGGACGGTTACTAACAATGGGTCCTCAGGGTTTTACTTGTGGTATGTTACCTTTGACTTACCCCCGGAGTGGGGTCCTCTGTGTTTTATATGTTACCTCAAGAGATTGTTTATATCACGGTTGACTGTATTGTCCCAATGACTGATCATCCTGATATGCTGTATATGCTTCTTTTCATCAATAAAAGTTTATTAAATAAAAGAAAAAAAAAAAAAAAAAGGGGGAAGAGGTGGTATCGAAAACTTATCTCTACACAGCATACTGCATTAAAGGGCCCCCCCCCCCCTCCCCAATAGGTAGATATTTTTGGTCCCATTACTAAACTTGTATTGTTAAACTTGTTAAAGGTGGCACTTCTAAGTTAAGGATCAATAATCCTTTTTTGTTAGTTTTCTTGTCCTGCTGAAGTACACAATAAAATTGTAACTTTAAAAAACAAAAACGGAGTAATATCGTACTGAAAAAGCAATTCAAAATTTTTGATTGATTTGTTTTGCATTTTCTTTTCTCAGAAAAGATAGTCAAAAATAATTATGAATTGCATTTACAACAAAACAGAGGATGAAATGCGCCCATACTCTTTGAGGATGGTAAATAAAATAATTACCTTTTTTTCTAGTAGATGAGACCAGGGCAAAATGTTTTACACTGACAATATGACAACAGATAATTTTGTAACTAACAATTTTCAGGGTTGTGACCATTCCATTTTGTAGAACATTATATGCTCAAAGTAAGTGGTAACTGATCATTATACTTAAACACATTTAAAAAGTTAATTCCACACCCTTCAAATCACATCCAGTCGCCAGATGGGCACTGTGTTACTAATCAGTAAATATTACCAAAGCTTACAGCTTTCCACAACATAAAAAAAAATATACTATCAATTTGCTTTCCAGTCCTGGTGGTTTTTATAATCACACACAGTAATCAACCAAAGGTGCTTGAGGCATATTTTTTCTCATTAGTAATAATCCCAGCAGCTGATTTAACCAAATATTAGTTACTAGATTTTCATATTATACTTCGTACTGATCCCATTTAGCCATGGTAAATCCATGCTATGACCCCTGTTCTGCAAAGTTATACCAAAGTCTCTTAATTTTCATGCTAATCGGAATTTCAGAAAACAAGGTCTAAATAAATTTTGCTAGATGTGGGAAAGCGAAAATAACAAGAACAGTATCCATTGCCAGAAGCATTATTTTCTATGAAAGGCGCAATTTTTACAGCGAAGCGCAGGTCTCCTCAATTGTTGTATTGCTTACCTTTTCATTTTCTCTCTTTTTTGGCAGTCTGCTGTACTTTGCCATTGATAAATCATGTTCTAAAAAGAGACACAAAAAATGCTTTTAAATAATGTATGGCTATAAAACGTCTCAAACTGATGTCAGGGCATATCTAGAGAACAGTTTAACCGTGAGAGGTATTTAGTACAAGGGCAAACATACCATTGCTAGCAAGTAGAAAAAGATCTTTTAACGTGCTTACTTCTGCAAAACAAAAAGGTATAAAATTAAATGGGAATAAAAAAAATAAAAAAAATAATGCCAATGCATAAAAATAAAATTTTACCAAAAAGTGTCCTTAGAAAAAAATTGAAGGAGGTTCTTCTGGGACAGTAGGAAAGCAAAAAGGAGGAGAGAGAAGTGACAATCTTTTAACCATTTAAGCCCCGGACCAATTTGCAGCCAAAGGACCAGGCCCCTTTTTGCGATTCGGCACTGCGTCACTTTAACTGACAATTGCGCGGTCGTGCGACGTGGCTCCCAAACAAAATTGGCATATTTTTTTCCCCACAAACATAGCTTTCTTTTGGTGGTATTTGATCACCTCTGTGTTTGTTTTTTTTGCGCTATAAACAAAAATAGAGCGTCAATTTCCTCAGTTTAGGCCGATACGTATTCTTCTACATATTTTGGGTAAAAAAATTAATAAAAAATAATTGCAATTAGCGAATATTGATTTGTGCAAAAGTTATAGCGTTTACAAAATAGGGGATAGTTTTATAGCATTTTTATTAATATTTTTTTTTTTACTAGTAATGGCGGCGATCAGCGATTTTTATTGCGACTGCGACATTATGGTGGACACATCGGACATTTTTGACACATTTTTGGGACCACTGTCATTTATACAGCAATCAGTGCTATTTAAATGCACTGATTCCTGTGAAAATTACACTGGCAGTGAAAGATTTAACCACTAGGGGGCGAAGAGGGGTTATGTGTGACGTTGTGTGTGTTTTATTTATTTTTTTATTGTAGGGGGGCATGGCTTGGCATTTGACGTCACTGATCGTCTTTCCCTATAACGGAACAGACGATCGGTGACAGCCACAGTAGGAAGCACGGGGAGAGATTTGTTTACACAGACCTTTCCTCGTTCTTCAGCTCTGTGACCCGATCGCAGGACACCAGCGGCGATCAGGTCCGCGGGTCCCGCGGTCACAGAGCTCAGGACCGGGTCATGAGCGCGCCGCAACGTACCTGTACGTGCTTGTGCCCAGCCGTGCCATTCTGCCGACGTAAATGTGCAGGAGGCGGTCCTTAAGCGGTTAAACAGCTTAGGAATTTATTCAGTATATAAGTATAAAACAACACTAAAAACTTGCGTGAAAATTGTTGGAGCACTTGCAGAGCGCTAGAGCAGGTGGGAGCTTCCATGTGCAGTGTCACAGTAGCACAGGAGGACCGATGGGAAGTCTCTATTAAGGGATCCACGAGCACCGCGTGTTAGCCGCAGCCGGAGCCTGGATAAGCCTCATGGAGACGTCGGCTGTGTGTCTCTGGGAGGGAGTGGTCCAGGGCTGCCAAACTGGGGAGCCACCCACATGCTGTCTGGCCAACTGATTGGCCGGACAGCATGTGGGCGGCTCCCCAATTTGACAGCCCTGGACCACTCCCTCCCAGAGACACACAGCCAATGTCTCCATGAGGCGCCCCAACTGCGGCTAACACTCGGCGCTCCTGGATCCCCCAATAGAGACTTTGTGGCGGGCCTCCTATGCTCCTGTGACACTGCATGTGGAAGCTCACACCCGCTCTAGCACTCTGCAAATGCTCCAACATTTTTCACGCAAGTTTTTAGTGTTGTATACTTATATACTGAATAAATTCCTAAGCTGTTTAAAGGATTGGCTTGGCACTGCTCTCTGCTCCTTTTGCTTTCCCTTTGTTCACAGTGATCGGGTTCCCCAGCCCACACCTGAAGCAGCCTCGCTCGCTTAGCAGCCTCACTCTCCTTACAGCTTCAATTTAGAGACTAATTTTTAGGGGTTCAACCCCCAGAACTTTCAATACACTCACCATTCACGATTGCACCTTCATGTATCAGCATGCAGATGTATGCCTTTTCATTTACATTTTAAACTTGAACATTTTTCATCATATGGTTTAGCCATGCTCCACAGCTGCCCTGTATTTTATTGTATTAAAATTATGGTAATAAATGTCAGTTTTAAAAAAAAAAAAAAAAAAAAAAAAAAAGGGAAGAAGGACATTGGCAACATAAAAGTTAAACATGTACCTGGTTAGGGTGTTCTGGCTTTAGATCTAAGGATATCTCTTTAGCCACTTTACCCTTTAGAAAGCTCAGCCACAGAGATGCTGCACACATTCAGTCAAGATCTCCAGAAACAAATGAGTATTAAACTATACCGGTTAAACAAGAGCCCTCATACATTTTTTCAACAAACTTTGACATCTGTGTTTTTATATAAAATAAAGAAAAAATTGAGATCTTTAGTAAGATGGGGGCTGTCTGGCTACATTATGCCTCAGGGTCACTGACATAGCCAAACTGCTGACTCACTCTCGCCCCCTAGGGATGGACCTGCTATCTAAATTAAGGGTTTTGGAGAAGTATGGAAGCCTGTTCGTTCTTGTGTGGAGACTGGAGTGACTATTTGCATCTCTCTCATTATTCGCTTTCTTATTCTTTCATTTTATCTTTTTGATATACTCAGCAATGGATCAATGACTTTACTGTACGGATTGTTAAACTACCTTACTTGCTCACTTCTCAGGTTTACGTTTGCTATACTGAATGGTGATGCAAGGTATGGACACTGGAGAAGTTCTCGCAATTAGATCACCCTTGATGTTTACATAATAACAACAGTTTTCAATCTGGAAGTTTGCAAGGCCTATTTGGTCCTTTCTCGACTAATATATCCTTAAGCCTGCTACACAGCACAATGTTTTTTTCATTCAACCTACTGGGCAAAAGTGGGAGTGGGTCCCTTTCAGAACCAGGTACTCGTCCCCTCAAAAACTGTCCGAACATTATAGAAGGAAGGAGTGGAACTTCCCCTTTTGGGTGAAATCCTGCTTTGAGGTCATAAACCTTTGTAAACAATTACCTTACCTGTAAGGTCCTTTTCACGGAACTGAATTAAGGGGAGCACCATTGTATCTGCTAGCCGCTTTGCCAGTTCTGTATGAAGTACATTAAGCTGCAAAAAGAATGAAAGAATATTTCAGGTGATTATAAATGTACAAATTACTGTGTGATTTGTACTATTTTTCAAAACTCTGCCATTTTGAGATTTCATTAGTATTTAATTTCTTTAAAAAACACACAATAATCCTTGTGGGTCAATTTAATTTAACACGTTGCTTATAAGTTTTTAGTAAATGTTAGTTATGCTTTGGTATACAATCATTGTTTTACGAATATATACATTTAATATATGACAAACGATTCACAGAGCAATATCTAAAAGCAGGTAATGGCAACCCTCAGCATGTAATGGCATGTGGTGCCACCTGCTGCCATTGGCTGTATCAGTTCACTAGGCTGTTAATTACAAAGCTTGGACCACCCACCTCCTTGACCTCACTGAAAGCCAGCCACTGGCATTTGGTACTGTGCAGAAAAAGCTTGCATGCACGTTTACAGCAATACCCTGCATTTCTAAAAGGTACAAGGTTTAGAACTGATCAGAGGACTGAAGTTTATGCATTAGAGCTGATCTGAGGTCTAAAGTGCACACATTGAAGCGTTTCCAGTGGTCGAAAGTGCATGCATTGGGATGGATTCAATGGTCTGAAGTACATGCATTGGGGCTGAACCAATGCTCTGAAGTGCATGCATTGAGACTAAACGTGTTTTATGTGTGTAACAGTTAATTTTTACACTTCTAGTTGTGCTGCTAAGGGCAAGGTAAACTATTATATAGTTCATGTGTTTGCCATTAGCGGTACATCCAGGAGTGTAAAAAATGTATAACAAACTAAGATTACTGGCACGCCAATTGTCTGGATAGGGGTGCAACGGATCGTCGCCGATCCGTGATCCGAACGGGTCACCCCGCTCGGATCGGCACACGCCGCGCTCCGCAGAGTGCTCCGCAGAGCACTCCGCAGTCATGGCCTTAGGAAAGGCAGCGGGTTTGGCCTGCTCCGAAGCGGCGGCCATCTTTCTACACCCAGGCCATTTACAATGTGATCGCTCTGTCAAATGACGGAGCGATCACTTGTAAACAAGCCGACGTCATATCATGACGCCGGTTCCGCTCTCCCCTCTCTGTACTGATCTGTACAGTGGAGGGGGAGAGATCGGATGGATGCAGCGCTGTGGGTTGCATTTGTAGTGCCCACAGCCCTGCTCTTTGACAGCCTACTCTGCAATACCCTGCCAATACTCTACCATACCTTGCCAATAATCTGCCAATACTCTGTAATACTCAACCATACCCAGCCATGCTCTGCCATACCCAGCCATGCTCTGCCATACCCAGCCAATATTACAGTGGGGGAGATTGTGGATATTACAGTGGGGACTATATGGCGGTGGAATTTTCCCAGGTTTTTGTAAATTCAATTATTATTTGCGGATCCGAAAAATGATCTGATCTGTGACTCTGATCCGAGGAACGATCTGACCCATGAGTTTTTTGATCTGTTGCACCCCTACTTGTGGAACATGATTGGTCAAACAAAGATAGACCTATGTCTTATTTCAACCTGACTAACTGACTGTACCTAAAGCCCCATACACACTATCAGATTTTCTGCTGAGTTTTTCCTTCAGATTTACCAAAACCATATAATATGAGGACAAACCTTAGGAGTTTCAATGTGTATGCAATCAGGCAGGCCCTTCTACTACATGGTTTTGGTAAATCTGAAGGAAAAACTCAGCAGATAATCTGATAGTGTGTATGGGGCTTTAGACGCTCAAGGGTCTATCTAGAAATGTTTTCACACAAGATTAAACACAACTTCCATGCAGGATTGAAAAATCCTGCCCCAAGATGACGTCATGACGAAACGCGTGTCGGGAGGATGTGCTGACATCATCGCGTTTATCTGTCTAAGCGGACGGGCGTTCGCACAGCAGTCCGGCTATTTGCTGTTTTTAGCATCTCATTGCTGTAAGTGTAATTTTTATTTCTATTAAATGATACATAATGTATTTATGGTGAGTTCCATCTTTCCTTCTGGGTAACAATCAGCTACTTCCCATGATTCCTGATTGATCGTGGTATCCCGGCGATCTGCTGGACATTTCTCTTCCGTCACTCCAACCATCTGGAGATATCATTTTAGAAACCCTCTGGGTATTTAGCCATAAGCTCATCTAGCTTGTCTTGCAGTAAGTGCGCATTTTGTGTGGTGTAGGAATTCATCAATACTTACCTATGCATACCTGTGTTTATGGACTTGATTAAAAACACAATTATCATTGTTGGACATTGTTTTTTTTTTTTCCATATTCACATATGAGACTTACTTTGGGACTTTTCTAGTATCAAATACTGCTATACTCCAGGGTATAACCATACACCACACTCACATATTGTTTGTGTTTGTTTTTAATATTTTTTTAATTTAAGTTTGTGTTTATTCTTATGGTTTAGAGCTGCTACATTGCTTTTTCTAACTTATCCAGTGTGTATCTCACTTTTAGCAGCTGCTTATTTTATTAAATTTTTCTTTTCCCTATTAAGGGTCCGTTCACACAGGGGCAACACGACTTTCAACACGACTTTTGGAGGCAACTTGGACGCAACTTGGACACGACCTGAACACGACTTGGGGTGACTTACAACATGACTTTAAGTCGCCCCAGGCCAGGCGACTTTTGCCGCGGCCAATCAGAGAATGAGCTCTCAAGAGGGAACTCCACGCCAAATTATGAAAAAAATTTGGCATGGGTTCCCCCTCCGAGAGCATACCAGGCCCTTAGGTCGGGTATGAATATTAAGGGGAACCCCCTACGCCGAAAAAACAGCGTGGGGGTCCCCCCCAGATTCATACCAGACCCTTATCCGAGCACGCTACCCGGCCGGCCAGGAAAGGGGGTGGGGACGAGCGTGCGGCCCCCCCCCTCCTGAGCCGTACCAGGCCGCCTGCCCTCAACATGGGGGGTGCCTTGGGGAAGGGGGGGCCGCTCCCCAAAGCACCTTGTCCCCATGTTGATGAGGACAAGGGCCTCTTCCCCGACAACCAACGGCCAGGGGTCTGCGGGCAAGGGGCTTATCGGAATCCGGTAGCCCCCTTTAATAAGGGGGCCCCCCCGGATACCAGCCCGCCACCCTATGTGAATGAGTATGGGGTACAATGTACCCCTACCCATTCACCTGTGAAAAAAAGTAAAAAAAAAAAAAAAAACACAACACACAAGATAAAATAGTTTATTGCACAGCTCCGGGGGTCTTCTCGCCGGACTCCTCCGCTATCTTCTCGTAGCTCTTTTACTAGCGGAGGAGCCCGGCTTTCTTCCTCGCCACCGCCCTCTTATTCCGACTTCGGGGGTCTTGTCCTCCTCTTCGGTTCTTCTGCCGGGCCACCGCGCCTTCTTATAGCTCTTTTACAGGCGGTGGCCCGATCTTCTGTCGCCGCCGCCGCCTTCCGTTCTACTTCTTCTTCTCCTTGAGATGTTGACTCGACGTTCTCTCCGGCCGCAATGCCAGGGACGCGCTGTGCGGCGACTTACATAGGGACAAGGGGCGGGGTCATCGGTTGATGTCACATGGGTTGGTGTCACATGGTGACCCTGCCCCCTTACGATGTCACAGTCCCGGAGGATCCTGGGACTGTCGCCATGTGACATCAACCCATGTGACATCAACCCATGTGACATCAACCGATGACCCCGCCCCTTGTCCCTATATAAGTCGCCGCGCAGCGCGTCCCTGGCATTGCGGCCGGAGAGAGCGTCGAGTCAACATCTCCAGGAGAAGGAGAAGAAGAAGAAGAACAGAAGGCGGCGGCGGCGGCGACAGAAGACCGGGCCACCTCCTGTAAAAGAGCTATAAGAAGGCGCAGTGGCCCGGCAGAAGAACCAAAGAGGGGGACAAGACCCCCGAAGTCGGAAGAAGAGGGCGGCGGTGAGGAAGAAAGCCGGGCTCCTCCGCTAGTAAAAGAGCTACAAGAAGATAGCGGAGGAGTCCGGCGAGAAGACCTCCGAAGACGGAAGACCCCCGGAGCTGTGCAATAAACTATTTTATCTTGTGTGGTTTTTTTTGTACTTTTTTTCACAGGTGAATGGGTAGGGGTACATTGTACCCCATACTCATTCACATAGGGTGGGGGGCCGGTATCCGGGGGGGCCCCCTTATTAAAGGGGGCTCCCGGATTCCGATAAGCCCCTCGCCCGCAGACCCCGACAACCAACGGCCAGGGTTGTCGGGAAGAGGCCCTTGTCCTCATCAACATGGGGACAAGGTGCTTTGGGGTGGGGGGGCCGTGCGGCCCCCCCTTCCCCAAGGCACCCCCCATGTTGAGGGCACGCGGCCTGGTATGGCTCAGGAGGGGGGAGCCGCACGCTCGTCCCCACCCCCTTTCCTGGCCGGCCGGGTAGCGTGCTCGGATAAGGGTCTGGTATGAATCTGGGGGGGACCCCCACGCCGTTTTTTCGGCGTAGGGGTTCCCCTTAATATTCATACCAGACCTAAGGGGCTGGTATGCTCTCGGAGGGGGAACCCACGCCAAATTTTTTTCATAAATTTGGCGTGGAGTGCCCTCTTGAGAGCTGATAATTCTGTCAGAGTCGCCTCCGTATAAACGGAGATCCGACTTGGAGGCGACCTCCATTGAAATCAATGGGTACCGGTCGCCTACAAGTCGGATTCAAGTAGTACAGGAACCTTTTCTGAAGTCGGAGCGACTTCAGTAGTGTGCATTAAGACGGCTCTCATTCACTTACATTGCTTTTTAAATGTTGTCCGACCTGAGGCGACTAGGGGTGACCTGAAGTCGGATCGGAGTTGCCCCTCTGTGAACGGACCCTTAGGGTCTTTTTGTACTAGCGCTGTATTTTTCTCATTGTTTATTCCTTGCAGGATTAACTTTGTAAATCTTGATTGAAAATTGTGCAATTCTTGTGTGAACACATTTATAAATGGACCCTTTCATGTGGAAAAGGTTGCTGACCACCCTGATCCAACAAGCCTGCCTTAACCACTTACAGACCGGACCATTTTGCTGGTCAAAGACCAGACCACTTTTTGCGATTCGGCACTGCGTCGCTTTAACTGACAATTGCGCGGTCATGCGACGTGGCTCCCAAACAAAATTGACGTCCTTTTTTTCCCCACAAATAGAGCTTTCTTTTGGTGGTATTTGATCACCCCTGCGGTTTTTATTTTTTGCGCTATAAACAAAAATAGAGCGACAATTATGAAAAAAAAACATTATTTTTTACTTTTTGTTATAATAAATATCCCCCAAAAATATATAAAAAAACATTTTTTTTGCTCAGTTTAGGCCGATACGTATTCTTCTACATATTTTTGGTAAAAAAAAAAAAAAAAATCGCAATAAGCAATTATTGATTGGTTTGCGCAAAAGTTATAGCGTTTACAAAATAGAGATAGTTTTATAGCATTTTTATTAATTTTTTACTAGTAATGGCGGCGATCAGCGATTTTTATTGTGACTGCAACATTGTGGGGGACACATCGGACATTTTTGACACATTTTTGGGACCATTGTCATTTATACAGTAATCACTGCTATATAAATGCAGTGATTCCTGTGTAAATGACACTGGCAGTGAAGGGGTTAACCAGTGGGTGGCAGTGTAGGGGTTAAGTGTTCCTAGGGGTGTGTTACTAACTGTGGGGGGGTTGGGCTTTCATTTAGTGAACACTGATCTCTGCTCCAATCACATGGAGCAGAGATCAGCGTCACTAGTTGCTAGGCAGAATGGAGAAATGCTGTTTACACTGCATTTCCTCCATTCAGCCGTCCCGTGAGACGATCGCGGGTATGACCGCGGCGATCGAGTCCACGGGACCCACGACCGGACTCACGGCGGTCCCGACTGGCACACGAGCGCGCCGCCGTCGGCCCGCTCGCGATGGCAGGGCGGCATTGAAGATTGGACGTACCTGTATGCCAATATGCCTGCCCGTGCCATTCTGCCGACGTACATCAGCGTGCGCTGGTCGGGAAGTGGTTAAAGCAGCAGCTACAGTGCCTTGAAAAAATATTCCTACCCCTTGAAATTTTCCTTATTTTGTCATGTTACAACCAAAAACATAAAAAATTTTTTTAGGGATTTTATGTGATAGACCAACACAAAATGGCACAAAGTAGAACAAAAATATTTATTTGTAAAACAAATTTAAAACCATTTATCATGTGAAAAGTTTGGCGTGCATTTGTATTCAGCCCCGAGTCAATACTTTGTAGAACCACCTTTTGCTGCAATTACAACAGCAAGTCTTTTTGGGAATGTCTCTTCAAGCTTTTCACATCTAGGAGAGTGACATTTTTTCCTCATTCTGCTTTGCAAAATAGCTCAAGCTCTGTCAGATTGAATGGAGAGTGTCCGTGAACAGCAATTTTCAATTGGATTTAGGTCTGGACTTTGGGCCATTCTAACACATGAATATGCTTTGATCTAAACCATTTCATTGTAGCTCTGGCTGTATGTTTAGGGTCATTGTCCTTATGGAAGGTGAACCTCCATCCCAGTCTCAAGTCTTTTGCAGACTAACAGGTTTTCTTTTAAGATTGCCCTGTATTTGGCATCATCCATCTTCCCATCAACTCTGACCAGAGCACCTTCTTTCAGGTTTGTGGTGTCCTCCACATGGCTTCTTGCAAACAGGACTTCTTATGGCTCTTTCAACAATGACTTTCTTCTTGCCACTCTTCCATAAAGGCCAGATTTGTGGAGTGCATGACTAATAGTTGTCCTGTGGGCAGATTCTCCCACCTGAGCTGTGGATCTCTGCAGCTCTTGTGAAGTTGCCATGGGCCTCTTGGCTGCTTCTCTGATTAATGCTCTCCTTGCTGGGCCTCTCAGTTTAGGTGGATGGTCATGTCTTGGTAGGTTTGCATTTGTGCCACACTCTTTCCATTTTCAGATAATGGATTGAACAGTGCTCTGTGAGATGTTCAAAGCTTGGGATACATATATTTTTTTTTTTTTTTTTTTTATAACCAAACCCTGCTTTGAACTTCTCCACAACTTTATCCTTGACCTATCCGGTGTGTTCCTTGGTCTTCATGGTGTGGTTTGTTAGGTGACTTCTGAAGGCAATTGGTTCAACTTGATTTTAGTTAGGGTTATCAGAGTAAAGGGGGCTGAATACAAAATGCATGCCTCTCTTTTCAAAATCTTTTACAAATAAATATCTGAAAACAATTTATCATTTTCCTTCCCCTTCACAATTATGTGGCACTTTGTGTTGGTCTATCACATAAAATATTTTTACATTTTGGTTGTAACATGACAAAATGTGGATAATTTCAAGGGGTATGAATACTTTAAGGCATTGCACAAACACTGTAGCTGCTGACTTTTTCTATTAGGGAACCTACCTGTCCAGGGTTCCCGCAGTGTCCTCACCCAAGCAGATTCTTGAATCAGCTCTTGGGTGCTGGCGCTGCCATCTTGGGTAAGGGAAACCTGCCTTCCAGCTTCACAGTCGGTTTCCTACTGAGCATGAGCAAATCATGCTGCGCTTTCTCAATGGCCCAGCTGCGACAGAGGCCAAACTTCTGGCTGAGTTTGCCACAGTGAACTCAGTAGGAAGTGGGAGCGGGTACTTGTCAAAACCAGGTACACGCTCCTCACCACAAGGTGCCAAATGTGGCACTGGGGGGGGGGGGGAGAAGGCAGAAAAGCGGAGCTCCCCCTTTTGGGTGCAGCTTCGCTTTAAGGCTTGCTTTTGCTGACTGAAACCTTGGACTGATCCATGCAATAAACTTTGAGTCTGTTCTCTGGCTCATTGACTTTTCAGCTTAGATTATCGAGTTCTGTATCAAAAAGACATTCCTGGGGGATGGGTAGAAGAATACATAGTAAACATAAAATATTGCATGTGCATACTATCGGTATTTCATTAAGCAGAGGTCTCTTCATCTCCTGTCCTGGGGACTCAATAGGAATGGAGATGATAATATTTCCAGCGTTACTTAGGGAAATCCCCTCTTAAACAGCTGTCACAGAACAAAGTGTCTCCGTTGGAAGATTTTTCCTTTATTCCTGTTTCTAACCTCTCACCACTCTATCCACATCCAAAATAAAGCTTTGACTTTAGTTAAACTTTAAGGAAAACACCTAATAGCAGAGTTTGGAAGCAATTTTCACCTTAAGTATTGAGAATTGATCATATTATTGTACTCTGTGGGTGTGATTACACAGCAAGCTCCATGTTCAAAGCCTGCACTTTTCTAATCTATAATATTGATTACCTGGCCTGGATGCTCAACCTAAAAAAAAAAAATCACAGGTGCTCATTTATCTATTTCACAGTTTTCCTGAGATTTTCAGTTTATTTTCAGTATTTGCCTTTGTAGGGTGAAATTCATATAATGGAAGAGATTTCACCCTTGTCCATCCAGCCTTGAGATTAACACTTTTTTTAAATCAGACGAATTTCCATCCATGGGCAGGCTGGCTTTATCGAAGTCAATTAAGTGACTTTAGTACAACCAGCCTGTCTTTTTTTTTTTTTTGCCCAATCACTCCCGTCTGCTATAGCCGCCAGTAGTGATTATTGTATTCTACTGGTGGGGAAGTTTCCCCCCGCCAACAGTATACTATAGCGTAAAAACAGCACATACAATACACAAAAACACTGGCTAGGCACACAGTTAAGTTGTTAAGTATAACTAAAAGGCAAAACTTTTTTTTGTTAGTTTTGGATAGGGATTGAAGAGGGATTAGAATGCTTGTCAGCTTTTATTGCTGCCTGTGCTTCATCCTCTCTATTTGTCCTGTTTATCATTATCATTGAAAGTAAAAGAAAAATCACAAATTTTGGGTTGTCCCCAGAAAAGTAATAGAGGGGAAATATTCCAATGAAGACACTGGTTCCTGTGACCTAGGGGTCCCCCAAGGAATTCCCTTAACTTGCAAGGATTTTCTCCCACTTCCTGTATGCCTATGGGCAGGACGTGAAGTGAAATCTCTGCAATGGGACACAGATGGCAATAAATAAATAAATCTGACAGGTGGTTATAACCCTTCCTTACTCTATCCAAAATGAAAAAAAAAAAAAAAAAAAAGTTTTGCCGATAGTTCTACTTTAACCCTTTGATATCGCCCTAGATGTTTAATCCCTGATTGGGAGTCAGTCAGCTGCTGCAGCATGCTCCTCCAACAGAAGGCGGCCAAACGGCCAGCTTCTGTCGGACTGAGTGCCTTACACACGGGCCAAATATTGGCTGTTTTTTTATTGACCCGGCCAATGTCACCCATCATTCGGCCCATGTGTGCGGGGCTTTAGCTGGTCTTTCATTTACTTCACACCGGAGTTGAATACAGTGAAAACTATTAAAATTGCCCCAATAGAAAAGTGGTTAGCAGGTTTATTTTTAATGGTCCAGTTCATATAATAAAAGTATATGCTGCACAACCTAACACAAACAATATACAGTGCTTTGCAAAAGTATTCACCCCCTTGGTTTTTTACCTATTTTGTTACATTGCAGCCTTTAGTTCAATGTTTTCTTTTTTTAATCTTAATTATATGTGATGGATCCAAAACACAATATTCTAAGTTAGTGAAGTAAAATTAGAAAAACATATACATGAAACAATTTTTCAGAAATAAAAAACGGATAATTGACATGCGAGTATGTATTCACCGCCTTTGTTATGAAGCCCATAAAAAGCTCTGGCGCAGCCAATTACCTTCAGAAGTCGCATAATTTCTGAAATGATGTCTACTTGTGTACAATCTAAGTGTCACAAGATCTGTCATTACATATACACACACCTTTTTGAAAGGCCCCAGAGGCTTCAACACCTAAGCAAGAGGCACCACTAACCAAACACTGCCATGAAGACCAAGGAACTCTCCAAACAAGTAAGGGACAATGTTGTTGAGAAGTACAAGTCAGGGTTAGGTTCTAAAAAAAAAAAAAAATATCCAAATCTTTGGATGATCCCTAGGAGCTCCGTCAAATCCATCATAACCAAATGGAAAGAATATGGCACAACAGCGAAACGGCCGCACATCAAAACTCACGGACCGGGCAAAGAGGGCATCAATCAGAGAGGCAGCACAGAGACATAAGGTAACCCTGGAGGAGCTGCAGAGTTCCACAGCAGAGACTGGAGTATCTGTACATAGGACGACAATAAGCCGTACGCTCCATAGAGTTGGGCTTTATGGCAGAGTGGCCAGAAGAAAGCCATTACTTTCAGCAAAAAACAAAATGGCCCATTTTGAGTTTGCAAAAAGGCATGTGGGAGACTCCCAAAAGGTATGGAGGAAGGTGCTCTGGTCTGAAGAGACAAAAATTTTACTTTTTGCCCAAAGAAAACGCTATGTCTGGCGCAAACCCGACACATCACATCACCCAAAGAACACCATCTCCACAGTGAAACATGGTGGTGGCAGCATCATGCTGTGGGGAAATTTTTCAGCAGTCGGGCCTGGGAAACCGGTCAGAGTTGAGGGAAAGATGGATGGTGCTAAATACAGGGATATTCTTGGGAAAAATCTGTACCGCTCTCTGTGTGATTTGAGGCTAGGACGGAGGTTCACCCTCCAGCTGCTAAAGCAACACTTGAGTGGTTTAAGGGGAAACATGTAAACGTGTTGGAAAAATCTGTGGTCAGACATAAAGATTGCTGTTCACAAGCGCAAACCATCCAACTTGAAGGAGCTGGAGCAGTTTTGCAAGGTGGAATGGGCAAAAATCCCAGTTGTAAGATGTGGCAAGCTCATGGAGACTTATCCAAAGCGACTTGGAGCTGTGATAGCCTCAAATGGTGGCTCTTCAACATCTTCAAAGTTGTGGGCATGGTCTGTAAATTAAATGATGCAAATCCTCAAACAATCCATGTGATTTCCAGGTTGTGAGGCAACAAAAACACGAAAAATGCCAAGGGGGATGAATACTTTTGCAAGGCACTGTAATTGGCAGAATACAAACAGAAATGTGTCATTCGTTTAGTCATTGATTTCTTTTAAAGGCTGAGATATCCAACTAGTATCTGGTGGTGGAGGTGTAAACTGCAATTTTACATTTACCACCAAACATGCTGTTAAATCGTTTTTTTTTTAGTTTATACGTCGTCTTCCCTGCCTGTTAAAACCATACACAAGATAGACTCCAAGCCTATGTAAGAAGGGCAGGCATTTTAAATCATGTACACACCTATACATGTACTTCATATATAGCAGGTATTTAAATAACTGAATAACTCAATTTATGTTCTACAGATTGTACCAATTAAAAGAAAAGTTTAAAGAGAACCTGAAGAACCTAGACCATTAGTTTTGACGACAAACTTCAATATATAGGATTATGTAAATTCATCATATTATTTACATGTAAAATCCTCCCTTGTGCAGACATCCAAAAACTCTGATACTGCCACTGGATGTCATCATATAGGATGCAATGTCAGCAGACTTACAGCTGTCACTCAAGTGACACCCTATAGTCTTTCCCTTAACTCCTCCCTTAGCCGATACATAAAACCTTACGTAGGAAGGTGAAGGGAAAACGTGGGGGAGCTGGGCCAACACAGTAACTAGAAGAGCTGAAGAGTTTTAGGAAATGTACTTTTCCTAAAGTAGTCAAATTTGCTATCAAGCTACACTGCAAGTCAATACAAAACCTAGTTTATGGAAAAGTGCTGCAAGCAAGAATTTTAAATACATGATGTGCTTTAACTTGAAATTTTTAAAAAAGTAGTGAGCAGGGTACCCTTAACCCAGGAGTAAGGGGAACCGATAATAAAGCGGTCTATAGACAGGTAGACCATTGGGCTGGATGACGAAAAAAATACAAACAAAAAACCCCCAAAAAACACATTTCTCCTTTATGATCGCGTATAGATTTGGAGCACCGCTCAAAAAACGGGAGAATAGCAAGTGTACCTACCGTATTCAGAAAGTGGAAGCAGGCGTCAGGCACTAATTCAGTAGTATGGACATATCTGGGATAAGACGTGGCTCAAAACCGACCCAGTGCATCAGATGTGGATATGGCTGCGTATGGCCTCAGCCAGCGCTGCTCCAGCCACGCCCCCTTATGAGTTTCGTTCCTCTGTGAGCAAGCCCCCCGGTAGGCAGGGTGAAACATGTGACCAGAACAGTGCTGGCTGAGGCCATACACAGCTATATCAGAAGATATGTGAAGAAGAAAGAAGAAAAGAAGAAAAGAAGAAGTAGAACATAATGAAATTACACACACACACACACACACATACAACCCTCAATTTCCACTTGTCTGCTCGCATTTGGCGAGTGCAAATAAGTTTAGGGCCAGCATAGAGCAATGCTGGCAATCATTCGTTATGAACGGCTGCTGCCTATAAAAAATATGGCCGCGGACAGGCTTTGGAACTGTGCAGTTGCAGTTCCGAGGCCAGCCCGGGCTCAGACAAGGGGCTGGCAGCCAGGCGTATGGTTGGTGACGTGACTGCGGCAGCGCCTTTTACAAACGACATGCTACAGCAGTGGCAGCCGGGCCGGCCCAGGACACGGCGGTCCGAATGTGGAGGTTTCACATGAGTGCTGGCTGCCGCCTCAGAGCCCTAATCAGTGTGCCCGGAGGAGGGAGAGTACAGGGGAGGCGGGGAGTGGAGAGCAGAGAGCGGAGACCGGAAACCAGGCAGATGTGGTACAGCTGTCCTCTCCACCAGAGGGTAAGACTGGCCAGGGAGAAAGAGCACCAATAATGTCCAGAGTGTCTGCCGAAGCTGTGCTTCTACCCCCTACCTGCCTGTGGAGTGCTGGGAGTTGTAGTTCCACATCTGATTACCAGGCTGCATGCTGACAGGAGGAGAGAGAGCAGGTGGCCAATTACTGTCCAATCGGACTGCAAGTGGTCCTACGCTGTCCATCTGATTGCAAATGGTCCTACGCTGTCCAATCTGATTGAAAATGGTCCTACGCTGTCCAATCTGATTGCAGATAGCCAAACACTGTTCACCCAGATTGTACAGTCTCCTGTAAGATGGCCATACACTGTACAATCTCCTTTAAAGTGGATCTCTAGTCCTGCTCTGGACAGTCCCCTGCCCCTCCAGTGCTGGGTAGATGTGCCATGGTAGAGCCAGTTGGCACATCTACCCACACACAAGGACGGAAAATTATTCAGGCATAAGGGACTCTGCAGACCCTAACACAAACGGGAACATTGATGTAAAGGGCAATACTGCAGAGAGCAGACTCTGATGTAAAGGGGAAATCTGCAGACCATAGTGTTAGAGGAAATGCTGCAGACTCTATTGTAAGGGACAAGTTTGTGGACTGTGATGTAAAGGGGAACTTTGAAGTCTGATGCTTTATGTTAAGATTAAAAATTGTTGTTGGAAATATTTATTTTTGTAACTTAATTCTACATAAAATATTTCAACAGTGTCATTTCATGAGACAATTTACAAGGGCGAGTAACTCTTAAGCCCTGGCTAGTAGCTCAGGACTTGAAATTTTGAGAGAGATGGAGATAGATATATAATATATAGCTAGAACTTTTTTATATCTATCTCTCTATATATTATCTCTCCCTATATATATATATATCTCTATATCATCAGAAAACACATCACGAATTGTTTCTTTACTGAAGAAGTTGAAAGCTAAAATCAGCAAGCTATAGCGAACGTTTGCAGAAAATAGTAATTGTAAAGGTTAAAATGACAATGGTTATCACTTACTGAATTTAGCCCTTAGAGATTAGTTGTTTTTCAGAGTTTGGGCCCAGGATTCTATTCCCACCAATAACACCCTTTGCATGGAGTCTGTATTTTCTGCCAGTGTTTGTATGGGTTCCCTCCCAAACTGCAAACACGCCGGAAGGTTTATTGACAGACATCCATATTGGCCCTAGTAAGCGTGTATGACTGTGGTAAGAAATTAAACTAAATTGTCTCAAGGTAGGATTTATGTATTCAACAACACTGAACATGTCGGTATAAAAGAATATCATTTACTTTACAAACATGTCCCAAGTGTGCTGCTCTCACCTTTTACTTCAGTCCTTAAAGTGTATGCAAACCCGAACAATGAACTTCTATTTTTTGCTCCATTTTGGACTGTTGAATATACCATTGAATGCATTTTATTTCTGTTTTATAAGTGAAAAAAAAAATACAAAAACGAATAATCATGTCAGAAATTCAGAGCTGTCAAGTGTCTGCTGCACATTTTGTGTACGGTCTCAATGAGCCTACTAGGCCCTCCCCAGTTCTTATCTTGGGACTACAAATCAATCGGTGCCTATGCTTTGGAAATAAAAATAAAGAAAGAAAAAAAGAAAAAAAACAAAGTGTGATTGACCGAGTAGTTCAGCAAAAGAAAACTGGGCAAGACTGTTTCTACGCAGCCCATACAAATGCTCTGTGTTTTCAGCACATCAAAGGGGCTGAATGCATTTCTGGCAGTTTTTATTTACTTTGCCTTCACATATACCATATTTATCGGCGTATAACACGCACTTTTTTCCCCTTAAAAGCAGGGGAAAATCGTGGGTGCGTGTTATACGCCAATCCCCAGAAATTCTGAGCCTCTGGGCGGCTTTCAGCCGCCTTCGGCTCTTCAAGGCGACTTTCGGACGTTCTCGGAAGCTTTCGGCCGCTCTCGGAAGCTTTCGGAAGCTTTCGGCCGCCTTCGGCTCTTCTCGGCGGCCGAATGCTTCCAGCCGCCTTCGGCTCTTCTCGGCGGCCGAAAGCTGCCCGAGAAGAGCCGAAGGCGGCCGGAGGCCCGCCGAAAACTACCGCACGCCACCGAGATACACATCCAGCTCTGTATCTCGGTGGCGGCATTTTTTAAAAATAAAATAGACACGGCTGCAATGGGGGACACGGCTGCAATGGGGGACACGGCTGCAATGGGGGACACGGCTGCATAAGGCTGCAATGGTGGACAAGGCTGCAATGGTGGACAAGGCTGCAATGGTGGACAAGGCTGCAATGGTGGACAAGGCTGCAATGGTGGACAAGGCTGCAATGGTGGACAAGGCTGCAATGGTGGACAAGGCTGCAATGGTGGACAAGGCTGCAATGGTGGACAAGGCTGCAATGGTGGACAAGGCTGCATAAGGCTGCAATGGTGGACAAGGCTGTATAAGACTGCAATGGTGGACAAGGCTGTATAAGACTGCAATGGTGGACAAGGCTGCAGATGACACTGATGGGCATATAAATGTAAGGTTGTTTTTTTTTCCCTTAAACTTCCCTCCTAAAAGTTTTTTTCCTTAAAATTCCCTCCTAAACTTGGGGTGCGTGTTATACGCCGGCGCGTGTTATACGCCGATAAATACGGTACTTTAACAGCAAAGCTTGTCAGAGTTTGTTGTAGTAGTTATGCTTATATGGTTTAATATGATACCAGGAAATAATATGGCTCACAAAATAGTAAAAACATCCTCGACTTTGAGAGCTCATGCATACAGTCATAAATTAAATTGCGTTTTCATCAGTACAACTTTTTTTAAATATCTGAATGCAGTTCTACGGTTTTCTATGGGCCCGTGCAGTGGATACAAATCAGTAAAATTGCACTACGTTCAGATCTGTAAAATCCAAATAGAAAAATAAATGTACACGTATACATGCGTAAACACATGTAAATGCACATGCGCATAATTTAAATCTCAACTTAAAGAAAAAAAAAAAAAGGTTAATTTTATGTGTATAAAATGCAAATGCATACTTTCGCTCCTGTACACATTTAAATACATGCACATTATGAAGCATACTTGTGTTTTTACACAGGGTCTGTCAGCAAGCTCCTGCATTTATGATCAGTAATGTTATTAGGCTCTGAGCATGAAGCCTTAAATAATCTTGAACTATGAAAACATGAAAGGCAACATGAGAAAATTATCATGCTGTACATTCAGGATGTAGATCAGGAGCTCCGACTTTACTTTTTAGTTTCCCGCGTGCTTGTTCCAGGTCAGAAACTCGAAAAGGTCCAGCAATAGCCAGGCAGATAGCATTTTCAAAAATTGTCAGTGCTGTCTAGTAACATACAGTAGCCAGAAAACAGACATAATTAGAAGCTGTACACTGATTATCTGACAACTGATCTCTAGTTGATTACTACTGATTAGTACACCCAATTGCTCTTAGCAGGGTCTTGACTTAAAATGATAAAAAGGACCACAGTATAAAAAAAATCCTCAGTCAATGGCTTGACCTCTACAAGATACTTCATAGGTAAAATAGAGTTGCAATTACTTTCAAACATTTGCTAAGTCAAGTGTTTCTAATATGCATAGAGATGCAAAAAAAGGACATTTCACTTTGCATAAACATTTTAAATAGGAAACAGAAAAACAAAGATAAACTAACCTCGTCTACTACATTTGCAAAGTACTGTAAAGTTGATATGACTTCTTCATCTCCTTTTCCCAGAGCAAAATTCTGGAAACAAATGATGGAAACAAATGAGGTTACAAGGACCAGGTGGTGCAAAAGATCCAAAATAAAAAAAGCATATGTTATTATTATTATTATTATTATTATTAATCTTCAGGATTTATATACGCCAACCGTTTTCGAAGCACTTTACAACATGGGGGCAAGACAGCACAGTTACAATAATACAAATCAATACAGGAGGAATCAGAGGGCCCTGCTCGTTAGAGCTTACAATCTAGAAGGGAGGGACAAGTGAAACAAAAAACAAGGGAATAGCTGTGGGGGGTGAGGTGATGGAGAAAATGAAAATACAGTTGTTAGATGTGTGTAGGATAGGCTTCTCTGAAGAGAAGTGTTTTCAGAGATCGTCTGAAAGCTAATAGAGTAGGAGATAATCGGACAGATTGGGGTAAGGCTTTCCATAGCATTGGAGAGGCTTTAGGAACGAAGAGAACGAATAGGTTGGTATTTAGAGACTAGGCTAGTAATATAGCTGGGGGCCAAGTTGTGGATGGCTTTGTAAGAAGTTGTTAGAATTTTGAATTTAATTCACTGGGTGAATTGGAGGCAGAGAGGACTAGCAGACAGAGCGATTGGTAACGATTGGTGGACGAGTCTGGCGGCAGCAGCATTCATGATGGACTGAAGGGGGGTTAACCTATGTAGAGGTAAGCCAATGAGAAGGGAGTTACAGTAGTCGAGGCGAGAGATGACTAGGGAGTAGGGGTGCAACGGATCATAAAACTCACGGATCGGATCGTTCCTCGGATCAGAGTCATGGATCGGATCATTTTTCGGATCAGCAAATAGTAATTGAATTTGCAAAAACCTGTGAAAATGCCACCACCATATAGTCCCCACTGCAATATACATCTCCCCCACTGTAATATACACGCCATCTCCCCCAACGTAATATTGGCTGAGCATGGATGGGTATGGCTGGGTATTGGCAGGGTAAGTATTGGCAGGGTATTGCAGGGTATTGCAGAATATTGGCAGGGTGAGTATTGCAGAATATTGGCAGGGTGAGTATTGCAGCGTATTGGCAGGGTAGGTATTGCAGCGTATTGGCAGGGTAGGTATTGCAGCGTATTGGCAGGGTAGGTATTGCAGCGTATTGGCAGGGTAGGTATTGCAGCGTATTGGCAGGGTAGGTATTGCAGCGTATTGGCAGGGTAGGTATTGCAGCGTATTGGCAGGGTAGGTATTGCAGCGTATTGGCAGGGTAGGTATTGCAGCGTATTGGCAGGGTAGGTATTGCAGCATATTGGCAGGGTAGGTATTGCAGCGTATTGGCAGGGTAGGTATTGCAGAGTATTGGCAGGGTAGGTATTGCAGAGTATTGGCAGGGTAGGTATTGCAGAGTATTGGCAGGGTATTGCTGGGATGGCTGTGGCTGCCATCAGATATCTCCCCTCCACTGTACAGATCAGTACAGAGAGGGGAGAGAGTAACCGGCGTCATCATGACGTTGGTTCGTTTACAGGTGAACGCTCCGTGACGGAGCGATCACATTGTAAACGCCGACGGGTGTACCAAGATGGGCGCAGCTCCGGAACTAGGCCTTTCCTAAAGCCGAGACCGCGGAGCGCGGCGTGTGCTGATCCGAGCGGGGTGACCCGTTCGGATCGCGGATCTGTTCCGATCCGTTGCACCCCTACTAGGGAGTGAATTAAGAGCTTTGTTGTGTCATTGGTTAGAAAGGGGCATATTTTGGAGATGTTGAGGTGGCAAGATTTGGACAGTGATTGAATGTGGGGCTTAAGTGGGGATGGGCTTATAGTTGTGCCATCAATTTTGACAGAGAGATCGATGAAGGGGAAGGGGCACATAGGGGAGGAAAAAATTAGAAGTTTGGTTTTGGATAGATTGAGTTTGAGGAAGTGGTGTGACATCCAGACCGATATGCTTGTTAGAAAATTAGTGATACGTGAGGAGACGGAGGGAGTGAGCTGAGGGGTAGAGAAATATATTTGGGTATCGTCAGCATAGAGGTGGTATTGGAAGCCATGGGAGGTCATCAGCTGACCCAGGGAGGAGGTGCAGGATGAAAATAGGAGAGGTCCAAGAACAGAACCTTGGGGGACCCCAACAGAGAAAGGAAGAGGAGTGGAGGAAGTAGAATTGTAAGTTACGCTAAAGGTGCGGTTGAATAAGTAGGAGAACCAGTGAAGAGTACAGTCACGGAGACCAAAGGCATGGAGTTTTTTTTTTTAAAGGAGGAGGGGGTGGTCAACCGTATCAAAGGCAGCAGAGATCCAAGAGTAGGAGTACAGAGTAGTGTCCATTGGTTTTGGCTGTTAGTAGATCGTTTGTTAGTTTTAGGAGAGCAGTTTCTGTGGAGTGTTGGGGACAAAATCCAGACTGAAGGGGATCGAGAAGGCTATTATAAGCAAGGTAGTCGCTCAGCCGGTTGTAGACCAGACGTTCAAGCAGTTTGGATAAAAAGGGGGACAAGGAGATGGCGAGTAGGTTAAGAATGGATGGGTCCAGTGAGGGCTTTTTAAGTACGGGGCTGACAAGTGCATGTTTTAGGGAGTTGGGGAAGATGCCAGAAGAGAGGGAGAGATGTGGGTTAGAGTGTAGAATAGAGCCAGAGGGTGAACGTAGCATTTGCTAGGGAACAGGATTCAGAGGGCAGGTGGTAAGGTGGATGATAGCCAGTAGTTTATCAACCTCGTCTAAAGTGGTGGGGTATCTGAACAGTAGAGATCTCCTCGCAAATTGTATCAATCTTCTGTTTGAAGTGATTGGCGATCTCCTGAGCAGTGAGTGAGTTAGTGGGTGGAAGTAGCAGAGGATGAAGTAGAGAGTTAAAGGCAGAGCAGAGTTGAAGGTGAAGGGATGATAAGTTGTTAATGAGAGTGATAAAATATGTCTGCTTGGCAGTGAGGAGGCTGGAATTGTATTTTTGGAGGGCAGATTTATATTGGTTCACACCACTATCTTTTTCTGATAGCTCAGATCGGAGCTATTGTGCTCTGACAGGGGGACAACCCCCGTGCCAAAAAACGCTGGTCAGCGCTCTCAACCATTGGCTGATTGGGATCCGGAAAGCTGCTGTTTTTCCAGCATGCACAGCTGGCTTCTGTCAGACTGGCTGCCATACATATGGGCCGAATGTCAGCCAGTCTTTATGATGTCGCCGGCATTCGACTCACGAGTACTAGGCTATAACCAAAATATAAGACCTTAGAATGGTAAAGATATTATGCATACAGCATTTTAAACATAAAAATTGACTCATCACTGAAAATCACATTTTACATGATTCAACAAAAAAAAAAAGTCATCATGACCAAATCCATTGGTATTTAGAGTTGAACTCTAGGGAGATATACAGTAAATGACACAAATTCATTGCACTCAGTATTCATTGATTTGTATTTTCAGGCAAACAAGGCAAGTACCTGAATTTGACCTAGGATCAGCATCTTTTAGTCCCTGTACTTCAGGGCTGGAGTGCGAGTGGAAGAAGCAACACAAGAACCAGCTGAGCTGACAAAGAGCATGCCAATAGGAGGATAAAGCAGCGAGACAGAGCAATGAGCTAATAACCATGCATTTTAGTTACAGGGTGGTGTGGGGCTCATGATGGCCTGGGCTCAAAGGAAGTGGGTCGAATCATGCAGGTTGTCATTTAACCTTGATGGCTATTGACATCTAGCGGCGCAAAAGAAGTACTGCAGGAGACAGCTCTGGAAAGAAGGTGTAAATAACATAGCTGAATAGACATTATGATAAGACTTGCAATGAGATAACAGGAACAGCAAAGCACAACCATTTCACCAACCCGAACATGTAAAGAGCAAGAAAAAGTATGTGAACCCCTTGGAATTAACTAGTTTTCTGCAGTAATTTGCCATAAAATTGTCATTTGATCCTCATCAAAGTCACAACAAACAAACACATTGTGCAGTTGATAACATGCAAACAATTCCAATTTCTCGTGTCTTTTGGAACACACCCATTAACCACTTTGGAAGGTTTTACCCCCTTCATGACAAGGCCATTTTTTGCGATATGGCACTACGTTGCTTTAACTGCCAATTAAGCGGTCATGCAACACTGTACCCAAATAAAATTCCTTCCCCCCACAAATAGAGCTTTCTTTTGGTGGTATTTGATCACTTCTGCGGTTTTTATTTTTTGCACTATAAACAAAAAAGACCAACAATTTTGAAAAAAAAACAATTTTTTTTTTACTTTCTACTATAAAACACATCCAATAAAAAATAAATAAATAAATAAATAGATCAAAATGTCTTCATCAATTTAGGCCAATATGTATTCTGCTTCATGTTTTTGGTAAAAAAAAAAAAAAAAAAAAAAGATCCCAATAAAGCGTATATAGATTGGTTTGCGCAAAAGTTATAGCGTCTACAAAATTCACTGTCACTGTATAAATGACACTGGCAGGGAAGTTAACATCCAGGGCGATCAACGGGTTAAAGGGCGTGTTCCCTGGGAGTGTTTTCTAACTCTGTGGGGGATGGCTTAACCGAAGACAGATGGAGATACGTGTTTCTGATAGCAGAAACACAAGATCTCCGTCTTTCTTAATGGCAGAACGGCAATCTGCCTTGTTTCTCTGTACGATCGAAAGGGTGTCCAATCACAGGGGGAGCGGGGCTCCGGGAGCATGCAATTGCGCACCCCAGAGTCGAAGAAAGGAATTAAATACAGGTATATGATTTTGCGTTGAAGGGCCGCCCTGCCACAGTATGCAGTATGGAGGAAAAAGTAAGTGAACCCATAAACAAATTACTTCAAGGAAAGCTAATTGGTGTCAGTAGTTTGCACACCTGGAGTCCAATTAATGACATGAGTTTAAAAAGGTGTGTGATTGATAGACACTCAAACATTTTAAAATTGCTGTTCATAAAAAGCTGGTGTGAACTCTGCCTTGCAAAATTGGAGCTCTCTGAAGACATACAATCAAGAGTTCTGGATCTGCTTAAAGGGTTTGTTAACCCATATAACTAACTTAAACTCTGCCAGACTCTCTATTAGAGCCTGGCAGAGCACACTGTACCTTTCTTATAGAAAAACAAGAGTTGTAAATATGGCTTTTGAGCTTTCTTCAGGCCGGTCACATGACTTGGGGCCGCTGTACAGCTCCAATGGAAGCATACTGTGAAGACAGCGCTAAAAACGGTATTTACATCACTCGTTTTTCTAAAAGCAAGGTCCAGTGTGCTCTGCTAGGATATGAAAGAGTATCTGTGAAGGGGCAAGTGGGGCTACCTATATATAAAATAGTGCTCTACCAAATCACTCTATAGTGACTAAGTATTAAAAGAGACAGCATTATTGTAGAATAAATAACAAAACAGTTACCATAAAGGTGATGGTGTAATAATTGTCACACCTCACCAACCCCAGTAGGCAGGTACTAAAACTATCTAGGTATGGACACCAATTCTACACAGGAGAGGTTATCACCAAAAATATAATGGCTTACAATATTAGTGTATAAAACATCCAGACATGAATATCATGATAGCATAGTGATCCTCTACTTTTAACAGTGCGTATAGTGTCCAAACCCAAAATACAGGATGTGAGTGAGCCCAAAAACCAAATCCAAATAAAAATGCAAAGAATTGCACCAAAAAAAATAAATAAAAAAAAAGTTATATAAAAAAATAAAAATAATAATAAATCACACCAAAGTCGCACCAGAATGTAATTATTGCACCATATACAAAAACATATAAGTATATACAGAAGGGGGGTTATTTACGAAAGGCAAATCCACTTTGCACTGCAAGTGCACTTGAAAGTGCAGTCACTCTAAATCTAAGGGGTAGATCTGAAATGAGTGGAAGTTTTGCTGATTTTATCATCCAATCATGTGCAAGCTAAAATGCTGTTTTTTATTTTCCCCCCTCGGATCTACAGTGGCTTTCACAGATTGTCGCAGATTATTGCATCGTTTACAGAAAACACATAGGTGCATTCATCCCAATAAAGGTGACTCTTCGTGTTTAGAGGAGTTGTAGCAGATTACTTTAGTGATCACATAATCTGTGTTTAGACATCTGCAGCTGCAATCAAAGCGGCTGCTGAAGAAGTCTATGACGAAACGCGTATGGTGTTACTACGCACATCCAGGAAGCTGAGCGAGTGGGTGGAACGCAACCAGAGTGCATGCTATCCAACTATAGCTCGGCTGCCTATACTTTATACTGGCAAGTGCAGGCCTTAGGCCTCATGCACACGAGATGCAGGTGAAACCTCTGTTAAAAAAAAAGCTGAAACGCGCATTTTGCCGCGTTTGCATGCCGCGTTTAGACGCGTTTGCGTTTAAACGCGTTTATAAAGATAACATCATGTAGACCCTCCCCAAGCTCTCAAAGCATTTTTTTTTAACTATTTCTGCTATTTTGATCAGAGTGAGCAGCGGCAGCATAGAGAGCAGTTGTACACTTGCATTTGCCTCTCTTTCTGTGGTATATATTTTGAAATGGATCCCATATTGAATATATGTCAAGAAATGCTCCTGATGTTGCTCTTGATGAGACAGCAACGTCGTCGCAAATTTCGTGAGAGGTCCAGAGTCAGAGCTCGTCGATATTGGACCCATCCGTTGATGGGACAGCGAATGTCCGTTGGATATTTCACAAACATGTATGTTCAGCTGCGTACCTACCCCGACAAGTTTTTTAATTTTAGCCGGATGTCCATTGTCACATTTGATCTGCTGTTAGAAAAAGTACGACCTGGTCTGACATTCGTGGACACCAATATGAGAAACAGTGTGTCACCAGAGGAACTGTTGGTTTCTGTTGGTAACGATCAGGTATGTGTATATATATTTTTAAAATATATTTATCTATAGATGCACAGATAAAAAAAATTCTCTGTCCTTTATAAAAAAAAATAATGTCTATTTATAGCAAATTATCCAATTTTTTAAAATATCTAAAATTTTATTCTGCCAATTTTTAACATGTTTTCATTATTTAGAATATATTAATATAAAACAATATTAAAATAGTTAATTATTTCTTTTTTAATCTTAATATATGTTTTTATTCATTTTTTCTAGTTTCAAATTGATTTATTTAAAAGCAAATCTATGTTAATTAGATTTTTTATAATTGTTTTAAATTTATTTGGCCAAATTTTTTTAATATATTTTCATCGTGAAATATGTACTGATTAATATATTTTAATTTATTGCTGCTGTATATGGTATTATTATATTTTTTAATGCCTTATTAAAATATCCATAATCCTAACACTAACCATTCATCCTAACCCTAAACAATAACCCTAACACTAACCCTAACCCCTAACACTAACCCTAACCCCTAACACTAACCCCACCCCTAACAGCTAACCCTATCCCTTACACAAACCCTAACCCTAAACAACCCTAATCCAACCCTTAATCATAAACAATAACCCTAACCCTAACAGATAACCACTTACCATTAACACCCAACCCTAATGACCAAATTATATTGCCGCAGATGGTCACAGTCGACTTTGAGGCCATGTATCTCTGATGCAGAAAAGTGCATGACATTTTGCGACCCGACTTTGGATATGTTGTAGTGCTAGATCCACTGTGTCTGCATACCGAATTTGGGGTTCCTGGCAATAAGTGGCCCCAAGATATGGGCCCCCAAAGTCGGGTCGCAAAATGTCATTCTCTGATGCAGAAAAGTGCATTACTTTTTTGGACCCGATTTGGGGCCCCCTATCTCGGGGCCACTTAGTGAGAGGATCCTCAAATTTGGATATGTTGTTGTCCTAGATCCACAGTGTCAGCATACCGAATTTTGGGTTCCTGACAATAAGTGGCCCCAAGATATGGGCCCCCAAAGTCGGGTCGCAAAATGTCATTCTCTGATGCAGAAAAGTGCATGACATTTTGCGACCCGATTTTGGGGCCCCCTTATCTCGGGGGCCACTTAGTGAGAGGATCCTCAAGTTTGCATATGTTGTTGTCCTAGATCCACAGTGTCTGCATACCGAATTTGGGGTTCCTGGCAATAAGTGGCCCCAAGATATGGGCCCCCAAAGTCGGGTCGCAAAATGTCATTCTCTGATGCAGAAAAGTGCATGACTTTTTTGGACCCGATTTGGGGCCCCCTATCTCGGGGCCACTTAGTGAGAGGATCCTCAAAATTTGGATATATTATAGTGCTAGATCCACAGTGTCAGCATACCGAATTTGGGTTTTCTGGAAATAAGTGGCCCCAAGATATGGGCCCCCAAAGTCGGGTCGCAAAATGTCATTCTCTGATGCAGAAAAGTGCATGACTGCAGTATAATCCGATGGTGCCATATTCAGCACCAAAATAATGTGCTTTAAAACATTGATTCACGTATATACAGTATTCATTATATTGGAAAAATATATATTTTTACTTGTTATTAATGAACACATTATATCTAATAAAAATTTTTTTTTTTAATTTAGGTTTCTGGCAACCGGTCAATCATATGCATCTCTACATCATTATTTTTTAATGGGTGTTTCCACTATTTCCAAAATCGTACGAGAAACCAGCACTATACTATGGGAGGTGCTACACAGAGAGGTAATGCCAGTTCCAACACAGTGTATGTGGCAGAACATAATTAATGAATTTTGGGAAAAAACTAACTTCCCAAACTGTATTGGAGCACTGGACGGCAAACATGTACGCGTCAAAAAGCCACCAAAGTCGGGCTCTATGTACTTTAATTATAAGAAATATTTTTCGATTGTGTTGCTTGCACTAGCTGACGCCAAATCTAAATTTATATGTGTTGATGTTGGAGCATACGGCAGTCAAGGGGATTCTCCTATTTTTAGAGAATCGGCCATGGGCCGTCGCATACATGAAGGTTGCTTTGGAATTCCGGGTTGGAGGCCTCTTCCCAACACTACAGAGCCCATACTACCTGCTGTCATTGTGGCTGATGAGGCATTCGGCTTTTCTGAAAATATAATGAGACCATACAGTGGACAAGGACATAGTTATCAAGAAAAAATCTTCAATTACAGACTAAGTCGTGCAAGACGTGTTGTGGAATGTGCGTTTGGGATAAGTTCTGGAAAATGGCGGGTACTACCAAGTACAATGCAGTTAGATGTTGAAAACGCTATCCAAGTAGTACTTGCATGCTGTGTTCTCCATAACTTTGTAATTGAAAATGATAGAATATCCACAGATCCTGCACCTCCCAACACCAATCAGAACATTCAATACATGGACCTACGTTGGTAATTATTTTTTAAGATCACTTCTATGTTACTGTAGTGTAACCATCGATAAACACTTTAAATTATGGAGAACGGGCATGAATACTGTAATCTCGTAAAACCTTATGAGATTATAATGTCTTAGATTAAAAAAAGGATGTGATAATTTAACACTTCTCTAAATATAGAGCCCCTAAATATATATAAATGTATATAAATAAAAAACATTTCATTACATTTCAACATAACCACACATCTAATATTGATGGACACCAATTCATAATTTTCAAATATTATTTCTTTATTCTAAGAAAATTTTAAATATAAAAATGAAATCAAATATAAAATGCATTCTAACCAAAAAATGCAAACAGTATAATATTTCTTAAAAATGAAACATTTTACAAACAGTGCAAATCGAACAACAAGAAGTGCAAAAAGATGTGCAAAAGCAATAACTAAAAATATGAACAATAAAGATAAAAAAACACATTAAATTCTAAACATTAAATTATAAGTTGTGATATGTCCCATATGTCTCCTGGGAGCTTTCCTCAACGGAGGAAGGATTAGTCATCCTTTGCTGAAGGGGTGGGAGCTGGGACATAACCTGTGGTATAAATGGTGTGGGCACCGTTGATGACATTGCATATTGTCCAGTTGGTCTCTGTGTATGGAAAACGTTAGCTGGAACTCCATGGCTATATGCTGAACTTTGTTGGCCTTGTATGTCCATGAAAGGAGTCTGCATGTTCCCCCCTTGGACAACATTCAGTGGTGGTGGGGGCCGCGACTGCCTTTCTGCGTTAAGACAGGCAACTATGTAACAATATATATTTTCCCGGCATTGTCGCTCGCGGTCTTCCGACAACTGTTCTAGTATAACGTAAAGGCTACGACAGAATATACTGCGCCCATTGTTTAAGTCCAGGAAGACATCACTCCGATGTCTTTCCTGGCGTAGCTCTTCAACCAAATTTATAATGTTTCTTTCAACCATGGTCGGTTCCTGGTCTATCTCACGCGACCGACGCCCCCTTGGCCTGCTTCTTGCAGGAGATCTACTGCGATCACCCTAGAATAAAATAAAATACATACAGTTATTGACATATACATCATGCACTTATATGACCAAAAGTAATGATGATACATTCTTTTTTTATAAAACCATAGGTTGTGTTATACCTGTATTGAAACAACAGGTGTTTCATGGTCGCGTGAGATTGGAACTGTGGACAAACTCCCTTGCAACGTACTTGCCACATCCTCCATTTCAGGTACAATATCCTGATGCACACTGCCTTCTTCCTCAGAAATGTTGGATGTTCTCCTTTAAATAATAATGTTTAAGTACAGTTAGACATGTGCACAGTTTAAAATGTTATTTTTTTCTTCACAACCCTAACCCTATCCCCTAACACCGAACCCCCACCCACCAACCTAAAAAAAAAAAAACTAGACATTACACTAACCCAACTACTCAATACAAACCCTAAACCCTAAGTCTTAAGCCTAAGCCCAAAATTAAACCAAAAACAATCCCTAACCCCTAATTGCTAACCCTAAACCTAACCCCTGATTGCTAAACTTAACGATAACCCCGAATTGCTAACCCTAAACCCTAATTGCTAACCCTAACCCCTATTTGCTAACCATAAATAATTGCTAACCCTAACCCTAAACTCTAATTGATAACCCTAACCCCTATTCGGTAACCATAACCCCCATTTGCTAACCCTAAACCCTCATTGCTAACCCTAACCCCTATTAGGTAACCATGAACCCTAATTGCTGACACTAACCGTAACCCTAATTGCTGACTCTAAACCTAAATTGCTAACCCTAAACCCTAATTGCTAACCCTAACCCTAAACCCTAATTGCTAACCCTAACCCCTATTTGGAAACCATAAACCATAATTGCTGACACTAACCCTAACCCTAATTGCTAACCCTAACCACTAACCCTAACCATAAACCCCAATTGCTGACACTAACCCTAACTGCTAACCCTAAACCTAAATTGCTAACCCTAAACCTAAATTGCTAACCCTAACCCCTATTAGGTAACCATAAACCCTAATTGCTAACACTAACCATAACCCTAATTGCTAAACCTAAAACCGAATTGCTAACCCTAACCCTAAACCCTCATTGCTAACCCTAAACCCTAATTGCTAACCCTAACCCTAAACCCTAATTGCTAACCCTAACCCCTATTTGGTAACCATAAACCCTAATTGCTGACACTAACCCTAACCCTAATTGCTAACCCTAACCCTAAACCATAATTTCTAGCCCTAACCCCTATTAGGTAACCATAAACCCTAATTGCTAACACTAACCATAACCCTAATTGATAAACCTAAAACCGAATTGCTAACCCTAACCCCTCATTGCTAACCCTAAACCCTAATTGATAACCATAAACCCTAATTGCTAACCATAAACCCTAATTGCTAACCCTAACCCTAAACCCTAATTGCTAACCCTAACCCCTATTTGGTAACCATAAACCCTAATTGCTGACACTAACCCTAATTGCTAACCCTAAACCTAAATTGCTAACCCTAACCCTAAACCCTAATTGCTAACCCTAAACCATTATTGCTAACCCTAACCCCTATTAGGTAACCATAACCCTAATTGCTAAACCTAAAACCGAATTGCTAACCCTAACCCTAAACCATAATTGCTAACCCTAAACCCTATTTGCTAACTCTAACCCTAAACCCCAATTGCTAACCCCAACCCCTATTTGGTAACCATAAACCCTAATTGCTGACACTAACCCTAACCCTAATTGCTAACCCTAAACCTAAATTGCTAACTCTAACCCTAAACCCTAATTGCTAACCTTAACCCCTATTAGGTAACCATAAACCCTAATTGCTAACACTAACCATAACCCTTAATTGATAAACCTAAAACCGAATTGCTAACCCTAACCCTAAACCCTAATTGCTAACCCTAAACCATTATTGCTAACCCTAACCCCTATTAGGTAACCATAACCCTAATTGCTAAACCTAAAACCGAATTGCTAACCCTAACCCTAAACCCTCATTGCTAACCCTAAACCATAATTGCTAACCCTAAACCCTATTTGCTAACTCTAACCCTAAACCCTAATTGCTAACCCCAACCCCTATTTGGTAACCATAAACCCTAATTGCTGACACTAACCCTAACCCTAATTGCTAACCCTAAACCTAAATTGCTAACTCTAACCCTAACCCCTATTAGGTAACCATAAACCCTAATTGCTAACACTAACCATAACCCTTAATTGATAAACCTAAAACCGAATTGCTAACCCTAAACCCTGATTGCTAACCCTAAACCCTAATTGCTAACCCTAAACCCTAATTGCTAACCCTAAACCCCAATTGCTGACACTAACCCTAACCCTAATTGCTAACCCTAAACTGCTAACCCTAACCCCTAATTGCTAACCCTAAACCATTATTGCTAACCCTAACCCCTATTAGGTAACCATAAACCCTAATTGCTAACATTAACTATAACCCTAATTGATAAACCTAAAACCGAATTGCTAACCCTAACCCTAAACCCTAATTGATAACCATAAACCCTAATTGCTAACCATAAACCCTAATTGCTAACCCTAACCCCTAATTGCTAACCCTAACCCCCATTTGGTAACCATAAACCCTAATTGCTGACACTAACCCTAACCCTAATTGCTAACCCTAAACCTAAATTGCTAACCCTAACCCCTATTAGGTAACCATAAACCCTAATTGCTAACACTAACCATAACCCTAATTGCTAAACCTAAAACCGAATTGCGAACCCTAAACCATAATTGCTAACCCTAAACCCTATTTGCTAACTCTAACCCTAAACCCTAATTGCTGACACTAACCCTAATTGCTAACCCTAAACACTAATTGCTAACCCTAAACCTAAACCCTAATTGCTAACCCTAACCCCTATTTGGTAACCATAAACCCTAATTGCTGACACTAACCCTAACCCTAATTGCTAACCCTAAACCTAAATTGCTAACCCTAACCCCTATTAGGTAACCATAAACCCTAATTGCTAACACTAACCATAACCCTAATTGCTAAACCTAAAACGGAATTGCTAACCCTAAACCCTCATTGCGAACCCTAAACCATAATTGCTAACCCTAAACCCTATTTGCTAACTCTAACCCTAAACCCTAATTGCTAACCCTAACCCCTATTTGGTAAACATAAACCCTAATTGCTGACACTAACCCTAACCGCTAACCCTAAACACTAATTGCTAACCCTAACCCCTAATTGCTAACCCTAACCCCGAATTGCTAACCCTAAACCCGAATTGCTAACCCTAAACCCGAATTGCTAACCCTAACCATAAACCCTAATTGCCAACCCTAACCCTAAACCCTAATTGATAACCCTAACCCCCGAATTGCTAACCCTAATTGCTAACCCTAAACCAGAATTACTAACCCTAACCATAAACCCTAATTGCTAACCCTAACCCCTATTTGCTAACCATAAACCCTAATTGCTAACCCTAACCCCTATTTGCTAACCATAAACCCTAATTGCTAACCCTAAACCCTAATTGCTAACCGTAACCCCTATTTGGTAACCCTAACCCTACCTGCTAACCCTAATCCTTATTTGATAACCCTCAGCACTACCCCTACCCCATTAGCATAATACTAACCACAGGACCTAATCAGAACCCCTAACCCCTTAACAATTAAATTTAATATATTAACGGATAATATATTATCCAGTCAAAAATTACTCTTCAAAAAAAAAAAAATTTATAAATGTATTATAATCTATTTTAAACCCAAAAAATAGAGAAAATTATATAAAAAATATACCAAAAAAATTATAATAAAAAAATTAAAAATATAAATAACATATTAAAATAAAAAAATAATAAGAATTTATATCACAAGTTGAAATTTAAAAAATGTTACTTGTAAAAAAAAAATTTATGTTAAAAAATAATATAAATTGATAAATAAATTTAAGTTTACTTACGCTCTTGAAATTAGAGACTGTCCCTCAAAAAAGACAGTTGGTTGGTCAAGGGGTGTGCTTTGTAGGAGGATTGGGCTCCACTGCGTTGAGACTCTTTCTTTTTTGAGATCTCTCCTAACTCTGTCCGACAAAGATCTCCACCTCTTTTGAAATGATGCCACTGTGCAATGATTAAAAATCAACTTAAAAAACTGAAAATACAAATTAACATACCCCAAAATTTTGACCAAATATATATTGAACTTACCTCTACTTTCTTGCTGGAATCTAGAGAGGTCTTCCCAGTTTGGGGTCAACTCCTTGGCAACATTTTCCCATGTTCTTTGCTTTGCAATTCTGTCAGAATGCAATTCATGGGATTTGTCCCATAATTGCACATGGTTCTGAATCACTTCGATTAACTGGTTTTGGGTCACATCAGACATCATGTTGAGAGATGTGTCTTCCAAGATGGTCAAGTTGCTAGTCACAATGCAAGGTGTGGACAAGCCTAGCTTGGGGGAAGGGGGGTGGCTTGTGGAAAAAAGTTTCAGTTTCATGAAGGATGGGTGTTCAACATGGAAACATGGTGGGGGAGGGGGGCTGACTAGACATTAGTATGCAGGTTTTTCTATGTGTAAAAAAAGACAATGCTATGGTTTGGCCAGACTAGGTGGAGTCACTGATTAGATTAGAAATTGGATGAGTGTTTGGGGCAAAGAAGTGGAGGAATTCCTCATTGTCCAAGCTACTGGAAACACTAGAGATATTATGCGATTGTGTCACAAAGTAAATACGCTCTATGAATTATATAAAGTAATTACAACTTTTTTTAAACATTTTTTATTGTTTTCTATGAGTTTCAATCATATTTCTGAATTTTCAGGTACAAAAAATTGGGTTCCTTTAAAAACGCATATAAACGCAAACGTTTTGCGTCTGAAATGTGGAAATTTTTGCTTCTGAACGCATTTTTTTGCTTCTGGAAAAACGAGATTAAACGCAACTGTATAAAAACGGAAAAAAACGAGACTGTGTGCATGGACACATAGGATAACATTGAATGAGTTCAGGGGCAGTTGAAAAAACTGTCCAACTGCATCTGAACGTGTGTTTAACTGCGTCTCGTGTGCATGAGGCCTTATGCTGCATGAACTGCATTTTTTGTTTGTTTGCTTTTATACATTTTTTAAACAATCTTTTAATAAACGGAAGTTTTGGTCATACTGCACTATGGGAGCCAATTTCTCTTTTTTATGAGGATTATGAAAATTACATCTATCACAACGCGGATATCCCAAGGCTGCTCGAGGAACTGCAAAGGCTGACACCAGTGGTTACCATTACCCCTGTAGGGGTAGTAGGATCTGGTGAGTAGGGACCCTTGAGGGGGAGCACACAAGTCACAAGATTATGTGATCATTAAAGTCACCTGCTACAACGCCTCTAAACACGAACAGTCACCTTCATTGGGATGAATGCACCTATGTGTTTTCTGTAAACGGTGCGATAAACTGCATCTTGATGTAATTTTAAATTTTGGTGTGATTTGTGCATTTTTTTGTGTTTTGGTGCAATTTTTTGCATTTTGGGTTTATATACGCCTTGATTTTACGATTGGGACACTATATACTTATATGTTTTTGTATATGGTGTGATAATGCGATAATTACATTCTGGTGTGACTTTGGTGTGATTTTTTTATAACTTTTTAGGTGCGATTCTTTGTATTTTTATTTGGTTTTTGGGCTCACTTACATCCTGTATTTTGGGTTTTGACACTATACGCACTGTTACAAGTAGAGGATCACTATGCTATCACGATAGTCACGTCTGGATGTTTTATACCAGGGGTGCCCAACCTTTTGAAGAGCGATGGCCACTTATGCAACTTGGTAACTAGTCACAGGCCACAATGAGCGGGCAGATGACAGGTCCAAGTCCACGCCGCATATGCAGAGCTGACACAGACGCAGCCCGCTCAACTCTATGGGCCCTCGGATAAGATGTGCCCAGATGGAAGGGGACGGATCCCCCCCTGTCTTTTTTTTTTAAATTGGATTGGAGGTAGGTGGGTGTAAATGACCACAAGTCTGTTTACATCTGTGGTTCAATAGAGGTGAGCGGAGGTTCTGATTGTGTCGGAACCGATCATGTTAAAAGCAGCTTAAGGCTGCTTTTACACTGACGCGCTGTGGTTTACCCACACTGAGGGTGCAGCGCAGTGCACCTGTGGCTTAGCTGTACTTTGCCATAGACTTCTATCATATCCTGCAGGGGTGGTGCACTTTCTGAAGTGCACCAAACCCACAGGTAATAGCAGAAGTCTATGGCTCAGTGCAGGTAACCTGAAGGTGTTCTGCGCTGCACCTGTGGATCTGTTTGAAAGCAGCCCAGATATGCCCACATACACACTGATTTTAGTAATAAAATTTACCTTTAACAACAGTCTTCCATTCAGGTCAGCTTATGTGGCTCTGCTCCGCAACCACTTGCTTCCTCTACCACCGGCTTCATTCACAACACTCTTGCTCTAGGATGGTGGGTCGGCAACCCACAATCTGGACTTGCCAACCCATCCCAGAGAAGGAGGTCGCGGGCCACATCAGGGGGTTCAGCGGGCCACTGGTTGGGCACCCCTGTTTTATGCACTAATTTGTAAGCCATTATATTTTTGGTGATAACCTCTCCTGTGTAGGATTGGTGTCCACACCTAGAGGGTTTTAGTACTCACCTACTGGGGTTGGTGAGGTGTGACAATCATTACACCATCACCTTTATGGTAACTGTTTTGTTATAATTTATTCCACAATAACACTATGTCTTTTAATACTTAGTCAATATAGAGTGATTTGGTAGAGCACTATTTGATATACAGGTAGCGCCACTCGCCCCTTCACATCTTTCTTTCTATATCCTAGAGCCCCCTTACGGGGTTTTTTTTTTGGGAGGCTGCAACATTCACATAAGTCCTAAGCGCAGACCTTCCTAATTAATTTGTTTACATGAGTATCTGGCAGTGAAAAAAAATATTTTAATTTAAATATTTTATTTTATTTTTACTAAAGGGGGGGGGGGGGGGCAGGGGGTGGAGACAGAGACACAGACACAAGCTGACATGCAGGAAAGGAGGGGGGTGAGGGGGGACACAGGAAAGCAGAGGGGACAGCAGCATATGATGGAGGCCCACAATTAGACTACAGTGATCAGGCCGGAGTTGCCCTGATTTTCGTGGTCTGTTTAGAGAGGGGGATACAGCAAGTGCCAGGTTCAGGGTTTTTTTTGTTTTTGTTTTTTTACAGTTTAGAGGGGGGCAGATTACACAGTACTGTGCTGTTTAGTCTGCTTTAAGGTACCAGAAAATCATTTTTTTTTTTTTTTTGGGTTAACAAATGCTTTAAGGCTAGAAAGGGATACAAAGAAATCTCAAAGTCGTCTGACTCTGAAGCCGCCCAGACATCGTGACTTGCAAAACGACTTCTGTATAGAAGTCAATGCAAGCCGCTCCAAAGTCACCCCAAAGTAGTACAGGAACCTTTTTCTAACTCGGAGTTGTCTATAAATGGAGACAGTTTAAGTACTGTGGCTACTCCTAGAAGCAGGCTCCCACCCAAGATGACTCCCAAGGCACAATGCAGAAACCTTCATGAAGTAAAGAAGAACCCATGAGTGACAGTTAAATGCTTGAAGACATCACTGGAACTGGCAAACATCCTTGTTCAGGAGTCTACCATATGAAGGTCTTTGAACAAGCAGCTGCTACTCTCCAAAAAACATTGCTGCGCGCCTGAAGTTTGCCAAAGATCATCCTGGTAAACCGCAACTGGGAAAATGTTTTATGGAGTAAAACAAAAGCCAAATAGCCGCTAGCAATAATCACTGTTCTCCTGGTAGGCATGGCTCCCTTTGCTTCCCCTGCTGGGAGAGCGCAATGCTGACTGTGGTTACAGGGAGGAAAACTCACACCATCTATGATCAGCTTAAGGTGGTTCCAGTATATGATGTTCCCACGGCGGTACAGTGGTGTAGTGGTTAGCACTCTCACCTAGCAGTCAAAAGGGTCGCTGGTTCGAATCCCAACCACGACACTACCTGCCTGGAGTTTGCATGTTCTCCCTGTGCCTGCGTGGGTTTCCTCCGGGTACTCCGGTTTCCTCCCACCCTCCAAAGACATGCAGGTAGGCTAATTGGCTTCTGTCCAAAATTGGCCCTAGAATATGAATGGGGACCTTGGATTGTGGGCTCCATGAGGGTAGGGACCAATGTGAGTGTGCAATGTACAGGGATAGGGGCAATTGTAGACACTCACTCAGGTTGAACTGGATGGACTGGTGTCTTTATTCAACCTTACTAACTATGAAACTATGAAACTATAACGGTTTGGTTTGCCATACTGGTGTCAGTTGATGAAGTCAGAGGCAACCAAAAGTAAAACAACAAGCATGTAGGTGAAAAACTGACAAAAGTCTGAGCATATGCAGCTCAGGCAGTGGTGACACAAACAGCGGACAACCAGAGGACAGACCGGGTGATAACCAGAATGATAATTGTGGATAACTAAACCGATACCAAAACTCTCACAAAAACAATTGCAAACCTTTTTCTAGCAAAAGAGAAATGCTATACTTCTGCTGCTGGAGAGCTGTCACCACCAACAGGATTGCTATAGTGACATAGGCCTAACTGAGCAGATGAGACTGCAGACTAGTTTTGCCTACCCAATAAAGAATCCTCCTGGCCAATGTCAGTATACAGAATGGATTAGAAATAGAATGGCAGGAGTGTTGAAGATTTAAAAAATAAGAAATGAAAAAAAGCTAATACATTTTCTAGAATGACAGTAAAACCCCAAAAACATTTAGCTTTTTAAGTTTCATATTCTTATTTCCTATTAATGACTTTGTACAATTGCATTAACCTATTTTTATTCTATTAACAAATACACACACAGCACAATAATAACCACTCATCTGGAAAATATTTGTACCTGTTTTTCATATGCGAGAAGTTGGCTGGACAGTTGCTGGGTTGCTAGACACATTTCATTCTTCAAAAAGAACACAAATATCAAAGTCAGCAAATACCTGCACAATTTCAACACAAAAGGAATACACTCCCTGGAAAGAAAATGTCACTGTATAAATATTCTGTTCTTTTAACTGGTATTATATGTATGATAGTAAGGCTGGATTCACACCGATGCAATTTTAGTGCTTTTTGCAGATTTTGCAGATTTGCACTACAGTCCATTTAACATGGTTTCCTATGGAACACGTTCTGTAGTGCAAATCTGCAAAATGCAAAAAGCACAAAAAATGCATTAGGTGTGCATTCCACGCATGAAGATAAAAAATAACCTTCTGCGTGTAGCAGCTTCCCCAGCACTCCCTAATACTTACCTGAGGCCCATCTCTGTCTAACGATGTCCACGAGTCCCTTGGTTGTCCAAGACTCTCCCTCCTGATTGGCTAAGACACAGCAACGGCGCCATTGCCTGTCAAAGTCAGTTAGCCAATCAGGAGAGGGGGGGGGCAGCTTGGTGTCTGTCTGAATGGACACACAGAGCTGCAGCTCGGTTGCCCCCACAGCAAGCTGCTTGATGTGGGGGCACTTGACCGTAGGGAGGGGCCAGGAGCAGCGAAAACACAGAGAAGAGGAGAATACAGGCTGCTCTGTGCAAATTCACTGCAATAGAGCAAGTATAACAATGTTTGCAATTTTTTTTTATATATTTTTTTAAACAAGACTATACAATCACTTTCAGGCCCATTCACACCTGAGTGTAGCGTTTTCAGGCAGAAAAAAAAAAATCGCACGATTTGGCCGTGTTTTTTACTGTAATTTTGCAGCGCTTTTTACGGTGTTTTGCTGCGATTTTGTGCAGGGCAAAAGGTCACCAGTGTAAAAAGAAGAAAAATGCCAAAATCTGCCTAAAAAAAAAAGTTCCGGAACTTGTTTGAGCTTCAGGCGTTTTTGAGCTTCTGGCTTCAGGCATTTTGGAGTTGAGATGTGAATCATCTCCATAGAGAATAATAGATTTTTTTTGCCCCTCCAGCGTTTTGTAGCTTGAAGTCTGAAGCTACAAAACGCCCAGGTGTGAATGGGGCCTAAGTAGAGAAGAGTTAGAACATCAGACTTGTACTGCTCTCTGCGTTCACGCAAAATAGAGTCCCAATATCTGCTGATCGCTGTCAGGACTGAGAATGATGGAAATACAAAATTTTCCAGGAGACCAGAACATGAGGGAAGTCCCTCCAGTGGGGACATTTTAGTCTGATGACAGGACATTTAAAGAGATTTATTTTCCTTCCTAGTGTCTACATTACACTGGAATTAAATGACTATATTCAAAATGAAAAACAAAAATCTGTTTTTGTAATGACTTAAAAATGTGTTAGCTGGAGTTCTGCTTTAATTTGCAAGGCACTTATATGAGGTCCATTTAAATCTACTAGAGCAGTGGTCATCAAACCTGTCCTCAGGGCCCACTAACAGGTCAGGTTTGCAAGATAACTGAAATACATCACAGGTGATCTCATTTGCTGCTCGGTGATTGCAGTATTCTAGTCTGCATCTCCCCCAAGGTAATACATAAAACCTGGCCTGTTAGGGGGCCCTGAGGACAGGATTGATGACCACTGTACTAGAGCATCTAATACTACCCTCTCCACAGGTTGACTAAGCTGCTGTCCAAAGGTGTCTCCATTGTTCCTTCATAGAGTGGAGACACCCTAAGACAGGACGTGTGTTACTGGCAGGATCACCAAGTAAAAAGAAAAAGGAAAAAGGAGCCAAAAAGTAAAAAAAAAAAAAAAAAAAATGCAGACACCACATCTAAAGATTGGTAAATTGCACATTAAAATGTTTGTTTTTGGGTTTGGACACACTTTAAAAAGGTTAAAGTGTTAATAGAACCTATTTTTTTTTTTTTATTAAAACAAAAACAGACCTGTTATACTCACCTGCTCTGGGTGAAGCACAGAGCGTCCCTGATCCTCTCCTTCTCAGGTCCCCCGCCGGAGATCTTAGCTCCTCCTATTCTTTGTGTGTCCCCATAGCAAGCTGTTTGCTATGAGTGCACACGATGTCTGCTCACTCCCAAATGCTGTGTCTTTGGAGCCACGCTCCAAAGACACGCATCCTGGGACTTATCCCCGCCCCCCACTTCCTCCTCACTGCATTTGATTGGCTATTTCAGGTCAAGCGGAAGAGAGGGGAGAAGAGAGGGTAGAAGAGATGCAGCCTTTCACAGCATTCAGACAGACAGGGAAGGGGGGAGGACAGAGAAATATATTTTCTAGCCTAATGCAAGGAATGCATTAAAGAGGAAGTAAATAATAAAAGATTCAGAAATAAAAAATTAAAAAATAACCCCTGCAAGACAAAGGCATAATGAGCTAGTATGCATAGCATACTAGCTTATTTTGAATTACTCACCTGAGATCGAAGCCCCCAAATCGGTCGTTTCCCTCCTCTGACACCGCCATCTATCCCGGAGTGACTTCCGGGGTATCGTGGCTCCGGCACTGTGACTGGCCGGAGCCGCGATGGCGTCACTCCCACGCATGCGCGCTGGTGCTGCCACCAACGGCCTGATCGAAGTTCGAAACGGCACGCTCACTGCGTCTGCACCCGATGTCTACGGTGCATGCGCCATAGATATCAGTGCAGCTAGTTCTGCAAATATCTCCTAAACCTTTTAGGTTTGGGATATATTTCTTGCACCTACAGTTAAGCCGTAATTTAATTTTATGTTTTTTCTGATAGTTTAGCGCAGTATTTTCCCTTCTTTCCATTTTGCGTAAAATAGGCTTACCTGCATGTTAAAATGGTTGTGATGGGTTCACAACCACTTTAAAAAGGTAAAAAACGTGTTTAGCTTTAGAATCCATTTAAAGTAAAAAGGTTAGATTTGTAGTAAACTGCATCCAAAAAAAAAATTGGGCTCCAGGCAGTTTAAGTCAGAATGTGCTAGTATGCATCGCATACTAGCACATTATGGCAGACTTACCTGAAAACAATGCCCTTCAGCAGCGCACGGTGGCTGCCGAAGGTGCTTCTGTCTTCACCTGGTCTTCGTTCCGGGTTCCCGGGCTTTGGAAATATGAATGGACGGGACAGCGATGATGCACGGAGTCGCTGTTTACACAACGGCTCTAAGGGGAACAGCATGGGGATGCCATTCCTTCAGAGCGCATGTGCCAGTAACATCCCCGGCTGCAACTAAAGTAAATATCTCCTAAACATTGCACATTTAGGAGATATTTACTGTATCTATAGATAAATCTATAATAAGGCTTACCTATAGGTAAACATTATACCTGGGAGTTTACTCCCACTTAACGAAAGCCATTAAGAGGCATTTAAGGTTTAGGATGGATAGGTTTGAGGTTCACTTTTTTTTACAGCGTCTAAAAACCCACACTGAACACTACCACCACTGGGCTCTATAGGTGGAAATGTAATTTTTATTTTTTTTTTATTTTTTTTTTATCACAACGGTTGTGGGCTTCTTATAAGCTATGCTTAATGGGTTTTCTGCTTTGCAGAGTGTTTTTTATGAAACTGAATTGAGAGTATGTTATGTACATACTTTAGCTTGCGCTTAGCAGAGATTATATGGTATAAACATCTTCTATTTGAGTTACATAAACTGTATATATTATATTTTCCTAGCTTCTGAGAGATTATTGTTATACTTGATATTTCCTGTGGTAATTTGCCTCATCTGATTATGGCTGTCAACAGTGCAGAATTACTCATCTAATTTTCTTCTCTTCCAAATAGTTTCTAATAAATATTTTTAAAATGTGTATATCTCTTTATCAGAGCTATACTCTCTGCAGCACTGCCTATATAAAACATCAGCTCAGATGTCATATTGATCAGTTATTTTCGAATTTCGCCAGCCTTGAACCAGCCAGAACCAGGTTGTATAACAACCATGTCTGGCAGTTAGAAACACGTTTCAATTGCCTTTAAAGGTAGTCCTAAAAACTTTAATTCTATTTTTTTTGTTTTTTTAGAAATGTATTTTTATTATTTTTACTTTAATTCTTATTTGAATACCACATCAGATGACCAAATTATAAGTTTGGCAACTTTATAGTCACCCGTAAATCATTCAGTAGCCAGAGAATACAACCCTTTATATTGCTTAGCTCCTTGTTCTGCACATTGGCCTACCTGTGCCCCATAGACTCGTTGCATTGTTTGAAGCAGCTGATTTGTATAATCGGTTAGTGTTCCGGCATCTTCCTCAAATACGCTCAGTAGGGATCTCGTCTACAGTAGGAAAGACACAAAAAACACTGATGAATATAAAATTCCCTCAAACTCCAGGAAATATCTTTGCTTGTTACATTGGTCCTGCTTGGGACAATGTAAGAAAACATCTCATGCCTGATGGGCAACCACAATGTTCAAGGTCCTGCTTTTCCTCCGTAAACAGAGCATGAAGTTGGGGGGGCACCGCCACCATTCATGGAATGCCTTGATAAAAGTGTTTCAGATTCTTGCTATGCAAAGAATTCTCTCTGCTCTTCTGAAGCCACAGCCATCAAAAGAAAGGAAGAGAAAATCCGGGCAGTCTGCCAAGAATCACAACATTCTTTAGCAGTTGAACTAAGTCTAAAAATTGTAACAATTTGTCAATGGAATAGACTTGATGTGTAAATGAATTAAGTTTAAGTTTAACCACTAAACCTTTTTCTGACATTTGTTAGTTTCAAGTTAAAATCATTACGTAGAACCCCCAAACATATATTTTTTTTTAGTACAGACCCTAGAGCAGTGATGGCGAACCTTGGCACTCCAGATGTTTTGGAACTACATTTCCCATGATGCTCATGCTCACTGTAATGTAGATGAGCATCATGGGAAATGTAGTTCCAAAACATCTGGGGTGCCAAGGTTTGCCATCACTGCCCTAGAGAATAAAATGGTGGTTGTTGTAATATTTTATGTCACACTGTATTTGTGCAGCGGTCTTTCAAATGCAATTTTTTGGGGAAATATGACTTGAATTAAAAAAAAATAAAAAAATAGATAAAAAATAAACTAGCAAAGTTAGCCCAATTGTTTTTGTGAAAGATTTTACGTTGCGAGAATTGTGATCTTTTTATTCTAAGCAAAAAAAAAAATTGTGGTTCTCATTTTGGCCAGAATTGTGCAGCTCTAAATACTACAGTGATTTTCAGATTCCCTAGCGGAATATCACTTATGAGACATGCAAATCTTGTTTTAATGTAGTATGCAATAAAGATAAATCCTAGAGTTCAACTTTAACAAAGTAAGAGCTCCCAAATACAGTTCAAAAACAGCAAGTTAAAATTGAGTGTCATTTAATGATTCCCAACACATTTTACATGTGAACAACCAAAAGAAAACTGGTATGTAGCTGTAGCTCCCTGTCCATTTAGATCAGGGATATGCAATTAGCGGACCTCCAGCTGTTGCAGAACTACAAGTCCCATGAGGCATAGCAAGACTCTGACAGCCACAAGCATGACACCCAGAGGCAGAGGCATGATGGGACTTCTAGTTTTGCAACAGCTGGAGGTCCGCTAATTGCAGATCCCTGATTTAGATTATCTCCAGTGTGAGATTTTACATGGAAGCACACAAGGTGTTACATTTTTACTCTAGTACAGTACTCTGTGTTTAGATATGCTAAACTTTAGAGCACTTCAGAGATGCTAGAATATGCCATCTATATGAGGATGGTTTGACTGTTTAGGGGCATACCTTGAGCATTTGGCACCCGGGGGGGATCATATATCCGACACCCCCCCCCCCGCGCAAGGCAGGCAGGCAGCGCACGACACGTCAACGTTAGGGTAGTATACTGGCAGGTTAGGCAATACAGTGCCAGGTTAGGGTGGTAAATATTGTCAGGTTAGGGTGGTATATATTACCAGGTTTGGTGGCATATATCACCAGGTCAGGGTGGCATATAGTGCCAGGTCAGGGTGGCATATAGTGCCAGGTTGATAAATAGAGCCAAGTTAGGTCTGTATATAGTGCCAGGTCAGGGTGGCATATATATAGCAAAGTTAGGTGGGTATATAGTGCCAGGTTAGGGTCGAGGTACCGCTGTCTGATGTTGAATAGCCCAGGAAGTAAATACACTCCTGGTAGAATGTTTTGGCACTGAAGACAGTGGAACTTTTCCTGTTCAGACCGTAAGCTCAAGAAAAAAGAAGAGCTATTGGATCCATTAAGAAATGGTAGATTTGGAAGTGACCCTTACTTGGGCCTTCCAGGAACACATAGAGGGTATTTGACTTACATTGCATTAGTTAACTTCAGGTAACACCCGATAGCACAAACCACATCCAAGGTACAAAGAGCTGAAGTAATGGCAAACAGAAAACAAAAAATCTCAAGTCAGGACTAAAAGGAATATCCTGGATGGGTTTAAACAGAGATTTCTGCGATACAGAAAATACCCAGGTGAGGTCACCAAGGAACGTAAAGCAAATCAGTCTCTGAAAAAAGAACCACCAAGGCCAAAATCTGACCCTTAATAGTGCTTAAGGCCAGTCCCAATGCCATGCTGCTTACACAAACACTCCCACAGATGGATTAGGGAGGAGTGTGTTGGACACATATGTCCACCCATAAGACAAGCAGAATCTACAGAACAGCCACAATGATACAAAAACACTCATAAAAAGGTCAATTCATATATTCCAATAAGATATATATATATATATATATATATATATATATATATATATATATATATATATATATATATACACATATACATACACACACACATACAGACCATTAACAATTGCCACACATTAACATATCCACAGATTGCTACTAGCAATGTAAGTTATGCAGCTGCTTTACATAAATCTAAGATATACTATGTTACTACAAATCAAATTTGTGTCTGTTTGATGATAACAGTGTTTGCACCCAAAAAACAAAATGGTCTTAAAGAGGCTACAAGTTAAGCAAAATGTTTTGACCATTCAGAACGCGACAAGAGTATTATGAAGACACACACACACACGTGACGGACCATTGGACACTCATGGTTACTCTTGTCCTGCTTTCCTTTGAGGGTTAATTCTATAGGGGGAGTTCCCCTTGTTAATGGCTCTTTGTGAAGGTGAAGAGATTATACACACACACACACACACACACACACACACAGTGCTGCTCATAAGTTTACATACCCTGGTAGAATTTATGATTTCTTGGCCATTTTTCAGAGAATATGAATGATAACACAAAAACATTTTTCACTCATGGTTAGTGTTTGGCTGAAGCCATTTATTATGAAATCAACTGTGTTTACTCTTTTTAAATCATAATCACAACAGAAACTACCCAAATGACCCTGATCAAAAGTTTACATAGCCTGGTAATTTTGGCCTTATAAAATGCGCAGAACTTGACAGAGGGGTTTGAATGACTATTAAAAGGTAAGCATCCTCATCTGTAATCCGTTTGCTTATAATTAGTGTGTGTGTGTATAAAAGGTTAATGAGTTTCTGGACTCCTGACAGACCCTTGCATCTTTCATCCAGTGCTGCACTGACATTTCTGGATTCTGAGTCATGGGAAAAGCAAAAGAATTGTCAAAGGATCTGCGGGAAAAGGTAGTTGAACTGTATACAACAGGAAAGGGATATAAAAAAATAAAAATAAATAAATAAATAAATAAAAAATGATATCCAAGGAATTGAGAATGCCAATCAGCAGTGTTCAAACTCTAATCAATAAGTGGAAAATGAGGGGTTTTGTTGAAACCAAACCACAATCAGGGAGACCAACTAAAATTTCAGCCACAACTGCCAGGAAAATAGTCCGGGATGCAAAGAAAAACACACAAATAACTTCAGGTGAAACATAAGACTCTCTGTTAAGATGCACAATAAGGAGGCACTTGAAGAAAGATAGGCTGCATGGTCGAGTCACCAGAAGAAAGCCATTACTATGAAAATGTTTGACCCCCACCCATCTCCATGACACTGCAGGGCAGACACCAAAATGTCACTTCCACCCATAGCTCTTAAAAAGGGACTTTTCTTTTTTTTTTTTTAAATGACATTTTTTAATTGCAAAGCGGAGGTCCACCCTAAAGTGGACCTTCCACTCATTGGATTCCTCCCCCCCCCTCCGGCGCCACAATTGGCACCTTTCAGGGGGGAGGGGGGTGCAGGTACCTGTACAGTACAGGTATCTGCACCCACTTCCGGGATGGCTCTCTGCGGAAAGGGGGCGTAGATTACGCCCCTTTCCGAAAGTCCCCCGCTGCCTGCTGGGAAATACAAAGATCCCAGAGGCAGCGGGTCCATCCTTATTGCGCAGCGCGACTCGCGCAAGCGCAGTAGGGAACCGGGAAATGAAGCCGAAAGGCTCCACTTCCTGATTCCCATACATAAGATGGCGGCGGCAACACCCGAGAGATCGGCTTCGGGTGACGACAGCGCGGGCGCGCTGGACAGGTAAGTGTCACTATTTTAAAAGTCAGCAGCTGCAGTATTTGTAGCTGCTGTCTTTAAAAAAAAAAAAAAAAAAACGCGGACTCCCTCTTTAACCACTACAATACAGGGCACTTTCGCCCCCTTCCTTCCCAGCCCAATTTTCAGCTTTCAGCGCTCTAGCGCTTTCAGTGACAATTGCGCGGTCATGCTACACTGTACCCAAATGAAATTGTTATCATTTTGTTCGCACAAATAGAGCTTTATTTTGGTGTTATTTATTCACAACTCCGTTTTTTTTTTTTTTGGCGATATAAGCGCAAAAATAGCGGAAATTTGGAAAAAAAACAATATTTTCTTTTTTCTATTTGAAAAGAAATCCAATAAAATCTAATTTTGTCATAAATTTAAGCCAAAATGTATTCTGCTACATGTTTTTGGTAAAAAAAAATTCCGTTAAGTGTATAATAATTGGTTTGTGTGATCACGGACATATGTACGCAAATGATCATGTACATATGTGTGCAGGTGATCACGTACATATGTGTGCACATAATCATTGGGACAAGTGATTTTAGTGGGACATATGTGGGGGACATGATTTTATTATTAGGGACATGTGTTTTTATTATTTGGGGACATGTATGTTTTGGGGACATGTGTGTTTTGGGGACATATGTGGGGACTGTGTTTGTACTGTGTGGTGTGTTGTGTGTTTACACTACACTGATGATCAGTGAGTAAAAAGCTGTAAAAAGCAGCCCATACTCACTGATCATCAGCCGGCTGCAGCGATCTGCTCTCCTCTCCTCAGCGGTGACTTCCGTGTGAGGAGAGGAGAGCCGATTGCCTAGCAACCGGCTGTTTGTTTACGTCACATGACGGCCGTGATTGGACACGGCCGTCATGTGATCAGGAGGGCCAATCACAGAGCCCTCCTGCCGATCTGAGATGTGCCGTGTCCGGGTGACACGAGCACATCGGGATCGCGCCGCTGCGAGGGTGCGCGCGATCCCGCTACTCCTGAAGGACGTTCCTGAACATCCTATCAGGAGTAGACGGCTCCCACCCGGCCGTATATATGCATTGGCCGGGTGGGAAGTGGTTAAATATCAGATCTGAGGTCTTTTTGATCCCTTTTTGGTCCTGTCATACTTTTTTTTCTATTAGAAGGGATGTTTACATTCCTTGTAATAGGAATAAAAGTGTTACAATTTTAACAGTTTAAAAATAAAAAGATAAAATAAATGAGAAAAAAAATTATATTTTTTAAACGCACCCCATCCCGCCGTGTTTGCGTGCCCAAGTGAACACATATGTAAGTAGTGCCCGCATATGAAAACTGTGTTCAAACCACACATGTGAGGTATCGCCGAGATAGGTAGAGGGAGAGCAATAATTGTAGCCCTAGACCTCCTCTGGAATGCAAAACATGCAACCTGTAGATTTGGAGATTTGTAAGGGTAAAAGTTTGTCGCCATTCCACGAGCGGGCACAATTTTGAAGCGTGACATGTTGGGTATCAGTTTACTTGGTGTAACATTATTTTTCACAATATAAAAAAAATTGGGCTAACTTTACTGTTGTCTTATTTTTTTTTAAATAGTGCGCTTGTAAGACCGTTGCGTATAACAGAAAGTATTGCAACGACCATCATTTTATTATCTAGGGTGTTAGAAAAAATAATTATAATGCTTGGGGGTTCCAAGTAATTTTCTAGCAAAAAAAATAAACATTTTAAAACTTATAAACAACACATCAAAAAAAAAAATAAAAAAAATAAAAGGATGCCCAGCCGTTAACCACTAGGCGCCCACGCTATAGCCGAAAGATGGCTACAGCGTGGCGCTCAATTGCCGGGAGGGTGTCCCTGGACGTCCTCCAGTTTACTCCCTCCCCACACGCAGCCGCACATCGGGGAAATTCTGTGTTGGTCATGTCCCTTGGACACAGCCAATCACAGATCATGCTAAAGGTAGATTTCCTCTCACTTCCTGTTGTCTCCTTCTGTTTATAAGTAGGAGTTGTCTGTAAGTCGGATGTTTGTAACTAGGGGACTGCACTATATACTCTCCACTGTATTATATACACACACACTGAACTATATTATATATACTACACTGAATGCACTATACACTAACTACCTGCCTAATCTCTAGTCATTCACTATATACAGCTGCCATGTAAGCAGCAGCATTATATAGCATGGGGCGTTGTCTTAGCATCTGAGCCATGATTGGCCAATCTTTGTTCTCACAGCACATCGCGCTGTGATTGGCCAAAGCATGCAGGTCAGGTGCAAGCTTTGGCCAATCAGCAGCTGTCAATGCAGCCCCAATCCTCCACTTCTTAGGGTCCCCAGCGGCGATCTCAGCTCCTTTTCTTCTTAGGACTACCATAGCCAGCTGCTGGCTATGAGGAGAAACGTAGTCTCCATGCTCCTGACCTGTGTGTCTACGGAGCCCTGCTCCATAGACTTACTCAACGGGGCTTAGGCCCGCCCTCACTTCCTCCTCATTCCATTTAATTGACAGCAGCAAGAGCCAATGGTGGCTGTTTAACCGATTGCTGCCCGCCCACTGTCAAAATGACGGCGGGGCAGTGCAGCTTTGTTGTGGGCTGCCATCATATGACGGCGGCACAGAACGGCTGCTCCCGCGCACACCCGTGGGGGCATGCAGCGTGGCGATGGCACCATGTTGCTAGGACACAGTGCGACCCAGATCTGTGTAACCATGTGATCGGCTGTGTCCAATCACAGCTGGTCACAAGTAAACACGGAGATGCCGGTAATCGGCTCTCCTCACCTCACACTGACAGAGTGTGTGGAGAGGAGAGATGATCAGTGGCATCTCCTCACAGGGGACAGCTAGGTAAGTAATCAGTGCCCTGATTAAGATATATAAAGTGTAAAAATACAGTGCCCACCAATGTCAGTGATCAGAGCCCACCAGTGGCAGCAATCAGTCCCAACACTGCCCATAAATCAGTTCTCAGTAGCCATGCCAGTCAATGCTGGCATTTATCATTTATTTATCAGTGCTGCCCATCAAAGCCCTTCAGTGTCACCCATCAATGCCCATCTGTACCGCCTATCCATGCCCACCAGTGCCCTTAAGTGCGGCATATTAGTGCCTCATCAGTGCCCACCAGTTCAGCCCATCAGTGCCACCTCATCAGCGTACATCAGTGAAGGTGAAAAAAAACGTTTTCCCAAAAAATGTTTGGTCTTTTTTTTTGTTAAAAAATAAAAACCCAGCAATGATTAAAGCGGAGGTCCACCCTAAAGTGGACCTTCCGCTCATTGGAATCCTCCCCCCCTCCGGCGCCACAATTGGCACCTTTCAGGTATCTGCACCCACTTCCGGGATAGCTCTCTGCGGAAAGGGGCGTAGTCTACGCCCCTTTCCGAAAGTCCCCCGCTGCCTGCTGGGAAACACACAGATCCCAGAGGCAGCGGGTCCATCCTTATTGCGCAGCGCAACTCGCGCATGCGCAGTAGGGAACCGGGAAATGAAGCCGAAAGGCTCCACTTCCTGATTGCCATACCCAAAATGGCGGCGGCAGCACCCGAGAGACGATCGAGAGATTGGTTTCGGGTGCCGACATCGCGGGCGCGCTGGACAGGTAAGTGTCCTTATTTTAAAAGTCAGCAGCTGCAGTATTTGTAGCTGCTGGCTTTAAAAAAAAAAAAAAAACGGCGGAACTCCCGGCGGACTCCCGCTTTAAATACCACCAAAAGAAAGCTCTATTTGTGTTAAGAAAATTATAAAAAATTTGTTTGGGTACAGTGTAGCATGACCGTGCAATTGTCAAAGTGCGACAGAGCTGAAAGCTGAAAATGGCTTGGGCAGGAAGGGGGTGTTCATGCCTGGTAGGCAAGTGGTTAAAGAGGAAGTAAGGGGAGAAAAGTGCAGAAAAGGTTTCCTATGCATTAAGGTGAAAAAACTTCTGTCACTGACCGGCCCCCCCAGCCCCCCCTCCTTTGTCTCACCTGAGCCCCATAATTCCCATGCCAGAGACATGCTCTTCCTCTCTGCCCGTTGTCTCGGCTCTTGATTGGATAGATTGATAGCAGCGCAGCCATTGGCTCCCGCTGCTCTCAATCAAATCCAATGACGTGGGCGACGAAGGGCGGGGCCAAGTCCGGCATTCTGCATCTATGGACGCAAATGCTGGACTTGGGAGCACACCTGCAAGGTAACCCCTTGGGAGAGTGCTTCTCCTAGGGCAGTGATGGTGAACCTTGGCACCCCAGATGTTTTGGAACTACATTTCCCACGATACTCATGCACTCTGCAGTGTAGTTGAGCATTATGGGAAATGTAGTTCTAAAACATCTGGGGTGCCAAGGTTCACCATCACTGTCCTAGGGGGTTATACAATGCGGGGAAGAACTACCCGCGCTGCCGGGAGACCCCAGAAGTCAAGGATCGTGTCACTGTGTGAAAAACAAACTGCACAGTGGAGGTAACTATGACATGTTTGTCATTTTATAAAAAGATGAAGCTTTACAAATCACTTTTTTTTCATTTTACATACTGTCATCAGGGCAGTCTCATCATATAACTGGTGTGACGGTGATCAGGGACACAAGTTTTTTTATTTTTTTTATTTATTTATTTTTTTTACATACAGTGACCAGAGCAATACAGTTGCCATATTACTACTGTACTAATCTGAGGAGGTGATTAGGATTTTTTATTTAATTTTTTTTTTTTTTTACATACTAGGATTGCTTCAAAACTGAATTTTACACTTATAAGCAACCATTTTTGCTAAATGAAAACTATTCATTGTTTACTATTGTGATTAGCCACAGCTAATCAGATGGTACATATGGGCTGTAGAAATGAGACGGATAACAAATAATCCACAAAAATTGAAGGGCTGGGTGCTAGCTCTGGCTCGAAACCATGAACATGTAGACCAAGTGAGAAAAAATCGGAGTTAGACTTACCGGTAACTCTTTTTCTATGAGTCTTAACTAGAGGCACTTGCTAAAAAATATATATAATTTTTTGGGGGTCTAAGTGATTTTCTGGAATACAGGACTTTTATTTGTAAGCAACAAGTGTCAGAAAAGATTTAGTCTTTAAAGGGGTTGTAAAGGTAAATGTTTTTTCACCTTAATGCATTCTATGCATTAAGGTGAAAAAACATCTGACAGTGCCTGCGCCCCCAGCCCCCCTGTTTTACTTACCTCACCCCTCGAAAGTCCCGCGCTTGTCCCCCAATGTCCTTTCCACCATTCAGCCTGGCCGCTGATTGGCTGGAGTGGATGGATGGAAAGCAGCTCAGCCATTGGCTCGCGCTGCTGTCAATCACATCCACTGACGCAGAGCGCCGGGGGGTGGGGCCGTGTGATACAGCGAGCAGCTATAGCCGCCGGCTGTATCACGGGAGCATGCCCGCAGATGCTTCTCACCATGCGAGGGAGCTCGCATGAACGCGAGAAGCACCTGCGGGAGGAAGCCGAGACAGCCGCCGAGGGACCCCAGAAGAGCAGGTTCGGGGCCACTCTGTGCAAAATGAGCTGCACAGTGGAGGTAAGTATAACATGTTTGTTATATAAAATAAAAAAAAATAAAAAAAAAAAAAATTCTCTTTACAATCCCTTTAAAATGGTTAAACTGAGAACTCTACACACGGAGTTGAGTTCATTCATTCAAGTGTAAACATTGTATCTCTTTGCTCTTTTCTTGGCAGACTGCCCAGAGAGGAAACAAGTTGCTTCTATGAAGATTCAGGCAACTTGCACTGACTTCTAGTACAGAAGTCATTTCCAAGTCGCGCTGTAGTTCTAAGACCCCATTCACACCTGAGCGTTTTGTAGCTTGAAGCCTGAAGCTACAAAAACGCTAGAGGGGAAAAATTCTATTATTCTCAATGGAGATGGTTCACATCTCCACTACATGTCGCCTGAAGCTCAAACAAGTTCTGGACCCTGTTTTGTCGCTCGAATTGAGCAGATTTTGGCGTTTTTCTTCCTTTAACATTGGTGACCTTTTGCCCTGCACAAAATCGCCGCGAATCGCTTAAAAACGCTTGAAAACGCTACGCTCAGGTGTGAATGCAGCCTTATTCGGCCTTTTTATGAGCTCAATCGGCCGATGCCAATTAAAAAACTGCAAATATCGGCCGATATATATCGGTCGACCTCTAGTCCTGACTCAAACACTGACGACTGAGAAAGTCTGCCAGTGAGTTCTGAGCCCCCTTTAAATGAACCGCTAACAGTGATGCTACTTTTGACTCGGCCCAAGAGAAAATTTCTCCTGCTATCTTCTGCAAAGCAGGGCTCCTGGTCCCCCTCTGCTTGTTTATATATGCCCCCGTTGAAGACCTTTTGCTGTCGAAACACATCGGGCTTGCATTTTGTACCCCATATTGCTTTTATATCTTTTCTCATGTTCGATTTTAATTTGTGATCACCGATGGCCTTTATGTCATGGTTTTTATGACTTTTTCAATAAACCCATTGGTTACCGTCTGACCTGCACTATTTGGAGCCCTTTTTCTTTTTGAACCCCTTTTTATATGATCTACCATACTTTGGATGGCATTCCAATGTGAATGTTTGGACCTCGTGGAGCCTGGAGACGCATGATCCAGCCATTTATATCAGGAGTCCCAGTGAATCGTGAAATCCGGAGACAATACGGTGACTAACGGGGACCTGCCAACAACACATAATACCTGATTGATACCATCTAGGATTTCAAGCGCTTCTGACCCACTGTCACATGACAGATGTGTCCAATTCTTCTGGTAAGAGTTTTCAATTCTCTTTAAATTTACTTCAGACAAGCCATTGTTCCGGGTTGAATTGAATTGTGTGGTCGTTTGATTCCATTGCTGGGAAGACCAACATTGATACTTTTTACCACCTAACATATGTGGACTGTTTGCTGGGATTTATATTTCAGTTGCTGATACCCATTAAGATTTGTGTGCATTTATATATTGCATCCATATACTTAGTGAATTATTAAATTTCACCTATTTTCGTTTTATACTTTCATTTTTTATTTACCTTTGCACATTATTTCACGTGTGTTTTATAGTATTGGTTTTTATTACCACCCTTTCAAATATAGCTTCAGAGTTTTACATCAATTGATTCGCTAGCGCTACACCAATTTTGTCTCATTTTCACTAAACTTTGTTTGGGTGTTAGCTGCTGACCCTTAGCTTTTGGCTTCAGCGACAACAGCTGCATTGTCCGACCTTACTTGAAGATGTTGTCCCTTTATTTTTTGCTGGAAGGCTACTATCGCCCTCTGTACTGCCAGTAGTTCCCTCTGATTTGAGGTCCGTCTGGCTTCCACCTGAGACCAGAATCCTTGAACCAGATCCTTCTCCAGGTGTGCACCCCAGCCAAAAGAGCTGGCGTCTGTTGTCAGCACCAGAACTGCTGGCCTGGACCATAACAGACCCCTGTCCAACTTGAGGCTGGTTCGCCACCACCACAGTGTCCTTTTGACCCTGGTGGATATCAGCATAGGTTGAGCCTGCTGGCTGCCATCCCAACAATGCAGAAGGAGAGCCTGCAGCGGGCGCTGGTGAATCGTTGCGCAATGGACTGCTGGAAAACAGGATGTCATTAAGCCTATCACTCTCATGACATCTCTGACCTGGGTTTCCTGATTGGTCTGAAGTCACGCTACTGCTAGACCTACCTTCTCTATCTTCACTGATGGGAGAAAAACCTTCCCCTCTACGGAGGAGATTCTGTAACCCAGATACAGTACTCCCTGGGTTGGGATCAGCTGGGGCTTGTCCCGATTGATCAACCAACCAAGAGAACGCAGGAAGTGTTTTGCGCCTCCTGTAGATCCTCTTCTAGCTGTTGGTAAGACCGGGCGACAAACAGAAGATCGTCCAAATAGAGGAGCACTGTAATGGCCCTGACGCACAGCAAAGCTAGGGCTTCTGCCAGGACCTTTGTAAAAATCCTGGGAGAGGATTCTAGGCCAAACGGAATTGCCCTTAACTGGAAGTGGAGAACTTCCAAGTTCACCTTGACTGCCAATCTGAAGAATTTCTGGAACTCCCGATGTATCGGAACATGCAAATATGCATCCCTGAGGTCAAGCATTGCCATATTACAATCGGGAAACAGGAGGTTCATTATCGTGAAGATAGACTCCATCCTGAAACATACCTGATAAACCTGTTCAGGGGCCCGAGATTGAGGATCAACCTGAACTTGCATGATGGCTTTCGAACTACGAACACATGGGAATATACCCCCTGCCCGCGTTCCACATCTGGTACTCGGCTGATGACCTGTTAATCTAACAACTCTCTCAACAGTAGACTCAGAGCTTCTGCCTTCTCCCGGTAACTGGGTTACTAAGAAGGTAGGTGGGGGAATGGCACTGAACTCCAGCTTGTAGCAGTTTTCTATAATCTCTAATATAAACGGACTTGAAGTTGCATTGGTCCATTGTGGGAGGAAATACCCCAAACTTCCTCCCACTGGAACACAGGAGTCACTGGGATTTTGAGGTGGTTTGAGGAGGATTGAATAGTATTCCTCCTCTGCCACGACCCTTGTGACCCGTCCAGTGTTTTTTAGGCCGACCCCCTCTCTCCTGCTGGGTTTGTTGCCTAAACCCTCAAAAAAAAAAAAAAAGTCTGCTGTCAGGCTTCTTCTTTTTCTCTGGAAAGGCTTTCCTTTTTGTCCTGGGTAAGTTCCAGGGCCTCCTGGAGCCCAAGGCCAAAAAGGTGGTCGCCTGAGAAAAGCAATCTACAAAGCCTGAGCTTTGATGCTGCATTTCCTGACCAGGCTTTCAGCCAAACAGCCCTTCTTGCAGCGTTAACCAAAGCTGCAGACCCGGCCGCTTGCTTTACCGACTCCACAGAAGCATCGGCTAGGAACCCAACTCCCTTAAATAATAAGGGAAAGGATTTTAGCAGCTGTTGTCGGGATGTGCCTGCAGAAATATGAGACTGTAACTGAGTTAACCAACATTCCAAATTTCTAGCCACACAGGTGGCTGCAAGAGCAGGTTTGAACGCAATAGAGGAGGCATCCCAAGCCCTCTTTAACAGCACATCACCCCTTTTGTCCATTGGGTCCTTAAGGGATCCTAGATCATCGAAGGCCAAATCGGTCTTTTTGGAAACCTTTGCTAGCGGCGCATCCAATTTAGGAACCTCGTTCCAAGGCTGGGCCGCGTCCTTCTCGAAGGGAAATCTACGTTTGAGACTGCCTGAAAAGAACGGTCTCCTCTCAGGGTGCTCCCACTCTAGCAAGATCACTCCCACTAGAGATTTGTGCACAGGGAAAACTCTGGATCTTTGAGCAGAGACCTCGTGATAGATGAGGTCATGCTTAGAATGCTGTACAGACTCCTCTATGATCTTTAGGGTGTCATAGATCGCTTTTAACAAATCCCCCACATCGTCCAATGTCAATTTGTACCTGGACCCTCTGGAGCAATCTTCCTCTTTATCAGAGTCAGACACTGAGTCTACTTGAGACGTGGCCAGCGACCTGGGCTCCCTTTCCCTATCTTCCCTATTCTCCTGACTAGGCTCAGACAGGGAGGGCAAACTTGCCGCTCTAGATAAGAGCACAGAGGGACCCTGCATCCTATCCATCATTCCTCTAAATGATTTGAAGGTGGATGCAATCTCGTCTTTTACTGACGAAAGGATCTTATGACACTCTGTCATAGAATCATCCTTAGATAAATTACTAACACATTTGGGGAAAAGCAGTTTCTCCTAATTGGGACTGAGTTTTGTCCCACAAACAGCACACTTTCTCTTGGAAGGCTGTATCTGAGATCTGTCCTGTGCTTTACCCTGAAAGCAAAAGAAAAAGACAGAAAACAAATCATGAGATACTATCCCCAACCGTCACCACCACTGTGTTCAGGGGGAAGGAGAGAAGTGCCCAGCCCTTCACCTGTGGTTCCCCAACCAGGGAATGGCTTTGGTCACAAGGACCTTACCCCCTCCCAGAGTAAGCCATGGTCTGCCCTCTCCACGCTTACCGGAGAGGTGCCAGTGCCAGAAGAACCGGAATCAACCGCCTGAACTGCTGCAGTGTCCTCCATGGCTCCTTAGTGTTGTCACAGCCTCTGCTGGATCTACACAGGCTCCGGACGCCCAACAAGCCACACACTGCACCTGGAGACTGGAACCTCGTCTCCTGGAGCCCCCTGATGATGTAGTTCCGCCGGAAGCTGCATCACTTCCATTTGTTGGAACGCAGAAGCCCCTCCTCGGACGCATGGAACGTCCTGGAACATGGAGCTCCCCAGGTTCCTCACATGCTTCCTTTCCGTCCAGCAGGAAACACAAAAACTGAAGGGGAAGGCCTGGAGGACCTCCTTTTAACCATTTGGGTGAATGTGTTTCCTGTCCCGGAGGGAGGAGCCCTATGTCTCCGAAGCTGTCCTGGAAGACGATAAGAGAAAATTAGCTGCACACCAACATCCGTCCAAAAGGTTTATTGAAAGACTGCCACCAGGACTAAAATAACGGACCAAGCAGTCTTTCAATAAACCTGTTGCAGCTAATTTTTCTCACTTGGTCTACAGATGTGCTGTAATTGGCCCTGTCTGTACCATGTGATCACTGTGACCAATCACTCATCACAATAGTACACAATGAAAGGAATGAATCAAAGCCATTCATTGTGTACAATTGTCATGTGATCTGCTGTGATTGGCCACAGCGATCACATGGTTCTGGCAGCATACTGGTACAGTCATCTGTCATTGGCAATGTCAGTGGTCATGACGAATGACAGATCACGCTGGAGCATGGCCCATAAGGCATGATTCTGGAAAGGATGTCATATGACAGGATGGTTGGCAGACCTTTTGCAGGCGAGACCATTTGACCGAAGCCGGCCAAACAGTTGGCTTCTGTCAGACCAGCTGCCGTAGACGCGGGAATGTCAGTCGGTTTCTATTGAACCGCTTAATGCCGCTCGACATGCGGCCGGTGTGTACTAGGCTTAAAGCGATTGTTATTTTTAAAAAAACAAGACTTTACAAACATGTTATACTAACTGCCTCTGTGCAGTTGGTTTTGCACAGAGCAGCCCGGATCCTCCTCTTCTCGGGTCCCTCTTTATTGCTCCTGGTCCCTCCCTACTGTTGAGTGCCCCCACAGCAAGCTATGGGGGCATGTCAGCCAAATCACAGCTCCATGTGTCCATTCAGACATGGAGCCTGACCTCGCCCTGCCCCTCTCTCTTCTGATTGGCCAACTGACTTTGATTGACAGCCGTGGGAGCCAAAGGCGCCACTTCTGTGTCTTAGTCAATCAGGAGGATTGATCCTGGACAGCTAACACTCGTGGACATAGCTGGACAGAGATGGGGCTCAGGTAAGTAATTATGGGGTGCTGTAGAGGCTGCTGCACACAGAAGGTTTTTTTTATCTTAATGCGTAAAGATTAAAAAAAAAAACTTCCATCTTTACAACTCCTTTAACTCTCGCATACATATGCATTTCTGGGTGGGCGACGTTTAAGTGCTAAAAGCATGCTCACAGCACAAACACTGAGCTGTCGAAGCTCTCAGTCCTGTATCAATGATCTGTAGCCAGCGGGACCAGCTTCTGATTATCTGACCACTGTGAATGTGGTCGATGATCACGATCATTCCATGCCTTTAGAACAGTTTGAAGGGATGGGTGGGAAGGGGTTAAATCAGTGTCCCTTTAAATATGTAAACATGATTTTTTTTTTTCTACATGTATTATTGTATCCTCTCTTTATAGGTCCAGTCCAGGTTGCATTTTGTAAATGGATTATAAAATAAACAGACACGTCAAGACCTATCCTCTTGGTGAGTTTATTTCACGTGATGTTTTCCTATGTAATCCAATGGCTGTGAGGAGATGAGGGTTCCAGTAGTGTGATTCCCCCCCTGTGATAGCAGGCTGAGCTGATCCTCATGAAGCTGATCCCGTGTGGTGTGGGCTGTCAGAGGAGCAGTGGTGTGTGTGTGTGTGTATATATATATATATATATATATATATAAAAAAAAAAAATTGTATATATGCCGTGTGTGTGCAGGGGGGCTCCTGTGTGGTGTAGGCTGTCAGAGGAGCAGTGCTGGGCCTGTGTGTGTGTGTATGGGGGCCCCCTACACACATATATGTGTGTGTAGGGGGCCCCCCCATGTGTGTGTGTGTGTGTGTATGTGTGTATGTATGTATGTATATGTATGTATATGTATATATATATATATATATATATATATATATATATATATATATAGTGTATGTATGAGGGCCCCTGTGTCAGATCCCAGCACTCTGCTTCCCAACACACAAGTCTGACAACAAAGCAAACTTTCCCAGCGGCATCCGGGTCTGTCCTCCTCCACCATTAACCTGTACAGTGCTGGTACCCCTAGAAATAATAGGGTGCCCCTGTACTTCCCCCCCCCCCCCCCCCACATCCAGGAACACACCCCGGAAAGCTCGGCTCCTACCAGAAGCCAAGCCTCACCCTGCAATCTGTGTACACCATTCACCCCCCCCTCCCTGAGACTGTCTTATATAAGGCTGCTCTTACCTGGGGGCTGTCTAACAGAGCCTCCTCCAACAGCAGCTTATCCACAGTAGGCATATTGTCCTCCACAGGCAGGGCAGGTACTGAATAATTTAGCTGGATTCAATTAGCACCCCTCCTCCTCTTCTTCCAGCTCACTCACACGTACTAAGCCGTCACTGCAGCTGGTGGCCTCTAGTGGTCAGCAGAGAGCTCCCGCCTGTGGTGCCCCTGCTGATTGCTGACATATGACACACGTATGGCTCGTTGTCATTGTATTAGTGGGCGAGCTCAGTCTGTGATTTCTATACTGTTCTTCACACAAAGGCTTCAATGCTTCTCCTAATGGCTTCTTATGGCAGTCACTCCTGCACTGTAAGGGCTCGATGCTGGTTATGTGTGGGGGATGGGGTGATTAGTAGAAGAACTGGCATTTTTACTTACCTCCAGGGTTGCCAACCTCCTAAAGTAAAATTGACTGACAGTTGGGTTTTTACTGACACAGACTGGTTAAAAAAAGACATGTACTGTACATCCAGCGCAACCGACACAGACAAAAACACACACAAATAGAAAACCTCCATATATACAATGCTATACCCACAATTGAGGATGAGCTCCGGCGTGTTCGCATGCTCCACGTACAGAGCCCGCCAGGAAGTCGGGGCAGCACTGCGCTAATCACAGGCAGTGAGACATTACCCCGATGAGCGGCTGCAGAGATCGGGGCAATGTCTCACTGCCTGTGATTAGCGCAGCGCTGCACCAACTTCCTGGCGGGCTCTGTACGTGGACCATGCGAACGCGCCTGAGCTCATCCCTACCCACAATCATAGCTCCCAACTGTCCCTGATGTGAAATAATGTCCCTCTTTCCCCCTCATTTGTCCCTCATTTGTCCCTCATTTTGGTCTGATCCATATAGATGTACATAAAATGCACTATTTATCTTTCAGAAAGTGTTTCCCAGTGCTAAACCTTTCCTCCAAATTCTAAATTGCTGCATTTGTACATTTTAAAAGCCAATATAATGGAATAATAGTGGTAAAAAAAAGTTCTTGTGGATTTAATTAACCCTTTTTTGGTTAATTCTCCTTTAAGGGGTGTGGCAGGGGGAGTGTCCTTTGCCTACATACGTTTGTTAGTAGGTGTCCTTAATTCCCATATCAAAATGTTGGGGGGGGGGGGGGGGGGGGGTAATGCCCACAGTTGATCCAGAGGAAGACAACAAAAACCTCAATAAAGCATGATCCAATTCAGTGGCATCACAAGTGGTGGGGGGGAGGGGCAGGCCGCACCTGGGTGACACCCGCCAGAGGGGTGACACCTGTGGGCAGTGGTGTCTCGGACGGTCCGCACCCCTACAATGATCTCTCACAAGCTGTGTCCCTCAGCGGAGCGGACTGAAGCCACTTCCCCCTCCTCTCTGTTTACATCTACACAGGAGGAGGCAGTCCGAGGAGGGATACACTGCGTTGTTCTGAGGTCTATAAAGTCTACTGCTATGAAGATGGACATGTGCAGGGGGACACTATAGGAGGGGAGAGGGGGTCTATACTGATGGAGGGGGTCTGCACTCGAGAGGGTGTATGCACTGGAGGGGGGCGTCTGCACTGGAGGGGGGCGTCTGCACTGGAGGGGGGTCTGCACTCGAGAGGGTGTATGCACTGGATGGGGGTCTGCACTGGAGAGGGGTCTGCACTGGAGGGGGGCATCTGCACTGGAGTGGGTATGCACTGGAGGGGGGGTCTGCACTGGAGCGGGGTCTGCACTCGAGAGGGTTTATGCACTGGATGGGGGTATGCACTGGAGGGGGGGCATCTGCACTGGAGGGGGGGCATCTGCACTGGAGGGGGTGCATCTGCACTGGAGGGGGGTCTGCACTGGAGGGGGGTCTACACTGGAGAGGGGGTGTGCACTGGAGAGGGCGTCTGCACTGGAAGGAGGTCTGCACTGAGGGCGTCTGCCCTGGAGGGGGGTCTGCATTAAGGGCGGTCTGCACTGGAGGGGGATCTGCACTGAGAGAGAGGGGTCTATACTGAGGGAGGGGGGTCTGTACTGAGGGAGGAAGGTCTATACTGCGGTAGGGGGTCTATACTGAGGAAGGGGGGTCTACTTGAGGGAGGGGGATATATACTGCAGGAGGGGGGTTTGTACTTGGAGGGGGTCTATACTGTAGTTAGTGGAGGGGGTCTGCACTGGAGAGGATGTATGCACTGGATGGGGGGTATGCACTGGAGGGGGGTCTGCACTGGAGGGGGCATATGCATTTGAGGGGGTCTGCACTGGAGAGGGCGTCTGCACTGGAAGGAGGTCTGCACTGAGGGCGTCTGCCCTGGAGGGGGGTCTGCATTAAGGGCGGTCTGCACTGGAGGGGGATCTGCCCTGAGAGAGAGGGGTCTATACTGAGGGAGGGGGGTCTATACTGCGGTAGGGGGTCTATACTGAGGAAGGGGGGTCTACTTGAGGGAGGGGGATATATACTGCAGGAGGGGGGTTTGTACTTAGAGGGGGTCTATACTGTAGTTAGTGGAGGGGGTCTGCACTGGAGAGGATGTATGTACTGGATGGGGGGTCTGCACTGGAGGGGGCGTATGCACTGGAGGGGGGTCTGCACTGGAGAGGGCGTATGCACTGGAGGGGGTCTGCACTGGAAAGGGGGTCTGCACTGATGGGTTCTGAACTGGAGGGGGCATTTGCGCTGGAGGAGTGTCTGCACTGGAGGGGTGTCTACACTGGAGGGGAGTCTGCACTAGAGAGGGGCGTCTGCACTGGAGGGGCGTCTGCACTGGAGGGGGGTCTGCACTGGAGAGGGCATATGCACTGGAGGAGGTCTGCACTGGAAAGGGGGTCTGCACCCCTGCACGTCTGTCCCCCCCCACTCATATATCTGTTCCCCCTCTGTACCCCACTACACATCCGACATCCCCCCCCCCCACACACACACACACACACACACACACACACCTGTTTCCCCTCTGTACATCTGTCCCTCCCAAACTCGCGGATCGGATCGTTCCTCGGATTAGAGTCACAGATCGATCATTTTTCAGATCAGCAAATAATAATTGAATTTGCAAAAACCTGTTAAAATTCCTCCACCATATAGTCCCCACTGTAATATACACATCATCTCTCCCACTGTAATATACATCTCCCCCACTGTATTATCCACAATATTCCCCACTGTAATATCCACATCATCTCCCCCACTGTAATATTGGCTGAGCATGGCTGGGTACGGCTGAGCATGGCTGGGTATCGCCGAGTATGGCTGGGTATTACCGAGTATTGCAGAGTATGGCTGGGTATTACCGAGTATGGCAGGGTATTGGCAGAGTATTGGCGGGGCTCCTGAGTACCTGGCTTGCTGACATCCCTTCTGGATCCTTATCCTGCTTGCTGTTCCTCCACTTGGATCCCTGACTTCTGGCCTGGCTGATTACCTGATCTGGTTATTGAACTCTGGCCTGGCTGACAACTCGATCTGCTTACTGGACTCTGGCTATGCTTTGACTAAGCTTACTCTATTTACCTTTTTATTTTTATTTAATAAACAAATGTGATTTAATTGTACCTCCTGGAAGGAAGGGCTACACTGGAGGGGGGGTGTATACTGCGGGAGGAGGTCTATACTAAGGAAGGGGGGGGGTCTGTATTTTGTGAGGGGGTCTGTACTTAGAGGGGGTCTGCACTGGGGATACCCCTGCAATACCCAGCCATACTCAGTGATAACCTGCAATACCCAGCCATACTTGGTGATACCCTGCAATACTCGGTGATACCCAGCCATGCTCAGCCATACCCAGCCATGCTCAGCCATTCTCGGCTGTACTCGGCCTCTGTATGTGGCCAGGCTGTGGAAGTCTCACACATGTGGTATCACTATACTCAGGCGGAGTAGGAGAATCTATTTTAGTCTTTTTTGGTATGTACATCCTATGTGTTAGAAATATTGTATAAATGGACAACTTTGTGTTAAAAAAAAAGCATTTTAACCACTTCCCACCCACCGGTCGTCATATGATGTCCTTGACTTTGTGTGGGGATATCTGAATGATGCCTGCAGCTACAGGCATCATTCAGACATCAGCTTTTTAAGTATGTGAGGGCATCGAAAGCTGAAAATTGGTCTGGTTATTAAGGGGGTTTAAGTGCCCAGTGGTCAAGTGGTTAAACCGCCTTTAAGCTGCGCCCAATATGTAGCAAAATTTAAACCACGCCCGCATTTCCTGAAATGAGTTTGCCACCTCCCTAAAATTAGTTTTCAAAGGTTGGGATGTCTGTAATATGCTTTGTGAGGGCACTACTTTAATAAATTCCAATATAGCATTCATTAGGACATACAAATTAATACATACTGTATGAAAGGGGTTGTAGAAAAAAGGGTTGTCTTATATTAAAACATTTTTGGCTCTATTTGCTCAACAAAACATCAACAACTATTGTCTAGTATGTGACTACAGAAAGCAATTTGTTGTTATACAGCACTAGCACAGTAAGTGCGTTCTATGTAAAGTTCATGCATAGTTGCATTATCTGCTAGCAGTAGAGTATCCCTTATGCTTGCAGAGCAAGAGCTCAGTGAATTGGTAAGAGGTCATTTCAACCTCCCCAAGTACAGAAATCTATACCTACAATGAAATGATATATGTCAGGTCAGACTACACATTCATTAAAGAACATGCAGATCTACCTCCTTCGCTTTGGAAAGTTTTTAATGGTAAAACGTTTTGTGAATTTGTATCTCGTTATATTTCCATATCTATTCTATAATCTTTTTTATGTCACTGCAATAGTAGGCTTTTGGTCCCTCCCAAAAAAATATGAAAAACAAGATTTTTTTTATTAGGCCTGTTTTGCACTTTAGTGGCTATGGCTCTGCTGTAAGCAGACAACAAAGAGAATGACTAGCTCCACCTGCTGGTCTGAAGTGTGAATACTATGTATTGTGTGGTATTACACCCAAAACCAAAAATGTAATGTATTGTAGCATCCCAAACATTATATGTGGTGGCTGTATTCATTACCCCCCCCCCCCGCCCCCTGTTTTCACCTGGCCAGTAACACACCTCCTGTATTGGAGTGCCCTCACTCTGTATAAATGAACACTTGGACAGCAACATTGTCAGTCTAGGGGGAGAGAAGTGTTAGATGTACTTGCAGATTTAGATATACAAACACATCAAAGCCAAACTCCAGCTTATACTTTATAAGCAGTTACAGCAACTGTTTTTTTTTTTCACTTTGGGTTAAATGTTTTACATAAATAAATTAAAGTTGATCATTGTAAGCACCCCTGTCAGCGGTAAGTGGTTTGTCCCATCTATGTAACTAATACATTCTGCTGGAGACTAAAGCTTATTCTTTTGAAAAACAACAGACTTGTCGGTTCACACTGGGGCAACTTGTCAGGCGACTTAGCCACTTGACAAGTCGCACTCCATTCTGTACAATGGAACCGTTCTAATAAGAGCGACACAAGTGGCTGGATCACCAGATGAACATGGAAGAAAGAAAGCCTAAGGCTGGCCATACATTATACAATTTTCTTCTATAGATTTCCTTTAGATTTACCAAAACCATATAATACAGGGGTGTCCAAACTTTTTTCAAAGAGGGCCGGATTTCATGAAGTGAACATGCATGAGGGCCGACCATTTTGCCTGACTTTTTTTGAACCATTAAAATGAAATGCAAATTAAATTTTTAACCAAAGTTTATTGCAAACGGCATACTTTTCATTTCGTCACATGGATGACAAATCTACACAGGTGTTAAATCACTCTGCCTTTTATATATGAAAGCCGGATGAAAAAAAAAAATCCAGGAAGCTGAAATATATGTCAGGAACATTCTAAAGTACATTAATAAAGGCTGTCTGTCAACTTTTAAGCTAAAAAAAAAATATGAACAGGAACATAAAACCAAGTGTCCATCTTGTGAAATATAGTCATAACTGATTTAGACCAACTGATACTAACTGAGATTTTACATTAATCTGAATTGAAAAAGAAAACTTGTCTGCATTAATGTGAAGGGTGAAACTGAGATCTGGACTGCAGCACATATGTCAGGTCTGGGTCAAAGGCAGTGGTTTTGATGCGCAAAATGTCCCGCAGGTGAGAGTCACTTAGTCTTGTCCTCACGCGGTTCTTGTTAAAGTTCATAACAGAGAACGTCTTCTCGCATATATATGTTGAGCCAAACAAGCTCAGTATTTTCTTAGCCAATGTTCGAATCTCTTGAAACCGGCTTTTATCCAGTTGGCGATAAAAGTTCACGAGAGAGTAGTTGGTGACGACTGCGTAACTCGCTGTCACAATGCAGCTCAATGAGCTCAAGCTGCAGCTGATCTGGAGTATCATCGGGGTCAACAGAGAATGGAGAGGAGAAAAGGCTGATCTCCTTTTCAATAGCTGCAAAATCCTGAAAGCGCCGTTTAAACTCCCCAGCCAGAGATGTGATGTCTGCTGCATATCTGCTCATTTGCGCACTGATATTGTCCTGTGGAAAACTGGTCATTATTTCCTGCAACGCTGAAAAATGTATAAGATTGGGTTGTGCTTGTGACAACTGCCTTATGAAAAGTTGCAGCTTTGTTCCAAAGGCTTTGAGGTGTGAATAAAGCTGGTTCACTGCTGCATCTTTCCCCTGAAATCTCGTGTTCAGGACATTCAGATGCTTGGTTATGTCAACTAGAAACCCCAAATCGGCCAGCCACATCGGATCAAATAGTTCTTGCATCGGTTGTCCCTTTGTTTCCAAGAATTCTCCAATTTCCTTTTTGAGAGAGTAGAAACGCTGCAGTGCAGACCCCCGACTGAACCATCTTACATCGTTGTGATATAAAACATCTTCGTATTCAGCCTGGATGTCCAGTAGAAACTGGCGGTGGCACAGGGCTTTAGAGCGAATAAAATTAATAGTCTTTACCACGGGTTTCATAACATGGTCATATTTGAGATGTTTAGCACAAAGAACTTGTTGATGAATGATACAGTGGAGTTTAATAGCTTTGCCTCCTTCTTCAATCACCTTGTTACAGATTAGGGCTGCTATTAATCCACTTCTCTCACCAGCCATGGCAGGTGCCCCATCAGTAATAATCCCAGTAACTTTGTTCCAAGGCAGTTTCATGTCATTTATGGCGGAACTAACAGAAACAAACAAATCTTTTCCTCTTGTTTGGTCCGTAAGACTCTGGAGGTCAAGTAGCTCTTCAGTCACATTCATTTCATCGTCCACCCCTCTCATAAAAATCAGCAACTGAGCCGTGTCAGATAGGTCCGTGCTTTCATCACAGGCTATTGAAAAGAAATCAAAATCCGCTCCTTTGGATGTCAACTGTCTCTTAATATCTGATGAAATCTCTTCAATTCTCCATGCTACAGTGTTACGAGCCAGGCAAATGTTGGCAAACACTTGCTTCTTCTCGGGACAGATATTCTCCACCATTTTCATAACGCATTCTTTGATGAAGTCACCCTCAGCAAAAGATCTGCAATTTTTAGCAATTAACGTTGCCACCTCATAGCTTGCCTTTGTGGCATTTTCATTTGACTCACGGGCTCTTGTGAAAAATCGCTGTTGCGACATTAAAACAGCTTCAAGTTGCTTCAACTTTTCACTGCGGTCGCGCCCTGTTAGCTTGTCATATGTGCTATGTCGCGACTGGTAGTGCCTCTTGACATTAAATTCCTTATAAACAGCCACAGTCTCTTGGCATATCAGACAAACACAGTGATTCCGTATTTCAGTGAAGAAATATTCCACTTTCCACTTGTCCTGGAAGCGGCGGCCCTCACTGTCAACTTTCCTTCTCTTGTTTACAGTCGCCATTTTAGAAATTGACCAGAATGGGAAAATATTATGTAAGCGCAGTGTCAGAGGTTTTGGTCTAAGCGTGTTCGTCCCATACACGAATACACCGCCCAGCAAGAATTCTGCTACCTTTTGCACCTGTGTGTGGGGAAGATGAGCTGTTATTTGGATATATATATTTAATTCTCTTTCTCTTTATTTCTCTCTTTCTCTTTATTTAATTCTCTTTCTCTTTAATTCTCTCTCTCTTTATTTCTCTCTCTCTTTCTTTATTTCTCTCTCTCTTTAATTCTCTCTCTCTCTCTTTAATTCTCTCTCTCTCTTTAATTCTCTCTCTCTCTTTAATTCTCTTTATTTCTCTCTCTAATTCTCTTTATTCCTCTCTCTCTTTAATTCTCTCTCTCTTTAATATTCTCTCTCTTTAATTCTCTTTAATTATCTTTATCTGTAATTCTCTTTACCTTTTTTCTCCTCTCGTTCTGGCTTTCAGGCAGCTGACAGCGAGCGGCGCCGCAGCCAATCCGCACCGCCAATCACAGGCACTGAGAGATCTGCAGCTGCTGCAGGGACAGCTCAGTGTCTGCTATTGGCGGCGTGTGCTGTCAGCTTCCCGGAGGCCTTGGACCGCCCCCAGCATCTGATTGTCAGTGAGAGGCGGGGTGAGAGGCACTAGCAGCCAATCACTGCCACCAATCCCCGCCGGAATCACAGGCTCCGGACCTGCCGCACACGCCCCAGCTTGTCAGAGAGGCGCTCGGGGTGTGCGGAGCCAGGCGGGCCATAATACAGGAGAAGCTGGGGGCAAGGTGGGGGCCATACAAAACCGGGCCGCAAATGGCCCGCGGGCCGGACTTTGGACATGACTGATATAATATGAGGTCAAATCTGAACACTTTCAGTTTGTGTGCAATCAGGCAGGCCCATGTACTACACAGTTGAAGGTAAATCTAAAGGAAATTGAATAAGAAAATTGTATGGTGTATGGCCAGCTTAAAAAGAAAACGAATACAGCCATCACATCTAAGAATTGCTAAGCTGCAATACAATAAACGTTTGCTTTGGGGTTTAACCACTTGACCACTGGGCACTTAAACACCCTTAATAACCAGACCAATTTTCAGCTTTCGGTGCTCTCACATTTTGAATGACAATTACTCAGTCATGCAACACTGGACCTATATGAAATTTTTGTCCTTTTTTTCACACAAATGGAGCTTTCTTTTGGTGGTATTTAATCACCGCTGGGTTTTTTATTTTTTGTGCTATAAAAGAAAAAATACAGAAAATTCTGTAAAAAAAAAATGAATTTTTCTTCATTTCTGTTATAAAATTTAGCAGATCAGTAATTTTTTCTTCATACATTTTGGCCAAAATTTATACCACTACATATCTTTGGTAAAAATAAGTACAAATTGGTGGATATTATTTGGTCTTTGTGAAAGTTATAGAGTCCACAAGCTATGGTGCCAATATCTGAAAATTGATCACACCTGAAGTACTGACGGCCTATTTCAATTCTTGAGACCCTAACATGCCAGAAAAGTACAAATACCCCCCAAATGACCCCCTTTTGGAAAGAAGACATTCCAAGGTATTTAGTAAGAGGCATGATGAGTTTTTTGAAGTTGTAATTTTTTCCCACAATTCTTTGCAAAATCAAGATTTTTTTTACTTTTTTTTTTTTTTTTTTTTCACAAAATTGTCATATTATCAGTTTATTTCTCACACAGCATATGCATACCACAAATTACACCCCAAAACACATTCTGCTATTACTCCCGAGTACGGCGATACCACATGTGTGAGACTTTTACACAGTGCGGCCACATACAGAGGCCCAACATGCAGGGAGCGCCATCAGGCGTTCTGGAGCACCCAGGACAATTCTGACATTTCTCTCCTACATGTAAAAATCATCATTTATTTGCTAGAAAATTACATCGAATCCCAAAACATTATATATGTTTTTTTAGCAAACACCCTGGAGAATACAATGGTGGTCGTTGCAACTTTTTATCTCGCACGGTATTTGCGCAGCAATTTTTCGAATGCTTTTTTTTGGAAAAAAAACTGTTTTGTGCTTAAAAAAAAAAAAAAAAAAAAAAAACACAGTAAAGTTAGCCCAATTTTTGCATAATGTGAAAGATGAAGTTACACCGAGTAAATCGATACCTAACATGTCACTCTTCAAAATTGCACAGGCTCGTGGAATGGCGCCAAACGTCGCTACTTAAAAATCCCCATAGGCGACGATTAATTTTTTTTTTTTACTGGTTATATGTTTTGAGTTACAGAGGAGGTCTAGGGCTAGAATTATTGCTCTCGCTCCAACGTACGCAGCGATACCTCACATGTGTGGTTTGAACACCGTTTTCATATGTGGGCGGGACTTACGTATGCGTTCGCTTCTGCATTGCGAGCACATGGGGACAGGGGCGCTTTAAAAAAAAAAAAAAAAAAATTTTATTGTTCATTTTACTTTATTTATTTTAGTTTGACATTTTTTTCCCCAAAAAATAAATTTTTTGATCACTTTTATTCCTATTACAAGGAATGTAAACATCCCTTGTAATAGGAATATGGCATGACAGGTCCTCTTCACAGTGAGATATGGGGTCAATAAGACCCCGCATCTCACCTCTAAGCTGGGAAGCCTGAAAAAAAAAAAAAGATTCTGGATTTGATAGTATTGGCGAGTCGGTAGAAGCACCGGAGGGCGGCGGGAGGGGGGGGGGGGGTGTCTATGGCTGGGTATTGCAGGGTATCACCGACTATGGCTGGGTATGGCTGGGTATATCAGAGTATGGCTGGGTATCTCAGAGTATGGCATTGCAGAGTATTGCGTTGCAGAGCATTGCAGGATATTGGAGGGTGTTGCAGAGCATTGCAGAGTGTTGCACGGTATTGGCGGGTGTTGCAGAGCATTGCAGAGTGTTGCAGGGTATTGGTGGGTGTTGCAGAGCATTGCAGAGTGTTGCAGGGTATTGGCGGGTGTTGCAGAGCATTGCAGGATATTGGAGGGTGTTGCAGAGCATTGCAGAGTGTTGCACGGTATTGGCGGGTGTTGCAGAGCATTGCAGAGTGTTGCAGGGTATTGGTGGGTGTTGCAGAGCATTGCAGAGTGTTGCAGGGTATTGGCGGGTGTTGCAGAGCATTGCAGGATATTGGAGGGTGTTGCAGAGCATTGCAGAGTGTTGCACGGTATTGGCGGGTGTTGCAGAGCATTGCAGAGTGTTGCAGGGTATTGGTGGGTGTTGCAGAGCATTGCAGAGTGTTGCAGAGCATTGCAGAGTGTTGCAGAGCATTGCAGAGTGTTGCAGGGTATTGCAGGGTATTGCAGAGTAATGCAGAGTAATGCAGAGTAATGGCAGGGTAATGCAGAGTAATGGCAGAGTAATGCAGGGTAATGCAGGGTAATGCAGGGTAATGCAGAGTAATGCAGGGTAATGCAGGGTAATGCAGAGTAATGCAGAGTAATGCAGGGTATTGCAGGGTATTGCAGGGTATTGCAGGGTATTGCAGGGTATTGCAGGGTAATGCAGAGTAATGCAGAGTAATGGCAGGGTATTGCAGAGTATTTGCAGGGAATTGAGGGGTTAATTTTCGGTGAGCAGCGATGTGGGCACTGCAGATGCAGCCCACATCGCTGCTGACACCGATCTCCTCCCCCTCCGCTGTTCCGATCGGTACAGAGAGGGGGAGGGAGGAACCGGCGTCATAACATGACGCCGGTTTGTTTACAAGTGATCACTCCGTCATTTGACGGAGCGATCACGTGGTAAACGGCCGCGACGAGCGGCCGTTTACCGTGATCCGTGATGCGACCCGGCGGTCACGGATGCTCTCGAGTGCGCGCCCCAGGGGGCGCGCGAGAGCGGAATTCTGGGAGGACGTCATATGACGGCCTCCCACAGTTAAGAAACCGCCCTAAAGCCGTCATTCGGCTATAGGGCGGTTATTAAGTGGTTAATACCGCTTGAATTATTTGAAGTAATGTATTTCAATTGTGAATTTAGTTTTAAATGCACCATGATTCTTGTATGAAGGAAGAGGCTTTATTCCAGTTCTGCTATCTTTTTCGGGATAACGTGTGTATGCAGCTTTAAAAAAATCGGCATATATATATATATATATATATATATATATATATATATATATATATATATATATATATATATATATATATATATATATATATAGCTTTTATCACATGACATACGTGTATAACTCCCAAAAAATGTGTTTGTTATACTTGTAAAGAGTGTATTGAGGGGCCTCTAATGTTATCCCTCTCCCCCATCTTGATCCCCATTTTTTTTAAATTCCTCTCCTTTACCTCTGTTGCTTAGCCTGACAGTCCTTACCCTTATCCTCTAACCAGGAACCACCTCCTTCACTGATTGGTGTCTATGCAGAGCCGCACCAGATTTTGCAATCTCCAGTTTTAGTACATCAACCCCTATGGGGGTTATTTAGTAAAACTGTACAAAGTGCAAAATCTGGTGCGGCTCTGCATAGAAACCAATCAGCTTCCAGATGTTATTTGGCAAAGCTTAAAGTGGAGGGCCACCCTAAAAAAAAAATTAAAAAATAAAATAAAAATTAATATTCTTAAAAAAATGTAAAAAAAATATGAAAAAAAAAATGTTTTACTCACCAGAAACTCCTGTTACTAGGCAGTCTTCCTAATCTGCCTCTTCCTATTCCGCAGCATTGTTTCTTCAATCCTTCCTCCTCGGCGAGCAGCCCTGTTGTCTTTTGAGACATGTGTGTGTCCCAGGAAACAACGGGGCCATTCACAAAGCATCGCACAGCTCGCGCAGTAGGAAACGGGCAGTGAAGCCGCAAGGCTCCGCTGCCTGTTTCCCTTAGCTAGGATGGCGGCGCCGGCCGCCGATCCGATTGATGGATCAGCCTAGGGGCGGCCGACATTGCGGGCTCGCTGGACAGGTAAGACCCCTTTCACACTGGGGCATTTTTCAAGCTCTTTAGCATTAAAAAAAGCGCCTGTAAAGCACTTGAAAGAAGCCTCATTTGCAGTCCCAATGTGAAAGCCCAAGTGCTTTAAGAGCCCTTTCACAATGTCAGCGCCCGGAAAACGCTCCTAAAGCACCGCTTAAACTAGCAATGCTTTACCAGCTTTTTTCTAGCGTTATTGGGGTGCTTTTAACCCCTGCTAGTGGCCAAATAAAAGGTTAAAAGCGCCCACAAATGCTGCTGCCAATAGCCCTTTTCAGTCGCTTTTCAGGTGTTTTACGGGCGCTTCCCATTGATTTCAATGGGAAGGGGCGCTTTAGGAGCGTTGTATTCATCGCTCCAAAAGTGCTGCAAAGAAACTGCTTGCAGGACTTTTTTTGACGCCCTGCCAGCGCAGCGCCTCAGTGTGAAAGCACTCGGGCTTTTACATTGGGATTGCAGTTGCCGCTTCTTTCAGGCGCTTTACAGGCGCTTTTTTTTTAAAGCTAAAGCGCCTGAAAAAGGCCCCAGTGTGAAAGGGATCTCAGTGTGAAAGCACTCAGGCTTTTACATTGGGATTGCAGTTGCAGCTTCTTTCAAGCGATTTACAGGCGCTTTTTTTTAACGCTAAAGCGCCTGAAAAACGCCAGAAGAACACCCCAGTGTGAAAGGGGTCTAAGTGTATGTATTAAAAGTCAGCAGCTACAGTGTTTGTAGCTGCTGACTTTTTTTTTTTTTTATAAACGGCCGGAACGCCCCTTTAACTGATGAGCTGAAGTTAGAAGCTGATTGGCTACCATGCACAGCTGCACCAGATTCTGAGCGCTCCAGTTTTAGTAAATATCCCCCAGGTGTGTAAAGTGTATCGGCAACAAGAGTTTGGGCAGGTGCCTGCTACTGCAACTGATATATCTGTTGTTTTTGCACAATGTCCAAAAAAAAAAAATAATTAAAAAAAGGAGTCTATTCCTGTACTCGGGAGTCCCAGGTGTTTGCATACAGCCATGGCCAGCTGTCTGTACAAATCAATGGCAGGCTGATAGATGGCACATCTGAGCATTTACATGGATACAGGGATGTATGAGCAGCCCTGGATGAAAACAATTTGCGTTCATGGCATCTCATCCGTCTTTATGCACATCTGTGGTGTCTGTCAGCCTGTCATACATTTAATTAGCTAAAGAATTGTTTATTCTAAATATTTATAAATGTAAAAAAAAATATTTCCCTTTTTTTTAATTTTTTTTATTCTTTATTGCATGTCAAATGCACCCCAGCGATGGCTGTGTGGAATTTTTTTAGGGTGAGTTTTCTTTGATGGTGGCAATGCTGAGTCCAGCCATAGATGGCCGAATCTTGGCCGGTTCAACAGGGACCAGCCAAGATTCGATCCATGTATGGGGAGGCTGGTTGTACTGAATTAGATCCAACGATCGACTTTAGTACAATGAGCCTGTTGGATTGTTTGTATGTGATTACTGCTGGCGCATATAGTTGCTAGCAATAATCATTATGTTCTGCCAGCCAGGAAGGCTCCCCACCAGCCCCCGCCCCCCCCCCCCCCCTGCTGGCAGAAAGAAATAGTGCTGTGGTTGGGATTCCCCCCATCAACAATGATTGGGTTCATGTGGAAATTTAGCAATTTTCTTTCCTTCCACCTGTGGTCGCAGTTAGGGATGGGCGAACGGTTCGCCCGGGGGTCGTTTTGCGGCGAATTTCGGCTGTTCGCCATCCGCCCGATCGGCGGACTATTGCTGCCGTTCGCCCCGGCGGACTTCCGTGTTTACTGTGTAAAAGAACTTTGACCTATGATGACACATCCATCATGGGGTACAGGACAGCCAATTGAGACATTACAGCACATGGACACTTGGACATTCCCCGTAACTTATAAATAGACCCGATCCGGTGGCCATTTTACATTATTTCTTCTGTCACTATAGAGAGAGGTTGCTGTGTGGAGCAGGGAGAGACTGCAGTGACCCAAATCGCTAGCTATTTGGTCCACAAAAGTTCTTTTCAGGACTGGTATAGGTGTTAGGTGTAATTCAGGATATAGGTTTGAGGCACTGCTGTGCTACTGATTTTTGCAGCAGCCTGTCTTTTGTCAGTGTAGAGAGAGGGACAGGACGCTGTGTGCTGCAGGGACAGTCAGTTTAATCATTAGCTGTTACTATTAGGTCCACAAAAGTGCTATTCAAGTTATTGTTCCAGCAGCCTCTGTTTTGTCAGTTTAAATAGGGACAGGCAGGAAGCTGTGTGTGAGGCAGTGAGGGACAGTCAGTTTAATCAGTAGCTGTTACTATTAGGTCCACAAAGGTTCTTTTCAGGACTGGTATGGTAATAGGCTTGTACACGTATACTATTCTTTCTTCCAAATATAGAAAGAATATTATACTTGACTGCTGCCCTTCTGCTGCAGTAGTCCTTTATCAGTTTAGGGACTGAGGTACAGTCTGCTAATCATTCACAACCTACTTGTTCCACAAAGGTTCTTATAAGGACTGGTAAGGTATAGGGTACTACAGTACATAGGGTTGAGTGAGGTACAGTCTGCTATTGCTTAAGGACTGGTATAGGTCCACAATACATAGGGTTGAGGTGCACTACTGCTGACTGCTGCCCTATACTGCAGCAGTCCTTTATCAGTATAGGGACTGAGAGTTTTGTCACAGGGTCATTTAAAAAATGACAGGCAGAGGAAGAGGCAGGCCCTTCCGCAGGGGTGGTAGGGGTAGGGCAGGAGCAACAGGCTTGAGCCAAAGTGGGAAGTTGCAGAAGGTGCGTTCAATTACTTTAAAGGACGCACCAGACTTGGTTGAGTGGCTCACTCAGCCTTACTCTTCTGCACCCTCCTCATCCTCTCGCTCTGCATCCTCTTCTTCACTCTCTGCTATGTGCACCACCACCACCACCACATACCTTCCACTTGAGTCACAGGAATTATTTTCCGATCCATATCAAGACATTTCTGATGCGCAGCCACTCTTGGTATTGGATCAGGAAGAGGAGGTAGCAACAACCGCCACTCAGCAGTCTGACGACAAGACCCAGATCAGCCCAAGGAGGAGGTTGGTCCCCGCTGTTGCTGCCTACTCCGAGATCTCTACTTATAGCGGTGGGGAAGGTGACGTCGATGATGACGTGTCTAGTGATGTCACGTGGGTGCCCACAAGAGAGGAAGAGGAGGGGAGTTCAGAGGGAGATATGGACCAGCAGATAGAGAGGATAAGCAGGAATAACTTACATTGCACAGGAGGGACAAAGCAGACTGCAAATGTATCAGGAGCGAGTCATCGACCATGTACGGTCACATCTGGCGCTCCCAGGACACCGGCACATGGCTTCGCAGTGTGGGATTTTTTTAACGTGTCCGCTGCTGACAATAGCGTTGCCATCTGCAATCTTTGCAGTCAACGCATTAGTCGCCTTAAGAAGGCACATGAGTAGCCATCACCGAGCCCAGTGAGAGCAACGGAACACACAAAGCCACACTCCAGGCTCTCACCGTCCAGCCTCGTCTTCTACTTCTCCTTCTCCTCTCTCCTCACAATTGTCCTACACTCCACCTTCCATCACGCCAAGCTCACGTTTTTCTGCAAAAAGGCAGGCTATTGTGGGCCTAATGTTTGAGCGTAAAAAAATGATGACGCCGGACAACCCTCTTGCCCAACGGTTGACGGCTGGCTTGTCAGAACTGATAGCCCGCCAACTACTGCCATATAAACTGGTGGACTCGGAGGCCTTTCGAAAATTTGTGGCCATTGGAACACCACAATGGAAGGTCCCAGGAAGGAAGTATTTCTCAGAGAAGGGCATCCCAGAGCTATATGGCCATGTTCAGCGGCAAGTGAATGTATCTCTGGCACACAGTGTCGGTGCCAAGATACATCTGACCACAGACACGTGGTCTAGCAAACACGGGCAGGGAAGGTATATCACTTTTACTGCCCACTGGGTGAACCTTCTGACGGCCGTCAAGCATGTAACCCGTGGCACCCATGTAGATTTGGTTTTACTGCCACGGATTGCATGCAGGCCTGGCTCTTCTTCTCCTCCTCCTCCCTCTCCTCCTCGGCTGACTCCTCCTTTTCCGCTGCTAGTGTCTCTTCCGCTGCGCCGCCCAAGCTCCCCAGAACCTATTCGACATGCCAGGTGAGACGTTGCCATGCCGTGCTGTGTCTGTTGTGCCTGGAAGCCAAGAGCCACACTGGCCCGTCGCTCCTTTCAGCTTTGCGTTCACAGGCAGATCAGTGGCTAACACCGCTCAATTTGACAGTTGGTATAGTGTTGTGTGACAACGGTGCCAATCTGCTTAGCGCATTGAAACAGGGCAAAATTACGCACGTGCCATGCATGGCACACGTCTTAAACTTGGTCGTGCAGTGATTCGTTGTCAAATACCCTGGGGTCCAGGACATCTTGCGGCAGGCAAGGAAAATCTCGGCCCATTTCAGAAGATCTTACACGGCCATGGCTCACCTTGCTGACATTCAGCGGCGACACAATCTGCCGGTCAGACGTCTTATTTGAGATTGCCCGACGTGATGGAACTCAACCTTCTATATGCTTGATAGCCTGCTCCAGCAGAAACTTGCAGTTAACGTCTACCTGTATGAACTATGCGGCAGAACAGATTCTGGGGAGCTGTTTTTTTTTTTCTCCACGCCAGTGGCTGCTCATGCGCGACGCATGCAGACTTCTGCGGCCATTTGAGGAGATCACCAAACTGGTCAGTTGCAGCCATGGCGCCATCAGTGACATGGTACCTTATGCCTTCTTTATGGAGCGTGCATTGCGTCGTGTCATTGATCAAGCTGTGGAGGAGCAGGAGCGGGAAGATGAGAAAGTCGCAATGCTGGATGAATTCCCAGGGGGGGCTACTCTATCTGAGACAAGTCGACAACAGGAGTCTGAAGAGGAGTCAGAGGAGGATGGTGCCGGGGCGGATGAGGAGGAGCAAGAAGAGCATGCTTTAAACCTTTCTGGGATCCCTGTTTTTGTGCGTGGATGGGGAGAGGAGAATGAAGAGGACGACATTATCCTGGATGATGAGCAGGAGCCAGGCCACCACACCGCTTCCAGTTTAGAGCAAATGGGGGCCTTCATGCTCCAGTGTTTTAATAGGGACCCCCGTATAAAAAGCATAAGGGTCAAGGACCAGTACTGGGTGGCAACGTACTTAGACCCCCGGTACAAACACAAAATGGCGGAAATGTTACCGCCGTCACAGAGGGCTGTCAGAATGGAGAACTTCCAGGCCTTGCTTCGAGAAATGCTGCATTCTGCTTTTGCGTGCGCTGGCAGAGGAGCAATTCCCACTCCCAGAGAAGGAGTTGCGGGTACCAATCCAACAGCGACTGCAAGAAGAGGCCAGTTTGAAGATGTGTTGGTGACTTCGGATATGAGGTCATTCTTTCAGCCGACCCATCGACAGGTGTCATCCGGATCCAGCATCAGGGAACGCCTAGATCGTCAGGTGTCCAACTACATCGGGTTAACGGCCGATGTGGACGCTCTGAGGAGTGATGAACCCCTGGACTACTGGGTGGGCAGGCTTGACCTCTGGCCAGAGCTTGCCCAATTTGCAATCGAACTGTTGGCTTGCCCCTCATCCAGTGTCCTGTCCAAAAGGACGTTCAGCGCAGCAGGGGGGATCGTGACCGATAAGCGTACTCGCCTAGCTCACGACAGTGTTAACTACCTCACATTTCTAAAAATGAATGAGGCAAGGATCTCGGAGGAATTCAACACATGTGACCAGTAGACCATGTATATGTCTATAAACAATTTTTTTTAATTGAGCACACAGACCTTCTTTCTTCATTTGGCTCACTTCCTTGTCCAAAAAAAGCACACCGTACTATATGCTCGTACCCTCCTGTTTGAAGAGGTTGAGCGGTGTCATATTTCTACTGGGGCTGCTTATTATGAGGGGCTACCACCATCCCTGTGCTGTGCTGACTTCCTCCTGGGGCTGTACCTCTGCTGTGCATATTATGAGGGGCTCCCACCATCCCTGTGCTATGCTCATTATGAGGGGCTCCCACCATCCCTGTGCTGTGCTGACTTCCTCCTGGGGCTGCTTATTATGAGGGGCTCCCACCATCCCTGTGCTATGCTGACATCCTCCTGGGGCTGCTTATTATGAGGGGCTCCCACCATCCCTGTGCTGTGCTGACTTCCTCCTGGGGCTGTACCTCTGCTGTGCATATTATAAGGGGCTCCCACCATCCCTGTGCTATGCTCATTATGAGGGGCTCCCACCATCCCTGTGCTGTGCTGACTTCCTCCTGGGGCTGTACCTATGCTGTGCATATTATGAGGGGCTCCCACCATCCCTGTGTTATGCTCATTATGAGGGGCTCCCACCATCCCTGTGCTGTGCTGACTTCCTCCTGGGGCTGCTTATTATGAGGGGCTCCCACCATCCCTGTACTATGCTGACATCCTCCTGGGGCTGCTTATTATGAGGGGCTCCCATCATCCCTGTGCTGTGCTGACTTCCTCCTGGGGCTGCTTATTATGAGGGGCTCCCACCATCCCTGTGCTGTGCTGACTTCCTCCTGGGGCTGTGCCTCTGCTGTGCATATTATAAGGGGCTCCCACCATCCCTGTGCTATGCTCATTATGAGGGGCTTCCACCATCCCTGTGCTGTGCTGACTTCCTCCTGGGGCTGTACCTCTGCTGTGCATATTATGAGGGGCTCCCACCATCCCTGTGTTATGCTCATTATGAGGGGCTCCCACCATCCCTGTGCTGTGCGGACTTCCTCCTGGGGCTGCTTATTATGAGGGGCTCCCACCATCCCTGTGCTATGCTGACATCCTCCTGGGGCTGCTTATTATGAGGGGCTCCCATCATCCCTGTGCTGTGCTGACATCCTCCTGGGGCTGCTTATTATGAGGGGCTCCCATCATCCCTGTGCTGTGCTGACTTCCTCCTGGGGCTGCTTATTATGAGGGGCTCCCACCATCCCTGTGCTATGCTGACATCCTCCTGGGGCTGCTTATTATGAGGGGCTCCCACCATCCCTGTGCTGTGCTGACTTCCTCCTGGGGCTGTACCTCTGCTGTGCATATTATAAGGGGCTCCCACCATCCCTGTGCTATGCTCATTATGAGGGGCTTCCACCATCCCTGTGCTGTGCTGACTTCCTCCTGGGGCTGTACCTCTGCTGTGCATATTATGAGGGGCTCCCACCATCCCTGTGTTATGCTCATTATGAGGGGCTCCCACCATCCCTGTGCTGTGCTGACTTCCTCCTGGGGCTGCTTATTATGAGGGGCTCCCACCATCCCTGTGCTATGCTGACATCCTCCTGGGGCTGCTTATTATGAGGGGCTCCCATCATCCCTGTGCTGTGCTGACATCCTCCTGGGGCTGCTTATTATGAGGGGCTCCCATCATCCCTGTGCTGTGCTGACTTCCTCCTGGGGCTGCTTATTATGAGGGGCTCCCACCATCCCTGTGCTATGCTGACATCCTCCTGGGGCTGCTTATTATGAGGGGCTCCCACCATCCCTGTGCTGTGCTGACTTCCTCCTGGGGCTGTACCTCTGCTGTGCATATTATGAGGGGCTCCCACCATCCCTGTGCTATGCTCATTATGAGGGGCTCCCACCATCCCTGTGCTATGCTGACTTCCTCCTGGGGCTGCTTACAGTGCAGGTGTCAGTGCTGTATATCACGGTGCTGGTGTCAGTGCTGTATATCACGGTTCTGGTGTCAGTGCTTTATGTCACGCTGCTGGTGTCAGTGCTCTCCATCACGGTGCTGGTGTCAGTGCTGTATATCACGCTGCTGATGTCAGTGCTCTCTATCACGGTGCTGGTGTCAGATCACTCTATCACGGTGCAGGTGTCATTGCTGTATGTCACGCTGCTGATGTCAGTGCTCTCTATCATGGTGCTGCTGTCAGTGCTGTATATCACGGTGCTGGTGTTAGTGCTTTATGTCACGCTGCTGATGTCAGTGCTGTATATCACGGTTCTGGTGTCAGTGCTCTCCATCACGGTGCTGGTGTCAGTGCTGTATATTACGGTGCTGGTGTCAGTGCTTTAAGTCACGCTGCTGATGTCAGTGCTCTCTATCATGGTGCTGGTGTCAGATCACTCTATCACGGTGCAGGTGTCATTGCTGTATGTCACGCTGCTGATGTCAGTGCTCTCTATCACGGTGCTGGTGTCAGATGACTATCACGGTGCAGGTGTCATTGCTGTATGTCACGCTGCTGGTGATCATCTCCTGCACCCTCCTCTTTGCCTACCCTGACCTTCCCTCTCCTCCATTGCCTTCATGCGCTCCACAGTCCTGAATTGTCACAACAATTTCACATATAAAAAAAGAATGCTTGTAGTTGTCGATCCCAGATTCACCTCATACATGTGTTATGTCATTGGCCATGTGGTGGGACTATGTTTGCACAGCTAGTAATTATTTTATGGCTGCAAATTTGACCTGTAGGTTTGCAAAGTTCGCCTCCGATTGAAGTCAATGGGGCCCGCCGCGAACGTTACGGTTCACGAACTATCGCCGCGTTCGCAAAACGTCCCGTCGGAAGTTCGTCCATCACTAGTCGCAGTAAAGAAAATTGAATTCTCTATGGCTATGGTGTAGCCACTTGTGCTTCCTATTGGGAGAGATGTGACAACACCATGAACCGTGATACAAGGCAGAAAGTATCTCAAGAGGAACCTTCAAGGCCGGGGCGGGTTTCCTAGTAGATTAGAGTTAATATAATTTCAAAAATAATTTTCAATATTTTTAACAGTTAGAAAATGTTGTGAAGTTTTTTAGTGTTTGGCTTACATACTATACTTTCATTCCTTTCATTCTGCAGATTTAAATACGATTACAAACTGAAGCTGAATGCCAGCTAATACTTTATATGCAGTTAGAGCAAACTGTTTTTTCCATTTGGGATAAAAGTTTTTCCAAAAATAAACAAAAACTGATCATTGTATGTACCCCTGTAAGTGGTAAATGGTTTGTCTCATCCCTGTAAATGATACATTCAGCTGGAGAGCTAGTTCTTTTGAAAAACAACAGATTTAAGGCCCATACACACAATACAAAAAACGGAAGTAAAATTTTGTCCGACGAACGATCTGCTGATTTTTGGATCATCAGTATGGTGCTTTTACGACAGCCGGTTACGTTTTTTTTTTTTGTCCGACAAAAGCTGGGTGTGCAGACTGTAAAATTTTTGTCACACGTGAACTCAACGTAGGATTTTTGGTTAATTAGTATGGTTTTTGTAAAAAAAAAAAAAAATAAAAAATAAAATAAAAACGTAAGCGGAAGACAACGCATGCTCAGAAACAAAAGAATACATACGATAGAAGGGTGTGAATTGATTGTCCTAGCTAGATCCGGCACCTCATCTCTTTAAATTAATAGGGTTGATGAAAAGAGGGGTTTGGGGATTATAGCAGTGCCAAATATAGAAAGAGTTAGACGGACTTACAATATATACAGGGGCCAGGCTACAGAGCAATCAATCAGAAGAAAAAAAGAGAAAAATATTGTATATTGCTGGACATAATACCCGGTTCCCGACCAGCGCACGCCGATGTACGTCGGCAGAATGGCACGGGCAGGCATATTGGCGTACAGGTACGTCCAACCTTAATGCCGCCCTGCCATCGCGCGCCGTGCTGGTCGGGACCCCCGTGAGTCCGGTCGCGGGGCCCGCGGACTCGATTGCCGCGGGCATACCCGCGATAGTCTCACGGGGTGGCTGAACGAGGAAATGCCGTTGTAAACAGCATTTCCCCATTCTGCCTAGCAACTAGTGACGCTGATCTCTGCTCCATGTGATTGGAGCAGAGATCAGTGTTCACAAAATTAAAGCCCAGCCCCCAACAGGTAGTAACACACCCCTAGGAACACTTAACCTCTACACTAACACCCACTGGTTAACTCCTTCACTGCCAGTGTCATTTACACAGGAATCGCTGCATTTATATAGCAGTGATTGCTGTATAAATGACAATGGTCCCAAAAATGTGTCAAAAATGTCCGATGTGTCCGCCATAATGTCGCAGTCACAATAAAAATCGCTGATCGCCACCATTACTAGTAAAAAAAAAAAACTTTATAAAAATGCCATAAAACTATCCCCTATTTTGTAAACGCTATAACTTTTGCGCAAACCAATCAATCGCTTATTGCGATTTTTTTTTTTTTTTTTTTTTTTTTTACCAAAAATACATAGAAGAATACGCATCGGCCTAAACTGAGGGAAAAATCATTTTTTTTATATATTTTTGGGATATTTATTATAACAAAAAGTAAAAAATAATGCGTTTTTTTTTAAAATTGTCACTCTATTTTTGTTTATAGCGCAAAAAATAAAAACTGCAGAGGTGATCAAATACCACCAAAAGAAAGCTCTATTTGTGAGAAAACAAGGAGGTCAATTTTGTTTGGGAACCACGTCGCATGACCTCACAATTGTCAGTTAAAGTGACGCAGTGCCAAATCGCAAAAAGTGGTCTGGTCTTTGACCAGCAAAATGGTCCGGGGCTGAAGTGGATACAGTTCAATATTATAGGCTAACATAGCCTCATGATATACTTACACAAACTCTGCTATAAGAAAATGTAGGTACAGGGGTGCCAATTAATAATAGCCAACACAACGGGTGTAAGGAACTAACACCATCGTATGAAATCCACTGTGGAAGAAGGTAAACAATTCAATAAAACTTGATTTACTCATAATAGTAGAAAAAAAGACCGTAGCAGTGCACAATGGCCTAAATATCGCCATATATACATAAACATTTGAGATTATAGTAATCCATAGGTGAACTTGCTATAGTTAATAGTAACCAACCCAATCCATAGGGGATAGGTTGAATCTGGATGTAATCTCAGTCATCAAGAAACAGTATATGAGGAATGCAACACAGCAATAGCAAATCAAACAGATAGCGGTCCAAAACGCAAATACAAGTTCCACTGATTGCATACCAGTAGAAGGCTAAATCAAAATAGAGCTATAGTAATGCAAGATAAATTAAACCAGGGCAACCTGATATGGAAGAGTACATGGCAAAGGCTGCCCCTGTGATCCAGCTGAAGGAATACTGGACCGGCTAGGCCCTATATACCCCCCCACTTGGTCACCATCTGACGTCACCGACTGAGTGCGGATGAAAGGGGGCCACTGCGCACGCGCCAAAGGAGGCCCTCTGTTGCCTACAGCAGGGGTCTCAAACTGGTGGCCCTACAGCTGTTGCGGAACTACAAGCCCCATTATGCCTCTGCCTGAGGGAGTCAGTTACTGTCAGCCTTGCAATGCCTCATGGGACTTGTAGCTTTACAACAGCTGGAGGGCCGTCAACCTGTGAAGCTCTTGTGAACTCCATGCCCAGGAGGATTAAGGCAGTGCTGGAAAATAATGGTGGCCACGCAAAATATTGACAATTTGGGCCCAATTTGGACATTTTCACTTAGGAGTGTACTCACTTTTGTTGCCAGTGTTTTAGAAATTAATGGCTGTGTATTAAGTTATTTTGAGGAGACAGTAAATTTACACTGTTATACAAGCTGTACACTCACTACTTTACATTGTAGTAAAGTGTCATTTCTTCAGTGTTGTGACATGAAAAGATATAACAAAATATTTACAAAACAGTGAGGGGTGTAGTCACTTATGTGAGATACTGTATATACAGTACACTTCAGTATACACTAGAGCTGCACGATTAATCGTTAGGAATCGAAATCGCAATCCTTTTCCCTTCCCTATCTTTAAAACAGCATGTCACAATCTTTCTAACAAGTGCAGAGAGTTCTCACAGCTGGAAAAAAAAATCCAGGCAGCCTGCCAAGTTTTATTACAACAAGCACATAAGTAGCAACAAAGTATCTTTTCGTTCTTTTATCAAAGGAAAGAACTCCAGCGAGTAGATGAGGGAAGTTAACCATTTAAAGACCAAACCTTTTCTGACATTTGTTGCTTACAAGTAAAAATCATTATTTTCTGCTAGAAAATTACTTGGAGCACCCAAACATGATCATTTTTTTTAGCAGAGACCATAGAGAATAAAATGGTGGTTGTTGCAATATTTTATGTAAACTGTAGTGAAGCTGCGCTGAACAACTCAAAAACAATCCTTAAAGGGGTTGTAAAGGTAAATGTTTTTTTCACCTTAATGCATTCTATGCATTAAGGTGAAAAAACATCTGACAGTGCCGGTGCCCCCAGCCCCCCCCCCCCCGTTTTACTTACCTCACCCCTCGAAAGTCCCGCGCTCGTCCCCCAACGTCCTTTCCACCGTTCAGCCTGGCCTCTGATTGGCTGGAGTAGATGGATGGAAAGCAGCGCAGCCATTGGCTCGCGCTGCTGTCAATCACATCCACTGACACGGAGCGCCGGGGGGGCGGGGCCGTGTGATACAGCGAGTGGCTATAGCCGCCGGCTGTATCACGGGAGCGCGCCCGCAGATGCTTCTCACCATGCGAGGGAGCTCGCATGAACGTGAGAAGCACCTGCGGGAGGAAGCAGAGACAGCTGCCGAGGGACCCCAGAAGAGCAGGTTTGGGGCCACTCTGTGCAAAACGAGCTGCACAGTGGAGGTAAGTATAACATGTTTGTTATTTAAAAAAAAAATCACTTTACAATCCCTTTAAGTATTATAATGCTAATAATAAAGTGCTAATAGTAATCATAGGGTAACCTAAACCAATTCTTTGGCATAAAGTGCTAATAATAAAGTGCTGATAATGTTTTCACTCCCCAATGTGCAAAATAGTGCAATGCAATAACAACAGAAAAATAATAAATCATTATAAGGATAAGTGATCCAAAGTGTATCTAAAGATACTGTACAATAGTCCCCTTTTGGAAATAAACAATATATGCAAAACAGTGAAACAAAAGGGAGAGGGAGAGTCCAATTGCAGATATAATAATAACTTGTAGATTTCATTCTCCAATCCACACCATGTGGGGGTCTAGTAGTGCATCAACAGATGTATAACACTGGTGTGTTCTTTTCCTCCTCAGTGGGTATGTCCTGGACAGATGATCACTGCAGTATCAAGGCTGTTTCTCCACAAGATCCAAGCTCTACAACCAGCTCATTTAAAACATTATCTCCAAGATAGTCCAGGGACACCAGTGTTGACTGCTGTAATTATACTTGCACTGAGGATATTGGTTACATCCCTAGATGCATATTACGCATTTCGGAACCTTTAAGCGATTCCCGTTGGCATACTGTCTGGCAGGGGATGGTGGGTTGGGCAGTACTACTAATGTCTCCCCCAGCCATAGGCATGTTACAAGTGGGTGCGGAAGGGCTGCTGCTCTGTGTTATACTCTCCACTAGCTGTGGGTTGACATTTTATGTCGCACCGTATTTGCGCAGCGGTTTTTCAAATGCAATTATTTAAAAAAATACACTTTAATTTAAAAAAAAAAATTAAACAGTAAAGTAAGCCCAATTTTTTTTGTATAATGTGAAAGAAGATGTTATACTGAGAGAATCATGATCTTTATTCTAAGCAAAAAAAATAGTGATTCTCATTTTAGCCAGAGTTGTGCAACTCTCGTATATACACTTCAACCTTCTCTCCAGCACAAACACTTGCCGCACACTGTTCCTCCTCCAGCACTTTGCTTGTTTCAGACTGTTATGCCACCAACACTTCCCTTGCTGCAGACTATTACTCCTCCAAACTAGCTAGCACCGCATGGTAGGCCTGACACTGCTTCAGCCAGGTTTCAATGAACTGCCTTTTGTGGGCAAGGACCTGGGGCCCCTGTGCTGTAGAAATAGTTCAGGTGCTAGCTATCCTCAGCTACCACTCCCAGATAGTTCTCTTCAGGTCCTGCCAGCCAACCTGGCTGCAATGACTTCTTTCCACTGCTCTTCTCACAGTCCTCACTCCTGGTTCTGCACACTTCTCAAACTGCAATCTCCCAGGTCTTTCAAGCGTGCCTCCCCAGTCCTCCCGACTGTGCTTATTCACCAGCCCTCTTGGCTGCAACCAGTAGTCCTCCCTTTCGTCTCTGAGAAGTTTCTCCTGCTGTCTTTTACTTGCTCTTTCATGTGCCTCTCCTTCCAGAATTTCATCACTCCTCCTGGATGTACCGAGCCCCAGCCCAGGGTCACCCCCCCCCCCCAGACTGGGGAGCTCCCTGTGGGCCCCGACAGCCTCCACACTACCCGCAGCTATTTAAGGAGGCCTGCCCCTGCCAATCCAAGTTGGGGATTGGTCAAGGCTCCTTAAGATACCCCAACAGCCCCACCTTTCTTCCCCTCATCTCCTTCTAGCACTTTCTAGAAGGAAGAGGGAGGTGACAGTGAAGTGATGCGGCCTATGAGGCACCAGCTGCTGCCCTGAGCCACCCCCAGCCCAGAATGAAAACAAACAGGCCTGCCTAAATTTACCTACTCTACCAACAAAAAGTCCTCATTCTAGCACCTACCTAACTAGAGGGTGCTACACATACATTTTTTTGTATAAGGTATATTTTTACTATATACAAATAAATCATTTTTAAAAAATAGATTTTTTTTAATACAAAAAAGGTATGTATATGAGTGATACCGAATCATCCTATCACTAGACTTTGTGTTTATGTGGATATCATACTGGATAAAATGCCGCCACTTGCACTATAAATCTGGAACTTTGTATTAAACATTTGTTTTGTTGTTGTCTATGTCACTCAAGAAAAGATTTCCCATTTTTCCATCTCTGTAATGGGGAATACGTTAACAATCTATAGCTAGTAGTGCAATACTGTAAAAACAAACATACATAGTAACTAATACACACTAAAAACTATAAATATTTTTTTACTTACCATATTATACTCCCCTTAAAAAAAAAATCAGCACAAATTAACAACTTAGCTGAAATTTTAACGTACCCACTGAATTTTAATTTTTCTCCCATAAACAGACAACATTGTAGTTTTTACATACAGGCTAGTGTTTGCTGGAACAAAGCATGCACAATAAGACTCTTTCATAACTTCATGCAATGATCTCAGAAAATTAAACATAAAGACATTTTTAAAGGTCACAAGAAATAATACTACAGTTATTGTAAGAATTCTTCAATAGGAATAAGCATCACACATTCAAATGTACAGTATCTCTGGTACTGGCACAAATTTGAAAACATCACGCTAGGCTAGGATGTAAATTTGTGGGAGGGTTTTAGAAATTCTATATATAACCCTACAGAACAGACAGTGAACAGTCCACATGGACTTTGTTGCTTAAAGAGGGATTCCACCAAAAAAAATAAATATTAAAAGCCAGCAGCTATAAATACTACAGCTGCTGACTTTTAATAAATGGACACTCACCTGTCCCGGGTTCCAGCGATGCCGGCAGCCGAGGCCGATCGATCGCTCGGCCCTCGGCTGCTGCCGCCACCATTCCAGGTGAGGGAATCAGGAAGTGAAACGAATCGGCTTCACTTCCCGGTTCCCTACTGCGCATGCGCGAGCCGCGCCGCGCAATAGGAAATCTCCGCGCTGTCACTGGGACCCGTGTGTGTCCCAGCAGACAGCGCGGCAGGGCAGGAAGTGGCGTAGACTCCCGTGGGAGTCTATGCCTGGAAGTGGGTGAAAATATCTGTCTTTGACAGGTATCTCCACCCCCCTCCCCCCTGAAAGGTGTCAATTGTGACACCGGAGGGGGGGGGGGGGGGATCCGATCAGCGGAGGTTCCACTTTAGGGTGGAATCCCGCTTTAACTGCAGACAGGAAACAGGAACTTTTATTCAGCTACAAACTTAGAAACACTGCCATCTACTGGCTAAAGAATATATCTGCAGTTGTCATACAAAAATACATGAACAATGTACTGTATTCCAACAGAGGTATAAGGTTTCTTTATTGGAACCTCTAGAGTTAGTGTCACATATATGCATTAAGCAACTTTAAGTGGATTACCAGATAGCTAAGAATTGGAGATGTACATATATTATTCACTGTTTTGCCATTGTTATTTTATTTAGCTCTTCTGACTCCCACTTCTCTGCCAGGCAGCACAGACAAGTAAATAACTCAGATACTTTCTGGTTCGGCTTTACTAGATCCTGGACTGCCTACTGGCTGTTACTTACTATTACTGTAATTATTACCTGATGAGTAGAAAGTATTGTACTGACAGTGTATTACTGTAATAGTGAGTAGCAGTGATGCATGCCCCATTCACATAACATAGTGCACAGGCAGCATCTAGGGAATAGTGAAGCTGCAGCAGCTCATTGTTACATTGTTGTATTAACGAGTTACAATATTGTTCACCTAGAGCACAGGTCTCCAAACTTTTTGAAGACGAGTTCCAGGCTCAACGAGTTCCAGGCTCCACCCAAAAAAATTAAAGTCAGCAGCTACAAATACTGTAGCTGCTGACTTTTAATATAAGGACACTGACCTGTCCAGGGATCCAGCAATTTCCGCACAGAACCGATTCTTCATCTCTAGTAAGGGAAACAGATTGCGGCTTCACAGCAGGTTTCCTTTTGCACATGTGCGTGCCGTGCTACGCCTTGTGAATGGTCCCGTAGTCTTCTGGGACCTGTGATGTGTCCCGGAAGACTACGGGGAGAGGGGGGGGGCAAATATCCAGCTCATGAACATGTCATACTTACCTGCTCTGTGCAGTGGTTTTGCACAGAGCAGCCTCCTCTCGGGTCCCCTGCTGGCAGTCCTGACCCCTCTTGCCTGCCAAGTGCCCCCAGCGCAAGCTCGCTCCCAAACAGCTGTTCTGTGTGTCCATTCACACACAGACAAAATACAAAAACCTACTTGGAGGGCACACCCTAAAGTGCTTTACATTCAAGATGGTGCTGCTATAAGACCAAAAACAGTACAAAGATTACAGCGCACACATACAAAAATGACATTTATCCTGCAAGGCTAGTTAAAAACACCTGAACACCATCCACACAGAGCCTTGGCTCAACCCCACCCCTCTCTGTCCTCATTGGCTGTGATTGACAGCAGTGGGAGCTGCCCTGGGCCCCATCATTGATTGTTGTGGAGCCCAAAGTGATTGCCTCATACTATCCTAGTTTAAATTCCCTTGTCCCTTGAAGTTTTAGTCCTGTGCTGTGTCCACGATATTTCAGTGTGAAGTGCTGGTACTAATGCTGCCCAGCTCTGCCCTATTGTTGTGTACAGATGACTCACCTGCAGACCCTGTTTTTACAGGTAAATAACCAGCATTCATATGTAAATAGAGGAGGCATTACTAAGTAAATAGCTGCTGCTGGCAACATTGATATGTAAATAAAGGTAGCATTCAAATGTATATCATGCTCCCCTGCAGTGAGGAGATGATGTGCTGTAACCTCTAGCAACCAATTAGTGAGCAGTAATACTGTACAGTAATCTCTAGCAACCAATTAACAAGCATAAATCATTTGCTGTAACCTCTAGCAACTAATCTGTGAGCCGTAATGTGTGCTGTAACCTCTAGCAACCAGTCATTAAGCAGTAATGATATGCTTAATGCTTAATGCTGTAATCGCTGGCAACCAATCGCAATTGCTGCCTGATCTGATACAGTAAACTGATTTTAAGTCTAGCTGCTATTTATTGTATGTCTCACAGCAGGTGGAGAGTGAAATTGCATGGGGGGCAAGAAAATTTTTTCCCAGGGTCCAATCAATATTAAAGAGGGCCCTGTGAACATGTATTGTGTAAACAAATGGCATAAAAATCTATTGTCAACACAGGATAAGTGTAGAATACGGCAGCTGGTAGCTCGATGCGTTTTGTGACTTTGGGTCACTCTTCAGGAGAAAGCCCATATTATCTAGCTATAAAAAATAAAAATAAATATATCTAGGTTATCTGACAAAGTAAAAAAAAATGAGACAGGATAAAAAGAAGGGACTCCCCTACTACAAACTACTTATAAAAAAAAAACATATGTGTGCTGATGGTATAATGCTGGAAATCGCAGGCCATCTAAGGGCGTCATCCCCGGGAGCTTTGGGGGCATATAAAGTCCCAATCTCTCGCCTTTTCTTCTGTTTCTTACTGTGTTTTTCCATTGCCTTGAACCATTCTCTGTGAACACCCAAACCTCTTTTTTTTTTCTCCTCACTTCTGTTTGTTTGGAACATACAATGCGCGTTATTTGCAGTCACGTGCACGGCTCTATGCACACAAATCTCACAGTCCATAGTCAACAGTCCCTGTCGGGAGTGAGCAAGAGAGGATGGCTATGTTCCTACACACAGTGGGACTGTGGAGAATGAACGTAGCCACCCTCTAGTAGGAGGTCAGATTACAGCAGCAAAAAAAAAAAAAAGGAGGGAATTTGGAGGAGACTGAGGGCTGGTTTACACCAGATGCAGGGGTATCGTGTTGGGAGCAGGGGCGGACTGACCATTTGCCAACTCGGGCACTGACCGAGGGCCCCGGGCTACTAGGGGCCCCAGTGTATATTGTGTGGCCCCATAATCTCTGATTGCCTGGGGGCCCCATGAGTTGTCAGTCCGCCCCTGGTTGGGAGGCTATTCCCACGCACTCCCACCGTATGGACAAAGTAAGATGCCTTGTTTCTTACACAGTGCAAGGCAATCCTTTGCCTCACACCTTGCGGCTGGCAAATGAACTTTATGAAATGTCTGTGAGACATCTCAATAAAGTTTGTTAAAAAAAGAAAACAGTGCTATCCACTGAGCTCAGCACATCACATCATCACAGTGTGCTGCAACATAGTATGTATGTTAAAGCCTACAGTAACTTCATCCAAAAAGGGAAGTTCCACTTGTCTGCCCCCCCCCTTCTTCTTTTTAAGTTTTGGCACTTGAGTGGGAGCAGGTACCTGTTTTTTTTAGTTAGCCCCCCTCCCTCCTTCCTTGACAGCTTTCTGAAGCTGTGAAGCATGAAGCAATCACAGCCTGCTTCCCAAACTAAACAGTCCAGCGCCTGGACCCGAAGGTGGCTGAAGAACAGGCTTGGAAGAGGACAGCGTTGGATCCCAGTACAGGTAAGTGTACTGTTATCAAAAGTCAGCAGCTTCAGTGTTTGTAGCTGTTGACTTTGAATTTTTTGTTTCAAGATTAAAGAAGCGCTTTAACCACTTGCCAACTGTAATACATGTACAGAATCCCACAAAAGTGAATACGCTCCTCACATTTTTGTAAATATTTTATTCTATCTTTTCATATGACAACACTAAAGAAATGACACTTTGCTACAATGTAAAGTAGTGAATGTACAGCTTGTGTAACTGTAAATTTGTTGTCCCCTCAAAATAACTCAACACACAGCCATTAATGTCTAAACCACTGGCAACAAAAGTGAGTACGCCCCTAAGTGAAAATGTCTGAATTTGGCCCAATTAACCATTTTCCCTCCCTGGTGTCATGTGACTCATTAGTGTTACAAGGTCTCAGGTGTGAATGCGGATAAGGTGTGTTAAATTTGGTGTTATTGCACTCACTCTCTCATACTGGTCACTGGAAGTTCAAGATGGCACCTCATGGCAAAGACCTCTCTGAGGATCTGAAAAAAAAAGAATTGTCGCTCTACATAAAGATGGCGAACCTTGGCACCCCAGCTGTTTTGAAACTACATTTCCCATGATGCTCACGCACTCTGAAGTGTATTTGAGCATCATGGGAAATGTAGTTCCAAAACAGCTGGGGTGCCAAGGTTCGCCATCACTGGCCTAGGCTATAAGAAGATTGCCAAGACACAGAAACTGAGCTCCAGCACAGTGGTCAAGACCATACAGCGGTTTAACAGGACAGGTTCCACTCAGCACAGGTTTCGCCATAGTCGACCAAAGAAGTTGAGTGCACGTGCTCAGCGTCATATCCAGAGGTTGTCTTTGGGAAATAGATGTATGAGTGCTGCCAGCATTGCTGCAGAGATTGAAGGAGTGTGGGGGGGGGGGCAGCCTGACAATGCTCAGACCTTACGCTGCATGAAATTGGTCTGCATGGCTGTTGTCCTAGAAGGAGGCCCCCTTCTAAAGATGATGCACAAGAAAGCCTGCAAACAGTAACAGTTTACTGAAGACAAGCAGACTAAGGACATGGATTACTGGAACTATGTCCTGTGGTCTGATGAGACCAAGTGAAACTTATTTGGTTCAGATGGTGTCAAGCGTGTGTGGGAGCAACCAGGTAAGGAGTACAAAGATAAGTGTATCTTGCCTACAGTCAAGCATGGTGGTGGGAGTGTCATGGTCTGGGGCTGCATGAGTGCTGCTGGCAGGGCAGGACTTAGGGTGCTCGGGGCCCCTGGGCTTGAGTCACTTTCAGGCCCTACCTTCTATATTAATTTGTCGCCCTCTGGTGCCGTAATAATATAATCGATCCAATCTTTATTTGAAGTGGCAAGCTACTTTTAAAAGGTAACTGGTACCGTAGACAGTGTTAAATGCTAAAAAAAGTAATAGTCTATTACTGATTGAAGCTTGAAAAGCTTTTTTCCAATAAATACTGATACTGATGACAGATGGCACTTATACGTGGCAGTGGCACTGATGACAGATGGCACTTATACGTGGCACTGGGGACAGGTGGCACTGATGACAGATGGCACTTATACGTGGCACTGGGGGCAGGTGGCACTGGGGACAGATGGCACTTATACGTGGCACTAGGGACAGATGGCACTGGGGACAGGTGGCACTGATGACAGATGGCACTTATACGTGGCAGTGGCACTGATGACAGATGGCACTTATACGTGGCACTGGGGACAGGTGGCACTAGGGACAGGTGGCCCTGGTGACATATGACACTGGGGACAGATGACACTTACACATGGCAGTGGCACTGATGACAGATGGCACTTATACATGGCAGTGGCACTGATGACAGATGGCACTTATACGTGGCACTGGGGACAGGTGGCACTAGGGACAGGTGGCCCTGGGGACATGACACTGGGGACAGATGGCACTTATACATGGCAGTGGCACTGATGACAGATGGCACTTATACGTGGCACTGGGGACAGGTGGCACTGATGACATGTGACAAGGATGACAGATGGCACTTATACGTGGCACTGGGGACAGGTGGCACTAGGGACAGGTGGCCCTGGTGACATATGACACTGGGGACAGATGACACTTATACATGGCAGTGGCACTGATGACAGATGGCACTTATACATGGCAGTGGCACTGATGACAGATGGCACTTATACGTGGCACTGGGGACAGGTGGCACTGATGACATGTGACAAGGATGACAGATGGCACTTATACGTGGCACTGGGGACAGGTGGCACTAGGGACAGGTGGCCCTGGTGACATATGACACTGGGGACAGATGACACTTATACATGGCAGTGGCACTGATGACAGATGGCACTTATACATGGCAGTGGCACTGATGACAGATGGCACTTATACGTGGCACTGGGGACAGGTGGCACTAGGGACAGGTGGCCCTGGGGACATATGACACTGGGGACAGATGGCACTTATACATGGCAGTGGCACTGATGACAGATGGCACTTATACATGGCAGTGGCACTGATGGCAGATTGCACTTATACGTGGCACTGGGGACAGGTGGCACTGATGACATGTGACACTGATGACAGATGGCACTTATATGTGGCAGTGGCACTGACAGATGGCACTTATACGTGGCACTGGGGACAGGTGGCACTGATGACACGTGACAAGGATGACAGATGGCACTTATATGTGGCACTGGGGACTGGTGGCACTGGGGACTGGTGGCACTGGGGACAGGTGGCACTGGGGACAGATTATCATGGCACTAGTGACAGCACTTTATTTTCCACTGTTTTTTTTTACTCACAAGCTGCACGTCGCTCTCCCTCCTCACAGGCTGTCTCCGTGGGGTGGAGAGCCGGCAATGAGAGATGATCTCATGAGATCATCTCTCATTGGATACTCAGATCAGTGCTAAATGGCCGCTGTGATTGGCCATTTAGCATGATCTGTGATCCCAAGCACGATTGGCCATTTAGCATGATCTGTGATTCCAGGGGACACTGCCGACACAGAACTTCCCCGATGCGCGCCTGCGGCACGCATCAGGGAAGTAAACAAGAGGAGGACGTCCAGGGACGTCCTCCCAGCAATTGCCGTCCGCACTGTAGCCTGCTATAGCCCGGACGCCTAGTGTAAAGAATTAACAGGCAGGGCTCTCGGGACCCCCTATTGGACGGAGCCCATGGGCTTGAGCCCCGTCAAGCCCTATGGAAAGTCTGGCCCTGGCTGCTGGCACTGGGGAGCTAAAGTTCATTGAGGGGACCATGAATGCCAACCAGGGCCGTCTTTAAGGCAGGGCAAAAGGGGCAGCTGCCCTGGGCCCTGTCAATGTTGTGGGGCCCAAAGCAGCTGCCTCATACTTGCCAACTATCCCAGTTTAAATTCCCTTGGCCCTTGAAGTTTTAGTCCCTTGCTTTGTCCTGATATCTCAGTGTAAAGTGCTGCTGTTAATGCTGCCCAGCTCTGCCTTATTGTTGTGTACAGATGACTCACCTGCAGACCCTGTGTTTACATGTAAATAACCGGCATTCATATGTAAATAGCTGCATCCGGCGGCATTGATATGTAAATAAAGGTGGCATTCATATGTATATCATGCCCCCTGCAGTGAGGAGATGATGTGCTGTAACCTCTAGCAACCAATCAGTGAGCAGTATTACTGTACAATAATCTCTAGCAACCAATCAACAAGCAGAAATCATGTGCTGTAACATCTAGCAACTAATCAGTGAGCCGTAATGTGTGATGTAACCTCTAGCAACCAGTCAGTAAAGGTAATGATACACTGTAACCTCTGGCAACCAATCGCAATCGCTTCCTGATCTGATACAGTAAACTGCTTTTAAGTCTAGCTGCTATTTATTGTATGTCTCAGAGCAGGTGAAGAGCGAAACTGTATGGGGGGGCCCCAAGAAAACGTTTGGCCAGGGTCCAATCACTATTAAAGATGGCCCTGATGCCAACATGTACTGTGACATACTGAAGCAGAGCATGATCCCCTCCCTTCAGAGACTGAGCTGCAGGGCAGTATTCCAACACCATAACAACTTCAAACACACCTCCAAGACGACCACCGCCTTGCTAAAGAAGCTAAAGGTAAAGGTGATGGACTGGCCAAGCATGTCTCCAGACCTAAATCCTATTGAGCATCCGTGGGGCATCCTCAAATGGAAGGTGGAGGAGGGCAAGGTCTCCAACATCCACCAGCTCCGTAATGTCGACATGCAGGAGTGGAAGAGGACTCCAGTGGCAACCTGTGAAGCTCTGGGGAACTCCATGCCCAAGAGGTTTAAGGCAGTGCTGGAAAATAATGATGGCCACACAAAATATTGACACTTTGGGCCCAATTTGGACATTTTCACTTGGGGATGTACTCACTTTTGTTGCCAGTGGTTTAGACTTTAATGGCCATGTGTTAAAGGGGTTGTAAACCTTCCATTTTATTTCACCTTAATGCATCCTATGCCATTTTATTCTCTAGTGTCTTTGTTAAAAAAAAATATATGTAATGCTCGGGGGTTCTAAGTAATTTTCTAGCAAAAAATATTAATTTACTTGTAAACAAAAGTGCCAGAAAAGGCTTGGTCCTATGTTATTAATGGTGGCGGCTGCTCATTAGGGTCACACGGGCGCTGCACCCCCCCAATCGATGTGTCCAGCCCCTAATCTACATGCAGGGCACCAGACGTATGGATTTCAATGGATTTTTTTAAGAAGCACATGATTAGAGCCTGAGGCTCTAATTGGCTTCAAAAAAGGGTGGGCTCGGGGCGCAGAGCACCATGCCCTGAGCCCCCCATGTTGTGTGACATTGGGGGTGGGGGAGGTTAGTGTGGGGTAGCGGGCTGAAGCAGTGGGGGGATGTCTGTGGTCAGGTCTGTTTGTTGTCCCCCCCCCCGACTGATGGAGCACCAGCCGCCACTGATTATTAAGCTATTTTACAATGCCCCCCACCCTCCCTTTGACCTAACATATTAAGAAGAGTTGTGTCAACAGTATGTACATGGCCATATTCAAGTACTACCACCAGACCTGTGTGACAGGCTCAGGCAGGGGACTCACTGTTACTGATGTGTCTGGTGTAACGCCAGCGGCACCCCGTCCCTCCCAGCAGTCACAAAAAAAAAAATAGAAATTTGTTTTCTTTAAGTGCACTGTGTTTGGGTGCCGGACACAGTGCATTATTGTTTGCAGGCTTTTGACCTGCTTTGCGGCGCAATCCAAAGCGCCAAATAGCTTCCGCCTGCAGTATTACTACGGGCGGGAGCTTTGTTGTTCAAGTGAAGAGGTTACTTCCGGTTTCCCTGTTCCACAGGGAAACGGGAAGTTATGTTGGCAGCTCCTTGGAACGCATGGCCCGAGCGGAGCTGCCTGTAAGGTAAGTAAGTGAGGCTCAGGGCTGCATTTGATGGGGCATGGTGAGGCTACATTTGATGGGTCACAGCGAGGCTGCATTTGATGGGTCACAGTGAGGCTGAATTAGATGGGGCACAGTGAGGCTGCATTAGATGGGGCACAGTGAGGCTGCATTAGATGGGGCACAGTGAGGCTGCATTAGATGGGGCACAGTGAGGCTGCATTAGATCGGGCACAACGAGGCTGCATTTGATCGGGCACAGTGAGGCTGCATTTGAGGGGGCATAGTAAAGCTGAATATGATGGGCACAGTGGCTGCATTTGGGGCTGCACAGTGGCTGCATTTGATGGGGCACAGTGGCTGCATATGATGGGCACAGTGGCTGCATATGATGGGCACAGTGGCTGCATATGATGGGCACAGTAGCTGTATTTGATGGGGCACAGTGGCAGCATTTGATGTCACAGTGGCAGCGTTTGATGGGCACAGTGGCGGCAATTGATGGGCACAGTGGCTACGTTTGGCACTGTGGCTGTGTTTGATGGTACAGTGGCGGCAATTGATGGGCACAGTGGCTGTGTTTGATGGCACAGTGAGGCTGCAATTGATGGGGGATTTTATCAGATTTTTTCAGTTTGTTTACGCCCCCCGAAAAATTTTGAGCACCAGTCGCCACTGTGTAACGCCATGGTGCCTCCATGAGTGCTGCCCGAGGCAGCCGCCTCAATTGGCTATATGAGCAGCAAATCCCTGATAGACACAGTTCACTGTTCTACTGCCCTAAGAAATGCCATTCAGCATGGGCATGTAGACATGAAGTGGCTGTAAGGAGGCTGCTGTAGATTAGCAGAAGCTGACAACAAGTGTATTACAGTATAGAAGTATGAAAAGGCAATTGTTTCTGAAAGATAGTGCTTGTTTCTGAAAGATAGTGCTTGTTTCTGAAAGATAGTGCTTGTTTCTGATACATAGTGCTTGTTTCTGATAGTGCTTGTTTCTGAGAGATAGTGCTTGTTTCTGAGAAATGGTGCTTGTTTCTGATAGATAGTGCTTGTTTCTGATAAATGGTGCTTGTTTCTGATAGTGCTTGTTTCTGATAAATAGTGCTTGTTTCTGATAGATAGTGCTTGTTTCTGATACATAGTGCTTGTTTCTGATACATAGTGCTTGTTTGTGATACATAGTGCTTGTTTGTGATACATAGTGCTTGTTTCTGATAAATGGTGCTTGTTTCTGATAGATGGTGCTTGTTTCTGATAGATAATGCTTGTTTCTGATAGATAGTGCTTGTTTCTGATAGATAGTGCTTGTTTCTGATAGATAGTGCTTGTTTGTGATAAATAGTGCTTGTTTGTGATAAATAGTGCTTGTTTGTGATAAATAGTGCTTGTTTGTGATAAATAGTGCTTGTTTCTGAGAGATAGTGCTTTAACAAATTAATGCGAAGGGTTTCCATCTTTTTTCTCGATTATCTATGGGCTTGTTTCTGATAAATGGTGCTTGTTTCTGATACATAGTGCTTGTTTCTGATAAATAGTGCCTGTTTCTGATACATAGTGCTTGTTTCTGATACATAGTGCTTGTTTCTGATAGATACTGTTTGTTTCTGATACATAGTGCTTGTTTCTGATACATAGTGCTTGTTTCTGATAGATACTGTTTGTTTCTGATACATAGTGCTTGTTTCTGATACATAGTGCTTGTTTCTGATACATAGTGCTTGTTTGTGATAAATAGTGCTTGTTTCTGATAAATAGTGCCTGTTTCTGATAAATAGTGCCTGTTTCTGATACATAATGCTTGTTTCTGATAGTGTTTTAACAAATTAACGTGAAGGGTTTCCATCTTTTTTTCTCGATTATCTATGGGCTGCCCTAGCATGTCCCTTCCCTTTAATCCCCATTGCAATGAAGTGACAGTGGCTGCCTATTACTTGAAATAAACAGAGCAGCGCTCTTCCCAATCCTTCCCGCTCTAGGAAAAGGACCAATAGGCTTCACGGAAGGCGGAGTCCCCGAGCTGTGATTGGCCGACCCCGTCTGTGCCACACATATAGTATGCTGCGGCTGTAGTGCCTGCTCTTCTCGTCACTTCGTACTCTGTTCGTATACACAGAACTCCTCCGCTCCGCCGTACAGCGCTACACCACCGGCCCCGCCATACACAGCGCTTCTCTATCCTGTGCATTGGATATCCAGCATGGGCTGCAGCAATTCATCATCTGCAGGAGGTAAGAAGGCACGGGGTGCATGCACAGCTGTGATAGGGAATAGAGCCTGGCTGGACTGGCATGGGGCTGAATGGTAGAGGAGGGCACACAGGCAGGGCATTGATCCTTGGGTGACAAGAGCAGCCTCATTATAGGCTTTCTATATCACAACGTGTCCTCTGTTATTGTTGTGTTATACACCAATCATACACCTGCATCTGTTAGTGTGTTGTGTCATCTAGGGACCTAACCTCCTAATCCTAATCACCCCCTCCCCAAGGTCAGCTGTACATTGATTGCATTGTACCCATCATATACATCAAGATCAGACCTGAGCACTAAGCACTTTGTGTGCGAAACGCGTCATCGCTTTGTATACTGATACCGCTCTGCTTTGTGCACCGGCTTGTATTAATAAAGTTTGGTCTAGCAGTGATCAGGGTGGACCCTATTCTATGGATTTCTGTGAGCATCAAGATCAGAAATGATTCGGGAAAGATAGAAAGGTCCTTTCCTGGAGGAAACACGAATGAGTGCGAATGGGCTGCTGTGCTAAACGCCACTTCTGGACGTAGCAGCCTGTGCGCCCCTCTGTGATAAAACTGCACACAAACTGGAGGATTAGCTCCCCACACAAAGCTGCCATTGGATGGAAAGGGGCTGATTTACTAAAAGGGAGAGTGCAAAATTTGGAGCAATTCTGCATAGAAACCAATCGTCTTCCAGGTTTTATTGTCAAAGGTTAAAGTGGAGCTCCACCCAAAAAGGGAAGCTCTACTTGTTTGCTCCCCCTCCCCCCCGCCACATTTGGCACCTTTCAGGGGGGAGCGGGCACCTGTTTTTGACAGGTGCCTGATCCCACTTACAGATGACTTTGCCGCAACAAAGTCATCCCTCCTCCTTCCCCTGCTGCCGGGCCATTGAGAAAACGGCAAAGGGCGCTTCGCACATGCACAGTAGGGAACTGGCTGTGAAGCTGTGAGGCTTCACCGCCAGTTTCCCTTATAAGAAATGGCAGCACCCGAGGGCCGATTAAAAAAATTGGCTGGGGTGCCGACATCGTGGGATCCCTTGATGTCCTAATATTCAACCACTTGCCGCCCACCATATAGCAGAATGACAGCAGCAAAGTGGTTGTGATATCCTGACCGGGCGTAATATGACGTGATCAGATTAACACAGCTGGCACGCGCCTGCGGGCACATGCAGCTCGGCGATCGGAGGTGCTGTGTGTCAATCTGACACACCACAACTCCGATCATGGTATGAAGCCTCTGACAGAGGCTTCTTACCACGTGATCAGCTGTGACCAGGAAGTGCCAGTAAATGGCTTTCCTCGGTTCACGCTGCCAGGGAGAGCCGATCGGTGGCTCTCCCTGTCAGAGGGGGGGGTCTGTGCTGATAATCAGCACATTGATTATAAGCACAGCCCCAACAAAAAGGTGCCCATCAGCTGGCAATCAGTGCCCAACACGTGCCAGCCTGTCAGTGCCCACAACAGTGCCAATCGGTGCACAAAAAAAGTGCAGAATTTCCCGATTCATTCATGTAACAAGTGTAGAGAATTCGTTGCTCACTCAGCTGTCAAAAGAAAAGAACCAGCCTGCCAAGATTTTCACAACATTGTCTGCTCTAGTAGATAACAATACACATTGTAACTTTTTGTTCTTAGATCAAAGGAATGAACTTCCGAGTGTAGATGAGGGCAGTTTAACCATTTAAAAACGAAACCTTTTTCTGACACTTGTTTCTTACAAAGTCTGTGTTTTTTGCTAGAAAATTATTTTTAACCCCCAAACATTATATGTATTTTTTTTAGCAGAGACCCTAGGGCAGTGATGGCGAACCTTGGCACCCCTGATGTTTTGGAACTACATTTCCCATGATGCTCATGCACTCCGCAGTGTAGTGGAGCATCATGGGAAATGTAGTTTCAAAACATCTGGAGTGCCAAGGTTCGCCATCACTGCCCTTGGGAATAAAATGGCAATTGTTGCAATATTTTACGTCAAACTGTATTTGCACAGTGGTCTTTTAAACGCAATTTTTTGGGGAAAAATACACTTCAATGAATTAAAAAAATAAACAGTAAAGTTAGCCCAATTTTTTTGTATATTGTGAAAGATGATGTTACGCCGCAAGAATCGCAATCTTTATTCTAAGCAAAAAAATAGTGATTCTCATTTTAGCCAGAATCGTGCAGCTCTAGCGCAAATACTGCGTGACATAAAAAAATTGCAAAACCCACCAATTTATTCTCTAGGGCCTCTGCTTTAAAAAATATATAATGTTTGGGGGTTTTAAGTCATTTTCTAGCAAAAAATACCGATTGTTACATCTGAACAAAGTGCCAGAAAAGGCCTGTTCTGAAAGTAGTTAGGAAAAAAAGCAAATAAAAAAAAAATATGTAGTGTATACAATTGCGACTCAAGTCATATTGTAATTGAATTTTATCAAAAATGATCTTTCCTTTTCAATCTGCAACCGCTGTCATTTTCTGTAAAATGCAATGCAATATGGCTACCTGGAGGTGTTCCATAGATAGAATGTGTACTGACCACTCCCCAGAAACATAATGTCCTGCTTGTGTGATTGGCTTATTTATTTTCCCAGAGGTCTACACTAAGGCTACTTTCACACTGAGGTGGGGGGCGTTAGTGGTAAAGCACTGCTAGTTTTAGTGGCGCTTTACTGCTGTTATAGCGGCGCTTTTCGCGCACTAGTGGGATGCTTTTAACCCCCGCTAGCGGCCGAATAAAGGGTTAAAGAGCTTGCAAAGCGCCGCTGCTGAAGTGCTTTGCAGGCGCTTCGGCAGTGCTGCCCATTGATTTAAAGGCAGGGGCGGTTTGGCACCACCTCAACGATGCTGCATGTGCACCGCCCCAGTGTGAAAGCAATCTGGTTTGCACACTGAGAAGGCTTGAGAGGCACCGTTTAGACGGTTTACAGGTGCTATTTTTAGCGCTAAAATGCCTGAACAGCACCCCAGTGGGAAAGGGGTCTAAGATATAAGTCAGATATTAGGCATCCCCTGCAATAAAAATTTCATTTTTGGCGAGATATTCCCAATAGGAAATCACATCTAAAGGCATGCAGACCCTGCAGTTTCCTCAGTAGAGCCCTGCAGGTGCAGCAGCTGGTTGATAATTAAGAAACCGCTCCCATTATATTTACTTACCAAATGGACATAACACACAGGGATTTCTTCAAAATAACAAAAGGTAGGAATCTGAAACTAAAGCGGCGTACACACGGGCGGACTGTCTGGCCAATTAAGTCCGTCAGACAATCCGACGGACAGTCCGTCCTACTTTCGAATGAACGGACTTGACCACACACGATGAACAAACAGTCCGTTGAAAGCTTGCGCGATGACGTGTACAGCACGTACGACGGGACTAGAAATAGGATGTCCAATACACAGCAATGCAACCTTTCGCCGTGTAAATCCTTTCTGAGCATGCGCCATACTTAGTCCATCCAACTTGCCTACTCACGAGCGGACTGTCCGCTGAAACCAAAGTTGGACGGACAATATTACGGAAATTCCGAAATACTTAGTCCGCCAGACTGCACGCTGAAAAAGTCCGCTGAAGCCCACACACGAGCGGATTGTCCGCTGAAATGTGTTTCGGCGGACTAAGTTGGACAGACAGTCCGCCCGTGTGTACGCGGCTAAAGTTTGTTAAAATCCTTGTAATGTTCATCGATCATCCAGAGGGGAATGTTTTTCTCAACAAAAGTGAAGTTACTCTTTAAATGAACAAGCTGAAGTTAGGCCAGCCATACATGATTCAAAACTGTTAACAGGCAGGCTGAGTGTACCAAGTTGATCGATCAAGTTGGGTTCAATAAGCCTGCTGGATTCACTTGCGATTATTACTAGTGATGCTATAGCCGTTAGTGATAATCACACTCTTCTCCCAGCTGGGACAGCTTCCTGCTCCGACCCCGCTGGGTGCAGACAATGGCTTGGCAGGAGGGATTCTCTTGCCAGCACTGCCTGTGTTGATGGGGGAACCTTTGATTGCAGGAAAGAAATTTGCACCATGTATGGCTGACCTTAGAAGCTGATTGGCTACCATGTACAGCTGCAACAGATTTTGCACTCTCCAGTTTTAGTAAATCCATCCCCAAACTGTCTGCTTCAAGAGTGGGACAGAGCCCTCAGCTGCATGAGTTGGGCTGGACATGGACAGTTCACAAAGAATCATCCAAATTTCGATCCATCTTTGGGCAGGCTGGTTGCACTGAAGTCAATCCATTTTTTTTTTCCTGCGATCGCTACTTACTGCTATAGCTGCTGACAGTGATTATTTTATTCTGATGGTAAGGAAACCTCCCACAGTCAGAGCACAATAACGCAGTGGAAGGGATTCCTACATCAACACTGACTGGAAATTAAGCAATTTTCTTCCCTTCAACCCGTGGTTAAAGGAAAGAAAATTGTATAATGTACGGCTTGCTTGAAGGGGTTGTAAACCTCAGACATGAAACATGAACAAAGTATATCCCTCGATGGTTTGTTTTTTGTTTCAATCAAGAGAACTAAGTGTCATTTCTGTCTGCTGCCTCGTTCCTCTGATATCAGCATGAATCACTTCTGGTTATTTTTTTTTTATGACAGATAAATGGTGACAGGGGAGGGATCTCCAGCACACAGCCTGTGATTGACAGCCTCAGCTCTGTTCCTGTGTGCTGTGTGAAGGGGGTATGTCTCTCCCCTCCCTGTAGCTGCTGACTTTTCATTTTTTGGTGGGGGGGATGAATTATTTTTCTACATGGGGGATTAAAGGTGGAATATTACAGTTAAACATACATAGGAACATATTTAACCCATTTTTCATAGGAATATGCATATCATTATTTTTCTACATGTGGATTACAGGTGGAATATTACAGTTAAACATACATAAGAACATATTTAACCCATTTTTGATAACAATATGCATATAATTATTTTTCTACATGGGGTTATGGGTGGAATTTAATGTTTACACCTAATAAGGAACATATTTAACCTGTTTCTGCTAAGAATATGCATATAATTATTTTTCTACAAGGGGATTATGGGAGGAATGTCATAGTTAAACATACCTAGGAACATATTTAACCTATTTTTGATAAGAATATGCATATAATTGTTTTTCTACATGCGAATTATGGGTGGAAAATTACAGTTAAGCAAACATAGGAACATATGTAACCTATTTCTGATCCATTCTCTTATCAAGAACATGTTAAATATGTCTCTTGTCAAGTGTAACCATAATATTCCATCCATAATCCTCCCCATGTAAAAAAAAAAAATCTTTTCAGATACGGGTTGAATATGTTCCGTGATAAGCATAACCATGGCATTCCCCCCATAATACATAACAATGTATAAAAATAATTATTCCAATATTCTTATCAGAAACTGTTTAATAATGTTACTTGGAATGTGTAACCATGATATTCTACCCATAATACCAACGTGAACCAATAATTATGTGCATATTTGTTTCAGAAATAGAATAAATATGTTTGTTGTTAAAGCGGAGTTCCGTAGAAAAAAATAAATAAAAGTCAGCAGCTACAAACTTTTTAAATAAGGACACTAACCTGTCCAGGGCACCAGCGATGTCCTCACCCGAAGCTGACCTGTCCCTCGGCTCCTGGGTGCAGGTGCTGGCATCTTCAATAAGGGTATCAGGAAGTGAAGCCTTGCGGCTTCACAGCCTAGTTCCCTACTGCGCATGTGCAAGTTGCGCTTCACATCCTGACTGGTCCCTGTTGTCTTCTAGGAACTGTGTGTCTGATAGAAGACCACAGGGGATGGAGGAGGAGCCGGACATGGCATAGATGTCCGTGGATTCGGTGGCAATCTATCACCGGGAGTGGAAGAAAATACCTGCATTAGACAAAAAAAAAAAAACATGTCATACTTACCTCCTCTATGCAGTTGGTTTCACACAGAGTGGCCCCCGATCCTCCTCTTCTGGGTCCCTCAGCAGTGCTCCTGGCTCCTCCTCTTCTCGAGTGCCCCGTTGGAGAGCTACTCTCCCTCAGTGCACTTGTGCTCCTGTGTCCTGCTGCTGTGTCCATTGACACAGCAGGAGCCAAGACACTGGCTGGAGCTGGTGTGCTCATCCCAGTTGCTGGAAAGACCGGGTTAAGGTAAGTAACAAGGGGGCTCTGTGAGGCTGCTGCATCACAGAAGGTTTTTCACCTTAATGTATAGAATGCATTAAGGTGAAAAACCTTGAGGGTTTACAACCCCTTTAAGCATGAGATTTCCCTCATATATAAAAGTAATTGTGACTATATTCTTATCAAAATCCAGGCAAATGTGTTTTTTGCAGGGAAGTTCAATTCCTATCACCCGATATCCAGGACATGCAGTTCTGGGCGCCAGGCAAGATTTTTTTCTTTTCTTTTCTTTTTTTTTTTTTACATTTAGCCCTGCAAGCAGCAAGGTTTAGAGCCGACAGTCGCCTCTCTTATAAAACAATCCAAGCAGCTAACTAGCCACTTGATCACTTTTACTGCCTTCAGCGGGCTGTCCTGATGTCCTGACACTCGATCAACCAGCTAGCACAGCAATAAAGGTGATAAAAAAATGTAATTGAATTTAAAGTGGCAGTGTAAAAGAAAATGAAATAGTGCAAAAAGAAATTGAAAGCACCCCCATCCCACATGCTCAACCGCAAAGGCAAATGCACGCGTCGGTGCTGCACACACGCAAGCAACAATCAACTCACACATCTGAGGTATCATTACGAATGTCAGATCACAGACAGCAATTCTAGCACCTGATCTCCTGTGTAAATCTAAAGTGGTAACCTGTAAAGGCTTTTAAAGTGCTCCCTATGGTTAATAATATTTACGCCGCTTGCTGCCGTCGCACCGGCATACCCAATTTTAAAGCATGACATGTTTGGTATCTATTTACTCTGCGTAACATTGTCTTTTATATTTTAGCAAAACTATGGTTATATATTGTGTTTTTTTAATTTAAAATTAAAAAAGTATATTTGTTCCCAAAAAATTGTGTTTGAAAAACTGCTGTGCAAAAATACCATGTGAAATAAAAAACCCAGCAATTGAATCACTAGTGCCTCTGCTTTAAAAAAAAAATATAATGTTTGAGGCCGGGTTCACGCTGCACACCACAGCAGCTCACAGCAAGGCTCCGATGCATCCCCATTCACTGCTTCAGGTTCGATTTCAGCCCAAATTTTTTGCTGAATTCAGACCTGAAATGGATCAGGAGATGCACAGGACCCCACTGCAATTCGCTCCGGAGATATGTGAACCGGCTCCATAGTGAGCCAGTTACAGTCTGTTGCTATGTGAATTAGATGTAGGGAATCCCACATCCAATTCGCAACAATGTGAACCCAACCGGAACTTTCTAGCAAAAAATAAAAAATAAAAAATGTAAAGTTTAGGTCGCCATAAAACCCCTTTTGTTTTCAAAATCCCCAGATATTCCTAAAAGCACCTCTACCTAATAAACCTCAACCCTTCATATTTTTCATCCTGGTAAAAATTATTTTCAATTGTAAAGAGGGACAATCAAAAATTGTGTAATCATGATATTCTCCCCATAATCTCCTTGTAGAAAAACAATTATACCCATATTCTTATCAGAAATTGGTTAACTATATTCCTAGATATGTTTAACCATAACATTGCACCCATGAAGAAAAAAAATGTGTATTCTTATCAGAAATAGGTTAAATATGTTCATTGTTAGGTGTAAACATGATATTCCACCCATAATCCTCCTAAAAAAACAACTATACCCATATTCCTATGAGAAACAGGTCAAATGTATTACATAGGATGTGTAGCTTTGATATTCCACCCAAAATCCCCATGTAGAACAATATTTATACCCATATTACTTTTAGAAATTTCAGAAAAAGGTTAAATATGTTTCTAGGTATAGAGAGAAAAGGAGTGGGTTGCGCTAAAAAAAATATAAATAAATAATAAATTTGACTAAATAACACAAAAAATACACCTATGTGAAAAAAACTCCAGTAGCTTTAACTTAATAGTTTGTCGATCCTATGCGGAGAAGTTTTCAGTGCAAGGAAATTTGTCAATCAAGATACCAAAAAAAATTAATAAATTGTCCTAATATGATATGAACATTCAAAAGAAAAGCAAAATATGACAACCAATAACGAATTGCCTTAAAACATAAATATAACCTCAATATATGTGAAAAAAATCATAACATTGAATATTAAAGTGTTCATAAAGTCCATGAAAATTATTAATTTCCAAAGTATTCCACAGTGATATGGTGACAGCACAAATATCCAAAACGAACGTGAAGCGTGCAAACCTCCACCACAGATATTACTGCCGCTTACCGAAGGTGTATGGTTCCTTATTACAGAGAACCATGCAGAGCGGATGACTGATTCCCCCAGTCCAGGGTTTTCACAAATGGATGCAAAGGAACTCTGGAACCCGTTCGCCTCCAATAACACTCCCTCTCACCGATTTACATAGAAGGTAATAAGACTCACAATAGTGTAAAACCCAAGTAAAATTTTTAATCGAACGTAAGAGACAAATGCGCACTTACAGAAATAATGTTTAAAACGATCGTTATGCAAATCCGAGCCGGCCGGTCTCGATTCGCGCCCAATACATCCGCAAACAAACAACGCGAGCTGGTGGCGTCAGGACGTCGCTCCTCCTCCCTACGCGTTTCGTCACTATGGGACGTGGTCACGGGGTATGGGCGGCGTCCTGACGCACCGCTTAAATAATATAGACAATAAACCAAGCCTCGGTTTGACCCCGGAACTAAGACAGAAAACGCCATCTTGGTTTTGGGAAAATAGCATTGACTAGTACTGCCAAAAACGGCCATCATATTGAATAGATAAATTTAACAAAAATAGATTGAAAAGACTATGCAACCAAACAGGAAGCATATATATGATGAAAAAAGAAGAAAAATTATAAAAAAATTATAAAAATTATAAAAAACGATGTAGTCTAATTATCTATACGGTCACATTGAAAAACTCATATAATACATTCAAGGAACCTTGTAAGGGCTCCATATGTAATTAGTTAGATCTGATAAACTATCTTAATGGATTACCTACATGCATGATCCACTCGGTTCCGAAGGTCAAACCATAGATGTACAGCTCATATAAACCAACTATTGCATCTAATAATATATAACAATAGTAAATTGGGAACACAAATGTATTACATCTATTATGAAGTCCCGATAGCAGTATCTCACTGCAACGATAAACCAAATAGATGCAGACCTTAGAGCAGTGCATGGCCCTTAAAATACATAAAAATTTAGGTAAACCCACTAAATGAATTTGACCGCATGTGTAATCACATTCCAAAGGTCAGAACGTAAAGTGACTATTATATTTAGTGTATAGCCAAAGTGGAATTAGAGTAGAGCTGTACTACTTCCGTTGTTACATCACAATGATCAGCCGGAAACAGTGCCACACTATACTCTTGGGCTTAAATATATGTGAACCATAGGGCCATGCATGACCCCTGAAAATGGTACATACGGGTTCAAATAGAATAGGCAAGAGTATAGAAAATGAATCTATGTACAAAAGATATATTGAGGTTATATTTATGTTTTAAGGCAATTCGTTATTGGCTGTCATATTTTGCTTTTCTTTTGAATGTTCATATCATATTAGGACAATTTATTAATTTTTTTTGGTATCTTGATTGACAACATTGATATATATTTGAAATTTCCTTGCACTGAAAACTTCTCCGCATAGGATCGACAAACTATTAAGTTAAAGTGGGGTACCCCCTAAAAAAAAAATTAAAAGTCAGCAGCTACAAATACTGCAGCTGCTGGCTTTTAATAATCGGACACTTACCTGCCCCAGGGTCCAGCGATGCGGGGGAACGAAGCCCCCCCCTCGCTCCCCGCTCCGCTCGCGGTGCCGTCATGCATACTGTGGGCACCCGGCTGTGGCTTCACAGCCGGGCACCCACTGCGCATGCGCGAGCGGCGCAGGGCGCCGTGATACGCCGTACAGTCACCTGGGACACATGACAGGTCCCAGGTGAATGTGCGGCGTGAGGGGAAGTGATGTCACCAGCCCGGGCAATGAGGAAGGCAGATTACGAGGGACCCCCTAGCAACCGGTATTTAGAGGTGAGTAAAAATTTTTTTTTTTTGACAATTATTTTTTTTTTATTTTTTTTACGAATTTTAAGCAGTTTTTATTTTTTGGTGGCAACACCACTTTAAAGCTACTGGAGTTTTTTTCACATAGGTGTATTTTTTGTGTTATTTAGTCAAATTTATTATTTATTTATATTTTTTTTTAGCGCAACCCACTCCTTTTCTCTCTATGCCAAATGTAGTATAACATTTGGGTTGCTGCTTTTTCTTAGTTTTTTCTATCTGATAAGCGCGGCTTTTTCCTCTCTTTTATCTCATGTTTCTAGGTATGTTTAACTACAATATTCCACCCATAATCCCATGTAGAAAAATAATGATATGCAAATTCTAAAAAGAAATAGGTTACATATGTTCCTAGGTATGTCACTACAATATTCCACCCATAATCCCCTTGTACAAAAATAATTATAGACATAAGACAAGTATTTGGCGCAAATCAAAGGCGCCCCTTTCTCTCCTTTTTCACAAAAATAATTATACACATATTCTTATCAGAGATGGGTCAAATATGTTCCTATGTATGTTTAACTACAATATTCCACCCATAATCCCCATGTAGAAAAATAGTTCTATGTATATTCTTATCAGAAATGGGTTTAACATGTTCCTAGGTGTGTTTAAAGCGGGAGTCCGCCGGGAGTTCCGCCATTTTTTTTTTTTTTAAAAGCCTTTTAAAAGACTTTTAAAATAATGACACTTACCCGCCCAGCGCGCCCGCGATGTTGGCATCCGAAGCCGATCTCGATTGTCTCTCGGGTGCTGCCGCCGCCATCTTGGGTATGGGAATCAGGAAGTGGAGCCTTTCGGCTTCATTTCCCGGTTCCCTACTGCGCATACGCGAGTCGCGCTGCGCAATAAGGATGGTCCCCGCTGTCTCTGGGATCCATGTGTTTCCCAGCAGGCAGCGGGGGACTTTCGGAAAGGGGCGTAGATTCTACGGAAAGGGGCGTACCTTCTGCAGAATCTACGCCGGAAGTGGGTGCAGATGCCTGCACTGTACAGGTACATGCACCCCCCTCCCCCCTGAAAGGTGCCAATTGTGGCGCCGGAGGGGGGGGAGGATTCCAATGAGCGGAAGGTCCACTTTAGGGTGGACCTCCGCTTTAACTACAATATTCCACCCATAATCCCCATGTAGAGAAATTGTTATATACATATTCTTATCAGAAAGGGGTTTAACATGTTCCTAGGTGTGTTTAAATACAATATTCCACCCATAATCCCCATGTAGAAAAATAATGATATGCATATTCTTATCAGAAATAGGTTAAATATGTTCATTGTTAGATGTTAACATGATATTCCTCCCATGAATAATTCTACCCATATTTCCATCAAAAACAGGTCAAATGTAATTTCCCATTACTTCTGTATAATTTACTATGATCCTCTTGTACAGGTGCATATACATCAGCAAGTGAAGTTAAACATTAGCAACTGCTTCTTGCAACATTGTATCAAGCACTGCAGGAAATAATAACTTATTTTGACAAACAGAGCCATTACCTATATATGTGTGTATAATGTACACTGACATCAAGTGAGAGTTCTGAGTATTGCAGCCAATAATTCAATCATCCCAATATGTAGTTTAGTATGTCCCAAGTTAGCCCAATTTTTTTGCATAATGTGAAAGATGATGATATGCCAAGTAAATAGATACCTAACATGTCACGATTTACAATTGCGCACATTCGTGGAATGGCACCAAACTTCCGTACTTAAAAATCCCCATAGGTGATGCTTTAAAACTTAAAGGTTATCTGTTTAGAGTTACAGAGGAGGTTTAGCGCTATAATTATCGCTCTCGTTCGCAGTGATACCTCACATGTGTATTTTGAACACTGTTTACATATTTTTTTCTATTATTTCGTTTTCTTTTTACTTTTTTATATTACTTTTATTCCTATTACAAGGAATGTAAACATCCCTTGTAATAAGAATAGGGCATGACAGGTCCTCTTTACAGTGAGATCTGAGGTCTATAAGACCCCAGATCTTGCTTCTAGGCTGGGAAGCCTGAAATAAAAAAAAGAAAAAAAAAAAGGAGCTGAGGCGGGGGCATTTTTCAAATGCAGAGGCTGGACGTGACGTCATAACATCGCGCCTGGTCTCCAAAAGATCATAGAGACTTTGGGGAGCATCTGGCCCACCGTAAATCTCTATGGTAACCTTCCAGACTGGTTGAATTCCTTCTCTGACTGGTGGATCGCACGGGTGAGCCAGGAGAAATAACGGGTGGCAGTGGAAGGGGGGTTGTCCCCTCCTGCCACCTGTAAGAACTATGAAGAGGCTGAAAAGCCGCTTTGATTGTTCTTACTGTGAAGGGAATCACCGGCTCTAAAAGAAGATATCTGAATGATGCCTGTAACTGCAGGCATCATTCAGATATCACCACTCAAAGCCCGCAACGTCATATGACATTGTACTGGGGAGAAGTGGTTAAAGTTCAAAGCTCAAACGCTAGAGGAGAAAAAAAAATTTCTCTAGGGAGTTGGTTCACATCTCCATGCTAAGTCGCCTGAAGCTCAAAATAGTTCTGGTCTTTTTTTGTAGCTCAATTTGGGCAGGTTTGCACATTTTTATTGCCATAGAAATGAATGGAAATGCACGATTTGTGTGATTTTGTGCATTTTGTTGCACATTTTTGCTTGATTTTCTGCTCAAATAAAGTAAATGTTATATGAATAAAATGTTAAATAAGTACATAAATAACTAACAATCATCATAAATAAATAGTATAAATAATATGTAATAGTAAATAATAATTAACCCCTAACCTTAACAAAATATTAAGTTTAAAAAATATATTAAATAAATGAATAATAAATAAACACCCTGATCCAACCAAAACAAAAATAATATAAATAATTGATGTATTACAGAAGTCGAGGATCGGGGCCACTCTGAGCAAAATGAACTGCACAGTGGAGGTAAGTATGACATGTTTGATATTTAAAAAAAAAAACGAGGGTACAACCCCTTTAACAAAAAATAAATAAATGAATAATAAAAATAAAAAGAGAAATAAAACCTGATGGGAAAGCTAAAAAAGTTGAAAAACCTAGTAATAAATGATGCAACAGATGATAGTTTTCTCTTTTGGCTAATAAAAGAGCGCCAAAGCTCAAAAGTGCCGTATAAAAACCAGCATAAAACTGTGCTAAAATCGCGCATAAAAACGTGCGAAGAAAGACGCTACATACACTCAGGTGTGAATACAGCCTAAAATATTTTGGAGACCTGTTATACTTGTTGTTGTTTCATAGGCTTGTGCACATGGATGCATTTAGGTGTACACTGCAAGAATTCACTGTATTTCCATGCCCAGGAGTCACAGGTGAGTAGATACACAATTATAGGTACGGGTGACCAAAGAATCCTGTATGGTCCTGAATCATTGCACCTTACCACTGTGATCCTCTTAAATAAGCAGTTGGATGTTAATGTTGATGATCCAACGTGTGCTGGCGATGTATACTTTATTTGTGGAGTCACCAGTCTTAAGCTGGTATCTGCTACTGCACCCGCTAAGGCTCCATTCACACCAGATGTGGTGGGACTGTGCTGGGCGGTCATTCCAGGGCAGTCCCACTGAATGCCTTGTCTCCTGTGTGCCTGAATCACATTACTGCGTTGCGGTGGTGTGCGGACACAGTGTGCTGAAAAGGGGTAGTGCTCCGCCAGTTGAACTTTATGTAATATCTGAAATGTTTGTTTAAAAAAAAAAAAGGAATCAGTGCGGTACAGAGGGATGATTCCCACTGGACCGCACCGTACACCACCCGCTGCGTTATACAGAATTCTTGCGGTTTATGCCCAAATGGGTCCATGTGCATAGGCCCATATAACACGTGTAGAAATGGATCTTGTATTTGTGCCCTGCCCTACCCCCCATTATGTTTACTTGCTTGCATTGAAATTGCTGACTGTGATGAAAGCCCCAGTATGGTGCTTGGAAAATAAAGCAGGTTAAATCAGACGGGATAATCTGCTTTCTTTTCTGTTACTGCTCATTACACAATACAGACTTTGGACTTGTCTGTGAGCAGTTCTGACAATGCTGTTCAACTTTGGCAGAAGAAAAGTAGTGTATATGTCTGGGCTATAGATCATTACATTATAATATATATACACGGTATAATAAACTAAGTTTGCTGATGTCTGTGGGGACAGCGAGAATGCTTTACTACTGGAGTAGAGAATGTTCCCACAATAAATTCACTTTCGCAATCATATGCAGAAGAAAGAAGTAAAAACATGGATTTTCTTTTCACATCATTGGATACTTGAAGTGAATCTTCAATTTATTGTGGGAACATTTTCAAATCCTTCGGGGCCTTGTTGTTTTATAGTGCATGCATTACAATACTTTGAATCACATGTCCAACTTCTGAATAATAAAAATTATGTATATTCCCAAATCTGCACTACAGTACGTCTTGACAAAAATTGGCATGTCCATTTTTTCCCCCAAGCTTTAAGGCACAATTATACTATGTTTTCACAAGGGCACATAGAAAACAATTGCTTTCTATGGGCTCTGGGCACACTACATTGGAGTGTAGATGTGCGTAAAAATTCAGTCTCCTGTCTGTGTGTTTCTATGATTAAAGCAGTATTAAACCCAAAACCAAAAATGTCATATATTGCAGTTTAGCAATCCCTAAATGTGGTGGCTGCATTCGTTTTCTTCTCTAGGCTTTTTTTTGCCTCTTTTTATCTGGTGATATGGCCAGTAACACACCTCCTGTATTATACAGACACTATTCTGGATAAAAGTACACAGGGGGGCACCTTTGGACGGCGTCACTATCAGTTTGGAGGAGGGGAGTGTTAGATGTACTAGCAGATTTAGACACACTTAGAGCACTTTCCCACTGATGTACTTTTGCCGCACTGGAACACACCTTTCTAGTGGGTCAGAAGAGCATCAAAAATGATTTGCCTTAAAGCCTATGAGACTTTTTTTCATTGCTGTGTTGCATTTGCGCTGTGGTTTGAAAAGTCCTGCATGCTTCCACAAAGATGCACCATCCATTGAATGCAATGGAAACAGCACCAAAAACGCACCCAGGGTGTGTTCTGGTGCGTTTTTACTGGTTGATAAGGAGCGACCTGTAAATAGCTGATTGTTAAGGAGTCGGCACATGCTGACTTCCTTAACAATTAGCTGGGATGTGAACAGTGTCCTCCCTCGCACAGCCTCCTGTCCCATTGATGCTCACCAGTAGCTTGTGCTGGCCTTCCCCTGCCTCCTCCCCTCAGATTCTGTCTGTTGTTCCATCCCCTGTATCTTTGCCTCCTCCTCACAGATTCTGGGAGCCAATGCTCACTGCTGTTCCGCCATCTGTCTCTCTGCCTCCTCTCCTCAGATTCTGGGAGCCGATGCTCCCTGCTGTTTTGCCAGCTTTCTCTCTGCCTCCTCCCCTCAGATTCTGGGAGCCGATGCTCCCTGCTGTTTTGCCAGCTTTCTCTCTGCCTCCTCCTCTCAGATTCTGGGAGCTGATGTTCCCTGCTGTTCTGCCGGCTGTCTCTCTGTCTCCCCCCCTCAGATTCTGGGCGGGGATGCTCCCTGCTGCTCTGCCGGATGTCTCTCTGCCTCCTCCCCTCAGATTCTGGGAGCCAATGCTCCCTGCTGTTCCGCCAGCTGTCTTTCTGCCTCCTCCCCTCAGATTTTGGGAGCTGATGCTCCCTGCTGTTCCGCCAGCGGTCTCTCTGCCTCCTCCCCTCCGATGCTGGGAGCCAATGCTCCTTGCTGCTCCACCAGCTGTCTCTCTGCCTCCTCCCTTCAGATGCTGGGAGCCAATGCTCCTTGCTGCTCCACCAGCGGTCTCTCTGCCTCCTCCCTTCAGATGCTAGGAGCCAATGCTCCCTGCTGCTCCGCCAGCTGTCTCTCTGCCTCCTCCCTCAGATGCTGGGAGCCAATGCTCCCTGCTGCTCCGCCAGCTGTCTCTCTGCCTCCTCCCTCAGATGCTGGGAGCCAATGCTCCCTGCTGCTCCGCCAGCTTTCTCTCTGCCTCCTCCTCTCAGATTCTGGGAGCTGATGTTCCCTGCTGTTTCGCCGGCTTTCTCTCTGCCTCCTCCTCTCAGATTCTGGGAGCTGATGTTCCCTGCTGTTCCGCCGGCTGTCTCTCTGTCTCCTCCCCACAGATTCTGGGGGCGGGGATGCTCTCTGCTGCTCTGCCAGCTGTCTCTCTGCCTCCTCCCCTCAGATTCTGGGAGCCAATACTCCCTGCTGTTCCGCCAGCTGTCTTTCTGCCTCCTCCCCTCAGATTCTGGGAGCTGATGTTCCCTGCTGTTCCGTCAGCGGTCTCTCTGCCTCCTCCCCTCCGATGCTGGGAGCCAATGCTCCCTGCCGCTCCGCCAGCTGTCTCTCTGCCTCCTCCCCTCAGATTTTGGAAGGTGATGCTCCCTGCTGTTCCGCCAGCTGTCTCTCTGCCTCCTCCCCTCAGATTTTGGGAGCTGATGCTCCCTGCTGTTCCACCAGCTGTCTCTCTGCCTCCTCCCTCAGATTTTGGGAGCTGATGCTCCCTGCTGTTCCGCCTACTGCCTCTCTGCCTCCTCCCCTCAGATTGTGGGAGCTGATGCTCCCTGCTGTTCCGCCAGCTGTCTCTCTGCCTCCTCCCCTCAGATTGTGGGAGCTGATGCTCCCTGCTGTTCCGCCAGCTATCTCTCTGCCTCCTCCCCTCAGATTGTGGGAGCTGATGCTCCCTGCTGTTCCACCAGCTATCTCTCTGCCTCCTCCCCTCAGATTTTGGGAGCTGATGCTCCCTGCTGTTCCGCCAGCTGTCTCTCTGCCTCCTCCCCTCAGATTTTGGGAGCTGATGCTCCCTGCTGTTCCGCCAGCTGCCTCTCTGCCTCCTCCCCTCAGATTCTGGGAGCCGCTGCTCCCTGCTGTTCAACCATCTGTCTCTCTGCCTCCTCCCCTCAGATTCTTGGAGCCGATGCTCCCTGCTGTTTTGCCAGCTTTCTCTCTGCCTCCTCCTCTCAGATTCTGGGAGCTGATGTTCCCTGCTGTTCCGCCGGCTGTCTCTGTCTCCTCCCCTCAGATTCTGGGGGCGGGGATGCTCTCTGCTGCTCTGCCAGCTGTCTCTCTGCCTCCTCCCCTCAGATTCTGGGAGCCAATACTCCCTGCTGTTCCGCCAGCTGTCTTTCTGCCTCCTCCCCTCAGATTCTGGGAGCTGATGCTCCCTGCTGTTCCGCCAGCTGTCTCTCTGCCTCCTCCCCCTCAGATTCTGAATGGGGATGCTCCCTGCTGTTCCGCCAGCTATCTCTCTGCTTCCTACCCTCAGATTTTGGGAGCTGATGCTCCCTGCTGTTCCGCCAGGTGCCTCTCTGCCTCCTCCCCTCAGATTCTGGGAGCCAATGCTCCCTGCTGTTCTGCCTGCTATCTCTCTGCCTCCTCAGCTGGAGGATGCTGACCACGGGGGAGGCATTATCACTGCCTGTTAAGGATGCTATCAGGTTCTGGCTCCTTAACAACTAACCGAAGGCCATTGAATAGCTGGTTGTTAACGTGACATCCAACTATTTATGGCTTCTGCATTGCATGAAACTCAAAATGCACTATGCGTTTTTTAAAAACACATGTGCGTTTAAAAAGTGCTGCAATATAAAAATACATGTGCTGCAGTTTGATAGAGTCCTAACAAATTCAAGCTAAACTACAGCTTCCATTGCAGTTACACAAGCAGCTACAGCAACATGTTTTTTTTTTCTTTTGGGATAAGGGCCCTTTCATAAGGCTGGTCTAATCAGGTCTGCCTGTCAGCATTTCAGGCGGACCTGATCAGATGGTCCATTCACTCCTATGGAAAAGGCAGGTGTAAATGGACCTGTGTCTGTTTACACCCACTTACTTCTGGGTCAGATCTGGTCCGCTAAAAAAAGCAAGCTCCAAACTCTTCCGTTTAGGTGGATCAGATCCAAGGTTAGTCAGGTGTAAACAGACAGTGTCCATAGAGCAGAGTGGGCTTTGTCTGTGTCAATGGATCCCCTGCTGATTGGGACACAATCCACCCCACCAGATAGGGGCTTAAAGGTTTCACATGAATAAATACAAGCTGATCATTGTAAGCATCCCTATCAGTGCATAATGGATTGTCTCAGCACTCTAACTGCTACATTTGCAGGAGAGTTTGTCCTGTTGAAAAACAACAAACTTACTGGCTGGATCACAAAATGGTAATAAAGGAAAAAAAGCCTAAAAAAGAAAACCAATACTAAGAATTGGTAAGCTGCAATCATGTAATAAATCTTTGCTTTAGAGCCGGTTCACACAGGGGCGACACGACTTCCAGGACGACTTTGTGAGGCAACTTGGAGACAACTTGAACATGACTTAGACATGACCTGGGGCGATTTACAACACGACTTTAAGTCGCCCCAGGCCAGGCGACTTTTGCTGTGGCCAACCAGAGAATGAGCTCTAAAGGGGGAACTCCACACCAAATGTATATAAAAAAATTGGCGTGGGTTCCCCCTCCGGAGGATGCTGGGACTGTGACATCGTAAGGGGGTGGGGTCACCATGTGACATCAACCGGTGACCCCGCCCCTTGTCCCTATATAAGTCGCCGTGCACCGCGTCCCTGGCATTGCGGCCGGAGAGAGCGTCGAGTCAACATCTTCAGAAGAAGAACGGAAGGCGGCAGCGGCGGCGGCAACAGAAGACCGGGCCACCGCTAGTAAAAGAGCTGGAAGAAGAAGCGGTGGCCCGGCAAGAAGAACCGAAGAGGGGGGACAAGACCCCCGAAGTCGGAAGAAAAGGGCGGCGGCGAAGAAGAAAGTCCGGCGAGAAGACCCCCGAAGACGGAAGACCCCCGGAGCTGTGCAATAAACTATTTTAACCCTGTTTTGTGTTTTTTTTTTTTAACATTTTTTTCACAGGTGAATGGGTATACATTGTACCCCATATTCATTCACATAGGGTGGGGGGCCGGTATCCGATAAGCCCCCCGCCCGCAGACCCCGACAACCAACGGCTAGGGTTGTCGGGAAGAGGCCCTTCTCCTCATCAACATGGGGACAAGGTGCTTTAAGGTGGGGGGGTTGCGCGGCCCCCCTTCCCCAAGGCACCCCCCATGTTGAGGGCACGCGGCCTGGTACGGCTCAGGAGGGGGGGGGGCTCTCGCTCGTCCCCTCCCCCTGTCCTGGCTGGCCAGGTAGCATGCTCGGATAAGGGTCTGGTATGGATCTGGGGGGGGACCCCACGTCGTTTTTTTGGCGTAGGGGGTTCCCCTTAGAATCCATACCAGACCTAAGGGCCTCTCGGAGGGGGAACCCAAGTGGAGTTCCCTCTTGAGAGCTGATAATTCTGTCAGAGTCGCCTCCGTATAGACGGAGATCCAACTTGGAGGCGACCTCCATTGAAATCAATGGGTACCAGTCGCCTACAAGTCGGATTGAAGTAGTACAGGAACCTTTTCTGAAGTCGGAGCGACTTCAGTAGCGTGCATTAAGACGGCTCTCATTCACTTACATTGATTTTTAAATGTTGTCCGACCTGAGGCGACTAGGGGCGACCTGAAGTCGGATCTGAGTCGCCCCTGTGTGAACCGGCTCTTAGGGTTTAATACAGCTGTAAGCTGCAGTGCAAAGAAATGAATGAAATGTCACTTTGTGACATTTCAAAAAAATTTTAAAAAAGGAAAAAAAGGTTAACAGTGTTATAAAAATGCAAAGCACCACCACGTTCATTACCTGTACAAAACGGACACCAACCCTCACAGAAAAAACAGCTTATATTTCTGAGCCAGCTGATGGGAACGAGCCCTTAATCCCTGTTTATAGCTGTGCGAATTGTTGCAACCATGCAGGACAAGAAGAATCCTATTGTCTATGGGGCCTATTCACACCTATGCAATACACTTCTGTTCAAACTAAAGCTGGCCATACACTAGTAAACTTTAGTAGGAAATTGTTTGTACTAAGAATGCTCATTTGGTTTTTGACTGCATTGACAAGAAAGCAGGAGCAGGATGTCCACATACCAGTGTATGTGGTTTTCTTTCAGTAAATTACATTCATTCCAAAATGAAATATTAAAAGCAAACAAAATTCGGAAGTACTGTTGAATGACATTCTTCAAGTCATCAAATGTACACAGAAGATTCATATGAATGTTAGTACGAATATATGCATAAACATGCATTTGAAAATCTACTAGTGTATCTCCAACTGTAGAAAAAGATGGCGCTTCTTTTGATGCAACATAGTTCATTTTTGTCCCATAGACTTCAATGGGAATGCTTGAAAAATTCAGAAAAAAGCATAAAAAATGACATAAACGGGTGAATCTAGGCTTAGTGAATTGGGAGGCCCCATAGAAGTCCATGGCAAAGCATATAACATGGGCTTTAGTAAATTAGCCTCAGCGTCTGTTATACTTTCTACTCTTGGACCAGGGCTTGACAAATTTGCTTTGAATATAGGACCCGCTAGTTAGGAGCCAGTTTGTGCACGTGCATGGTGATATGTAACCTGTATTGCAATCAACGTTTTCCATACATAGATGGCTTTTACATTAAAAAAAGTCTACAATGTGAGGGGCACATTCGGGGGAGGGGGGGGGGGTGTTGTGTGTGTGTGTGTGTGTGTGTGCTATTATCTGCGTGTGTGGAAGTAATTGGGTGGCAGCGAAACCACCCAAATGCTTCCACCTCACAAGTGAGCCCTGCTGCTTACCCAGGCCAAATGTAGAAAAAAATACCTGCCCAGAACAAGGAACTGCATGTCCTGGGCATCGGGCAATACAAATTGTGCATTCCTGCAACAGTGAATGAATGGGCTGACAAAAGCCCAGGCGCCAGGACGCAATTTCTAGTTGCCATGCTGACCTGGCACCTGGGACTTGTCAAGCCGTGTCTTGGACATTAAGACCCCTTACACACTGGAGGCGTTTTTCAGCGCTTTAGCGCTAAAAATAGCACATGTAAAGCACCTGAAAAAAACCCTATGTGGAGTCCCAGTGTGAAAGCCCGCATGCTTTTACACTGGGGCACTGCTTGGCAGGACGTTAAAAAAAATCCTTGAAGAAGTATCTTTGGGGCGCTTTAGAAGCGGTGTATACACCACTCTTAAAGCGCCCCTGCTCATTGAAATCAATCGGCAGTGCTACCAAAGCACCTCGGCAGTGGTGCTTTGCGGGTGCTTTTAACCCTTTATTCAGCTGTTAGCGGGGGTTAAAAGCACTCCGCTAACGGCTGAAAAGCGCCTCTAAAAAGACGGCAAAGCACTGCTAAAACGAATGTCACTTTACCACTAACAGACAAAATGTCATGTGGCGTCTGACATTTACACACATACACATGTAAATTAAGCTCCTCTCTGAAAGCAATTTTGGTTCTTTTATTTTTTATGACTCTAAATACTAATCTAAATGCCTTGATGTGCATGGCCTCATATGCTAATCTAGGACTATGTTTAGGGGCATAAAAACAGGCCGTACAACTGTAAGAGCTGTAATTTTTATGCCCCTAAAACTGAAAAAAATCTCCTGTTGCAAAATCTCTCTTTTGTGCTCCTAGCTGATTGTTAGGAGATTAATTAATCAAACAAGATAAATGTGAGCAGGAAAAATTACCCAAACCCTGAGAGATTGTTGAGCGAATAATCTTTCTCCCATTCAGGTCTATAGAGAAATCAATAGTTAACAGTGTCCGCTACACAGTTAAATTATAGTATTGTGCAATCACCAGAGAATATATAATTCTACTGAAAATCCCTGGCTGGCTTCACACCTATGATTTGCTGTAAAATTCACATCTTTGGTCCCGTTTGATTAGTGCATTAGTACATAACAAGCGTATTGCATTTCTTTTCTATGTGGCTCATGCACACATGTGCTGCACTGCTGTGCATTTGGGGAAAAAAAATGTACAGGTGTGTTTTTTGATGCATCAGTGCATGTTTTTGGGCCCGTAGACTTCAATGGCAGCACACGAAAAACACATGTAACATGGATTTTAGTGCATGAAAACAAGCCCCTACCCCCTAACAACCTCTACTTAATTTGACTTAACAAAAAAAAATGCAGAGCCCATTGAAATGCACTTTAAAACGGCACAATAAACATAGCAAAATGCAGACGCAAAGTTGTGAAGCTAGTCATGCTTTGTGTTACTGAAATGTACAGCACTTTGTGAAGTGTGTTGCAATGCAGCACCATAAAACTCAACTATAATAAGCTGTAATGGCTGCAGCACACTACGACGCACATGCAGTGCATTATGGTGCGCTGTGTTAAATATTCTATAATTCTCTGTTGTTCATTGGAAGCCCATTCAAAATGTACAGGCTGCATTAATGCAACACGTTAACATGCATGCACAAAAGTGATTTATGCACAAGGAGATTTTTTGATCTATGAGATTAAAAATCACTTGTGTAGCCATAGCCTAACATTTCAGTGAAAGAGGGGAAAATATGCAGAGAGAACTTGCTGCTTGGATCACACATAAAAAAAAAAAAAAAAAACTGGGTGAATGAGCTCAGTGGGATCCACCTGTAAATATAACTTTTGGGAGATCACCCTTTAAAATCCCATACCCTAATTCGTTACCCATCTGCAGGCAAAAAAGTCATTTATTTTTTTATTTTTGTACCCTTTCATGAGATTGTCATCAATGGATCAATAATTGTCATAACTTTCCCCACTGAAGTCAACTAGTAAACAGACAGGGAATGACCCCAAGGTTAATAAGTGATTAAGTGATGAAATGTCTGCATTTGCCAGTTCCTCTGTGTTCTGTTTAACATGCCAATTTTTCCCCAAATAAAAGCTCAGTATACATACATGATATTAATACTTGGATGGTCATCCAAATCCCCCCGCACAGTTTTCAGCTGACATAAATCTGCGCATGCTCAGTTTTCCCTCCTTTCTGGCATCTTTGTTGTGCAGGGGTCTTTAACCACTTACAGACCGGACCATTTTGCTGGTCAAAGACCAGACCACTTTTTGCGATTCGGCACTGCGTCGCTTTAACTGACAATTGCGCGGTCGTGCGACGTGGCTCCCAAACAAAATTCACGTCCTTTTTTTCCCACAAATAGAGCTTTATTTTGGTGGTATTTGATCACCCCTGCGGTTTTAATTTTTTGCGCTATAAACAAAAATAGAGCGACAATTTTTAAAAAAACGCATTATTTTTTACTTTTTGTTATAATAAATATCCCCCAAAAATATATAAAAAAAACTTTTTTTCCCCTCAGTTTAGCCCGATACGTATTCTTCTACATATTTTTGGTAAAAAAAAATCGCAATAAGCGATTATTGATTGGTTTGCGCAAAAGTTATAGCGTTTACAAAATAGGGATAGTTTTATAGCATTTTTATTAATAATTTTTTATTATTTTTTTTTCTTTACTAGTAATGGCGGCGATCAGCGATTTTTATTGTGACTGCGACATTGTGGGGGACCCATCGGACATTTTTGACACATTTTTGGGACCATTGTCATTTATACAGTAATCACTGCTATGTAAATGACACTGGCAGTGAAGGGGTTAACCAGTGGGTGGCAGTGTATGGGTTAAGTGTTCCTAGGGGTGAGTTACTAACTGTGGGGGGGTTGGGCTTTCATTTAGTGAACACTGATCTCTGCTCCAATCACATGGAGCAGAGATCAGCGTCACTAGTTGCTAGGCAGAATGGAGAAATGCTGTTTACACGGCATTTCCTCCCTTCAGCCGTCCCGTGAGACGATCGCGGGGATGCCCGCGGTGATCGAGTCCGCGGGTCCCGTGACCGGACTCACGGGGGTCCCGACCAGCGCGGGAGCGCGCCGCCGGCGGCGTGCTCCCGATGGCAGGGCGGCATTGAAGATTGGACGTACCTGTACGCCAATATGCCTGCCCGTGCCATTCTGTCGACGTACATCGTCGTGAAACCCTTACAACCAACTTTGACCTACAGGTAAGCCTAGATTAAGGCTTATCTGTAGGTCCAAGAAATATCTCCTAAACCTACACGGTTTAGGAGATATTTACCCGAAGACAGCCACCGCTGTCTATGGCGCATGCGGCGCGCAGGCGCACTTGGCAGGCCGCAGATCGCGGCGATATGCCGTGAGTGTCGGGTCCCGTGCGCATGCGCGGGAGTGTCATCATCGCGGCTCCGGCGAATCACAGCCGTGAGACCCCGGAAGTCGCTCCGGGATACATGGCAGCAGCGAAGAGGAAGAAGGAGGACCGCTTCGGGGGCTTCGTTCTCAGGTAAGTTATTCATAATGAGCTAGTATGCTATGCATACTAGCTCATTATGCCTTTGCCTTATTACAGGGTACGTTTAAAAAAAATAAAAAAATAAAATTGCCTTTACTTCCTCTTTAATCACTTGAACAGGCCTTTTCTGACACTTTTTTGTTTACAAGTAACTAATCTGTATTTTTTGCTCAAAAATTACTTAGAACCTCTAATCATTATATATGCAGTATCTCACAAAAGTAAGTACACCCCTCACATTTTTGTAAATATTTTATTCTATCTTTTCATGTGACAACACTGAAGAAATGACACTTTGCTACAATGTAAAGTAGTGAGTATACAGCTTGTATAACAGTGTAAATTTGCTGCCCCCTCAAAATAAGTCAACACAGCCATTAAAGTTCCACAAAAAAAAAAAAAGTCAGCAGCTACAAATACTGCAGCTGATGACTTTTAACATAAGGACACTGACCTGTCCAGGGTGCCCGTGATGTCCTCACTCAAAGCCGACCTGTCCATCGACTCCTGGGTGCAGCCGTTGGCATCTTCAGTAAGAGAATCAGGAAGTGTCATGTCTATGTACAGCATAATGTACAGTATAGAGTGCAGGGTCAGGAGTAAGCAACAAACAAAACAACATATAGATTGCAGCAGTCAGGATGAGCACCACATTCACATCAGAGCCCTCCCTTACATAAAAGTCCTCAGCATTTCCCCTATAAATCAGTCTGTGTCCCCAGAGTGACAACTTACATCAGAGCCCCTTTACATCCTCCAGAGTGCCCCCTTACATCTGTGCCTCCAGAGTGCCCCCTTACATCTGTGCCTCCAGAGTGCCCCCTTACATCCTCCAGAGTAGTACTAAGGGGACACATTGAAGGATGAAAGGGGGCACTCTGGAGGATTTAATGGGGGACTCTGGCGGTACTAACTTAGTACCTCCACAAAGTCCACTTAGATCTTTCAGAGTGCCCCCTTACATCCTCCAGAGTGCCCCTTACATCCTCTTTCAGAGTGCTTCTTAATACCTTCAGAGTGCCCTCTTACATCTTCCTCCAGAGTGTCCCCTTAGTACCAATGTACTATGGGCACTCTGAAGATATAAGGGGGTACCACTCTGGAGGAAGTAAAGGGCCACTTTTGCACTAAGGGGGGCACTCTGGAGAATGTAAGAAGCACCTTGGATGATGTAAGGGGCACCCTGGAGGATGAAGGGGGGCACTCTGGAGGCACTAAGGGAGTACCTCCAGAATGCCTCCTGCAGAGAGGCCTGAGGAGTGATGACCATTAATCCATGGCATACGGACCAGCCTGTTCCTGCCATGTCAATGTTGGGAGGAGCGGAGCACACCACCCACCCCATTGCTGCCCTATTCCAGTGATGCTTGCACTCTCCCTACCATAGCCCTGACATTTTCCCGGTCAAGCCTGTGGTGTATGTTTCCATGTTTACTGTACGTTTTCATGTTAACTGTACCTGTGTGGATTACTGCAGCTCCTTGTTGGTGTTTCTTCCTACAGCATATGTCCTCGATCTTTGCGGTAAAGAGCAAGGAGGAGGTGTTCTCAGGACTGGTGTCTGGACACTGTGTGCTCCTTTGCTCAGGTCAGCCTGATAGTCTCTGCCACTTCTGCTTTCACACACTGCCATCGCTGGACCTGCCACTTGCCACCCAAACCGATTCAGTAGTCATTTCCGGGCTGACAATGGGCTGGGTCATCTGATCTGATCTGCCAGACCAGTGATGGCGAACCTTGGCACCCCAGATGTTTTGGAACTACATTTCCCATGATGCTCATGCACTCTGCAGTGTAGCGGAGCATCATGGCAAATGTAGTTCCAAAACATCTGGGGTGCCAAGGTTCGCCATCACTGTGCCAGACGGATGGGGAATGGATCCCCCATCCATATGTTTTTAGCGGACAGGATCGGGTAAGATGTCGGCAGGTGTCAATGAACACATAAAGGGCAATGGATGGTACGATCAGGTCTGCTTAAAAATCCTGACAGGTGGACCCAATTGGTGCTGCCGTTGGAAAGAGGCCTTAGAAGGGTTTTTTTTTTTTTTTTGTCTTTCTTCAAAATAACTGTTGGTAAAGGGTTCTATTTTTTGGAGGTTTTCTATTATTGGTTGAACTCGACAGATTTTTTTTTCAACCTATGTTACTAGGACAAGGGCTCAGACACTGCCATTCATACCCAATTCTATTGAAGTGGAAGTAAACCCTTCCACCGGCAAATAAATCTTTATTTATTTGCAAATGTTTTGTAAAAAGGGTAATATTCTGCAGACTATTCCTCCAGGAAGTAATTAGTGGATTGTGGTGATGTAGGAAAATGGGACTTGTAGTTTTTCTATTCACAGAATCTGCCAAGTTAAAAAAATATATTGAATGTTGGGAGGAGAAGAAACCTGCAATTCAGATAAGAGGGGGCAGTTTGAGGATGGGGCTGTAGAATGGCATCATAAATATGATATGAAAGGTGGAATTAGCCTTCAGTGCTTGTTCACACTTGTGCTGAGACCTAAGTTTTTTTTAGCACTAGGGAAATGTAGGCCTCTGCAAGGGCACACAGAAAACAATTATTTTCTATGTGCCCTGTTCACGCTTGACCACAAAACCCATAATGTTAGGAGCAGTCCAGAAATGTAAAACTTCTTCATTTTTCTGTCCAACATTGCAACTCACCCACAGCTCTGTTTCTCCTTGTGTTTCTACTCACTACAGCATAGAAATGAATGAAACGTTACACTGTGACATTTCAATAAAGTATAAAAAATAAATAAACCTATGCTCTGTGCCATACATTCACACTTACATTCTGACACTAACGCTAACCAACATACCCTATAGCATCAACATTTATTTTTGCCACCTTTAACACAAGTTTAAAATGATAGTAAAGCCTTGTTTTTTTTTTTCTTTCTTAAAATAACAAACGTTATACTTACCTGCTGTGTGCAGTGGTTTTCACAGAGCTTCTTTGGTCCTCCTCTTCTCCTCCTCCTTTTCTCAGGTCCCCCACTGGTACTCTTGGCTCCAACCCCCCCCCCCCCCCGAGTGCCCTCATAACAAGTCTGTTATTATGGGGGCACTCATGCATGCTTGCTCCCGAGCCTCACTCTGAGTGACACACAGATCAGGGCTTGGCCCTGGCTACCTCATCACTGGTTGAGATTGGCAGCAGCAGGAGCCAATGGCTCCTGTTGCTGTATCTGAGACAGTTTGGAGCGAGAGAACCAGGAGAGCCTCGGCTCTTGTGCACATTGCTGGATCAAGACCAGGCTCAGGTATGTATTTAGGGGGGCTGCGGGGGGAGCTGCAAGTAGCAGGTCTTTTACTTTACTGCATATATTTCAGTAAAGCAGCAAACCTTCTGCCTTTAGAAACACTTTAATGTGCATTAAAAATCATACCCAAGATGCCCTTCAAGTGATTTTTTTTTTTAATTATGAGAGATTTTTTTTTTCGTACCTCACTGATATTTGAAAAGCACTGTAAACACACCATAAAAACATGGTAAAAGCTCTGTAAATGCTACAGGCGCCTTTATGGCGCATTACTATACAACTTGTGTGGAAGGAGTTAATAAAACTTTATCCCCTCCCAGACTCGACATGTATCTATTTATGTGCTGCAAAGCGACACAAACGCTAAATGTTTTTTAAATGAGAGCAGAGAATTGAGAAGGCTGCTTTGCTAGGCATTCGGTGAGCAGCAAAAACTCGCCCCAAATGCCTGTTTCTAATGCCAGTGTGAACAGGGACTTGCTGTTCAGGAGGTGTAAACCAACCCTAAATACGGGTTCACACTGTCACATCGCATGTCATTTGCACAGAAATCGCACCACATTTAGCCCATTCATTTTGAATGTCTCAAATTGAACTGCATCCGCATGAATAAGGCGCAGGCAGATTTTTTTTGTTCGCAGTGAAACCAGATTGCATGGGTGTTCCTACCCATGCAATCCAGTTCAGGCAAATGCAGCTTTGGGTGTCAATCACTGGCACAGGATTTACTGTATTTCCCGTAATGCATCACTGTGTACTGGAGCTAACATTGTACTGATTTTTAGGAGCTTTATCTTCCTCACAGAGGAACCTGTTCCATTTCATTTTTTGTTTTTGCAACTTCTAAAAATCCATGACGCTTTGGCTG